>NW_025334022.1:19272273-19878864 GCF_019186645.2 Phyllostomus hastatus
AGTGCCTTGCTGACAGCTCACCAAACTTTTGGAATTTCCCTAGTGATAAGAGTAATAGGATCATCTTTTGCTATAATATTTGGTCTCCTGTTCTGAGTTTCTGAAATCATTTCAGAGCCATAAAGGGAAAATGGGTACCTTGTTTCATAACAAGTCCCTTTCCACCACCACTGGATTTATGTTATTGAAGGCAACCTTTGAAAAGCACCTAAGGATAGACCTTGTTGCCAGGGGAACCAACCTAGAATAGTGGCTTGGAACTTTCAGTCCCAGCCTCTCATTTTCGTTAGGGTGAGGGACTAGAAGTTGAATCAAATGCCAATAACCAATGAGTTAATCAATCATGCCTAATGAAGACTCTATTTAAAACTCAAAAAGGAGAGGTTCAAGGAGCTTCCAGGTTGAGAAATTAGAATATGTTTTCATACCAGCAAGCTGGAGCCCCAAGCTCTCAAGAAAACAGAACCTCTTTGTTTAAGACCTTGCCCTGTGAATCTCTTCTTTTGGCTGTTGGTTTGTATCATTTTTTTTTGTAATAAATTCTTGGACACAACTAGGGTGTCAGAGAATTGCTTGTAGGGAAGCTTCCACACACATGCACATTGGAATCGGGTCCAGGTACATAATAAAGAATAGTAATTTAAAACAACTAAGTATCTGATATTTACAATAAGCCTAGTTTTGATAGATTGGTTAGTGACTGTATTTTTTAGCAATCAATTCTAATAACAACAACACGAATAGTTAAGAATGATAATGATCAGTGAACTGGTATAAATATGGCATTTGGAAATTTGTAATGTATTATGAGGCAGATATTACATAATGAGGTTTAATAAAAGTTTTTTGAATTAATGAGAATAAATAAATGCTAGAGATTCTCTTCATCTCTCTCTATTTTTAAATTATAAGTTACCAACAGAACTTTATTTTTTTCTTTTCAGCATCCTGTTTTACAGCTTCCTTGGCTCTTTTTGCCTGGATACTGAAGAGTCAGGCATTGGTACAGGCCATGCAAAGACCAGCAAAGGCCTTGAAGTTTTTCTTCTCCTCTGTGATGACCCTGGCTTTCTCCTTCTTGTAGACATTCTTTATGGGCCTCACTGGTCCTGTCAGCTGGGTGACAAACTAGAGCTCTTCAGTAGAACTGTCTCTCCTGTTGGGTGCTAAGGGCAGCCAGAGAAGAGTATGAGTTTGCAGTAGTATTCCTTCAGCTATGACAAGTGGGCCTACAGAAAGTTGGTGGTCTTGTCCCACCTCCTTGGATCCACCAAGATCCTAATGATCTAGACAGCTGTTTTGTAGATGCCGACCACCCTTAACTCCTCCAAGTTGAAGCCTCTAATGGGGGGAACTTCGTGTATCACTTCAATATGGGGTATTTCCCTATGGGCCACATGGGTCTGGAGGAAAGGCAGAGGGTAATGTGGTACATTTTGGCTTTCTGGGTTGTGTATCTGTGGTCTTCCTGGTTAAACCACTTGGTAACATGCTGCTGCCAGTCCTTGTGGAAGTGGGGCTTTTGGATCATGCTGTTTTGACTGAGTGCCATGGCTGCTGCCTACAGGCCCAACTTCTCTGAAAGAGAATGGCTACCCGGAAGCTCCCTTCATTCCATTTAGCAATTTTGTTTCTGTTTTCACATGTTATATTTGTCAATGTAAGAAACATTCAAACCTGTAGAGAATTTTTGGTGAGTTTATTAGAGCCAAACTGATGAGAATTGCTGGAAAGCAATTATCTCGATGGATTGAGAAATGCTCTGGAGAATGGCAGTTTAGGACCTTATTTTATGTTATAATCAAAAGAGGAGACATAAGGGGGTTACACTGGTGATAGATTAAGGAGGTGTAAAAAAGCAAAGTTGGGGAATCTCTGGGATAAGATAAAAGGTAAAATGATAGACACATACCTTTTTTTTACATAGGGGTGTAAGAGATAGTCAATAGTCAACAATTAGCATGATATAACAATGAGGGGATTTGTGGTCTCAGCTTGTGCCCAATGGGTTTGGAAAAAAGGGAAGTTATCTTGACATTTCAAAGTTACATTATCATAGATGCAAAAAGGCAATAGGCAGGCTCAGTTAAGGTAAATATTGATCTTTGTTAGGGAAAAATACCGGCCTAGGACATGACTACCCACTATGAACTGCTTTTAGTTAATAATTTTTAATTTTAGACCATTATTTTTTATTTCTTTAGGATTCTGAGCATATAAGACTGCCTCACAGGCCTCCCCTGAGCTTGTAAGATTAATATGTAGCCCCTTTTCTTCCACATATTTATATTTTCTTTCAATACATAGTACTCATATAACCTCAAAAATACAAGCACATGCAAGTACATGATCTCACGGGACCAGATGTATTTTGGAATTCGGAAATGTTAGATTTTAGAAAAGTGATCTGGAGTATATGAGGTCTGTCCAGAACAAGTCCAACCTTGTCATCTTATTAATAAGATGACAACAGTGTGCATGACATCGAAGTAAACTGACAACCACAGAGAGTGGACTGGACAGTGCATGCCTGAACGATGTCGGCTTCAATGTACTAGTAAGTGGGGGCAGTAGATGCCTTTAAGTGAGCATATGTACTGTGTGGCTGTCTCATTCAAAATGAGCAAGTAGAACAACAAATCTGCATCAAATTTTGCATTATGCTTGAACATTCTTCTGTGGAAACTATTTGGATGATTCAGAAGGCCACAGCTACAGGTACTTGGTGATTAGCAGCTTGGGCTCACTCATGCATCACTTTTTGTGCAGTTTTTTTTGCAAAACATCAAATTACCCAGGTGACTCAGCCCCACTACAGACCAGATTTGGCTCCCTGTGACTTCTGGCTATTCCCAAAACTAAAACCACCTTTGAAAGGGAAGAGATTTCAGACCATCCATGAGATCAGGAAAATACGATAGGGTAGCTGATGGCAATTGGGAGAACTGTGTGGGGCCCCAAGGTGCCTACTTTGAAGGGGACTGAGGCACCATTGTCCTATGTACATTGTTTCTTGTATCTTGCATCTTCTTCAATAAATGTCTCTATTTTTTATATTACATGGCTGATACCTTCTGAACAGGCTTTCATACACTGCTACTGGACAGAAGTCCAAATGGTTCTGAAGCAGCACTCATCTAAATATCTACAGTAAACAGAATACAAAGTTTATGAAGCATAAACCCCAGTCAGTTAAATTTAAGTTTTACTGAACTGAATAAGTTGGCTACTAAGTTTGGAAAAACTCAGTTTTCAGAGTATTTTGGATTTTGGAATTATAGATGAGGGATAGCAGACCTATTCTAGCTCTTATCAAGGTTAATTTAAATGACAATTATGACAAATATGACCATGTAGTCCTCCTTCTAGTCTGAAGTTGTTGGTTTTTGTTTGTTTGTTTTGGTTTTTAACTGTTTTTTGTTTGTTTTTGTTTTTGTTTTGGTTTGGTTTTTTAGCTAGAGGAAAAAGACCTTCAGTTAACATAAGGGTCATTTGTATTATGGAAGGGATGGTTTGGAGTGGTATTGATGGAACAAAGATGGGCAGAATTAGAAGCAACCCTTTTCATGAGAGGATGTCAGAAAACTACGTGAATGCCTCCTTGTGAAATCCAGAGACTTGGTGAAAGGTATTTTCTCCAGAACACACCAAGGATCAATCTAGCACCCCTGTTGTGAGACCGAAATACAGGACTTTGCACCTCAACATTTTACAGCTTTAAGGAGCATAAGGAGGCTGCATTACCAAAGGTGAGATTCCCTGCTCATGAGGGTTGATTAGTAGTGCACAGAAACAAAAGGACTTAAATTAACATGAGGAGAAGACTTGTCCTGTGGGTTGTGGGTAGGTCAGGGGAGTGGGGGTGGATCCCAGGAATTCCCTGAAGTAAATGGGGCTGAAGTTGGTTGGAGCTGAAGATCTAACAGTAGATGGGTGAATGTAACAAGCTTGTGAGATTTGAGTATTAGTGTTATGATCAAATGCACATTGAAAAGTCCTGGGAGAAATCTAGTTACACTTATATTTCATAGGGTTACTTATATTTCAGAGTTAAAAGTGCAATTTTTATACCATCATTAGCTAAAGTTATTTTAAATTTATTATTTTTAGGGGGTATGGGGTGATTGGCATGGGATCATTCTGCTATTTGTTTAATTAATGATAATTTTAGAAAAAAATTCTAGAGAGCCAAAGGTATTTTACACTAGGCTCCTATACACACACACATGCACACAACTAACCAACCATACAGCAAATGTTGTCACTATATTTGACATGGAGGTCAAGAATGAGGGATGGACTTGTGCAGCAACTATGTGATTGTTAGCTCTTTAAAATTACCATTTGAGGCCCTGGTAGGTTAGCTGAGTTGTTCAGAGCAGCATCCACACATGCCAATGTTGTAGGTTCTATCCCTGTTCAGGGCACATACAAGAAGCCATAAATGAATGCATAAATATGTAGAACAACAAATCAATGTCTTTCTCTCTCCATGTCCTTTTCTGTCTAAAAAACAAACAAAAATCAAATAAACAAATAAAATTATCATTTGATTTTGTTACTCTGTCAATATTCATCCTCTAACAAACATCAATGGCCCATTTTGTTGGTGGTAGTTTTACCTCATAATTAAGTAGAGTTAAAGGAAAAGAAACATTTCAAGAGGGAAAGATCAGGGTCATTTCCACAATATCCTAAATAATACAAATGAATGATAAAAGACATGGAACTATTTTAATATAAAAGAATAGAATAATTTGAGATTTTAAATGTAATATTTAAAAAATTATTGAAATGAAAATCACTATTTATGTTCATTTGCAGTTATTAGTTTAATATGAATTTATAATGCATATTAATTTTATTCCCTATAAAAGATTTTAGTATCAGCAATTATACTCTTAGAGCTATTTAATTCAATTAAAAAATCAAATGTGCTA
Source organism: Phyllostomus hastatus (assembly GCF_019186645.2). Taxonomy (NCBI): domain Eukaryota; kingdom Metazoa; phylum Chordata; class Mammalia; order Chiroptera; family Phyllostomidae; genus Phyllostomus; species Phyllostomus hastatus. Next base: position 19,277,214 of record NW_025334022.1, read on the forward strand.
ATTTTTGCTGTAAGCACCAAATATATCTTGGATGAAAGTTTTTAAATTAAGGGAACAAGTTAAACTCAAAAAGGCATAAAAAGGCATTTATATTTTAATTTAATAAAAAGTCAATAGAAACAACCTTACAGAGATATATCAATTTACAACCACAAAAACCAATTTTAATGTCAGGAAAATAAACTGCCACAACAAAAAATGTATTTAGGAAACAGTGGCTTCACCTTTAAAAGTTTAATCATGCATTCGTTGCGTGCAATCATTTCTTAAAACTCTGTCTTAATTTGTTCTCAATAAGCCACTAATTGTTCTTATCATTCCTCTTTAAAGCTTCTTATATTGTTTTTTCTCTTTCTACATTATTGCCATTAATAAGGGATTTCAGCTGAGTAAAGGAAAGAACGGCTAAAAATTCCGTTGATTAATTGTTAACCAGAGAGTATTGTGGATTCTTTTGAAAGGTATATGTGGTATGGTAACAGATTAGAGTGGGAAAAGAAAGAAAGAAAATAAATGTAAATATTAGTGAACTCATTTCCCCTGCAGAAGTATTGATTTTATTCATCTTACTTGATAGATAGGGTGACTAACCAAAAAAGCCAAATCCAAAGGCATCAATTAAACAGGAAACAGGAATGTAGTAGAGAAAGGGTGAAATGATGAATGTTACTTTGTTAAAAGAAGAAACACAAGCCCTGGCTGGCGTAGCTCAGTGGATTGAGTGTGGGCTGTGAACCAAAGCATCTCAGGTTCGATTCCCAGTCAGAGTACATGCCTGGGTTGCAGGCCAGGTTCCCAGTGGGAGCCATGTGAGAGGCAACCACACATTGATTCTCTCTCTCTCTTTCTCCCTCCCTTACCCTCTCTAAAAAATAAATTAAAATAAAAATAAAAGAAGAAAAAATATACAATCCTTCTTCATGAGCAATCCAACATTTTTCTTCTGGTTCTCAAGAATTCCTAATAAGCATTTAATAAATGTCCATTTAGCTATATGAGAAAAATCATGTTTAAAATCTTGGTTCACAGGTCATCTTTCAAATATCTCATCTTAATAAAAAACAACTTGACCAGATATCAGATTCCCTATACAATCGTTTAAAGCCTTAGCTTTAACTTCCTTTTTGTTAAAGTATATTTTATTGATTGTGCTATTACAGTTGTCCAATTTTTCTCCCCTTTATCCCCCCTCCTCCCTGCACTCCCCACCCTCCAGCATCCAGCCCCTCTTAGTTCATGTCCATGGGTTGTACATATAAGTTCTTTGGCTTCTCTATTTCCTATAATATTCTTAACCTACCCCTGTGTATTTCATGCCTAAGGATTATGCTTCTTATTCCCTGTACCTTTCCTGCCCCCATTCTCCATTCCACCTCCCCTTGCTAACCTTCTATGTGATCTCCATTTCTGTGATTCTTCTACTATTCTAGTTGTTTGCTTAGTTTTTGTTTTCTAGGTTCAGCTGTTGATAGTTATGAGTTTGTTGTCATTTTATTGTTCATAGTTTTTTTATTTTCTTCTTTTTCTTAGATAAGTCCCTTTAACATTTCATATAATAAAGACTTGGTGGTGATGAACTCCTTTAACTTGATCTTAGCTGGGAAGCACTTTATCTGCCTTTCCATTCTAAATGATAGCTTTGCTGGATAGAATAATCTTGGATGTAGGTCCTTGACTTTCATTACTTGGAATACTTCTTTCTAGTCCCTTCTTGCCTGTGAGGTGACTTTTGAGAAATCAGCTGATAGTTTTGTGGGCACTCCTTTGTAGGTAACTGTCTCCTTTTATCTTGCTGCTTTTAAGATTCTCTCCTTATATTTAACCTTGGTAATGTAATTATGATGTGCTTTGGTGTGTTCCTCCTTGGGTCCAATTTCTTTGGGACTCTCTGGGCTTCCTGTACTTCCTGAAAGTCTATTTCATTCTCCATATTGGGGGAGTTTTCCTTTGTTATTTGTTCAAATAAATTTTCAATTTCTTGCTCATCCTCTTCTCCTTTTGCCACTCCTATGATTTGGATGTTGGAGCACTTAAAGTTGTGCCAGAGGTTCTGAAGCCTCTCCTCATAGTTTTGAATTCTTGTTTCTTCATTCTGTTCTGGTTGTATGTTTATTTCTTCCTTTTAATCCAAATCACTGTTTTGAGCCCCAGTTTCCTTCCCTTCATTGTTGGTTCCTTGTATATTTTGCTATATTTCACTTTGTGTAGGCTTCATTCCTTCCTTCATTTTGCTACTGAGCTCAATCAGTTCTGTGAGCATCCTGATTACCAGTGTTTTGAACTCTGTATCAGAAAGGTTGTGTATCTCCTCATCCCTTATCTGTTTTTCTGGAGTTTTGATCTGTTCTTTTATTTGGGCCATATTTGTTTGTCATGGCACACTGGTCTGGATGAATGTTTCTTTAACTCCTTGGTTGTCAGAGTTCCATGTAGATTGCTATTCTGGCAGTTCTGGTTGCTTATTGTTTTTAAATTGGTTGTTGTCCTTTCGGTTGAGTAAGGAAGCGTTTTTACCTATGCCTCCATCTTGACCAGAACTCCTCCTAGCTTTAACTTCCTAATAGCTGTACAGAAGCACTAAGAAATTTCATTATGAGAAATAGCAAATTTATGACAAATTAGTACATCATATATATTTCTCCAGTAACGTTGAGAACAACTTATATGAAAATTTCACCACAGATACTGGTCTCAGTAGAGAGCATATTATTCAAACTGCATGTAATGCAGACTTATGCTAAAGCCATTCTCAGAGAGATTCCATGATATTAAAATGTGGAGGTTTGTGAAAATTGTAAAAATTGTAGAATGAAAGTTGAAAATGCAAATATTTACAACTGTTGGTGTACTTGCCAGCTGTCATATATATACATATCGAAGTTTCAAAATGAATTGGAAGCGATAAAAAACCAAACACATTTATTTAATATATAAGGCTAGTCATTCCATTTATCTCCATTGAGTAGATTATCTATTCTAGATAGTTGTGCTAAAAGGCATTTTTGTAGCAAAATTGTGTTATATTCCAAATGAAAATAAAAGGAAAAATAAAGACTTGTTGAATTTTTATTGACCATATTTGGGAAGATAGAATTTATTTAAAAGAAATATATAGCCCTAGTTGGTGTGTCTCAGTGGATTGAGTGCTGGCCTGTGAACCAAAGGATTCCCGGTTTGATTCCTGATCAGGTCACATGCTTGGGTTGTGGGCCAGGTCCCCAGAATGGAACATGAGAGAGGCAACCACACATTGATGCTTCTCTCTCTCTCTTTCTTCTTCCCTTCCAAATAAATAAATATTTTTAAAACATATAGAAGTACAATATGTACACAAATTACAGTGTCAATAATATCTTAATATTTGTTGAACTGATTTAAATAGCATACATTTAATATCTTAGCAAATAAGCAGTATTTGTGTAGCTTTATTGATTAAAAAAATCGTATTTCATCTGACCACATTCCTGATAGGTAAGAAATATGAGGGAGTGAGAAGTGAACAATCTGTTTGCAAAATCATCTTTATTAGTGGGAAAAGAAGTGTAATTTGGATGACATTCCAGACTCATTATTAATAACAACAACTCTGTATTTAGTTCCTATTCTGTGACAGAAAGTTTATAATATTAGCTTAGATAACTATTGCAATACACCAGTTAGGTATCTCTGTTATTATTGTTACCTCTAGTTTACAAATTTTGCTATAGAAGCTCAGAGAGATTATGTGATTTGACCATGGTTACACAGATAGTAAATGGCAGAGTTTGGATTCAGACCCAGATGTTATTCACTTAACAAAACCTGAAAAACAGTACCTAAGTTCTTCCCTAAACATCAAAATACTAATCTTGGGGATTGGATATAATCCAGGGCTAGTTCACTTATAGACTGGGAGAGAGCATGAGAACTTCACCCTTTTGAATTTTTCCACTGTTTAAGGAAAACTGAGCAAAAGTGTCATAATCTTCTGATTTGGAAATGTTTACCTAAAATGAAGCAAAACCAGCAAAATTCCTGGACTGTTCTTTGTCATATGAGCAAACACAAATAAGAAGAAAAAATTCATTTTGAGATTGTTGATTATCATAAAGTATTTTGTAAAGAGTTGAACATAGTAAAAAAATGCCTTTTTCAAGAAACATTGAGATGGTCAGAGATAATTTGCTCTTTAAGTTATAGAGGTACCAATTACCTCCAGTGGTTTTTAGCAGCTGGAGATATTTCATGTCATTTAGACATGGCTATTTGTCAATATACTCAGAAAAATAAAACTAGGCTTTATTGCTGTGGATGATCACCAATTACAAAAAGCAGTAATTACAAAAGACAGTTAGTGTTCAAAGATTGTTGTATGTACCCCATCTCTTTTAATGAAAACATATTATCATTTTCTTTGTATTTCTCATTTAAAATTGCAACAATAGCTCTGGATATGCCTCTGCAGTAATACACATAGAAAAATTTGCACCAGATAATGTAGATGTTTGACTATTTAGTCAAATTAGTTCTAGTGTGATTAGTACTGTTGTACAACCTTATTTTATGGAAAAACAATCCATTGAGGAAAAAATGTTAAGAACACGATGCTTTCGCTCACCTTTGGATCTCTTACTAGCATTTTAGGTTGAATAGAGATTTTAATAATTTGGGAAGTTTCTTATACATTTATTGTAACATGATGATCATTTAAAATTGGACTGAGAAAATCTTACACAAACAAAATTTACCATCAATGGCTATTATCGGGAAGAAAAATTTCTGCTATATCCTTCTAAGTTCCTCTGCTGCATTAAGAATTAAATGGACATGAGAGATTAACAGGATAAAAATTTAATTTGCTAGGTACGAGGGCTTCATAAGAATGTGAGAAACCCTAGCTAGGTAGCCCAGATGTTTGGCGGATCCTCCTGGTAGCAAGGTTTGGGGGTTGATCTCAGGTCAGGGCACATACAAGAATCAATCAATGAATGCATATAAATAAGTAGAACAACAAGTGGATCTCTCTCTTCTTCTTCTCCCTCTCTAATATCAATAAATAATAATTGAAAAAGAGTTTTAAAAAATTTGAGATCCACAGGTGGTCAGGCAATTGAGTTTATTTGCTATTCTGAACTAAGGAAAGGGGTATTGATGTTGGTGGCTTGCTTAGTGGGAATAGAGAGGTGGGGCTGAGAAAGGAAACTGCCCTGAAGGAGGGGTAACATCACTTGCCCTGGTAACCAAGCTGGTGCACCACTGGAGAAAGTCATGATGCTGAGCATGTGTGAAGCTAGCTAGAATGATTGACAAGGGGAAAAGCCTTCCTACCTCCTTCCAGTCCCTGATTGAAGGTGAGGTCAGAGAATGTAACCACACATGTACTGTAAAGGTCAACGTGGCTGCTGGGGGAGGTGCTGTCCTGCCAGTCTAACTTTGGAAAAGGACAGGATTTGCTGGGAAATCTGGACGCTCTTAGAGCTCTGGAAAATTTAAACAGAGGGAAGAGAGAAATGAGTTATTTTCCTCTGGGACCCATCAGCACAGATATGCATGCTGGAGCATTTGAGGGATACGCTAGTCTTGGAAGCTGTGTAACAATGACAGGACCAGCCTCACACATGAGCCCAGAAAGAAGCCTGAATCTGGAGAGCAATCTTCTTAGCAACCTTGGGATCCAAAGGACAGATAAGGATGGAGCAGGATATCTGGGCATTGCTTTGGGTTTTAGTCTTTTTGGGAACAGATGGACTTTGTCTGGGTTTTCCAGAAGAGATGAGCTTAGACCTGGGGAGTACCCAATCTTCCCATATTGTGCAACCTTTTAATAAAGACCTTTCCTTCCCTGCCAACCTTTGTCTTTGGAATTTGCCTGTGGGTAACAGTGAACAGCTAAACACCATATTTGTTTGGTAACAGTAAGAGTTTGGGACTTCAAAGGGGAGGAAGGTATTTTACATGGAGAGGATAAACAAATGTTTGCTGAATCATGCAGAGACAATGAAGCTACAGAGAGGACTTGGGTCTCCAAGCCCTGCCAAGTACCCTGCCTGTATTCTTTGTAGTTATCTTGTGATTACTCCTCTCCCAGAAACAGGCCGTCTATTTAAACTTCTTTAGGCAGTTAAGGGGGAGGTAAAATGTTCTTCCTCAGTTTTATTCATTTCTTAAAAATAATCAGCCATGCTGATTATTGGCAAAAATGATCTCATGTCAAGGAGGCATATTTCAGGGTGGCAAAATCTTGCTCCCCTATACTTTCTCCTTACCACAAATTCTTAAATTATGATTTATTTACTCGTAAATTAGGGTGACCCAAAATTCCTAGTTCTCACCCAAATCAGTCCATGATGTAAATATGACCAAACATCATGATCAAGCTTTAATCATATGCTTATGCCCAAATCTATTTGTAAAGTTTGTAAGATGTTCAGTACAAAAATGATGGAGCTGGGATGAACCTTTACAATGACCTCGTGACAGAGGAGGAAAATTAGGTCCAGAGAAGAAATAGTTTACTCATGATGACAGCTAGTTTGTGACAGAACTAGAATTAGAGCCCAAAACTTTCTTAATTAAAAATGTAGTCTCTGTTGCACCTCTTCAATTTTATCTGCAGATAAGGAAAACAGATAATTATCTCTTTCCTAAGTACTGCTTTAAGTAATGCACTAATGAAAAACATTTCCTGAGAATTTTCAAGTATGTAGTCTTGAGAGAGAAAGGTATTGAGACTGTCTGGACAGAATATTGAACTGAACCCAGGTGGCTTGGGATGTCATCATTGAAGATGATCACCACTCTGTGAGAGTCCTTCATCAGGGCTGACCAGCAAGACTGGAACTTTTGATCACCATCACAATCATATAGCTCAAATTTATACCCTGTGTCTTTGTTGTAGCTGGTAACTTGTGTGTTCCAAAATTCCAGAATCCTCATCCTTGGGTTGGGTTGTATACAGTGATGTGAGAAGATTCTATCAGACTGTTGGTCAAAACACTTTGTTAACACTTGCAAAGGCCTCAAAAAAATGATTTTGTCTTTTAGAATCTCCTTCTGCCAATGACAGGCCCGCCGAAGCCCACTCCAGCCTTGGGTGTATATATTTGTACATCTGGTGTCTTCTTTCTTGCAGTCCATTGCATAAAGAATTGAAATAAATCTTAGAGCTTTTAAGAGGGTGGTGATGTAGGTGGGAGCTGAACCCACTTACTTGTGCACTTAACTGGGGCACATAGCTAATCTTCTGAAGAACAGAGTGAACAGCCAATGCAATCCCAGTTTATATGAATTTTGCAAGTCGCGGGTTGCAGAAGAATTTAAAAATGGATGGTAAGGAGATTTTGTAGACCGATTGGAAGGTGTCAAGGCCCAGTGTGGCTACCACAGAAGCTTTGGAGGAGAGACAGGTTAGTGATTATAATTTCACAGCTCCCTCCCCTCCCAAAATAGGAAAGCCAGTCACACGTCAGGAGGAACCTGGGTGCTTGAAGTTACTGGGGGGATAGAGATGCAGAGTGAGACCCACAGCAGACAGTATTCCTCAGCTCAGACTGTGGTTGCTAGCTGGGAGAGTACCAGAGAAATTAGGGAGCTGGGTGACACCTGGATATGGGAGAAGAGTTGAGCTGTGAATAACTGTGACTCAGATAGTTTTGGGAGTGGTCAGAGAGTTGGGCTGTGTGCAAAGCCAGGTTATTGTTAGGTACAGCCACCTGTAAACAAGGGAAATTGTCTAAAAAAAAAAACAACCCTCAGCCACTGTGCAAGTATCTCTCATATGCAGTGGCTGGGCAAGTGAAGAGGAAGAAGAGGGGCACAAACTGCTCCAAATCATGATACCTCACAGACTGATCAAAGGGGAGCACCAGTGACTCAGAGGGATAGCAGTCTGCAGAGAAACTTAATTTAAGAGGAGAACTAAACTGCCCTGAAGGAACATGGCACGAATGCAGCACCCAGGCCAGCAAAGAGAGGGAACAAGTATGAGTTGCTTCCACTGGGTGCACCTCAAGGACTAATCAAATTTTACAAATGGTGGCATAACAAGATGGATCAAAGGTGCCAGCCTCATGAATATAGAGAGTATGGACAATGCAGCACTCTGAAGGCTTGTACTGGAGGCTGGGCACTTGTGAATATTATACTCCAGACTGAGCCATCATCTTTGCAGAAGCACAGGGAAGGAAAAAAATGAAGTCCAGCACCCCTCTGCCTGGAGCATCCAGGAAGACCAGCAGAACCCACTTGGCAAGTTTAAAGACAACAGGATGCTTTTTTTCCCTAACTGCGAGACAATAAGACCTGGAGCTCTGAAAGGATGAAAGACAGATTCAGAGACAGATCAGAACACAAAAGCCAACAACCGACAGAAATTTCACTTCATTATCCTACAGAATTTGCATCATAATTTTTTACTTTTTATTTTTATTTTTTGTTTTGTTATTTTATTTTATTTATTTTTTATTTCTTTTCTTTCCATTTAGTTTTTTTGTTTGACTTTATTGTTTGACTGATTTTCTTTGTTCTCCCTTTCATATTGCATTTCAAATTCTCTTCTTTCACTTCATGCATATTCTAATAACACAGTACTCTTGTTTTTTTACTTTTTATTCAGATCATATATTTCCTGTTATTCTACAGATCATATCTATCCTGTTATTATTGCTATTCTACATCCAACACAGTACCATTACCTACCCTTAATCCATTTCATTACTTCCTGAGCTTTACTACTGTTGTGGTTAACTTGATTCTACACTCCTATGCCAAGTTTCTATCCCTTAATTTCACTATATTTCACCATCTAAACTTGCATAAGCGCTCTGCTTTCTGGAGTAAGCTCACATTCTTTTTCCCCTGTAATAAGAGTCTTATTTCTTTTTCACCTTTTAAAAAAGGGACTAGTTGGGTGAAATATCACAGTTATAGCTGCACTTCTCAAAACGATCTCCTGTTTTTTACTTGTTGGTACTTTAAATCCCATAAAATACTCTCTCACTGTCTTAATCCATTTCACAGTTTCCCAGCAGCTAATCACATACAAGATAAGATGGGAGTTCTGAGTTCCAGTAAACCAATTGGAAGAGAGAACCCACCAAAAAAGAAGCCACTAAGACATAAAATCCAAGCATAACAAGAGACCCCAATAAACAAAACAAAAAGGCAACCCTAGAACATCCAGACAAGGAGATCAAAGGGACTATATCAGTGTGTCCCACAGAAATCCTACTATAGAATTTCACCCTACAAAAACAGCTGGCAAATCACAGCACCAAGAGTCACAGAAACAAACAAAAAGACAGAGAAAGATGGTGGCCTTGCTCCAGGGAACGTGATTCTCGGCTTCTGTGCAGGGGAGGGAAACTCGAGGATCGGCGGAGGAATAGAGCAAGTGGCCTAGGCTATGGAAACACTTTTGAAAACAGGACATCAAAAATTATAGGGGACGTTGAAAAACCAGAAGGTAAGGAGACTGCTTCAGGACAACAGGGACCCAGGGATCAGCTCGGGGACCAGGGGGGTTGCAGTCCCCAGGCCTGGTGCTCCCAGGCCTGCCTCAGAGCACCCAGGAGACTGGAGTCGCTGCTCCCTCCTGGGACTACGGGGGTTGAGCAACACCAGGGGAGACCTTGTGGCTTGAAGGCACAGAAAGGGGAGTTGGACTGGGAGACAATCATGCAGGGGCTGCAAGCACCCACCCATAAACCTGGGAGAAGTGAGTGCCTCCAGCCGGCAGGACCAGGGGTGGCCTGGAAGTGCACCTGCACCCCCAGCCCGGTGGGAGTGTGGATAGGTGGAAAACCTAGACCTCGCAGCCCCGATCAAGGAAAGGGTGTGGGCGTTCTCAGGTTTCTGGAGTCTGCGGTGGTGAACTGTGGAAGCACATGCCCCCTCAGGAATGGGACGTGGCACTTAGAGTGGTCCTAGAGCTCAAAACTGAAAAATTTGGTGGATGGGCGCACCCCTTTATGATCCCCAGAGATTGCACCATGAATCCAGAAGAGTTGTGGGTGTTTTCCAAAAACATAGCGCCACCCACGGTGATATTTGGAGGAAGGGCACGTCTCCTTGCAATCCCCAGAGCTTGCATCCTGAAACAGAAAAGATGCAGGAGCCCTGGGGGCCCCAGAGCCCGGGAGACCCTGGCAGTGAGCATCGGAGAGTGTGCTCGGGAGCGCCCAGGGTCCTGTAGGGGAAAGTCAGATTGTCTCTGGGGAGAACACCCAGCTGGCGCTGGGGATAGTACCTGAGAGACTTACTGAGATTTGGCTGGGAAGAGTGATAAGCATTTCAAACGCCCCTCAGCCTGCTGAAGCCAGCAAGACCAGAAAAACTGGTCTGGCCAGTTAGAAACCAACAAGAGGTTGTTTTGTTTTGTTTTGTTTTGTTTTGTTTTGTTTTGTTTTGTTTTTTGGCTGTTGTTGGTTGATTGATTTTATCTTCTGTTTTAAGTGATTTTTTATTTTTCAATTCTTATTATTTTTATATCTCTCAATCCCTTGTTTCTCTTCCATTCATCCTAGTATTATTCCTTCCACTCCAAATTGATCTCCCCTGCACGCCATCTTCTGCTTTTTTTACCTTTTTTTTTGAGCTTGCAAGTTACTGCAAATTTGTATTATCTTTTTCTCACTTTTCTGACATTTTTTATTTTAATAGTCTTTTGCTATTCTTTTCCTTTCTGTATAATCTTCTTTGCTTTGCTGGTTATACTGTCATTTGATAGATTCCCCCTGTTATCTCAGTCACAGTGTGTTGATAATTTACTATCCTTCATCTGTGTTCCATTAGTACACCTCTCAAGGTTCTATACTCCTTATTCTTGTTATCTAGATCTCATAGATTTAGCCACAAGACTGTTGCTTTAATATTATTGTAAATAAGACTTAGTTCATACAATTGTAAATACTATTCAACACCCCTCCCTGATCTCAGCCCACTTTGCAATTTCCTGAACTATACTATTGTGGGGGTTGTCTCTATTCTTTTACACACTACTCCTATTTACTAATCTTTATTCCAACCCTACCTCAGAATCTGACCTCCCACAGCCTCCCAGCTTTCTTGATCCAACTAACAATGTTTTCATCCCCAATAAGAGTCCTACCTTCTTTCCATCCTTTCTAAAACATGGCTAGTGGGGTGGAGGATCATGGTTAACACTGTACGAAGCCAAAGGATATCCCATCTCTTCTCTACTGGCTGCTAATGTAAATATCATAGTATACTGTCTTGCTATCTTAAACCATTTTGCCTTACTCCTCCAATTGATCACAAAAAAAGAGTAGAGGGAAGTTGTGAACACCAGCATACACGAAGGAGACTGCACCACTGAATCTCACAGGTATTCTACCACAGAAGTTTACACCATAATCACAGGGAACCAGAACCGATCAATTTAAGAAACAGAGGCTATCAAGACAAATCCCATGAAAAATGAGAAAACAAGGAAACAATCCCCAAATGAAGGGAAAGGAGGAAGCCTCAGAAAAAAATGCTAAATGAAATAGAGGCAACTCAACTATCAGATATTGAGTTCAAACAATGATTATCAGGAAGCTCAATGAACTCACAATGAGCCTGCAGAAACTACAGGGAAGCTGCAACGATCTCACTGCAAACTATATCAACATGAAAAAGGAAATAGAAACCCTCAAAAGGTCCAAGAGGAAAAGAAGAATGCCATTTCTGAACTGAGGGACACAGTAGAAGGAATGAAAAGCAGGATTGATGAAGCAGAAGATCGGATTAGCGAGCTAGAGGACAAAGTAGAAAACAACACCCAGAAAGACCAAGAAAAAGAAAAGAGGCTCAGAAAGAATGAAGAAGATTAAGAGAAATGCAAGACAATATGAAATGTAATAATATCTGTATAATAGGGATACCAGAAGGAGAAGAAGAACAAGGGATCGAAAACCCAGTCGAAAAAGTAATGAAGGAAAACTTCCCTATTTTGATGAGAGAAAAAGTCACACAAATCCAGGAAACACAGAGAGTCCCAATCAAGAGGAACCCAAAGAGGCCCACCTCAAGGCACATCATAATTAAAATGGCAAAATTTCAAGACAAAGAGAGAATCTTAAAGGCAGCAAGGGAGAAAAAGGAAGTAACATACAAGGGAGCCCCAATAAGGCTAACAGCTGACATCTCAATGGAAACACTCCAAGCCAGAAGAGAATGGCAAGAAATATTACAGGTAATGAGAACCAGAGGTCTGCAACCAAGGCTACTTTATCCAGCAAGTCTCTCAATCAAGATAGAAGGCTAAATAAGAAGTTTCCCAGATAAAAGAAGTCTAAAAGAATACACCTCCACCAAACCTGCTCTGCAAGACATTCTAAAGGGACTGCTTTAAGGAAAGGAAGGAAAAGAGAGAGAGAGGAACACACGTAAATAAAAGACAATGACTAAGTACCTATCAATAATAACCTTAAACATAAATGGATTAAATGCTCCAATCAAAAGACATAGAATAGCTGAATGGATAAGAAAAAATGACACACACATATGCTGCCTACAAGAGACCCACCTCAGTATAAAAGACCTGCACAGGCTGAAAGTGAAGGGCTGGAAACAAATCTTCCAAGCAAATGAATAGGAAAAAAAAAGCCAGGGTAGGAATACTCATTTCATACAAAATAGACTTCCAAAAAAGGGCCATAAACAGAGACCCAGAAGGTCACTTCATAATACTCAAGGGAAGAATCCACCAAGAAGACATAAATATTGTAAATATATATGCAACCAACATAGGAGCACCCAAATACATAAAGAAAATCTTAGAGGACTTCAAGAAAGGTATGAACAGCAACACAATTATAGTGGGGGATTTAAACACCCAACTATCAAAAATGGACAGATCGTCCAAACAAAATATCAACAAAGATATTGTGTCATTGAACAGTACCCTAGATGAAATGGACTTTACTGATATATACAGAGTCCTCCATCCCAAAGAATCTAAATATACATTCTTTTCAAGCGTACATGGAATATTTTCGAAGACTGACCACATGACAGGACAGAAAACAAGCCTCAACAATTTCAAAAAAATTGAAATCATACCAAGCATTTTCTCGGATCACAAAGGACTGAAGCTACAAACCAACCCCAAGGAAAAAAAAAACCCAAACACTCAAAATCCTGGAGATTAAATAGCATGCTATTAAACAATGAATGGGTCAAGAATGAGATTAGGGAAGAAATCAAAAGGTTTCTGGAAACAAATGAAAATGAACTCACAACAACCCAAAACTTATGGGACACAGCCAAGGCACTCTTGAGAGCGAAGTTCATAGCAATACAGGCCCACCTAAAAAAGTTAGAAACATTTCAAACAAACAACCTAACCCTATGTCTACAAGAACTCAAGGAACAACAACAAAGACAGCCCAAAGGAAGCAGAAAGAAGGAAGTAACCAAGATCAGAGCAGAATTAAGTGACATAGAAACTAAAAGCACAAATCTAAGGATCAATGAATCCAAGGGCTGGTTCTTTGAAAAGATAAACAAAATCAACAAGCCTTTAAGCAGACTCATCAAGAAAAAAAAGAGAGAAGACCCAAATAAACACAATCAGAAATGAAAGAGGAGAGATTACAACAGATACCACAGAAATACAAAGGATTGTAATAAATTACTATGAAGAATTGTATGCCAGGAAATTTGAAAACCTAGGTGAAATGGACAAATTTCTATAAAAATATAATCTTCCAAAACTCAATGAAAAAGAAGCAGAAAGCCTGGACAAACCAATAACAGCAAAAGAAATTGAAGCAGTAATCAAAAAACTCCCAGCACACAAAAGCCTGGGACCAGATGGTTTCACAGGAGAATTTTAAGAACATTTAAGGACGAGCCAATCCCTATACTTCACAGACTATTCCAGAAAATCCAAGAAGTCAGAAGGCTCCCAAACTCTTCTTATGAAGCCAGCATCATCCAAATCCCCTACACCAGATAAAGACAGAGCAAAGAAAGAAAACTACAGGCCAATATCACTGATAATCATACACACTAAAATCCTCAACAAAATATTGGCAAACTGAATCCAGCAATACATTAAAAAGATCAAACACCATGATCAAGTAGGAATTTCCCTGGGGTTTCAAGGATGATACAACGTTCACAAATCAATAAAAGTAATGCATCACATAAACAAAAGAAAAGACAAAAATCACATGATAATATCAGTAGATTTGGAAAAAGCATTTGATAAGGTACAGCACCCATTTACAATAAAAACACCCAGCAAAGTGGGAGTAGAGGGAGCATTCCTCAACATAATTAAGGCCATGTATGAGAGACCTACAACTAGCATCATACTCAATCCAAAACTCTGTGGTCAATTAATATTAAACAAAGGGGGCAGAAGCATAAGATTGAGTGAAAATACCCTCTTGAACAAATGGTGTTGGGGGATCTGGACAGTTAAATGCAAAATATGAAACTTGATCTCCAACTCACAACACATACAAAAATAAATGCAAGATAGAGAAAATATTTAAATATAAGCCGTGACACCATTAAAGTCCTAGAGGAGAACACAGGCAGGAAATCTCAGATATTTGACACAGCAATATTTTCACAGATATGTCCCCTAAATCATGGGATGTAAAGGATAGAATAAACAAATGGGATCTCATCAAAATAAAAAAGTTTCTGAACAGCTAACGTAATTATCAGAAAAATGAAAATGGAACCAACCATGGAAAATATACAGGCAAATACATACATACATGGGGGAAAATATTTTCTGGAAAATATACAGGCAAATGATACCTTGGATAAGTGTTTGATCTCCAAAATACATAAAGAACTCACATGACTACACTCGAGGAAGACAAACAACCCAATTAACAAATGAGCAAAAGACTTGAACAGCACTTCAGCAAGGAGGATATACAAAGGTCCCAGAGATATATGAAAAGATCTCCAGCCATCTCTAGCCATCAGAGAGATGAACATTAAAACTACAATGAGATACCACTTCACACCAGTGAGAATGGCCATCATGTCCAAATCAAAAAACAAGTGTTGGAAAGGTTGTGGAGAAAAGGGAACCCTAGTTCACTGTTGGTGGCAATACAGACTGGTGTAGGCACTGTGGAAAACGGTACAGAATTTCCTCAGAAAACTAAAATGGAACTGCCTTTTGATCCAGCAATCTCATTGCTGGAACTAGACCCCAAGAATCTTGAATCACCAATTCCAAAAAACCTATGTGCTCCACTGTTCATAGCAGCACAATTTACCATAGCCAAGTACTTGAAACAGCCTAAGTGCCCAGCAGTAGATGAATGGTTAAAAAAACTATGGTACATTTACACAATGTAATACTACGCAGTAGAATGAAAGAAAAAACTCCTACACTTTGTGACAGCATGGATGGAACTGGAGAGCATTATGCTAAGTGAAGTAAGCCGGGTAGTCAAAGACAAATACCATGTGATCTCACCTATAAGTGGAACTTAATCAATAAACAAAAAATGAGGAAAATAGAACTAGAGACATTGAAATAAACAACAAACTGACAATAACCTGAGGTGGGGGAGGGGAATAACATGGGAAAGAAAGGGAAGGTTTGTCAAGGAACATGTACTAAGGACCTATGAACAAAGTCAAAGTGAGCAAGATTGAGGGTTCGAGGTGTGGTGAGTGAGCATGGAATAGCAGTGGGGGAAAATGGATACAACTATACCAGAAAAACAATAAACACATAGACACAAAAAGAAAGTCAACAAGAAGACAGTTACCTAAAATGACACACTAGATATCAATAAAATACAAGAAATGTATTTTATTGATATTTTGAGAGCATTTCACCCCAAATCAGCAGAACATACATTCTTTTCAAGTACACATTGAATGTTTTCTAGCATAGACACTCGCTATGCCACAAAACAAGGCTCAATAAATTTAAGAAGATTGAATTTATATCAAGCATCTTCTCTCACCACAATGCTATTAAACTAGAAATCAATCACAAGAATAATACTGAAAAACAGACAAAGACATGGAAACTAAACAATGTGTTATTAAACAATGAATGGGTTAACAACTAGATCAAGGAAGAAATCAATAGATACCTTGAAACAAATGAAAATAAGGACACAACAATACAAAATCTGTGGGACATTGGGAAAGCAATCCTAAGAGGGAAATTCATAGCATTACAGACCTATCTCAAAAAAAGAAAGAAAAGTAAAGTTCAAATAAACAATCTAACTTCACTCTTAAAATGAAAACAAAACCTACATTTAGTAGAAGGAAGTAAATAATAAAGATCAGAACTGAAATAAATGAAATGGAGTCTAGAAAATGATACAAAAATCAATGAATCCAAGAGCTAGTTATTTGAAAATATAAGTGAGTGTCAAATCTTTAACCATACTCATCAAGAAAAGAGAAAGGGCTCCATTAAATAAAATGAAAAATGAAAGAGAAATAACAGCTGACACCAAAGATATACAAAGGATTCTAATGAAACACTATAAACAATTATATGCCAATAAAATGGATATCCTGGATAAGATGGATAAATTCCTAGAAACATACAACCTTCCAAAAGTAAATCAGGAAGAATCAGAGAATCTGAATATACAGATTATACCCAGTGTAATAGAAACAGTAATCAAAAACTCCAAGAGACAAAAGCTGTGTACCGGATGGATTCACAGGTGAATTTTACAAAATATTCTGAGAAGAACTAATATCCTTCTCTAACTATTTCATAAAATTCAAGAGGAGAGAAGGCTCCTAAACTCATTTTACAAGACTAGCATTATCCTACTTCCAAAACCAGCTAAAGTTACTACAAGGAAAGAAAATTATAGGCCAATATCACTGATAAACATAGATGCTAAAATCTTCAACAAAATATTAACAAACTCAATGCAGCAATGCAAGAAAAGACCATACACCATGATTAAGTAGGATTTATTCTAGGAATGCCAAAATGGTAAAACATTTGCAAATCAGTGCATGTGATTCACCACAAACAAAAAGAAGAATAAAAACCACATGACTATATCAATAGATGCAGAAAAAACTTTTCATAAAATTCAGCACCCATTTATGATCAAAACTCTCAGCAAAGTGGGAATAGAGGGAACATACCTAAACATAACAAAGGCCACACATGGCAAACTCACTGTCAGTATCACACTCAGTGGGCAAAAATTGGAAGTGTCCTCCTTAAGATTGGGAACAAAACAAGGCTGTCCACTTTCATCTCTCTTATTCAACATAGTACTGGAAGTTCTAGACACAGCAATCAGATAAAAAGAAGAAATAAAGGCATCCAGATTGTAAAGGAACAAGTAAAACTGTCCTTGTTTCCAGATGACATGATACTGTACATAGAGAACCCCCAAAATGCCACCAATAAACAACTAGAACTGATAAATGAATTCAGCAAAGTAGCAGGATACAAAATTAATATTCAGAAATTAGTTGAATTTTCATTTGCCAATAATAAATTAACAGAAAGGGGAATTAACAATTCCCATTCACAACTGCTTCCAAAAATACCTGGGAAAAAACTTAACCAAGGATGTATAATACCTGTATTTGGAAATTTAGAAGACACTGAAGAAGGAAATTGAAGGTACAAATAAATGAAAGTATATACTGTGTTCAAGGATACAAAGAATTAACATATTAAAATGCCCATACTACCTAAAGCAATGCTGTAGATCCAGTGCAATTCCTATCAAGATTCTAATGACATGTTTCACAGACCAGAACAAATATCTCAAAACTTTTTATGGAACCACAAAAGGCTTCACTTAGCAACAGCAATCCTGAGTGAGAAGAACAAAGTTGGAGGAATCATGCTACCTAATATGAAACTATACTACAACACTGTAGTAATCAAACCAGTCTACTAGTGGCACAAAAGCAGACACACTGATCAGTAAAACAGAAGAAAGCCCAGAAATAAACGCACACCTTTATAGTCAACTAATATTCAACAGAGGGAACAAGCACATACAATGGACTAAAGATAGTTTATTCAATAAATAGTATTGGGAAAATTGTACAGATATGTGCAGGATAATGAAACTAGACTAGTTTCTTACACCACACACAAGAATAAATTCAAAATGGATGAAAGACTTAAATATTAGACCCAAAACCATAAAAATCATAGTAAAAAACATAGGCAGCAAAATCTTGGACATTGCTCACTAAAATATTTTATGGGATATCTTTCCAGGCAAGGGAAACAAAAGGAAAAATAAACAAATGGGATTACATTACACTAAAAAGGTTTTGTACAGCAAAAGAAATTTGTGAACAAAATAAAAAGACAACCCACAGAATGGGAGAACTTATTCGCCAATACATCCGATAAGACGTTAATATCCAAAACTTATCAAGTACTTGTAAAACTCAACACCAAAAAAACAAACAACCCAATTAATAAATGGGCAGGGGACCTGAATAGACACTTTTCCAAAGAGATGGCCAATAGGTGTATGAAAAGATTCTCAATGTCACTAATCATGAGAGAAATGCAAATTAAAAGCACAATGAACCCTGGCTGGTGTGGCTCAGTGGATTGAGTCCTGACCTGTGAACCAAAGGGTTGCCAGTTAGATTACCTATCGGGTCACATGCCTGGGTTGTAGGCTGGGTCCCCAGTGTGTAGTGCATGAGAAGCAACCACACATTGATGTTTCTCTCCCTCCCTTCCCCTCTCTCTAAAAATAAAGATCTTTAATAAAACACAATGTGATACCATCTCACACCTGTCAGAATGCCGATCATCAATGAATTGACAAACAACAAGTGTTGACAAGGATGTAGAGAAATGGAAACCATTTTGTAATGTTGTTGGGAATGTAGACTGTTGCAGCCTCTGTGAAAAACAGTATGGCAATGACTCAAAAAAATAAAGATGAATTTGCCTTTTCACCCAGCAATCCCACTTCTGGAAATATGTACAAAGGAACCCAAAAGTCTAATTTAAATGAACATAAGCACCCCCATGTTTTTGCAGCATTATTTGCAATCACCAAGATTTGGAAGCAGCCCAAGTGTCCATCAATAGATGAGTGGATAAAACAACTATGGGCCATTTACACAATCGGATTCTACTCAGCTATAAGAAAGAAGAAAATTTTACCCTTTGCAACAATATGGATGGACCTAAAGAACATTATGCTAAGTGAGATAAGCCAGCCAGAGAAAGTCAAATACCATATGATTTCACTTGTATGTGGAATCTAATGAACAAACTGAACCAACAAGCAAAACAGAGACAAACTCACAAATGGAGAATAGATGACAGCTAGTGGGGGTGTTGGTAAAGGGGAGGGATTTAAGAAAAAAGAAAAAGGATCCATTGACATGGACAACAGTGTGGCAATTGCTGGGCATAGGGGAGTATAAGGGGACTAAATGGTAATGGGAAAATATAATAAAAAGTAAATTAATTTTTTAAAATACTCCAAAACATAATAGTTTATTATGGCTTAAAACAACATTATTGTTGGTATTAGTAGTAGTAGTTGTAATGGTAGTGGTTGTTGTCCTAATAGTAGTATATTTTATGAATTTGTGGTTCAAAAATTTGACAAGACCTTGGAAGTGGTGTTCAACTCTGACTGACTTGGGCAGAATTCTAGGCAGTTTATGCTGGAGAATCTACTTAAAAATGGCTTTTTAACACTTATATGTGTCCTAGTGCTCTTTGGTTTCTCTTTCTTCCAATAGGGGTCTCCATTTTTCAGGGCTTCTCCATATGTCTTGGGTTTGTCACAGCATGACAGTCTCAGACTAATCAGAATTCTTATATTGCATCTGGCTTTCCCAGAGCAAGTGTTCCCAGATGCACAGAATTCTATGACCTGACTTCAGAACTCCTAGAATTTCACTCCTCCAACATTCAACTGGTAAAGCAAGTTTTTAAGCCAATCTCTATTCAAGAGAAGGGAAGAAATAAACTCCACCTCTCAATGAGGGAATTATATAAACAGTATAGGGAGGAAAGGAATTAATGATGGTTATCTTCTAGACAAGCTACCTACCACACATCTCCAAGCTTCTGAGGGCAGAATACTGTGTTGTGTTTATCTTTGTTTCTTCAGTGCCTTGTACAGCACTTAGTATATCATTGGGTTTAGCAAATGAATAAGTGACTATAGTTCTCACTTTTAAGTAGCTGATTCAAAACCCATCCCAAATGGAGTTATTGAGTTTATAGTTGCCTGCTATATACCTCTACTTGGCATCTCTTGCTGGTATTTCAAACTCTACAGCCCCAATGTGGAGTTCATAAAAATAGCTTTTTTTCTAGGCTTTTTTAAAATGTTATTATTGTTCAAGTATAGTTGTCTGCATTTATCCCCCACCACTCCCTCCCCACCCCAGCCATCCCACCTCCGTCCCCTGCTTACCCCTCCTTTGATTTGTCCATATGTCCTTTATAGTTGTTCTCTAGGACTTCTTAATATCACTATTCTCCCAGTCATCATCTCTCCAGAGCTAATTCATTAACTTCTGTCGCTTCTACTCTTCTCTCATCTGTCCTCTCCAGTTCTATGGCTACCGCAGCAGTTCACACCCTCCTAATTCCTTTTTTAAACTATTATGATAGCCTTCTCATTGTTTTCCTGATCCCCAGCCCTGAGTCATCTAACTGTAAGATACCTGGTACATTACACATACTATAAACATTGCCAATTAAATTTTGATAATGCGCCCTGGCTGGCATAGCTCATTGGATTGAGCACGGGCTGTGAACCAAAGTGTCGCAGGTTCGATTCCCAGTCAGGGCACATGCCTGGGTTGCAGGCCACGGCCCCCAGCAACATCACATTGATGTTTCTCTCTCTCTTTCTTTCTCCCTCCCTTCCCTCTCTAAAAATAAATAAAATCTTTAAAAAAATTGATAATGCACAGCTCTGATCGCATCACCCATCAACTCCATACATTGTGGGTAAAATATAGTTAGTCGGTCATGTATGCCCATTTTTTTGTGAAAGTCCTATTTGCTGTTCAATTGTAGGTGAACACTTAAGGCCTCCCTCAACCTTGTTAGATAATAAGTGACCCTTCTGCAGGTGCCAATAGCAAGCTGTAATCACCACACTTTGTAGCATGATTTGCTTCACTCTGAGTCTCTGTCTCTTTTTGTCTGTATCTCTCAGACTCTCTCTGTCTCTGTCTTTCTCTGTGGCACTGTGTACCTGTTTGTGTGTTTAATTTCATCCTTGAACATTAAAGGAGGGACTATATCATGTGTCTTTATACCTCCAGAGCCCAACATGGTACCTTATACATAATAAAAGTCTAAAAATATGTGATGAATGGTGGTCTATTATCACCTCTGCCTGGATAAATCATTTATAATGGGATAGGCATTAGGGAAAACTGAATTGGAAGAGGTATTATTTTGAAAACTTACATTCTCATCTTTCAGTGTCACATTTTCATGACCTTTGCCTTACCTTTTCAGGTTCCTCAGTAGTTGTTCCACTAGATTGGGTTTCTAAGAATATCCATGAACTATATTAAACTACATTTAAAATAATGTGTGTGTTTTGTGTTGTGTGTGTATGACCAGGACCAAAGGGTTAAAAGCCATAGCTCTGGGTTTATCTTTCCTTTCTTATTAAAATTAACATTAGCTATGTTTCATTGTCAAAGGATTTATGAGGTCATTAGCTTGCTTATTTCTGATTAAAAAAATCCCATTAAAATTTTTATTGATATGTAATTGACACAAAACATTATATTAGTTTTAGGTATACAAAATAATGATTTGATATATGAGATCTGTCCAGAAAATGTCAAGCCATTGTTAATATAACAAGAATGGTTTGCATGATGTCCATGTAACCCAGCAACCTAGGAGAGTGGACTGGAATGTGCATGTGTGAACAATGAGGACTTCACTGTATTAGTCAGTGAGGGCAGTAGGTACCATTGAGTGAGCATGTGCTTGGTTAGGCAGGTACCCACCCAGCTCCATCAGCTCTGCTTCCATCTTCTCCAGGTAGGTTTCCCAGAGGGTCTTGTCTTTCTTACTCCAGCTCTTACTCCAAACCACATGGCATCTCCAACTCCAACCTGCATGACGTCTCCTTACACATCAGAACTCGTGGTAGACCAGGGCACCTTCTCTATACCCTTTCAAACCATGAGACACCTTCTTCCTTCTCTGTCAGCCTGCCCTTATTTTAAATGCTCAGCGTGGAACTTCCTATGTGACTTCATACCCAGCACCTCCTATGATGTGCTACTTTTGTCACTTTCCCCATATCTTTTACCTTCTTTTGGATGCCATCTTTAGTCAGGGCAAGAGTTCTCAGTGACACAGGGGCATCTGGCTCCTTCCTCTTGAGCAGGTACTGTATAAGTTCCCTCTGCTATGTCATGAGTCCCTGACTGCTCCCAGTCACATACACCTTTGCTCCAGGGTGGCAGCACAGCTCTTTACTTGCCATTGTTATGCAAAGTATCTTAAAAGCTGTATTGTCCATCCACTTTACCCTTCCCTCAACCCAGGTTTATGGGGGTTTTCTTCCTATTTGGGGGCACCTCCAGTCTGCATCCTATTATAGTAGAAGGATTTTTTCCACTGTTTCTGCTACCAGAGTAGAAGAAACATCATCCTACAATTGCTAATGACTTGGTTCAAACTGCTACCAATAAACCAAGTTTCTTCAAGAAGGTCATAACCAGAGATGAATTGTGGGTCCACAGCTACTCATATGATCTGGAAACAAAGGTTCAGTCATCTTACCTCCATGCCCAAAGAAGGCATGGGAAAGTTGCAGCAAGATTAAGACCATATTAACTATGTTTTTTGATCAAGTATGCCCCTCCAGGCCAAAGAATTAATGAGTACTACCTCAATATTCTTTATTGGTGGCCATAGCTATGGGAAGCTGGTGATTGGCAGCTTCATCACAACAATGTGCCTACTCATGCATCATGTCTCAAAACTCATGCAGAGTTTTTTGTGAAACATCAAATCACCCAGGTGACTCAGCCCCCCTACAACCCAGATTTGGTGACCTATGACTTCTGGCTTACCCAAAATTAAAATCACCTTTCAAAGGGAAGAGATTTCAGACCATCAATGAAATTCAGGAAAATATGACAGGGCAGATGATGGTGATTCCAACAAAAGATTTTGCAGTGTTTTCAACAGTGGAAGAGATGCTGGGGAAACTGTGAAGTTCCAGGGTGCCTACTTTGAAGGGGGCTGAGGTGTCATTTTCCTATGTACAGTTTTTCTTGTATCTTGTATCTTCTTCAATAGATGTCTCTATTTTTCATAATGCTGGCTGGATACTTCATGGGCACACCTTCTTATGTGTATATTGCTAAATGATCACAATAAATATAGTTAACATCTATCACCACACAGAGTCATAGTTTTTTCCTTGTGATGAGAACTTTTAAAATCAATTCTTGTAGCAACTGTCAAATATACAAAACAACATTATTAACTATAGTCACCATGTTTTATCTTACCCTGATGACTTCTTTGATAACTCGAAGTTTATACCTTTTGACTATCTTCATCCATTTTGCTCACCCCTTCCCCTTTGATTCTTGCAACCACCAGTTTATACTTTGTATCTATGAATTTGGTGGATTTTCTTGGTTTTCTTTGTTTTAGATTCTACATATAAGTGAGATCATATGGTATTTGTCTTTCTCTGATTTCACTTAGCATAATACTCTCAAGGTTCATATATGTTTGTCACAAATGGCAGGATTTCCTTCTTTTGTATGGCTCAATAATATTCCATTATATCTATGTATACTACATTTTCTTTATTCTTTCAGTCCTCGAATGGACACTTAGGTAATTTCTATGTCTTAGCTATTGTAGATAACTCTGTAATGAACATAGGAGTACAAATATATAATTTCAAATTACTCTGTTATTATCATTATTGTATTAATATAACATCATCTTTGTTTTATGGGGAGGCATGGCCTAAAAGGATCCATCTTTATTGGTGGTAGTTTGTAGTGTTAGTATATTATGTCTAAGTAAGTGAGATTTGAATCCCTGCTTTATCATATAATAGTTATCAATTTCTCATTTCTGAATCTTAGTTTTCTCACCTAAAAATTTGGAAAATAATAACAATCTTAGAATTTTTATGGAGATTAAATTGGATAACATATACAAACCACTTAGCAGAGCTACAAAACAGTACATTTCCCTGTGAGAACATGTTAGTTCTCACTGGGGTTTTTAGGAATGTATTTGGAGCCTGAATTCCCAAGCATCAGCTTAGGGAAAGTTATTTAACTGTGCTGTGCCACAGACCTTCATCTGGAAGATGTGAGGATTGACTAAGAAAACAGATATTACGACCTTAACAAACACTCAACAAATGTTAGCTAGCTACGGATAATGTTATAGAAGTTAAGATTGGACTTTACATATTTGTCTGCCTTTTTTTTTTTTACATGTAATCTTTGTAATTTAACATAAAGGTCAAAATCTTCTAATCAGTGTCTTGCAAAGATTTTGGCACAGTGAGGAATGAGTACAAATAACGAAGAACGGCACTTCTACAGGCATATTTTTTAGCTTTTAGCAGAAATTGCAAATATAATAGAATGTTTCATTTGTCATTCTCTTTGGTGCTTAAATCTGAATCATTTAAGCTCTCATTTAATGTTGACTTCTATTCACTTTTGCCTTTGTGAGAACAAACATTTAAGAAGACATGACTGAAGGAAATTGAAAAGGAAAGGTGGAGGAAAGTCAGAGAATTTCAAGACTTGCTATAATCCTAAGAAAGTTTCCCGAATTTTTTGAATTCATTAGTGTTAATTTCTAAAATTAATCACCTCCTTTTTTTCTTTCTTTTTTAAATTTTTTATTTAATCATTGTTCAAGTATAGTTTTCTGACTTTTACTCCTATCCCAGCCCACCCCCCAGCCCTCCCCACCTTCCTCCCATTTTCACCACCCCTAGTTTTTGTCCATGTGTCCTTTATATTTGTTCCTATAAACCCTTCTTCCCCTTTTCCCCTGATTCCCTCCCCTCTCCCCTCTGGTCACTGTCAGCCTGTTCTCTATTTCAGTATCTTTAGTTGTATTTTTTGGTTTGTTTGTTTTGTTCTTTGGGTTCCTGTTAAAGGTGAGATCATATGATATTTGTCCCTCATGGCCTGGCTTGTTTCACTTAGCATAATGCTTTCCAGTTCCATCCATGCTGTTGCAAATGGTAGGAGCCCCTTCTTTCTTTCTGCTGCATAGAATTCCATTGTGGAAATATACCATAGTTTTTTTATCCATTCATTTATTGATGGGCACCTAGGTTGCTTCCAACACTCGACTATTGTAAATCGTGCTGCTATGAACATTGGGGTGCATAGGTTCTTTTGGATTGGTGTTTCAGGGTTCTTAGGATATAATCCTAGAAGTGGAATTGCTGGATCAAAAAGAAATTCCATTTTTAGTTTTCTGAGGAAATTCCATTCTGTTTTCCACAGTGGTTGTACCAGTCTGCAGTCCCACCAACAGTGCACTAGGGTTCCATTTTCTCCACAACCTCTCCAACACTTGTTGTTTGTTGCTTTGCTTATGATGGCCATTCTGACTGGTGTGAAGTGGTATCTCATTGTGGTTTTAATTTGCATCTCTCTGATAGCTAGTGATCTCTGAGCATCTTTTAAGTGTCTCTGGATCCTCTATATGTCCTCCTTGGAGAAGTGTCTGTTCAAGTCCTTTGCCCATTTTTAAACTGAGTTGCTTGTCTTCTTAGAGTGGAGTCTTGTAAGTTTTTTATATATTTTGGAGATTAAAGCCTTGTCTGAGGTATCATTGGGAAATATGTTTTCCCATAAAGTTGGTTCTCTTTTTATTTTAATACTGTTTTCTTTAGCTGTGCAGAAGCTTTTTATTTTGATGAGATCCCATTTGTTTATTCTTTCCTTTATGTCCCTTGCTCTGGGGGACATGACAGTAAAAATGTTTCTGCGTGAAATATCTGAGATTTTCCTGCCTATGTTCTCCTCTAGGACTTTAATGGTGCCACGGATCATATTTAAATCTTTATTCACCTTGAATTTATTTTTGTGTATGGTGTAAGTTGGTGCTTGAGTTTCATTTTTTTTTTTTTGCATGTAGCTGTCCAGTTCTCCCAACACCATTTGTTGAAGAGGCTACTTTTACTCCATTTTATGCTGCTGCCTCCTTTGTCAAATACTAATTGACCATAGAGATTTGGGCTTATTTCTGGGCTCTCTGTTCTGTTACACTGTTTTTATGCCAGTACCAGGTTGTTTTGATTACAGTGGCCTTGTAGTACAGTTTGATATCAGGTATTGTGATCCCTCCTACTTTGCTCTTCTTTCTCAAAATTGCAGCAACTATTCAGGGTCATTTACAGTTGCATATAAATTTTTAAAGTGTTTGTTCTATATCTGTGAAATATGCCATTAGTACTTTAATAGGAATTGCATTGAATCTGTAAATGAATTATCTTCTTTAACTAGATTGCTTTGCTAAACTTCAGGAGACTAATTTTGTTTTTCTCAGCTTTAAAAAGAAATAAAAATTGTATATGTAATGTGTAAAATATGATGCTTTGATATTTTGGTATACATAGTGAAATGATTGCCACAAAAAGCTAATGAATATATCCATATCATTATATAGCTACTATTGTTTGTGTGGTGAGCGTAACTGAAATCTCTTTCAACAAATTTCTCAGCTTAGTTTTGAGGCTTCCATGATTATAGCACGGTTTTATTCTGGTGGTTGTTACCATCCTTATTACTATTCCTTTCTACTCTTGTATGTGATTCACATTACAATACTCACTAGGGCCAACAAAACGTGTCTCCCACTGATATATTACAAGGAGCTACATTACCATAGTAATAACACTGAGTTCCTTTTTTCATTTTTGTGGGAAGTTACACAATAGCATTTCCTTCTAAAATAATTCAGGTTATATATTTCTTTCTGACTCCTCTTTCTCACCTACAAGGTCTTCTATGTCTTGCTCGTGACACTCTCCTCACACTTGTTTCTTCATTAGAGCTTCTTTGTCCAACCTTCTGTCTCTCCAGTGTACTGAGCACTTTCCCTCTTTGGTACAATAAATTCTTTTCCTCCTATCTGCAACACTGTTCTTTATCTGGCTAACATCTTATTTTCCTTTTTGTTTCAACTTAAATGTAGCTTTCTTATGGAGGACTTCCTTGATCCTTCAGAATAAACTGCATTATCTGCTTGCCCAAGTTAATTCTTGAATTTTTATTAATAATTGTTTTTAATCTAGCATGTTACTTCTCTTTTACACAACCATAAACATTTTGTCAATGCACAAGATTCTCGGGCTGTTCATGAAATTGATAGTTGAAAGAAGTTGTATGCAAAGCCAGCATGTCTACGACCCTCAAAGCACCCTGCCTAGATCGTTTTATTTCCCCTCATAGACCTAACCAAAGAAGTAGATATTTTGCTGTTTGTGCAGATCAAAGATTCTCCCTGTCTTGTTCATGGTTCTATCCCTGGCTTGTACCATAGGACCTGACACTGTGGCAGGTTTCTATAAGTAATTATTGAATGAATGAATCAATGAATGAGGTCTTGGAAGTATTGCAATCTACTCCACTGTTCTTGGGTTTATACTGAGGGCATCTGCTGTTTTCAAAGGTACTTATATAATTTACATGAAGTGTAATGCCTTAATGAGAGATTTGCTGTCATCCTTTCTGCTTATGGGGAAAAGTCCTAATTTTACATTCATATGATTCAGGCATATGTAAGTGAGTAAAAAGGATGAATAAATATATTTAATATATAATAAAACCTATTTTACACAGGTGTTTAAAATATTTAAGATCTTTCGTTTCCATTTAGCTCAAGTCCAGTTCTCAGCTAATATAATTTATCTTCTCAGTATTTTAATTAAATTTGCAACAACAGGAAGTGGGAAACACATGATATTAAAAGAAAAAAAAAGCTTTTCACTGCTGTGTGTTCCTCCAGCAAGGTTCTGCAATGTTTATTAAAGCATTGAAAACTCCTGCAAAGCCTAAGTAGTAGGTAAAAATTAACTGTTAAAGTATAGATTTTGGAGTCAGATCTGAGTTTTAACTTCAGATCCACCACTATCTATTGTGTGACTTAGGAAAAGTTACTTGACTTCTTTAAACCTCAATTTTTACATTGGTAAAATGGGTTTACTAAAGTTTGCCTTGCATGCCCATTGTTAAAAAGTATGAAATTATGTGAAAGATTAAAAAGAGTCTAGCATTTTATATAAGAGCTAGTAGGTCTAATTACAAATGAGGGAAGACAGAAGAAAAGGAAAAATAGGAGAAACACTTAACAAAAAAGATGAAAGAGAAAGGAGCATTTGGTTTGGAGCAGAGCTGGTTTAAGAGTTGAATATTCAGTTACTGAAGTGGAAGGAGGTACAACTGGTTAAGCTATAATAAATTAAACTGTAAAAGGTTTCACTAGATTAAGTTTCTAGAAACCATTGTTATATATGCTGAATTGGGTTTGCCTCCAAAATTCACATGCTGAGGACTTAACCCCCAGTACTTCAGTATGTGACTGCATTTGGAAATAGGATCTTAAATGGAGTAGTTTATTCAAATTTATGTCATGTGGGCAACAACTGATCCAATGAGTGGAGTCTGTATAAGAAGAGGAAAACGGAATACGAGGAATGCAGGAGAAGGTGGCCATCTGCAAGCCAAGGAAAAAGGCCTCCGAATGAAACAAATCCTGCTGACATCTTACCTTGGACTTACAGCCTCCAGAAATGTAAGGAAATAAATTTTATATTGTTTAAGCCACCCAGCCTGTGATATTTTGGTATGGCAGCCCTAGAAACCTAATACAGTCACAAAGGTTACTTGATTTTTAAAAGAAACCCATGAGGGACAATGAAAATATTTACTATAGTGCTTAGTTCTTAAGAAATGTTCCATAAATACCAATTAAATCTGTTGACAAAAATGTTCTGCAGGGGTGTCCAGCCTTTTGGCATCTCTGGGACACACTGGAAGAAGAAGAGTTGTCTTGGGCTACATATTAAATACATTGCAACATGTAATCACACACAAAAAATCTCATAATGTTTTAAGTAAATTTAGGATTTTGTGTTGGGCTGCATTCACAGCCATACTGAGATGCATGCAGCCTGTGGACCACAGGTTGGACACTCCTGTAGGAAAACTCAATAGGTTGGGCATCAGGGGACCTGACTCTTATTCCTTGTTGTGTTGCTAAGTAGCCTTAGGACCTTCATTTTCGTGGGCCCTGGAACTTCACCTATTGGAAGAATAGTTTAACAGGGATGTCCAAACTTTTCACATCTCTGGGCCAAACTGGAAGAAGAGTTGTCTTGGGCAACACATTAAATATACAAACACTAATGAAAACTGATGAGCAAAAAACAAGTTTCAAGTAAACTTACAATTTTGTGTCGGGCCACATTCATAGCCATCCTGGGCCACGTGCAGCCCATGGACCCGAGGTTGGACACTCCTGGTGGAATAAATGAATTATACTTTCCCATAGAGTTGAAGAATGTAATTGATGTCAAAATCCTGATTTCCTAAATTGTTTGCAGCAGAGATGAAACTTGAAATCTGTTTCTAAGATTCCCAGAGTTCTTTCTTCCTGCACATTTTCTGCAACCATGAAATTTGGCTCTGAGACTTAGGTTTTAGAAGGGAATATTCCTGATTGGTTTTCCACATTAAAATTGTTCAATACCAGAAATTTTCCGTTGTTTTTTCTATGGCAGTCTTGTGATTCAGTAAATATGGTTTTGGAAAGTTTGTTAACTGTGCTGCATTAAAGGTTGCTTTAAAGAGGGTTAATTTAAATGAAATCAACATGCAAAAGAACAAGCTACAAGCTAGTATGTTTTCTGTTTAAGAAATTTATCTTGTGTAATTGCATAGCCAAAGGAAAGGAGGAAACACCACTGCTTTGGCCAAGTTCTGGCTTCATCAGAAGCAGCTGCTTATAGTTTGAATTTATGTTCTCTTGGTGATAAGGCCTCAAGGTCCATTCTATGTGTGGCTGCAAGATAAATTGGTGGCAACTGTGAGTTTATACAAGGAAAGGTAATATTTACTTTGATTCTTCAATTTCATCATAGAAAATGGTTTTGGGCTGTACAGTAATGGCAAAATTTTCATTTAATACAATTTGGGCAGGAATAGTTGTTAACCTCTGTTTGCAAAATTAACAAAAGATAAACATTACAGGGCAACACTGAAATTTACCAACTTGATCTTAAACTGGTAGTAGGGAATGATCTTATGTGCTTTATAACTTACTCTACATTGTGTGAGCTTGATAAAATATGAACTGGGTTTCTTCAGGGTAATAAAACCCATTGTACTTCTTCCTTTGATTATATTACTTTTTAAAAATTGTCATGATTGTTAATGTTTATATGGTACTAATTATCATCCAGACACTGCTCTAAATGTTCTCTCTATATATTAATTCATCAAATCTTCACAAGAAATCATTTATTCCTTACTATAACCTTATGAAGTAAATGCCATTATCATCTCTATTTTATAGACAAGAAAACTGAAGCACATGGAGATAATGTAACTAGCTCAAGGTCACAAACCTTGTAAATGGCAGAAATGCGATTTTAATTCAGGCAGTCAGACTTGAGTTCATGCCTCTAATCACTTTGAGAACTGTTTCCCCCAGAGGCAACACCCCTAAGTTGCCAACATCCCATATGCAGTAGCTCAATCTTGGACAAAACTCTGGTTTACATTTTCAAGTCTTGATAATATTCAGACAAAGAATGCATTTAGATTTATCTTTGAAGAATAAGGTAAAAGACAGTAAAGAACATTTTGCTTCTTCCTAGTAACTTGAAGTAACCTAATAGGCTGATATTTGGGCATGTAAATATGAACTGTCATTGTGCCCAGTCAGCCTCAGCTCCAGCTGGTCTGCTGTAATACACAAATTAGGACCTGAGTCCAGATTCCATGTAAGAGAGAACAGGAGATTTAAGATGATTTTGATGATTTCTGTTTAATAGCAGAATGTGGCTCTTATTACATTTGTTTTCTAAGGTTAGAAATAACCTTAATACTAGACTAATTGGGGTGATCACTTAGACATTTAAGTTATATATGTCTAATCACTTGTACAACTAAAACTCATATAATAATGTATGTCATTTGTAATTAAAAAAATTAAAAAACAGAAAACAATGTAAAAAAGTGATAACTTATCTTTGAAATGTGGTGAGGTTGCACATGTCATAATTTAGACTGTTGGTTTCACTAGATGTAACTCCTTTTACTTTCCAGTCTCCAAGTTTATCAAGTATTTCAAATTCATTTTTACCAAAATGTTTTCTATCAGAATGTTATGAAACTTGCATTAAATATTTTATTAAGCATATATATGCTTTATTAATTTTATTATGTACTTGTCTTTATTTTAACCCATCTGTTTCAAAAATGGAATGAATCTACAAAATATTTGTATTTTCAGAAATCTGGATTATTGCATGTGTGTAATGTACATATATTATATAAGTACATTTTTTGATATTTGAAAAAATCACCAAATATTACCACAGACTAATATAGTCAACTAGACACATTGTGCTCATTCATCCCCATCAGGGCAAACATCTGGACTTGTAGAGCAAATGAATGAAAAGCTCATTATTTAGGATCACTCTTAGATAGTTATCTAGCCTCTATGGGCTGTGCATTGGCACATTCTTCTAACTGCTAAGTTTCTGTAGGTTCCTGATAGTTTAAAAGCAACCTGTCAAGTCAATCTTTCAATTCCATCTTACTCCCATACTTTTGGCATCTCCAGGCACTTCTATAAGGATACCAGACCAGTTGTATATTCATATATTGATACAATGGTATTGGTATACAATTGGTATTGATATTGATATGAGTCCAAGGTCCCAGGCCTGCTCCAGACCTGAACCCAAACTTGAGCAAGGCAGAAAATTCAGCAAACTCCTTAGTTTGGGGCTTAAAATGTTGTTGCTTGAAATTGAGTGTCTGCTATGCTCTGGGATCCAATGTAGCCTCTGATCTTCTGAATCTCCAACACTTACTATCCCCAATGCCTAGCTTCTCAGTTGGCTCAATATATATATAGTTGGGCTTCAATTACAGTTATTTTTTGCCTAGCATTTAAGTTGCTTGTTATAATTTAAGCCTATACTAAATTACTGTCCATGGATCTGGTACCTTAAACTCTATGAAATTTTGTTCCACTATTATCATGAGAAGTAGAGGCAATTGCCCATATCCTGAGTATTGGATGGAGACCTGACTTGGCTTTCCCCACCACTAAAAACAATAGTGCTTGGCATCTTAACATTACCCTATATGTCACATTAATAATTACGTGAATCATAATTAAAATTACCTACCTATTGGATGACTCAGCTAATGTTTTGGGTAAGATTAGACAGCCAGACTAATTTCCTCTGCCCCAAAACATGCTGGCCTTGTGCTATCACCAGGTCCAAGCATGTGTAAACTTGGAAACTGCCACCATTATGGTATAGAACTCCTTTTATTTTAATCTGGTAAAACAGACACAATATAAAATTTATAATTTTAACCATTTTAAGTATTCAATTAGCTTGCATTTATGTTGTTGTGCAACCATCACCATCACCAGTATCCTTATCCAGAATGTTTTGCTCATCCCAAACTGAAACAATATATCCATTAAACAATAATGCACCATTCTTCCCTCCTCAACGAGC
This sequence comes from Phyllostomus hastatus, assembly GCF_019186645.2. Taxonomy (NCBI): domain Eukaryota; kingdom Metazoa; phylum Chordata; class Mammalia; order Chiroptera; family Phyllostomidae; genus Phyllostomus; species Phyllostomus hastatus. Next base: position 19,309,946 of record NW_025334022.1, read on the forward strand.
CCCCTGGTAGGTAACCACTCTTCTACTTTCATTCCCTATAAATTTGGCTATTCCTAGGTAACTCATATAAGTGGTACATATATAATATTTTTACTTTGGCATCTGGATTATTTCACTTAGCATATTGTCTTTAAAGTTCAACCACATGGTAGGATTTTTTACACAAATGTGGCAAAAATAAGCATCCTTGACTTATTCTTGATCTTAGAGAGAAAGATTTAAGTCTATCACTATTGACTGTGATGTTAGCTTTAGGTTTTTCATATTTGGCCTCTATTATGTTGGGGCAACTTACTTTCATTCCTAGTTTGTTGAGTGGTTTTATAATGAAAGTGTTGAATTTTGTCAAAAAACATTTTAGCATCATTTGAGATCACTGTTTTTTTTTCTCTTCAATCTGTTAATGATGTGTATTACATTGATTGAGTTGTGTGTTTAAAATCCTTGAACTCTGGGAATAAACTGCACTTGGTTATGATAAATAATCCTTTTAAAAAAAGATTTTATTTATTTATTTTTAGAGAGGGAAGGGAAGGAGAGAAAGAGAGAGAGAGAGAAAGAGAGAGAAACATCAATGTGCAGTTGCTGGGGGTCGTGGCCTGCAACCTAGGCATGTACCCTGACTGGGAATCAAACCTGTGATGCCTGGCTCACAGCCCACACTCAATCCACTGAGTTATGCCAGCCAGGGCTGATAAATAATCCTTTTAATATGCTGCTAAATTCAGTTTACTGATATTTTGTTCAGGATCTTTATATCAGTATTCATCATGGAAAGCAGTGTATTATCTAATTTTATGTAGGGATTTTCTCTATCTTTGGTTTCAAGGTAATGCTGAACTTAATCATTTAGGGAGTTGTATTTACCTATATATCTATCTTTACCAGAGATCATTATGTCCTCATATGCAATGAGTTTCTGTGTAGAGTTATTTCAACCTTAAAGTCTCCCAGAAGCATTTCTCGTAGGGCAGGGCTGATGGTAATGAGCTCCCTAAACCTCTGTTTATTTAGGGATGTCTTAAATTTCATATCTCCTTTGAAGGACAGTGTTGCTGGCTATAGAATTTCTGACTGACAGAGTTTTCTTTTTCATTTTGTACTCTAAAAATATTATCCCACTACCTCTGGCTTCCAAGGTTTTGTTTGTTTGTTTGTTTCTTCTGAGGGGTCCATTGAAGTAATTGAAGATTTCTTGCTCATGAGATGATTCATTTTCTTTCACTGCTTTTACTGCCTTTCTTTTTCTTCTTTCTTTCAGGTTTGGAATTATTTAATTTAATTTAATATTTTTTACATTTTTAATCATTTTTATTTTTCAATTATAGCTGACATACACTATTATATTAGTCTCACATGTATACCCCAGTGATTAGACATAACATAAATTACTGATTATCCTGATAAATCTCATACCAATCTGATATGATATATAGTTATTAGAATATAATTGACAATATGCATATTCCCTATGTTCTACTTTATACACCCATGACTATTCTATAAAAACAATTTGTACTTCTTAATCCCTTCACCTTTTTCACCCACCCCTAGGTCCCCCTTCCCATCTGACAACCATCAAAATGCTCTGTGTATCTAGAGTCTGTTTGTATTCTGCTTGTTTATTTTTTTAGATTCAATTATTGATAGATATGTATTTATTGCATTTTATTGTTCATATTTTTATCTTTATTTTTCTTCTTCAAAGAAGACCTTTAAATATTTTATATACTACTGGTTTGGCGCAGATGAACTCCTTTAGCTTTTCCTTGTCTGGGAAAATCTTTATCACTCCTTCAATTCTAAGTGATATTTTTGGTGGGTAGAGTGATCTTGGTTGTAGGTCCTTGCTTTTCATCTCTTTGAATATTTATTGCCAAACCCATCTGGCTTATAAAGTTTCCATTGAGAAATCAGCTGGCAGTCTTATGGGAGCTCCCTTGTAGGAAACTGTTTTTTTTTTTTTCTTGCTGCTTTTAACACTGTCTCTTTGTCTTTAAGCATTGATGTTTTAATTAGGATGTGTCGTGGAGTGGCCCTCTTTGGGTTCATCTGGTTTGGGACTCTCTGCACTTCCTGGACTTGTATGTCTATTTCCTTCACCAGGTTAAGAAAGTTTTCTGTCATTATTTTTTCAAATAGAATTTCCAATTTCTTTCTTTCTTCTCCCTCCAGTACCCATTTGATGTGAATATTGGTACACTTTAAAGTTGTCCCAGAGGCTCCTTACACTATCTTCATTTTTTTAGGATTCTTTTTTTATACTCTTCTGATTGGTTGTTTTTGGCTTTCTGATATTGCAAATCTCTCGTTTGATTAATGGCTTCATCTACTCTGTTGATTTTCTGTAAATTATTCTTTTTAATTATATTTTATTGATTATGTTATTATAGTTGTCCCAATTTTTCCTCCTTTGCCCCCCTCCAACCAGCACCCTCTATATCGTCAGACAATCCCCACATCTTTATTCATGTCCATGGGTCATATGTATAACTTCTTCGGCAACTCTGTTTCCTATACTGTACTTTACATCCCCATGCCTATTCTGTATCTACCAATTTGTACTTCTTAATCTCCTCACTTCTTCACTCATTGCCCCACAACCTCTTCCTTTTGGCAAACATCAAAATGCTCTCCATATCCATGATTTTATCTCTGTTCTTGTTCTCTTAGTTTGTTTTCTTAGATTTAATTATTGATAGACATGTATTTATTGATGTTTTATTGTTCATAGTTTTCATTTCCTTTTTTTAAATAAGCCTCTTTAACATTTCATATAATAATGGTTTGGTGATGATGAACTCCTTTAGTTTTTTTTTTTTTCCTTGTCTGGAAGCTCTTTATCTGCCCTTCAATTCTAAATGACAACTTTGCTGACTAGAGCAATGTTGGTTATAGGTGCCTACTTTTCATGACTTCGAATACTTCTTGTCAATCTTTTCTAGCTTGCAAAGTTTCTTTTGAGAAATCAGCTAGTAGTTTTATGAGAACTCCCCTGTAGGTAGTTAACTGCTTTTCTCTTGCTTCTTTTAAGATTCTCTCCTTAAAAGAATAAACAAATGGGACTTTATCAAGATAAAAAGCTTCTGCACAGCTAAAGAAAACATCAACAAAATGTAAAGAAACCAACTGTATGGGAAAACATATTTTCAAATGATACCTCACACAAGGGTTGGATCTCCAAAATATATAAAGAAGTCACATGACTCCACACCTAGGAGACAAACAATCCAATTAAAATATGGGCAAAGGATCTGAACAGACACTTTTCCAAGGAGGACATAGAGAGGGCTCAGACACATATGAAAGGATGTTCAACATCACTACCTATCAGGGGGATGCAAAGAAAAAACCACAATGAGATAAAACTTCACACCTGTCAGGATGGCCATCATAAAAAAAACAACAAACAACAAATGTTAGAGAGGTTGTGGAGAAAAGGGAACCCTTGTACACTGTTGGTGGAAATGTAGACTGGTGCAGCCTGTGTGGAAAGCAGTATGGAATACTATTTCCTCAGAAAACTGAAAATGGAACTGCCTTTTGACCCAACAATTCCACTGTTGGGATTATACCCCAAGAATCCTGAAACACCAATTCAAAAGAACCTATGCACCCCAATGTTCATAGCAGCACAATTTACAATACCCATGTGCTGTAAGCAATGTAGGGGCCCATCAGTAAATTAGTGGATCAAAAAGCTATGATACATTTACACCATGGAATACTACACAGGAGGAAGAAAGAAGGAGCTCTTACCCTTCATGGTAGCATGGATGAATCTGAGAGAACTATGCTAAGGGAAATAAGCCAGGCAGTGAAGGACAAATGCCATATAATCTGACCTATAAGTGGAACTTAATCAAGAAAACAAACAAGTGAGCAAAATATGACCAGAGACATTGAAATAAAGGACACACTGACAGTAACCAGAGGGGAGAAGGAAGGAATAACAATGGAAAATGAGGAAGGGTTGTCAAGGAACATGTATGAATGACACATGGACAAATCAAACTGGGGTAGGACTGAGGGTGGGAGGTGGGTGGTGAGTGGGGTGAGGGAGAGCATTGGGTGTAGAATGGAGAAAACTGTACCTGAACAACAATTTAAAAAGGAAGAAAAAAAAAAGATTTTCCCCTTATCTTTAAACTTCAGCATTTTAATTATGATGTGTCTTAAGTTGGACCTCTTTACATTCATCTTGTTTGAGACTCTGTGCTTCCTGGACATGCATGCCTATTCCCTTTCCCAAATTAAGGAAGTTTTCTTTCATTTTTTCAAATATCTTGCTCTTTCTCTTCTCCTTATGGTGCTCCTATGATGTAAATGTTGGAATATTTGAAATTGTCCCAGAGGTTGCTTACATTATCTTTTTTTTTATTCTTTTCCTTCTTGTTGTTTTGATTGGTTGTTTTTGCTTCTTTATGTTCCTAAACATAAATTTGATTCTCAGTTTCATCTACTCTGCTGTTGTTTCCCTTTAAGTTGTTATTTTTCCCAATTAGTGAATCCTTCATTTCTGTTTGGATCTTTTTTTATGCTATTGAGGTCTTCATTAAGCTCCTTGAGGTCCTCACTAAGTTCCTTGAGGATCTTTATAACATCAGTGTTTTGAACTCTGCATCTAATAGATTGCTTATCTCCATTTTGTTTAGTTTTTTTCTGGAGTATTGATCTGTTCTTTCATTTGGGCCATGTTTTTAGTCTCCTCATTTTGGCAGCCACCCTGTGTTTGTTTCTATGTAAATAGGTAGAGCTGCTATGACTCCCTGTCTTGTAGCATGGCCTAACATAGTAGATGTCTTGTAGGGTCCAGTGGCACAGTCTTCCCTATCACCCAAGCTGGGTACTTCTGATGTGGACTCTGGCCAGCAATGTCCTCGGTGTTGTGGATGAGACCAAACAAATTCACATGAACTACCAAAGTCCTGTGGAGGAAAAAGCACAGCACAGCTAAGGGGAGAGCACCTTGGTCACTCTCTCGAAGGGAGAGTGCTTTGACCCTTGCCTTGAAAAGCTTTTATTGGCTTTTAATAGCATACATCAAAGAAGGTTTTCATTCATTATGCTCAAGTTTGCTTTAGGTAATTACTTTTTACAGATAACAAAGGAAAGGATGTTACTGATTACTTCCAATAGATTAACTAGGAAAAATGTTGCAAATGCAAGGGAATAACAGTAATTGGTCTGGTTACACTCTGTCCTTGGGAGAATTAGCACAGACTTCAGGAAATTACTTTAAAGATATGCAGTAAGCATTTGCTGCTTCAACTCAGGGTGAGAAAGTTTTAGCATGAGCAAGCCTCAAAACAGCCTAGGTATAATGCAGGCCTGATTTTCCATGGGAAAGCTAATCCATGGGTTTGGTGTCCTGCATGCCAACATGTGCCTATGGCTTTCCTATAGGGCTGGGCTACATTTGCCATTCCACATGGATAGGTTCCCTATATACTTCAGGTTTAACTGTCATGTGAGCTGATACACCCTCCTCTTGTAGTTGAGCCTTGGCTTCTGTTGGAAGGTCAATGGGAGGGATTTACCCAGGCCAGTCATATGTAAGGACTGGCTATGACCACTGACCCCATGGAGGATCAACTACATAGGCACAGGGTGGTGGTGCTCAGACGTGGTCTGTAGCTGTCCACTGGGTGCACAGACTCTGGGGTTCCCCAGGTGGTGCAGGCCATGGCCAGCCCCAACCTGTGTTCTTCCCAGGGTCACACTACATGAGCTATAAAGCAATATGAGATGGATGACAGTTTGGCTGGCCTTTGAAGTTTCCAGGTGAAGCCCAACTGTGATCCAAAGCTGGGTGCTACTAGCATCAGGCCTGGAGCCACTTAGCAAGATGTATGGGGCCTAGCATTTCACTGAGGCCAGCTGTTGCTTGTTTGAGAGGATTTAAGGAGTTATGAAGCATAAGCCAAGATCATCCATTCATATGGAAAATCCACTGTTAACAGCTTGGGTAGATCTGTAAGTTGTGTGGGACAGAGCATCATGGTATCTCCAGGACAGGGCAAACAGTGTTAGCCATGTTGATGGAGTCTCAGATATAGCACCTGTCTGCCACCTCTCTAACTCTCTTGCGGGGGAAGGGTTCAGAAAAGGGACAATGGCCCCTGCCCACCTTTCTGTCTGGGAGAAAGCTATCCCCTAGCTCTTGACTTATTCCAGAAACTTCATGTATACCACCTGTGCCTTTTCAAGCTGCTACCCCAATGCTGGAGCTCACAGGGAGTGAGTCTGTATAAGTTTGTGTGGGGGTACTTTAAGAGGAACTACTTGGGACTCCAGGAGATTCTCCAATTAACACAATCTTTGCTGGGTTTTTAGCCAGAAATTATGGGGACTTATCTTCCTGGCAATGGAACCCTAGGCTGTGAGGCCTGGTATGGGGCTAGGGATCATTGCTACCAAAAGAACCCTCCTGAATTTTTATCCACTGCACATGGATGTGGGACCAGCCAGTTTCACATCTCCTCCTCTCCTGCCAGTCTGGATGGACGTGATTTCTTTAATCCTGTAGTTGTCAGACTTCCATTCAACTCAATTTATGACAGCTCTGAGTGATGGTTATTCTATAGTTTAGTTGTAAATTGATGTGGTTGTGTGAGGAAGTGAGCCATATTTACCTACACCTCCATCTTGAGGAAATCTGTAAATTATTCTTCATTTCAATGAGTGTATCCTTCATTTCTGACTGGTCCTTTTTTATGCTGTTGAGGTTCTCATTAAGTTCCTTGAGCATCTTTGTAACCAGTGTTTTGAACTTGGCATTTAGTAGCTTGCTTGTTTCCATTTTGTTTAGTTCTTTTTCTGTATTTTTGTTCTGTTCTCTCATATGGGCCATGTTTCTTTGTCTCCTCATTTTGGCAGGCTCACTATGTTTGTTTCTATGTATTAGGCAGAGCTGCAATGTCTCCCAGGCTTGCTAGAGTGGTGTAATGTAGTAGGTGTCCTGTAGGGTCCTTTGACAAAGCCTAACCAGCCAACTAAGCAGTGTACTCGAGGTGTGCTCACTGGACGGGTTGTGTAAACTCCCTGTAGTTCAGCCTTGATTGCTGTTGGCACATCAATGGGAGGGATATACTCAGGCCGATTAGCTGCAAGGACTGGCTGTGACCACTGACCACCAACCTCCAACCACTGTGGAGAATCAGCTGTGCAATGGCCCACCCCACAGAATAAGACTTACCTCAGCAGGACTCTAGTGCCTGATGAGTTTAGTGTATTGCTTGCGGAGGTGGTTAGGTGGTAATGCTTGGATGTGGTCTGAAGTTGTACACTGAGTGAATTGGCTTTGGGGTCTCCCAGGTGGTGTGGACACCTTTGTTCTGTCTTAGGCCACTCAGCATAAGCTGCAAAGTGACTTGCAGATACCCACTACTTTGCTGGGCTTGGAGGTGTCCAGATGAGGCCAAACATGGAACCAAGGACAGATGCTTCTAGTGCTGGGTCTGGAACCACTTAAGGAGAAGTGTGGGGCTCACTGAGGCCAGATGCCATTTATTTGAGAGATTTTAGGAGAATGTGAAATGTGAGCCAAGGCAGGCCATTCATATGGAAAAGCCACTGGAAACAGCTTGGGTGGGCCTGAAAGTTGGGTGCAGCCTGGCCTCAGGGAATCACCAGGGTGGCACAAACAGTGTGAGTCAGATTGATAGAATCTCTGATATGGTGCCTACTGTCCAGCTCTATGGGGCAAGGGCTCATCAAAGGAACAATTTCCCCTGCTAGCACTTCTGACTGGGAGATAGCTGTCCCTCCACCTTCTGTCCTGATGCCAAACAATTCACTTCCTCCCTGTGTGTCTCTGGTGCCCTTAAAGCAGCTGTCCCAGCACTGGACCTCCTAGGGTGTGAGTCTAGGTAAATCTGTGCATGGGCCCTTTAAGAGGATCACCTGTGATTCCAGAAGCCTTTCATATCCCTCAACCTCAATCCCTGCTGGTTTCTAGAGACAGAAATTATGGGGATTTCCCTCACTGGCACTAGAGGCCTGTGCTGGGGAACCTGGTGTGGAATTAGAACCCATCACTCCTTAGGCGAGACCTCTGCAGTCCAGATATCCCTCTCAGTTTTTATTTGCCACAAATCAATGTAGGAACATCCAATTCACTGTCTCTGTCTCTGCTACCAGTCACAGTTTGAATTCTTTAGTTGTAGGACTTCCATTCAGGTAGATTTCAGGCCTTTGTGAGTAATGGTTGTTCTGTGTTTAGTTATAACTTTGATGTGGTTGCAGGAGGAGGCAAGTACCATGTTTACTTATGCCACCATCTTGCAGGAAGTCCTTTCACTATTTTCTGATTTCTTTGTCTTATGATAATTTGATTAGAATATGCCTGTTTGTAAGTCTCTGGATTTTTTTTACTTGAAATTCATTGAACTTCTTGAATTTATATGTCCATTTTTCTTCAACTTTGGAAAGTTCTGGTTATGATTTCTTCAAATAATCTGTGTCCTTTCCACTTTCCTCTCATAATGCATGTATTGGACAATTTGATGGTGTCCTACGAGTCCTTTATACTCTGTTTACCTTCGTTCTTTTTTTCTGCTCCTCAGACTTGATATTTTTGCCTATTCGCATATGCTCTTGAACCTCTCTGGTGATTTTTTCAATTCGGTTATTATATTTTTTAGCTCTAGAGTTTCCTTTTTTCCTTTTTATAATTTCTATCTTTTTTGTTGAAATTCTCAGTTCCTTCACGTATTTTCCCCGGTTAGATCTTTGAGCATATTTAAGACATGTCTTTGTCTACTATGTTCAATGCCTATGTTTCATCAGAGAGTTTCTGAACAATTATTTTGTTCCTTTGATGGGGCTATTTTTTCCTATTTCATCGAATGGCCTGTGAATCTTTTGTTGTTGAAAATTGAGCATTTAAAGAAATAGCCACTTTTACCATTTTATGCAGACTGGTTCTGTTATCATAGTCCTGTATTTTATTGGCTGGGTGTGGTTTGACTCTTGGGAAAATCTCCAGGTGAATGTATTGGTATACTCAGGTCTTTTCTTAGTATACAAAGTCTGTCCAGAAGAAGCCCAGCCATTGTTAATGTAACAAGAATGGTGTGCATGACATTGATGTAACCTGGCAGCCAAGGAGTGTTGACTGGAATGTGCATGCATGAACAATGATCTGTACTTCAGTGTACTGTTCACTGGGGGTGGTAGACGCCATTGAGTGAGCATGTGTACTGTGTAGTCATTGCATTCAAAATAACTGAGTGAGTACAGCAATGAAACTGCATCAAATTTTGTGTTAATCTTCAACATTCCTCCACAGAAATTATTCAGATGATTCCGAAGCCCGCAGCTATGGGAAACTGCTGATTGGCAGTTTCATCACGACAATGTGCCTGCTCAAGCATCACGTTTCATGCAGTTTTTTTTTTCCAGGAAAACATCAAATAACCCAGGTGACTCAGCCCCCTAAAACCCAGATTTGGCTCCCTGCCACTTCTGGATTTTTCCCAAAACTAAAATCACCTTTGAAAGGGAAGAGATTTTAGACCACTGATGAGAATCAGGAAAATACAATGGGGCACCTAATGGCAATTACTAGAACTGTGTGAGGTTCCAAGTTGCCTAATTTGAAGGAGACTGAAGTGTCATTGTCATATGTACAATGTTTCTTGTATCTTGTATCTTTTTAATATCTTTTTTATATTACATGGCTGAATACCTTCTAGACAGACCTTGTGTATCTCCCCTGGGCCTATGTGTGGGTTTTTGATTCACCTGTATACACAACAGCTTTTGAAAATCTAAATTTCCCAAAGAGTTTGTGCCTCCCCATCTTCCCCTGATAGGGCTAAATGGTCTACTATATGCCCTTACCTGTGTTCTCTTGCCCCAGATATCTGCAAATCTGCAGTTCTCTTCCTGATTTTGTGACTGATACTAATCATTTTTCATCCTTTTCACCAGTCTGAAATCTAAGTTATGCTGCTTTACCATGCCCCAGTTTTCAATTAGGTATAACAGAGACCAGTTCTTCAGGCAATGTTCAGACAGGTTAGAACATTGCAAACCAGGTCTTTTCTGCTTCCTCTGGTTTGAGACTAATTGGGAACCAGATTTCCACCCCCTTCAGATTAAGATTCTGCCATACCAGGGAGGGGATGAGGCAAAGGCAAGTGAAAATACCACAAAATATTCTTCCAATAAGTATGTGGCTTTTTCTTTTTAGTTTAGTTTTTGTTATTATTATTTTTATTGTTCTTCAAGTACAGTTGTCTCCATTTTCAGCCTTCCGTGGGCAACCACCCCACCCCACCCATCCCCACCTCCCACCCTGGAACCTACCCTCTGTGCCTTTGTCCATGTGTCCTTTACACATGTTCTTTGATGGACCTTCCCCTATTTTCCCCCATTTTCCCTCACCAAATCCTTCTCATAACTGTCAGTTTGTTTTTTTATTTCAATGTCTCTGGTTATATTTTGCTTGCTAGTTTCTTTTGTTGATTAGGTTCCACTTATAGGTGAGATCATATGGCATTTCTCCTTCACCACCTGGCTTATTTCACTTAGCATAACGCTCTTCAGTCCATCCATGATGTCATGAAGCACAGTAGCTCCTTCTTTCTTTCTGCTGTGTAGTATTCCATTGTGTAAATGCACCATAGCTTTTTACCCACTCATTTATCCATGGGCACTTAGGTTGCTTCCAGTACTTGGCTATTGTAAATTTTGCTGCTATAAACATTGGGGTTCATAGGTTCTTTTGAATTGGTGTTTCTGGATTATTGGGGTATAATCTCAGCAATAGGATTCCTGGGTCCAAAGGCACCTTCATTTTTAGATTTCTGAGGAAATTCCATTATGTTTTCCACAGTGGATGCACCAGACTGTATTCCTACCAACAATGCACTAGGGTTCCCTCTTCTCCACAACCTCTCCAACATTTGCTGTTTCTTGATGTTTTTATAATGGTCATCCTGACAGGTGTGAAGTTGTATCTCATTGTGGTTTTACTTTGCATCTCTCTGATGGCTAGTGGTGTTAAGCATCCTTTCATATGTCTCTGAGCCCTCTGTATGTCTTCCTTGGAGAAGTATGAGTTCAGGTACTTTGCTCATCTTTAATTAGGTTGTTTGTCTTCCTGGAGTGTTGGCATGTGAATTCTTTATATGTTTTGGAGATCAAACCCTTGTCCAAGGTATCATTGGCAAATATGTTTTCCCATCCAGTTGGTTCTCTTTTCATTTTAATGCTGTTTTCTTTAGCCATGCAGATGCCTTTTATTTTGATGATAATAAAATAAAATATTTTGATGGTAAGTCCCATTTGTTAATTTTTTCTTTTATGTCCCTTACTCTAGGGGATATATCAATGAAAATACTGCTCCATGGATATCTGAGATTTTCCTGCCTATGTTCTCCTCTAGGACTTTTATGGTGTCATGACCTATATTTAAGTCTTTTATCCACCTTGAAGTTATTTTTGTGTGTGTTGTAAGTTGGTGATTGAGTATCATTTTTTTTTGCATGTAGCTGCCCAGATCCCCCAACACCATTTGTTGAAAAGGCTATTTTTTATCCATTTCATTCTTCTGTCTCCTTTATCAAATATTAATTGACCATAGAGACTTGGGTTTATTTCTGGGTTCTCTATTATGTTCCACTGGTCTATGTATCTGTTCTTCTGCCAGTACCAGACTGGCTTTTTTATAGTGGCCCCATAATATAGTTTTATATCAGGTATTGTGATCTTTCCTCCTTTGCTCTTCTTTCTCAAAATTGCTGCGGCTATTCGGGGTCATTAATGGTTCTGTATAAATTTTTGAAATGTATGTTCTATATCTGTGAAACATATAATTGGAATTTTAATAGGGATTACATTGAATATATAAATTGTTTTGAGTATTATGGACATTTTGATGATGTCAGTTCCTCTAATCCATGAACGTGGCATGTGCTTCCATTTGTTTGTATCTTCCTTAATTTCTTTCTTCATTGTTGTGTAGTTTTCTGAGTATGGCTCTTTCACCCCTTTGGTAAGGTTTATTCTTAGGAACTTTATTTTTCTTGCTGCTATATCAAATGGGACTTTTCCCCTGATTTCTGATTCTAATCTTTCATTGCTGGTATACAAAAATACCTTTGATTTCTGAATATTGACATTGAATGCTGCTGTTTTGCCAAATTCACTTATTCAGTGAAGTCGTTTTTTGGTGGGTTCAATAGGGTTTTCTATGTATACTATCATAACTTCTGCAAACAATGACAGTTTTACATCTGCTTTTCCAGTTTGGATGTCTTTAATTTATGTTTCTTGTCTGATCACTGTGACTAGGACTTCCAATAATATGCTGAATAGAACTCATGAAAGTGGACATCCTTACCTTGTTCCTTATCTTATTGGGAAAGCTTTTAGATCTTGCCTGTTGAGTATGATGTTGGCTGTAAGTTTCTCGTACATGGTCCTTATCATGTTGAGGAATGCTCCCTCTACTCCCACTTTGCTGAGTGTTTTTATCATGAATGGATGTTGTACCTTATCAAATGCTTTTCCCACATCTATTGATATGATCATGTGATTTTTGTCTTTCCTTTGTTTAAGTGATATAGTACATTTATTGATTTGTGAATGTTGTACCATCCTTGCATCGCTGGGATGAATCCCACTTAATCACAGTGTATGATCTTTTTAGTATATTGCTGGATGTGATTTGCCAATGTTTTTAAATATTTTATCATCCATGTTCATCAGCAATATTGGCACATCTCTTTTTTTTGTCTTTATTTAGTTTTGGGATTAGGATGATGCTGCCTTTATAAAAAGTGTTTGGGGATGTTCCCTCTTCTTGGATTTTTTGAAATAGTTTGAAAAGGAAAGGGGTTAACTTCTTCTTAAATGATTTGTAAAATTCTCCTTTGAAACCATCTGGTTCAGAGCTTTTGTGTGTCAGGATTTTTTTTTTAATTACAGCTTCGATCTCACTAGCTCTTATAGGTCTGTTCAAACTTTCTGCTTCTTCTTCAGCGAGTTTTGGAAGATTATGTTTTTCTAGAAATTTGTCCATTTCACCTAGGTTTTCAAATTTCTTGCTATGTAGTTTTTCATAGTAATTTACACTCCTTTGTATTTCTGTGGTGTCAGTTGTAATCTCTCCTCTTTCATATCTGATTATGTTTATTTGGGTCCTTTCTCTTTTTCTCTTGATGAGCCTGCTTAAAGACTTGTTGATTTTGTCTGTCTTTTGAAAGAACCAGCTCCTGGATTTATTGATCCTTTGAATTGTTCTTTTAGTCTTTATGTCATTTCATTTTACTCTGATTTTTTGTTATTTCCTTCCTTCTACTTGCTTTGGGCTGTCTTGGTTGTTGTTCCTCCAGTTCTTATATATGTAGGTTTAGGTTGTTTACTTGAAATATTTCTATCTTTTTAAGTAGGCCTATATTGTGATGAACTTCCTATTTGGGACTGCCTTTGATGTATCCCATATGTTTGGACTGTTGTGTGTTAATTTTCATTTATTTCCAGAAACCTTTGATTTCATCATTGATCTTGTTACTAACCCATTCATTATTTAAGAGCATACTATTCAATTGCCATGAATTTGAGTGTTTTTCCTTGGGGTTGGTTTCTAGTTTAATCCCTTGTATTTGGAGAAAATGCTTGAAATTATTTCATTTTTCTTGAATTTGTTGTAGCTTGTTTTTTGTCCCATTATGTGATCTGTCTTTGAAACTGCTCCATGTGCAGTTGAAAAGAATGTGTACTTTGCTTATTCATGTTGAAAGGTTATATATATATATATGTCATTACATATATGTTATCTAGGGCATTGTTCAATGCTGCAATATCCTTGTTGATATTTTGTTTGGAAGGTAGATCCATTTTAAACAGTGGGGTATTAAAATCTCCTAGTATAAGTGTGTTGCTGCCTATATCTTTCTTGAAGTCCTTCAAGATTTTCCTTATATATTTGGGTGTTCCTATATTCGGTGCATATATGTTCACAATGTTTACGTCTTCTTGATGGATTCTTCTCTTGAGTAGTGTGAAGTGTCCTTCAGTGTGTCTTTTTATGGCTTTTGTTTTGAAGTCTATTTTGTGTGATATAAGGATTGCTACCTCAGCTCTTTTTCTCGTCCATTTGTTTGGAATATTTTTTTCCAACCCTTCACTTTCAGTGAGTGTAGGCCTTTTGTTCTGAGGTGGCTCATGTTTTCTTATCCATTCAGCTAGCCTATGTCTTTGGATTGGAACATTTAATCTGTTTACATTTAAGGTTATTATTTATACATACTTATTCATCCCCCCTTTTGTACCTGTGTTCCTCTCTCTCTCTCACTCTATTCCTTCTTCTTCTTATAGCAGTCTCTTTAACATATCTTGCAGTGCTGGTTTGGTGGAGATGTATTCTTTCAGCCTCCTTTTGTCTGGGAAACTCCTTATTGCATATTCCATTTAAAAAGATAGCCTTTCTGGGTAGAGTAGTCTTGGTGAAGGCCTTTGCTTTTCTTTACTTGGAAATTTTTTTTGCCATTATCTTCTGTCCTGAAGTGTGTCTGTTGGGAAATCAGCTGCTAGTATTACCAGAGCTCCCTTGTATGTTACTTCTGGTTTGTCACTTGCAGCTTTTAAAATTCTCTTCATCTTTGAACTTCGCCTTTTAATTATGATGTGTCTTGGAGTAATCCTCCTTGGGTTCATCTTGATTGGGACCCTCAGTTCTTCCTGAACTTGAATGGGTTTTCCCCTCTCCAGGTTCATGAAGTTTTCTGTCATTATTTTTTCAAGCAGGGCTTGTCTCTTATGCTTCCTTTCTTCTTCTCCTTCTCATATTCCTATGATTTGAATATTGTTGTGTTTCATATTGTCTTGAAATTCTCTTATGCTGTCTTCATTTTTTGAGATCTTTTTCTTTTGCAGCTTCTCTACCTGAGTGTTTCTTTGTACCTTGTCTTCCAGCTCACTAATTAGTTCTTCTGCTTCATCCAGCCTCCTTGTAATGCCTTCTAGTGTGTTTTTTATTTCACAAATTGTATTCATATTTTCCTGTTTTATTTGTTTATAGTTTCTATTTCATTTTTATACTGTCATTCTCACTCAGTCCCTTGTAGTTGTCTGTGAGTTTCTTGAGGATCCTTATAACCATTCTTTTGAATTCTATAGCTGATTATTTGCTTGCCTCCATTTCATTGAGCTCTTTTACTGGGGAGTCTTCCATTCCTTTGGTTGCAGGTTCTTTCTTCTTCTTCCCATTTCAGGTGAGTCTTTTCATTTGTTTCTGCAATTCCAGACACTGTGCTTTGCTAGCTTTCTTTGGAGGGTGTACTTCTAAGGTAAGAATTCAGTGGGACTCAGTGGTGTAGTCTCTTTGATCTCCTTGTCTGGATGCTCTAGAGTTGCCTTTTTGTCTGTTTGAGTGGGCTCTCTTATTGTACTTGGTTTTACCTGTTGGTGCCTCTTTTGTTGGTAGATTCTCTTGTCTAGCTAGTTTACTGGTATTCACCATGTCCACCTTATCTTATAGGTGATCAGGGACTGGGTGAAGGCGAAATCGATTAAGACAGCAGGAGAGTATTATATAGGATTTTAAGTAGCAACAAGTGGAAAACAGAAAGGAGATCCTTTGAAGAAGTACAGCAATAACCGTGATAACCCAACTAGCCACTTTTTATAAAAGGCGATAAAGAGATAAGATTTTTATTATAGGGGGGAAAGAATGTGAGATGACCCCAGAAAGAGAACTTACAGGACTTTAGATGATGAGATATATTGAGAGTAATGCATAGAAACTTGGCATGGTGTGCAAGAGAATCAAGTCAACCACAACAGTAGTAAAGCTCAGGAAGATAATGAAATGGACCAACACCAGGGAAGGATGCTGTGTGGGATTTGGAGCAACAGTGATGTAACATGAAATATATTATCTAAATGACAAGAATAAAGAGCAAAAGATGAAGAGTAGTGTGTTTTTGAAATACAAGAGAAATAATGGAAGAGAAATTAAAATGCAATATGAAAGGAAGAACAGAAAGAACCAGTCAAACAATGAAATAAAAAAACAAAGCAAACTAAACAAAAGGAAAAGAAATAAAAATAAAATAACAATAATAAATAAAAATAAAACAAAAAAATAAAATGCAAGTTCTGTAGGATAACAAAATGAATTTTGCCTCACTTGTTGGCATTAGCCTTTTGATCTCTCTCTGGATCTGTCTTTGATCCTTTCATAGCTTCAGATCTTATTGTCTTACACTTGGAAGAAAAAAATAGCCTCCTGCTGACTTTCAATCCACCAAGGGTTTTATGCTGGTGGTCCTGGAGGCTGTAGGCAGAAGGAGCTGGGTTATGTATTTTCTACCTTTCCTATGGTTCTTTCTTGGGGGCTCCATCTGGGCTCCAATATTGATAGGTGTCCAACTTCCAACCCAAGCCCTTAGAGCAGTACTCAGCTCCCACTGTCCATATGTGCCAGGCCAGCACCTTTAATCCACCTCGTTGTGCCACCCTTTGATTAGTCTGTGAGATGCACTGTGTGGGAGTAACTCACAGCCCTCCTCCCTCTTTGCTGGCCTGGGCACTGCTCATGCAAAGTCCCTCCAGGTCAGTTTAGTTCCCTTATTAAATTAAGTCTCTCTGGGGACTGCTACCCCTCTGAACACTGCTGTTCCCCTCTGATCAATCCATGAGGCACCTGTTTTGGAGCAAATTTCTTCCCTCTTTCTACCTCTTTGCTGGCCTGGCCTAGGTGCAAGAGTTTCTTAAACAGTGGCCGAGAGCCTGTTTTGAGTAAATTCCTCATTTGTGCCTGCTGTTCTTAACAGGTGCCCAGCTTTTGTCACAGCCCAACTGTCAAACCAGTCCAGACACTCTCTAGGTCAGGGACAGTCATGGCCCAACTCTTCTCCCATATCCAGGTGTCACCCAACTCCCCAATTTCTCTGGTACTGTCCCAGACTGCAACCACAGTCCCAGCTGGGAAACACCTCCTCTGTGCATCTCCCACTGCATCTTTATCTCCCCAGTGACTTCAAGCATCCAGGTCTCTCTTGGTGAGGGACTGGCTTACCTGCTCTGGGAGGGGAGGGAGCTGTGAAGTTACAGTCTCTAATCTGGCTCTCCTCCAAAGTTCCTGAGGCAGCTGCCAACCTTGGCACCAGGTGCCAGGGTAGGGTCTGCAGCAGCCTTGTTCTCAAGGACCTTACTGCCCCTATACAATCTCCTTACTGTCTGTTTTTCACATCCTCTGCAATCTTTGACTTCCAAACTGCATATAAGCTGGGATTCCATTGGCTGTTCACTTTGTTCTTCAGAAGATCAGCTAAGTGTCCCAGTTGGGTGCACGATCAAGTGTGTTCAGGTCCCACCTACCTGGCTTCCATCTTTGGGCTCCTGTGTGGCATTTTCTTGATTGGGCATTTGCTTGGTTGCTGCAGACCTTTGTCTTTGAGAGCTCCTAAGATTTATTTAGCCATACTCTAGTTGTTTTGTCTGTTTCCACAAACCTAGAGGTCTGAAGCTTTCTAGTCTACCATTTTGCTGACCTGACACAGAAGTCTTACCATAAGACTATTGTGTGCATACTCAAGCCTTCTTTTGATCCTCAACAAAGTATATCTATTTAGAGAAGAGGCCTTAAGGTGGCCTACTATAGTAGTTAAAATAGACTTTAAATGACTGGAAGACCTACACCTATGAAATATAAAGTAAAACTACAATGCAACCCTGTACATACTCACCAGAATAGCTGAAATAAAAGTATGGAAAGTACCAAGTGTTGAAAAGCATATGGAAGAAACAGAACTCACTTATATTGCTGGTGGAAGTATAAGTTATTATAAGCTTTTTTGTCAATATATAATAAAATTAAACATGCATAGTAAACATGCATATATAAACGTGTGTGTATGTGTATATATTCTCCTCACAAATTCATAGGTATGCTTACCAAAGATATATATATTAGAATTTTCAGAGCAGCAACTTTTTAGACAAAAAAAAACAGAAAGTAGCCCAATGTTTATTGCACATAGAATAGATCAATAGATTGTAGAATACCCATACACTGCAATACTTTACAGCAAGAAGAATAAGGGACTTACAACTATAATGAGTAATTTGGATGACCTCAGAACAGTGACAAAAGAAAGACAAAAAATGGTAAATACTATGTGATTTCATCTATGGAATTCAGGAACAAGCAAAACTAGCCTATATTTTGGAGTCAATTATAGCTTTTATACTCAGTGGGGAGGAGTGACTAGTCAGAGCATGGGGATGGGTTTTCAGTTCCTGATATGTTCTTTCTTGGTCAGATTTGTTGAAAAAACATCAATCTGTACACTTTTATCTTTTCATTTTTCTATGTGTATTGTATTTAAATAAATGACATTAAAGAATTAAAAAGAACAATTTGGAATGCTCTAAATTTAAATCCCACTTGTGAGTTCTATGACTCTGGTCAGATTTCTTTTAATTTTTAATGGTCAATTGAGGGCACGCTTATTGATTTTAGAGAGAGGGAAAAGGAGGGAGAGAAACACATGTGAGAGAGAAACATCACTTGGTTGCCTCCAATACTCATCCTGACCAGGGACAAAACCCACTACCTAGGCATGTGCTCTGACTCGGAATCAAACCTGCAACCTTTCAGTTTATAGGATGATGCTCCAAACAACTGAGAAACACCAATCAAGGTTCTAATTAGCTTTCTTAATTCCTCTAAAAACCACAATATCCTTACCTGTATGGTGATGCTGGTGATGATGGTGGTAACAGGAAACATAATCACTTTGTGTTAATTTCATTCCTACTATACCCTATTAGGTAAATAATAGGCAATACTGTTATCTTCAATGAACAAATGAGGAAAGATAAGCACACAAGTGAAACAACTAGCCCAAGTTCATTCAGATCTGGAATTCCAATCTATGCACTCTTTCTCAAGAGACCACACTCTTACCACCTATGTTCCTCTGTTAATATGGCTAACCCCTCACCCTCCCAAAAAGATGTATTTGAAATAATTTATAAATGTGTAATCCAATAAACACATTACATCTCCTCAATTCCCATTAATGATAAAGCATTACCTCTAACTCTCCTTCCTATGCCCACTTTTATTTTTTTTAAGATTTTTATTTATTTTTATTTTAAGTATATTTTATTGATTATGCTACTACAGTTTTCCCAATTTCTCCCCCTTTGTCTACCCTCTGCCCTACACACCCCAAACCTCCAGTTTTCCCGCCACAGTTCATCTCCATGGGTTGTACATATAAGTTCTTTGACTTCTCTGTTTCCTATACCATTCTTAACCACTCCCTGTCTATTTTATGTCCACCAATTTTGCTTATTATTCCTTGTACCTTCTCACCCCCATCTTCCCCTCCCCACTGAAAACCCTCTACGTGATATCCGTTTCTCTGATTCTGTTCCTGTTCTAGTTGTTTGCTTAGTTTTTGTTTTCATTCCTTTTTTAGGTTCAGTTGTTGATGGTTGTCAGTTTGTAGTCATTTTAGGGTTCATAATTTTTTATCTTCTATTTCTTAGATAAGTCCCTTTAACATTTCATGTAATAATGGGTTGGTGATGATGAATTCTTTTAACTTGACCTTATCTGGGAAGCACTTTATCTGCCCTTCCATTCTAAATGAAAGCTTTGCTGGATAGAGAAATCTTGGGTGTAGGTCCTTGGCTTGCATGACTTGGAATACTTCTTTCCAGCCCCTTCTTGCCTGTAAGGTCTCTCTTGAGAAATCAGCTGACATTCTGATGGGAACTCCTTTGTAGGTAACTGTCTCCTTTCCTCTTGCTGCTTTTAAGATTCTCTCTTTATCTTTAATCTTAGGGAACTTAATGATGATGTGCCTTGGTGTGTTCCTCTTTGGGTCCAGTTTCTTTGGGACTCTCTGGGCTTCCTGGACTTCCTGGAAGTCTATTTCCTTTGCCACATTGGGGAGGTTTTCCTTTATCATTTATACAAATACATTTTCAACTCTTTGCTCTTGTTCTTCTCCTTCTGGCATCCCTATAATTCGGATATTGGAATGTTTCAGGTTGTTCCAGAGATTCCTCAGCCTCTCTTCATTTTTCAAAATTTTTGTTTCTTCATTCTGTTCCAGTTGGATGTTTGTTTCTTCCTTTTGTTCCAAATCATTGCTTTCAGTCCTGATTTCATTCCTGTCACTGTTGGTTCTCTGAATATTTTGCTTTATTTCATTTTGGGTATCTTTCATTTGTTTTTTTCTTTTCATTTTCTGATCAAGTTGAGTCAATTCTGTGAGCATTTTGATTACCAGGGCTTTAAATTCTCCATCAGATAGGTTGGCTATCTCCTTATCACTTAGCTCTCTTTCTGGAGTTTTGCTCTGTTCTTTCATTTGGGCCACATTTCTTTGTCTTAGTGCACCGGTCTGGTTTTTCTGTTTCACTATTTCTTTAATTCCTTGGTTGTCAGAGCTCCATGCAGTTTGATTTTATGGCACTTTGGGTTGTTTACTGATTTTAGATTGGTTGTTATCCTCCTTTTGGTTGTGCAAGGAAGCAAAGGTTTTTACCTACTCCTCCATCTTGAGCAGAACTCCTTATGTCCACTTTTCATAGTTATACTCTGTATCTAATAGGTAGGTAGTTCATAATTTTTTTGACCACAGTCTTAGAGTTCCTTGTCTTTTTTGTAGTGATTTGTTCTTTAATGCCCTTTCAAACTTTGAGGAAGCATAATGAAAAGGTTACATGTTTCCTTATTTCATTAACTTTCCACAGTTATATATGGTTATTTATTATCTACTTTATAATCTTATATGTATATTTGAGGGCATGGTGCACTTTAAATCTCTATTTTCTGTGCTTAGCCAAGGGCTTAGACCATATTAGGTGCTTAATAAATGTCCACTGAATTCATCATTCAAATTAAAGGCCTTTTATTCCTTGATGACCCATAATTATTTTATATGTATTTTCTTGATTGAAGGCCTTATCTAATATTATTAAAGCCAAAGGGTTTGATACTGACTGGAAGACAATGTGGTGAGTTCTTTGCAGCAGGCATTATTTCGTACTCTAAAAAATACTGGTCTGGTAACAACTTAGTTGGTCTGTAAGCATAGCACTAACTCAGCTGGTCACCAAAACTTTTCAATTCATTCTATTGGAATATCTTTTTTGGTGACTTATCTCAAATTTTATCATGGAAACCAGTAGAAAAATAAGATTTGTTTTACATAAATTAGTTTTATAGCCACATTTTTGGAACCACATCTGTTTCATAAGGAGAAATAGCCTTATTTATAGCAATAACTTGCTTTATGCAATGTGAATGACATTGTTTCTCTTGGGTTTAATGAACTTTCCCATTACCCACTTGCCAGTTGGGTGTAGACATCAGCATTTTCAGATGATGGCTCCAAATCTGGTCTCATTCCCATACTGTGATATTCTTGGCTGAACATCATGTTACAGTGCAGTCCATTGCATTCCTTGCCAGCAAATATAACCACAGACCCATTGCAATCTTTGCTATTGCTAAATTTTGTCTGTGTAACTTTTGGTAGGCTGGCTAGGAGCCATCTGTAGTGTATTTTCCTGGCTATCATCAAGTTTTCCATCTGCTAGTATTTCACACTACACTGATATAAACTAATAAGCTAAACATCTCTCTCATATCTATAACTATATTATAGGGGCAAAAGGCTGAAATGATCCATATTTTAATTAAATCAAGACAACAAATAAATGGAGGAAATATAATAGAAAAATCCCAATGTATGCAAGCAAATGAGGTTTCCTTTGAGATTTGGTAGCACTTTAATAGTTATTTGAAGTGTGTGAGAAAGCATCTTTTTCTGGCCTTGGAATAAAGCTACTTGAAAATTAGATTGATGACACAGCAAAGGAAGCACATGAAAGCATGTGCCTGTGCTTACATGTGCATGCACACATATGTCCCCATGTGGTTTGTTTTTGTTTTCTGAGGTAGGATTGAATTCTTCTTAAGAAAAGGAAAAGAAGCCATGAGTGTTACACCTGAGTAGCAGTGGCAGCTATGGCTTTTAGAAACTTAACAACCAGTGTGATTTAGAGCAGTGCTTTCCAAACTTTAAGTTAAGAACTATTAATAGGTTATAAAATCAATTCAGTAGTTCACAACTATCATATTTAAAATATAATAGAAAATATCAATATGCATCATATGTAGTTACAATATTAATTTATGAAACCTGGCTTCATGTGTACATACTTGTGCATGCAAATGTATGTATGTGTACTAGGTCACAATGTAAAAACATATCTCTGTGTGTTAAGCTTAAGAAAAATAGTTTGAGGTCTTCTGATTTAGAGACAGATTAAGTATCTTTGTCCATGTTTTATGATCTTGTCAAAATAAATGATAATGTAATTGCTCCTGATTTGTGAGGGTCAAAAAACTAGTATTAACATCCTAAAATAAATTATAAATTTCCTTATAGCAGTGTTAAAACATATCAAGGTAATCTAAAGATTTCTCTAAATTATTTTTAACCTAATTCACACATAAGAGTTACATATCTGAGTATATATATGTATATGTTTCAAATCATATTTCTAAGAAAACTCCATTTTGTAAACAAACAAGAAAGACTGGCTAAATATGACTATATGGGAATACTTTAGAATCCCTCACATTTTCCAACTTTAGGAGCCTGACGAAATAGAAAGAGAGCTCTCTTTTTCTCCCCAACACACCCATGTGAACTTGTTAGTGACTGCAGTTACCCTAAGTTGCCTGTCTAGACCCACAGTTCCAGAAGGGTTTTGGGCCCTCCTTAGGACCCTGTGGTACTAACTTGAGGCCTCTTTAACATGATGCTGCTGTAGGTACTCATAACGTACTTGAAGCTATTGTAGTCTTTAGTTATTTTCATTTCAATGAAAAAATTGAGTGGACTATTTGATGATTCATTCATTTTCAACATCCATGACCTGAAATCAGGTTTTTCTCATCCACAGAGATTGTGTCAGTGTCCATCTATAAGGCTGTCTTTTCTAATCTTTCATTTTTGGGTATACTCCCTAGCTTCCAGATATAGATAACTTCTAGACCCACAACTGAATTTTCCTAAATGAAGAAAAATGCTGTGATTCTATCTACATGATGTCAGATTGAAATTAGAATTCTAATTAGAATTGTGAATAAAATTTTCTTTTTTTTTCAGCTAGGCTTGCTATTTTAAAGAAGTAGCCTGAGATATTTGAGTAGGGTTATACTTATGTGGAAACTGATCTGTCTGGCTTTGACAAAGTAAAATGGCATTTTGAATGAAAAAGAAACATTTGTTTGTTCACCTTGTTTATGCATAGAATCAGAAGGAGTATGGTTCTGTCAATACGCACAAAATAAATGGTGTATGAAAATAACCATTCATTTTATATTGCCTCAGTGATCAATGAAGATCACCACTTGATTGATCCAACTGCGCCGATCAGAATTAATCAGGAAAATGTTTGAAATTAATGGATTGACAGTACTATGATGTGAATTTGCTGCTACCTGAAGCTTCTCATAATCATTCAAAGAATACCTTACTTATTGTTCATTTTGCTTTCTTATTATTTATTGTCCATTTTCCTGCTCAAAGTGGGCATGCATTTTATAAAATATAATAAGCCTATTAGTATAGTAAATACAATAATGTAAAAGTCTTTCATTGCATTTGCAATAACAATTTCCCTCTCTAATTACATTAATTGTAGCATTACATACCTTTGCAATTTGCATGGGATTGTGCTCAATTAGGTTCATGTTATATTTCAATAAAGTATTTTTGCTCCTATCATAAATCTCTAGAACACTATATCGTGGAGATAGTGGCAAATCAAGATTGATCTGCAGTGTTGGAATTCAGTAGAAAATCATGTCTTGTTATTGATTACTAAAAGTGTCATTAATTTATGGAAGCTGGTTGGAGATTTTGACAAGTTTAGCACTTATTTCAAAATCGTTTTCTCTTTTTAAAATTAATTTGAGAACAAAACATTGATTTGTTGTTCCTCTTATCCATGCACTCCTTGGTTGATGTCATACCTAGACAATACTCTAATCAACTGAGCCATGCAGCCAGGGCTCAAAATCATTCTCAATCCTAACCACAGCTTTTTTCTGAGAGGGAGTCAAGATCAGAGAGAGAGGTGAGGGCAAGGGAGATGGGGATGAATACAGAGTGAAAGAAAGAATAGAAGTTAACAAATTTTTAATTGTAAAATGCTCTTATGTTGCACATTGTTAAACAGAATAAGGTAAAGAACATGTATGTGGTTATATCAAAGTCAACAGAACCTATTACCAGGCCATAATCAATTTGAGTAATTGGTTTCTCAGAGTAATCTTTATTCTCTAATAAATAAAACTGACAGAAAACACCTAGCTGCTCAAATTAAAAGCACATGGCCCACCATAAGAATTCAAGTAGCAGAGTTCCAGCCAAGATGGAGGCATAGGTAGAAACTCTTTGCTTCCTCGCACAACCAAAAGGAAGACAACAACCAATCTAAAAACAATAAACAACCAGAAGTGCCAGAAAGTCAAACTGCATGGAACTCCGACAAACATGGAGTTAAAGAAACATTCACCAGAATGGTAGGAGAGACAGAGACAGGCAACCAGGTAGGTGGAGAGGACCCCACAGCAAGATTATAAGCACCCCCTAGAGACTAACCAGTTCAGGAAGCGTTGTGATCTGGAGCCTGTACATGCCTGCACCAGCAATAGTCACTTAGACACAATAGCAGAAGCCATTGGCTGGGTCCCAATGTCAGAGTGCTGTTACAAATTACCATTTTTAGTACTTAAAAAAAAAGCTCTAACCGAGTTTCATCCAAGAGGGAGGCATAGGTAGAAACCCTTCATTTCCTTGCACAACCAAAAGGAGGATAACAACCAATCTAAAGACAATAAACAACCAGAAGTGCCAGAAAATCAAACTGCATGGAACTCCAACAAACATGGAATTAAAGAAACATTCACCAGACTGGTAGCAGGGTGGAAAAAGGCATCTGGGCAGGCAGAGAGGACCTGCAGCAAGGCATAGGACCAGGCCAGTGAGGCAGGGCTGACTTAGAGGACCACAGGCAAGGGGGCAGACCACTCCAGCAAAGCAGGGCTGGCTACATGGGGAAACTAAAGACTCATGCTAGCTAAACTACCATGGGGTTTGTCATGTTGAAAGAAAC
Source organism: Phyllostomus hastatus (assembly GCF_019186645.2). Classification (NCBI taxonomy): domain Eukaryota; kingdom Metazoa; phylum Chordata; class Mammalia; order Chiroptera; family Phyllostomidae; genus Phyllostomus; species Phyllostomus hastatus. The sequence goes on from NW_025334022.1 coordinate 19,335,122, forward strand.
TCACAGTTTCACAAGACAGAGTTCATTGGAAAATGAGGCTAGAGAATGAGCCACATTGTTCCTTCTCTGACCAAATGAGCCATTGTTCTTTCTCTGACCAAATGAGCCACATTGTTCCTTCTCTGACCCCTTCCTCACAGACAGCACCACAACCCAGTAAAGAGGGTTGCCTCTTCTGGGTGAATACTCAAGACCCTGCCCCCTACAACATTACAGGTGTGCCAAGACAAAGAAATATGGCCCAAATGAAAGAACAGATCAAAACTCCTGAAATAGAACTAAGTGATGAAGAAATAGCCAACCTATCTGATGCTGAGTTCAAAACACTGGTAATAAGGATGCTCACAGAAATTATTGAGCTCAGTCACAAAATGAAGAAACAAATGAAGGCCACCCAAAGTGAAATAAAGCAAACTATATAGGGAACCAACAGTGAAGGGGAGGAAACTGGAACTCAAATCAATGATGTGGAACAAAATGAAGAAATAAACATCCAACTGGAACAGAATGAAGAAACAAAAGTTCAAAAAAATGAGGAAAGGCTTAGGAACCTCTGGAACAACCTGAAACATTCCAATATCCAAATCATAGGGATGCCAGAAGGAGAAGAACAAGAGCAAAGAGTTGAAAATGTATTTGTATAAATGATAAAGGAAAACCTCCCCAATGTGGCAAAGGAAATAGACTTCCAGGAAGTCCAGGAAGCCCAGAGAGTCCCAAAGAAACTGGACCCAAAGAGGAACACACCAAGGCACATCATCATTAAGTTCCCTAAGATTAAAGATAAAGAGAGAATCTTAAAAGCAGCAAGAGGAAAGGAGACAGTTACCTACAAAGGAGTTCCCATCAGAATGTCAGCTGATTTCTCAAGAGAGACCTTACAGGCAAGAAGGGGCTGGAAAGAAGTATTCCAAGTCATGCAAGCCAAGGACCTACACCCAAGATTTCTCTATCCAGCAAAGCTTTCATTTAGAATGGAAGGGCAGATAAAGTGCTTCCCAGATAAGGTCAAGTTAAAAGAATTCATCATCACCAACCCATTATTACATGAAATGTTAAAGGGACTTATCTAAGAAATAGAAGATAAAAAATTATGAACCCTAAAATGACTACAAACTGACAACCATCAACAACTGAACCTAAAAAAGGAATGAAAACAAAAACTAAGCAAACAACTAGAACAGGAACAGAATCAGAGAAACGGATATCACGTAGAGGGTTTTCAGTGGGGAGGGGAAGATGGGGTGAGAAGGTACAAGGAATAATAAGCAAAATTGGTGGACATAAAATAGACAGGGAGTGGTTAAGAATGGTATAGGAAACAGAGAAGTCAAAGAACTTATATGTACAACCCATGGAGATGAACTGTGGCGGGAAAACTGGAGGTTTGGGGTGTGTAGGGCAGAGGGTAGACAAAGGGGGAGAAATTGGGAAAACTGTAATAGCATAATCAATAAAATATATTTTTTAAAAAGTAGTATAACTAGGTAGTTACAGAATAGCCATGGGGATGTAAATACAGTATAGGAAATGTAGTAACTGAAGAACTTACATGCATGACCCGTGGACATGAACAGTGCTGTGGGGATTGCCTGAGGGAGTGGAAGATACTGGCTGGAGGGAGGCAAAGGGGAAAAATTGGGACAACTGTAATATCATAATCAACAAAATATAAAGAATTTAAGTAGCAAGTGAAAAACAGCCCATAGTAACCTCTTTCTTTGCTTTCAAAATGGAAATATTCTAAAGGTAGTGTCCTGTTTTCAGGCACTAATTAATATGGTATAAAAAAGAATCTGTAACTTGTTTGTAAAAAGAAGGAAAGCTTCACACCTAGGAATCTCATAATTTTCCATGTAGTTTATGATATAATGTCTGATTTTTATAATGTATATCATGTAATGGAGGTTTTCTATGTATTTGGAATAGTAAAGTTTATGTAATGACAGGGGGTTTCTGAGCTTTTACTTGCAGGTAGAAGATTGGAACACCTGCAATGCAGCATAGCTGACAAAGAAAGAAACCCAGCATTATTGTTGCTAGATTTTTATTTCTATGGTAACCATGATGTCACTGGTGTTTGCAATGCTTAAATCTTCCATCTCTAATAACATGAGTTGATCTGGTAAGACAGAAATGTAAGATGAAAAAATTCTAATTATATATGATAATGTTTGGGAATGTAAAAGGCTGAATCTTGGTTGGACTCAAAATAAAATGAAGTACAAGATTTATTTTATTAAAAGGAAAATCATGTTTTAAAAAAACATGTAAGGGCTATAACATGAGTGCAAAGGAGATTAAAAATGCAGTAGAAAAAGAACTATGCATATGCTATAGCCTTTTTATTTGTAACTAGAGCAGACAAACAGACTGGAGAAAACATGCTTTGGGGATTAATGTTTAATTCCTGTTAAGGAATGCAGAGAATAAATGACATGTATATAATCTAACAGGAATATTGCTAAGAAAATATTAATTTTATTATATTGCAGTGATTGTTTCCTATTTATACTCCTGTCCCCAAACTCCCTTCATTCTCTTCCACTGCTACAGGAAGTTTCCTTTTACTGTAGCAAAGAATAAGTGTCCATTTGCTTGTTGAGCTCTAATCTGTCTTTTCAAGGAGAATGGGACTTCTTTACCACATAGGCTTGGAAAAAAGAGACATTCCATGCCCATATTTTAAGGTAAAAATATATTGTAGGTACTAATAACTAGAAACCTCCCAGAGCATTTACAAAGGAGATTGTTGAATGACTGGGAGTGGGACTTCAATTCCATTCTCTTTACAGTGATCTGTATCATTGCCCACCAAAAGAACATGTTAAAGTCAAGTCAAGCTACTAGAGAGAAAAATCTAAAAGTCTTCTCTGCCTGCTTTCTGTTCTCTGTTCCCTGCCTTGCCTTGATGGCTCAGTTCTCAGGTCCAGACCAGACTGTCACACAGTACTGCCAACGCCTGTTCATGGTCATTGTGGTTGAGGTGGAGCTGAGGAGGGCATGCTAACAAAATGTTGGGACTGTCTCTCCTGTTTTGTATCACTCAAGCTGGCCCCATAGTGGTGGAGGGTAGGGCAGAGGTCATTTCTAGGTAGGTCACAGTCTGAGACTGTTTTCTGAGTTGTTTTTGTGAAGGTACTTCATTACAGTACTGACTGGGTTTCCAAACTAATGAAATTCATTGTTTTGGGTCTGTTTTAAATGGTTTACAAGGGACAATTCTTCCCCATTAGAAAGAAATGACTTGCCTAACTTGATCATATACCTGCCAGCATTATTACTTTTCTATTGTTATCTGACTGCAGCTATCAACTATGTAGTCACAAGCATGATAAAAATACATCCTTTTGACACACAGGCTGAATTCCAGCTGACTATGAGCTCTTTAAATCTCTAATTTATAGGCACTCCTATCTTTAATAACATATTGATGAGAAAGACAAAATAAGAATTATTCTTTGTACTGAACTGAGAGCACAAAGACATTCAGATTTCACTGGGCAAAATGCAACATTTCCCTTAAAAAATATGGACTTATATTTCCAGGTCTGATGGAGTATGACTGAAAATCACCTCTCGTTTTTATCATTTACATATTTATGTATCCTAACAGTAAATACATAAAGAAACAATTCACACATAGATTGCCAATTATACAATGAAAAATACCCTAGATTAATAATACTGATTATAGCTGACATCAATTATCATTATAAAATTGCACATTTCAAACACCAGGTGCATGAGATTATATGTTAGGCAAATTACAGAGAATGACATGGACACAATCCATGCTCACATGGAATGGCATTATTTGCATAAAATGTCATCTAGAAAGGAAAATTAAAGAATTTCTTTTGTAATATCCTCTGCTGATACTTACACCAGACCAAGTACTTTATACAATGCAGTGCATTATAAGGTAGAAATTAAGAAGATACTGGCTTTCAATTCCTCCTCCACCCAGTACCAAGGGCATTTTGACCTTGGCAGCATTCTCAAACTCTTTGTGCCCCAGTTTCCTCAGCTGTAAAAGGATAATAGCAGTACTTGGATCAGAGCATTGTTACACTGCTTAAATTTTAAGGAAGTGTCCTGCCCACAGGTTGTGCTCCACAGATGTTAGCTACTTTTATTAACTATTATTGTTTCATTAGGCAAAAAAATGCCCAAATTTGAAAAACTGGTTGGAGGAGAGAGAGCCAAAGAACAGAAACAGTACTCAAAAATAGTAAATTGTGAAATATGTGTTCAGTATATTAATAGGACTTTAGAAAACTTTCTGGTCTTTGCCTTCTTTCTTTCCTACTATAATTTCTCAAATTATTATTATATTTACCACCCCAATCTTAAAATATCAGTTTGTTCCTACAAATGGCCATTTATTTCTCATTATAGAGTTCAGAACTGCCCAGTCCAGTGTCCCATTGCCCAATGATAAAAATAATGAAAGCTCTTTTTGCTAGCATTTCATCCCATCACCTATAATTTGCTCCAAGCAATTGCTCATGCCTGACAGACATCTCAACGATATACTTGTGTTAGTTCTTTAGTGATTCCCCAAGGATGATTGTTACTGTTGGTGTTGTGTCATTGCCATTTTTGACTAACTGTGGGTTTCATGTAGTGTCACATGTCTCTGGCCTCTTCTTTTATTAGTGACTATTTGATGGAAAAGACTTTCTTTTAAAAAACGGTTTTTATTGTCTTATTTAGAGAGAGAGAGGAATGGAAGGAGAAAGAGAAGGAGAAAAACTGATTGGTTGTCTCTTGCATGCCCCCTACTGTAGACCTGGTCAGCAACCCAGGCATGTGCCCTGACTGGGAATACCAGTGACATTTTGGCTTGCAAGACAATGCCAAAACCCCTAGCCACACGAGTCAGGGCAGAAGAAACCTTTTATATATGTCAAAAAAACACTCCAGAGTGTTAACAAACATTTGGTAATAAAACTAAGAGAGCCCCATAGATGTGACCACCAAATATAATACCATTTGGTCTTACAGAAGGAAATAAAACCTAAGAACAATCTTACGTATTGCTACACAGGATACGAACTAATATGTAAAGTCTAGATTCGACTCCATCACTTAGTAGTTGAGTGATATTTATACAGATTAGCTAATTTGTATCTACTGTGATTGTATACTCTATGAAAGGAGTTACTGATCATATCTGTCTCAGAGGTATGAGCATTTAATGAGATGAAGGGTAAAAAAAGTTCTTTGTAAATGATATTTCTAAACAAACATTTGCTGTGGTGGTCATGGTGGTTTATGCCTTGCTTAGATTTTGGTGACTAATTTGCATGTTGTATAGATGATGTTCCACCTCTCTGTTGCTTTTTAACAAGCCACCCCCAAGACTAGTGGTTTAAAAACAACACCAAGACCAATATTTATTTTTGTCACAAATCTCTGATTTGGGTAGAGCTTGGTGAGAACAGCTCATCTCTGCTACTTGGTAACAGCTTGGGAAGGGTTGAAGGCTGAAGGCTGTAATCATCTGAAGGCTCACCCATGTTGTCTGGCAGCTGATGCTGGTCAGGTCATTAGACGCAACTGTCAACTGGTACAAGTACTTTATATGGTGATTATGTTCCAAGTATATACACTGAGAGAGGGAGAGAGGGAGGGAATGATGGAGTGAGCACACCAGGCAGAAGCTGTATTTACTTCTTATGATACAACCTCACAACTCATGTAGCATCATTGCTACTGTATTATGTTCAGCAAAAGGGAGATACTAAGGCTCACTCATATTCAAAGGAAGGAGAACTAGCTTTCACATTTTATGGGAGGAACATTAAACAATATGTACAGCACCTCAGATATTACCATTACTACCACTATTAACTGGCATTTTTTTTAGCATTTAGTGTATGGCATACATAATACTGCATTATATCATTTAATCCTCATCAAATATCTATGAAGCAAACACCACTGTACCCATTTTAACTTATAAAAGTGATGTTAAGATGTTAAATAGTTTGTCCAAAGTTACAAAGGGGAAGATCTAGGACAAAAAGTCATGTCATCAACCAATACAATATGCATTCTTTCCCTTTGTCGTTACACTTTTGTGATGATAAGAACTTATTTTTTGTGGAATAGGGTCTGACTGCTACATGATGAATCAGAGGAACATGTTTGACACATCTAAATAGATACTGTATTAAAATGATAAAAACCTGCAAGTAGTTCTGTCTGAACTGAGTGCCTAACTTATCTATTAAACAGTTTAAAACTATTTTTATCAGTATGCTTTTAATAATCAGCTCTCATATACATATGTTGAACTTGGGACCTGGAAACTTATTAGATAATAATTTAAAAAATAATAATCTGCTCTCAAGAACTTATAAGATACTTAGTGTCAAAGTAGATAACATATGACTAGGTATCCAACACTGTCACCAATCAGGAAGCCCTGGGAGCAGCTTCCTGGTCATTTAATGAGTTCTGTGCTTCAGCAACCACAGCAAGAAGAATCATCTTTCACAAGATGATGGCCAGATTCACTGAATGTAGTGACTGTGATATTTTATTTTATGACCAATGATAAGGAATGCTTTGTGATTACAATAGTCATTGACAGTACCATTCAAATTACAAACTCTGCCCAGTTTGTTTATAGTGCTAATAGGTTGCACACTTCCTTGCTGGTTTTAGAATGTCCTAAAATGCTGCCTCTGCATGAATTGCCTTGATTGACAGTAGGGATGTCATTACTTTAACTAAATAAGTGCAAGGCCCTCTGCTTTTCTTGGCTCTATCAACATAGCCTCATAGAGGGTGGTAATTATATGTGGGAGGAAAACAAGTGTATATGGTCATCCTCAAACATGGAATGAATTTTGAAGGAGAAAGAGACCTATAAAAAAGAGAGATGAATTTATAAGGATGTTGTCTATAATACATATTGCCAAATGAAATGAGTAAAATGAGATTAGTAGCATCATTAGTGAGCCATGCCTCTTGGGACATTCAGATTAAAAATCCAGAAAAAGAAAAAAGAGGTGGTTGTACACATATAGTTATGTATGCATCTGTATTCCCATCCTTGCTTTACTCAGCTAAATTTAACTATATTGTTGCTGCAAGAAATGTTATCTTTTTAAAAATGCATATACTAAAAATATAAAATACTTCAATTACAATCCAGATGTCAATATTTTAGTTTTATTTTTGTTTAAGATGAAGGTCAAGTGGACCAAAGTAAAACTCTTTTATACATGAGCTAAATATTTTTGGTCGAAATATTAAATACTATTTCTACAAGACTATGGTTTGTCTTAATAAAAGGTCTGTCCCAATTTGGACCAAAAATATGCTAAAACAAAATCTTTGAGGAGCCAAAAATCAATGCATGCAGACTGAATTTAAATTTAAGATGCTGTGGTTTTCTGTCACTTCTTCCTCAAACCTTTGTTGAAAAAGGAAAATTAATTTCTAGCCAGGATGGAGGCATAGGCAGACACACTGTGACTCCTTTTTTTTTCTGTAACAAAGCCATCTTCAAATTCTTTATTGTAGACCTTCCCTCACATTATCATCATGAAAATAGTATGTAATATTCTTTTTTAATATATTTTATTCATTATGCTATTACACTTGTCCCATTTCCCCCTTCACTCCTATCCCCCCTGCCCACCCCCTCCCACCCACATTCCCCCCCTTTAGTTCATGTCCATGTGTCATAAGTTCTTTAGCTTCAGAATTTCCCACACCATTCCTGCCCTCCCCCTGTCTATTTTCTACCTATTGTCCATGCTACTTATTCTCTATATCTTTCCCCCTCTCTCCTCCTCCCACTTCCCTGTTGCTAACCATCCATGTGATCTCGATTTCTGTAGTTCTCTCCCTATTCTACTTGTTTGCTTAGTTTGTTTTTCTTTTTGTTTTAGGTGTGGTTGTTAATAATTGTCAGTTTGCTGTCATTTTACTGTACATGTTTTTTATCTTCTTTTTCTTAGATAAGTCCCTTTAACATTTCATAAAATAAGGGCTTGGTGACGATGAACTCCTTGAACTTGACCTTATCTGAGAAGCACTTTATCTCCCCTTCCATTCTAAATGAAAGCTTTGCTGGATAGAGCAATCCTGGATGTAGGTCCTTGCCTTTCATGACTTGGAATATCTCTTTGCAGCCCCTTCTTTCCTGCAAGGTCTCTTTTGAGAAATCAGCTGACATTCTGATGGCAACTCTTTTGCAAGTAACTGTCCCCTTATCTCTTTCTGCTTCTAGAATTCTCTCCTTCATTTTTATCTTGGGTAGTGTAATTATGATGTGCCTTGGTGTGTTTCTCCTAGGGTCCAACCTCTTTGGGTCTCTCTGAGCTTCCTGGACTTCCTGGAAGTCTATTTCCCTTGCCATATTGGGGAAGTTCTCCTTTATTATTTGTTCCAATAACTTTTCCACTTGTGTTTCCTCTTCCCCTTATAGTACCCCTGTAATTTGGATGTTGGAATGTTTAAAGATGTCCTGGAGGTCCCTAAACCTCTCCTCATTTTTTTGAATTCTTGTTTCTTCCTTCTTTTCTGTTTGGTTGTTCCTTTCCTCCTTCTGGTCCTTTCCATTGATTTGAAACCTGTTTTTTTTTCATCACTTTTGGTTCCCTGTGCATTTTCCTTCATTTCTCTTATTGTCATCTGCATTTTTTCATCTAATTTATGACCAAAGTCCACCAATTCTGTGAGCATCCTGATCACCAGTGCTTTGAACTGTGCATCTGATAGGTTGGCTATTTCTCGGTCGCTTAAAAAAATTGGCTCTGGGGCTTTTAACTCTGTTTGAGCCATCTTTTTTATTTTATTTCATTTTTTTCCTTTGGTCTGGTAGCACCTGTTGCATATGAGGGGTGGAGCCTTAGGTGTCACCAGGGCGGGGCACCTCAGTCGCTGGGTTGTGACGTTGTATGTGGGAGCGGGGTCCAAGGGGAAATGATGGCACCCGCTCTGCTCTCACTAGGACTTCAGTCCCCTTTGCCACTTCCCACAAGCAAACTGGGTCCCTCTGGTGCTGGCTCCCAGGTGGGTGGGCGGGTGTACTTTCTCGGACTTTGTGGGTTTCTCCAAAGAGCCTCCTGTGAAGCTAAGAGAATCTCCTGGCCTCAACTTTCACAGGTGTTTTCACTGTGTGCCTTAGGCTTTGTTTCCCAGCCCTGGGTCCCTGCATTGTGCGGTCTGTGTCACTGCCTGTTTCCTTAGTTTGTCTGCGCGCGAATGTGAGGCTGTGGACAGCCAACTACCTTGCACGCCTCCCTGGGTCTGCTTCTTGCCTCCCATGCCCAGTGTTCACCACCAGTTCATGGGCTGCCCCTGTGCTTCTGGGGTCCGCCAACTGACATCTGCGTCCTGCGTGCCCGCATCTGGCAGCCACTGATTTTTTCCTGTTGGTACCCCTTGACCCCTCTCCATAGGCCTCCAACTCTGCCCCTCCTTACTGGACTGGATGCATGGTATTCAGACCATACATTTGGTTCATTTCTCTCTGTTTGGTTCATTTCTCTCTGTTTGGTTCATTTCTCTCTGTTCTGGTTGTTTTTTGTTTGTAAATTCTTGTTGTCCTTAGTTTTGGTTGCGCTAGGAGGTACAGTGCGACCACCTATGCCTCCATCTTCGACACACTGTGACTCCTTGCGCAACCAAAAGAAGGACAACAACAATTTAAAAACAAACAACCAGAACTGCCAGAAAATTGAACTGTATGGAAGTCTGACAACCAAGGAGTTAAAGAAGACACATTCATCCAGTCCGGTAGGAGGGGCAGAGCCAGGCAGCCAGGGTGGAGAGGGCTCACAGCAAAGCTTCAGATGGCAGACCAAGCAAGACACAGGATTGTGGAAGGGGGCATGGTGTGGCACTCAAGGTGGCTGGTGGAGAGGGCAGTCCCAGATTCTCGCACAGATAAACCCGGCGAAACTGGGTAGTGGGACAGACCACACAACCCAGGGTCCCAGAGCAGGGAAATAAAGCCTCAAATCACTGGTTGAAAACACCTGTGAGGGGTTGAGGTGTCAGGAGAAACTTCCAGCCACACAGGAGAGTTCGTTGGAGAGACCCACAGGGTCCTAGAACATACACAAGCCAACCCACTCTGGAATCAATACCAGAAGGGCCCAATTTGCTTGTGGGAATCAGGGGAAGTGACTGAAATCTGGCACAGAGTGGAGCAAGCACCATTGTTCCCTCTCAGAGCCCTTCCCCACATATAGCACCACAACCCAGTGACATGGGTTACCCCACCTGGGTGAATACCTAAGGCTCTGCCTCTCACTATGTAACAGGTGCATCAAGACAAAAAAATATGGCCCAAATGAAAGAACAGATCAAAGCTCCAGAACAAATACAACTAAGTGATGAAGAGGTAGCCAACCTATCTGATGCACAGTTCAGAACAGTGGTAATCAGGATGCTCACAGAATTGGATGAATTTGGTCGCAAATTAGATGAAAAAATGAAAGCTATGCTAAGTGAAATAAAGGAAAATGTACAGGGAACCAAAAATGGGAAGGAAACTGGGACTCAGTGGTGTGGATCAGAAGGAAGAAACAATCAAACAGAAAAGAATGAAGAAACAAGAATTCAAACAAAACAAAACAAAATGAGGAGAGGCTTAGGAACTTCCAGGACACCTTTAAACATTCCAACATCTGACTTACAGGGGTACCAGAAGGAGAAGAGGAAGAGCAACAAATGGAAAAGTTATTTGAACAAATAATAAAGGAGAACTTCCCCAATCTGGCAAAGGAAATAGATTTCCATGAAGTCTAGGAAGCTCAGAGAGTCCCAAAGAAGTTGGACCCAAGGAGGAACACACCAAGGCACATCATAATTAAGTTACCCAAGATTAAAGATAAGGAGAAACTCTTAAAAGCAGTAAGAGAAAAGGAGGCAGTTACCTATAAAGGACTTCACATAAGATTGTCAGCTGATTTCTCAAGAGAGACCTTGCAGGCAAGAAGGAGATTGAAAGAAGTATTCCAAGTCATGAAAGGCAAGGACCTACATCCAAGATTGCTCTATCCAGCAAAGCTTTCCTTTAGAATGGAAAGGGAGATAAAGTGCTTCTCAGATAAGGTCAAGTTCTAGGAGTTCATCATCACCAAGCCCTTATTATATGAAATGTTAAAGGGATTTATCTAAGAAAAAGAAGATAAAAAACATGTACAGTAAAATGACAGCAAACTGACAATTATTAACAACCACACCTAAAACAAAAAGAAAAACAAACTAAGCAAACAAGTAGAACAGGGAGAGAACCACAGAAATGGAGATCACATGGAGGGTTATCAACAGGGGTGTGGGAAGGGGAAAGAGGGTGAAAAGGTACAGAGAATAAGTAGCAGAGATGGTAGGTAGAAAATAGACAGGGAGAGGGTAAGAATTGCATAGGCAATGTAGAAACCAAAGAACTTATATATATGACACATGGGCATGGACTAAGGCAGGGGGAATGTGGGTAGGGGGTGTGCAGGGTGGATGGGGAGTGAAGGGGGGGAAATGGGACAATTGTAATAGTGTAATCAACAAAATATATTTTTTTAAAAAATAAGCCAGAAAATAAAAAAAGAAAAAGGAATGTTAAGAATATGTAAACTGAAAGGATAATTCCATTGTAGGCCAATGTAGCTTGCTGTTCTTTATTTGCCCACTAAGCATAAAACGCTGTGTATTCTCTCAAGTGAAATCTGAAGCAGACAGTTATCTATGAGAATGACACACGTTTTTACTCCACAAAGGGAGATATTTGATGAACATATGGGCATTTCATGAACATATAATTATTTTACAAACATTTGTTTTGTGATGTTTTCAACAAAAATACTAGAGAAATACATTTGGTGGTTCACCACTTTAAATATATTATTTCATGCCAAGATTAAAGAGACAAAAATTGATGCTGTACCTATCTGCCAAGCCAAATTGTTATGTCAAGATGACTCCTCTTTTGATCTTTCAAGAGCTTCATTTAATTTTTCACTGTACTCATGTAACTCTAGATATCTAAGCACCTAGGTTGCAGAAATCAGGGAGTAAGAATACAAATTTCAGGTTTAATATCTTAAATTTTCTCAAGGTTTATGAGTACAGCAAATGAAAAAAAGGACACAGATGATATGTTTATTAGTGTGTATACTCTCTACACAAAGTCAGCCAAGGTATGTATCATCATTAAATATTTCATTTTGCAGAGTGGCTGTGCTCAAAAACCTGAATTAGTTTGATTGATTCAGAACTGTCTGAAGAATTCATGACAAAATGGGGACAACTATAATTGAAAAACAATTAAAAAAATAATAAAAACATTTTATTCTCTCAAGTATGACTATTTCTATACGAATATTAATTCCTATATCTATATATACTCTAGTTAAAAGAGAAGACATGTTTTTATGTGCCAGGGTAATGGATTTGGATGCACATTTGGGACAGTTGGTAGATATATGGAAGGTTCTAAGTTATATGTTCACAATCTAAATCTAAGCATTTCATTGGATGCCTGTACCTGCCACCCAAAGTTTTTAAGTAATTGTATGTAATAGTTAACTAAGAATAATATACCATCTGAAAAAGTTGACCTCAAATATATGCTTTCTCCCTTAGTTCTTTTGTAAATGGAAGAAAAATGCATTCAGCTCACAAATATTTTTGAAGGCCTAACATGTGCCACTTTTATACAGTTCATCACATTGAATTACAATGATTGTTTATCAATATTTTCCATGACTAGAATATATTATTTAGGAAAAAAGAGATTGTGCCTTAATTGTCTCTATAATCTCCTTATTCAACACAATGAATGACACATAAGTGCAAAATAAATGAATGGTGAATATATGAGTGAATAAAGGCGTAGCACATGAGTGAAAGATCTAGTCAACAATGTATCAATGGGCATAGGGAAGTTGAGGAACTATTATTTCTATCTTGGTCAATAAAGTGTGATGAAGATGAGGGAAAACACTGGGAATGAGGTGACACTTGAGCTAGACATTAAAGGGTAGGTAGAAGGCCATTAGATTTGGTTATAGTCCTTGGTTACTTTAGAGAACAGGTTCAGTGAAATGTTGGGGGCAAACAGCAGATTGCAAAAGGCTGAAGACTGGAGTACATATGAAAAACATAGAGATATAATTTCTCCTATTAAGTAATTTTGGGAGTCCTTTATGCATGTTCCTTGATGACCCTTCCCCTTCTTTCCTCCATTATTCCCCTCCCCCTCCCCTGTAGCCACTGTCAGTTTGTACTTTATTTCAATGTCTCTAATTATATTTTGCTCACTTGTTTATTTTGTTGATTAGGCTCCACTTATAGTTGAGATCATATGGTGTGTCTTTCATAGCCTGGCTTACTTCACTTAGCATAATGTTCTCCAGTTCAATCCATGCTATTGCAAAGGGTAGGAGCTCCTTCTTTCTCTCTGCTGTGTAGTATTCCATTGTGTAAATGGACCAGAGTTTTTTGATCCACTCATTTACTGATGGGCACTTAGGTTGCTTCCAGAACTTGGCTATTGTAAATTATGCTGCTGTGAGCATTAGGGTGCATAGGTTCTTTTGAATTGGTGTTTAAAGGACCCATGGACAAAGCCAAAGGTGGGTGAAATTGAGGGTGAGAGGTACGGGTAGTTGGGGTGGGGGAGAGTGGTAGGGGGAAAATGAAGATAACTGTACTTGAACAACAATAAAAAAACCTAAATCATTAGAGTTTTTTTACCTGACTCAGTGAAAGTCATTTTGATCCAATGTTACATTCATAACATTATCAACTATGTCTGAAGGATAATTATGTTTTGTACTTATAGAAGTTACAGAAGTTAACAAGGCTACACAAATAAATAAGTGCATACATACATAATTTTAGGAGTACTAAGTATCTAGAGGATCCTGACCTAGATTTAAATCCTGGCTTTGCTCTTTGGACACTTGTGAATGTGAGGAAGCTACTGAATCTTTTGGTGCTCCAGTTTTCTTGTCTTCTAAAATGAGGATAATGCCGGTAACTATTTTTCATGAGTACTGAATGAGAAAATCTACCTATGTAGGCTAGTGCAGCATTTAGTGTAAGTGCCCAATAATGCAAAGCAAAGGATGGAAAGGACAGTAGTAGGAGGGAAGAGCAGGGTAGAATAAGGAAATGCCCCTTTAACCAAACATTTTAAGATCTCAAATGAAGGAAGGCAATTTTCCCATAGTAAAATCTTACATAAGATCCCATGATATTTTCTCAATCCGTAGATTTGGCAACTAAGCAAATGATCATGACTTTGATGCCCCTACTGTTCTTGCCTGCATATCATTTCCCAGTGCCTTTAGACTGCTGAACTATCCTTCCTGTAAATCTTTATACTCCTAGAGCTATTCACATCTGTTTAGACTGCTTCTAAAATATATCTGTGATGTGTCCTTAAGATCATGCTATAAGAATTACAAGATGAAACAATTGTACTACTGTAACTTTTTTAAGGTAAAATATTTCACTTTTAGGAGGATCCTTGTTTATTTCAGCATTTATTTTTATGTAGAGAACATTTTATATTTCTAAATGGCACGAGTGACTTTTGTTCTCATGTCATGCATTTCTGATTGTTTCCATAGCATAGTAAATATTTTAAAATTTAGCTTACATTTACTTAGTATAATTTATAGTTTAAAATATAAGATTTGATTTACACCAATGGAAATTTAAGTGAATACTATCCTGATACATCATATCAACGTACTCTGTTTCTGAGGATGTGGCAGAAACAAGGGCTCTTCTGTATCAGTACTGAAAATAGAGAATGTTGCTCTATATGCCAAAATTATATATAATAATCCCATTTCTCATAAGTACAAATGTTTATTAAATTTATTGGGGTAACACTGGGTAATAAAATTATATAATTTTCAGGTGTAAAATTCTATAATCTATCATCTGTGTATTGTATTGTGTGTTCATGACCCCAGGAGGGTTGTCACGGAGGCAAAATGGTGTAGGTCATTTTCCTGTTGATAATTTATCTTTCTACATGGGATTTATCATGGCACAATAAGCTTAAACAATGACTGATTAATGGGGAGGTTTTAGGTTTGACTTTACTCATTAATTATTTGAACCTCTTTGATGGCTTTGCCAGAAACCTAATGTAAGCCTGAAAAAAAGCTATTTGTTGAAAATAGGTATCTTGGTGTGCTGTAAAAGTCAGGTTTTCCCAGTGCATTGGCCTTAGAAAGCAAATCAAAGGTCTATATTATGTTAGGAAAAAGTGCTCAATCTAAATTTAAATATCTTTGAATCAATATGATTGAGATGATTTATGTACAATGAGATGAAACTATTTAAAATGTGCACTTTGATGAATTTTGACATGTTTACATTTGTGAAACTATCAATAATCAAGGTACAGTGCATTTCTAGCACCCCAGAAGTTTCCTCATGCCACTTTGCATTCTACCCCTTCCTCTGTCACTGACCTCAGGCAACCACTGGTCTGCCTTCTGTCATTATAGATTAGTTTGCATCTTCTGCAGTTTTATGTTAATGAAATCATACAGTATGTTTTATTTTGTGTCTGACTTCTATTCATTCAGTTCAGTTACTTTGAGACTTATGCATGCTATTTTATGTTTCAGATATGCATTATTTTTATTGATGAGTAAATATAACCATTGTTTACTCACTTATTTTTTTACTTTAATTTTTTTATTTGAATTGTTGTTCAAGTACAGTTTTCCGTCCTTTACCCCCATCCCACCCCACCTCCCATCTCTCCCGACCTCCCTCCCATCTCCATCCCCCCTTGTTATTGTCCATGTGTCCTTTATACTAGTTCCTTCAAACCCCTCCCCTATTCCTCTGAAGTTCACTTATTAATAGGTATTTGGATTGTTTCCAGTTTTAGGCACTATGAATAACATTTCTACATACATTCATGTACCAACATTTTTGTGGGTGTATGTTTTTATTTCTCTGAGATAAATATCATTAGTGGAATGTATAGTTTATGTGGTAGGTGTATATTAAATTTTTTTAAGCAATTAACATCTAGTTTTGGGAAGAGTTATACTATTTTGCATTCCCAGTTGGAGTTCACAATAGTTCCATTTGGTCCATATTCTTGCCAATATGGATGTGGTGCTTTCATTTTTTGAAATTTGTCTTCTGAAGGGTCTATAATGGTATGTCATTGGCATTTCAATGTGCATTTCCCTGATGTTTAACATCTTTCCAAGTGCTTACTAATTTACACATTTTTTGTAAAGCATTTCTTTAGATGGCTTAGAGGAAGATGATGGTGAAGTAGGTGGGAATGGAGCCCACTTTCTACTGTGCACAGGTGGAACACCTAACTGATCTTCTGAGGAATAGAGTGAACAACCAATGGAATCCCAGTTTATATGAAGTTTGGAGGCCAGAATTGTAGAGGACATTGTAAAACAGACAGTAAGGAGATTGTGTTGGGACGGTAAGGTCCCTGGGACCTGCGTAGGGACCAGAGGTGCTGTGCTGCGGCCCCTGGTTTCAAAGGTGTCTAGGATTATAAAACAAATGTAGCACATGTTGCCAGTGGGTAACTGGGGGTGATGGATATATGGGAATTTTTTGTCCTAGTCTTGCAAATTTTCTATAGGTCTGAGATTTAATCAACAATTTTTTAAAAGTTGCCAAAGTGTCTAAACATATATTGTCCCTGGTTCATTCCCCTGCTCCTACTTCCCCTTGAACTCAACCCAAGGTTCCTAATAAAAAGAGTGATCATTGTAGTATCCTTTTCCCAGCCTCACTATCAGTTAGGAAAACATTGAAGCTTTTCAAATAAATTTTCTTCCAGCCTGGAACTCTTTACCTGGGAAAGTTTTATAATTTTTTATAGAGTTTCAAGAGTAAATCTAAAACAACCATCAAAGTAACCTTACATTGCAAAGAAAACTTCATGTAAACTTTCATGTGCTTTAAAATTTTATTTCCTCAATAAATCAAGTAAGGGCTGTGAAGTTTCACAAACATGCCAAGGCAAAAAGTGTTGATTTGATTTCACTTTTCAGTGTAAAATGGGATCATCCTTGTCCATGAAGGCCAAATTCAAGACATGAAGCCCTTTGGAATATTTCCAGAAAGGCAGTATTATGTACTTGGTTACAAGAAAAAGAACTGACTGTTACTTAATTCTCTTTGTCAGTTTCTGTGAACAAGTCACTTGACTGAGTCATTTTCATCTGGGAGAGATAACTATTTCCAAACTATTTGGAAATAGTTTGTAAGGACAAAAGCTATAAAAATGTTTGGGTATTTACTTTCAGACATACATAATGCAATTTTGAAAACATCAGGGATGTTTGAAGTCTCAGTGGAAAGTTCATTCAAGAAAGGTTGATACAAAATATATTTAAAGCTTTTAGCACAATGCTGTGGCTTCTTGATAAGGACATTTCTTGGATTTCTGTCAGGAACTTCACAAATCTAACTATTGCATTAGAATTTTGTTAGAGAACAGAGGAATTCCTGGCCTTATATATTGGGAAAAGGTACTAACTACCTTTGATAAATCCTTTAATTCACCTGGCCACATAAACATAGCATAAAATAAATCTTACTAAGTAAACTAAATCTTTATCAAATGGCCATATGAATTAGCATTGTAAAAGCATAAGGTAGGTGGAATTTCTTTCTAAGGCGTGTAGTCATCATGTGACATTGATGATAGGAAACACAACTTGAAATTTGGTTTTGAGCCTCTGAGCCCTTAACACTTTGCTTTTATTATATCTTATTTATGGGGGAAATGGCACCTCAATCTCATAGCATTCTCAGTGAACATAATGTACATTATATTTTAATAGCTTTCTATAGCCTCCATTTTTTTATTAATGTACCCTGAATATGCTGTGCATTTTATTGTGAATAACCAATAAAGGATGGCTGTAAAAACAGTCATAACACTATACTATTTTCTTCCATACTTTTATCTCCCACTGTAAACTTAGATGCCACTCAGAAATACAATTAAAGTAAAATGAACTCACAAAGAAAACATTTAATGCTATGACAACAGTTCATTCAGCTCTCCATAGCTTTTTTTCACTGGACATATTCATAATAGCACAATGTTTGCTTGGCTTATTTCTCTATGTAATCCTCTTTATTTGTAATTATCTAATACCAATGATTAAAATTTGCATACAGATGTTAAAGAAAGACATTTCATAGGCATCTTAATCTTGGAAGCCTCATGAATATTAGTTACTTGTAGTGAGTCATTAGTTCTGTCTTTTTCATAATTTTATGTTCTCTATCTGACCTGTCCACCCAAACTACCTCTCTTAAACCTACAACATACTGCTATGGCCTTAGGCTTAGCATATGTTTAGGAGGAAAAAATATATATGTATATGTTTTAAGTATATAAAAATATGTATAGAGAGAGAGTTTTATTATTTTTGCTAGTGTTCTTGAAATTATGCTGCTGTTGGACCTCTATTCATTTAGCCCTGGCAACTTTTTGTTGTACTTCACACTCAAGATCTCTGCACCAATCTCAGCTGTGTTTTTCAGGCATTATGTCCTCATTTGTAGTTTATGGCTATGGCTTTGTTTCAATGAAACAAAATTTATGTAGTTTTAAAAATTTATCTCTTTGCATTTTTGTTACATTCACGAGAAAAAAAGAAAATTTCTGTTACCCTGCAACAAACATACTAAAAATCATCTTCCCTTTTGATTCTTCTCCATCATAATAGTGAATGTCTCCCACCCACACCTTGTTCCTCATTTCTAAGATGAGTAACTTTGTTTTTTAGCAGAAATAAAAGATATCAGCTCTTCACTGACTGGTGTGTCTCAGTGGGTTGAGTATTGTCCCACAAAGCCAATGGTCACTGGTTTGATTCCTGGTCAGGGCACATGCCTAGGTTGTGGGCCTGGTCCCTGGTTGAGGCATGTGTGACAGGCAACTGATCGATGTTTCTCTCACACATGATGTTTCTCTCCCTTTCTCCCTACTTTCTACTCTTTAAAGTAAACATACAAAGTTTAAAAAGATACCAGATTATTATAAATATTACAACAGGCATTTCAAATATTGTTTTTAAGTTATCTATAATTGTGAACAATGGTTTATATACCAGATTGCAATGCCCAGCAGATGACAAAAGATAATGACTTTGGACTTGGTGAAAATCCACGATTAGGGATATACACATTGTTATTACTAATGAGTATAACAAGAAGCATTCCTGGAGCTTTTGTGGAGTAGTACTTTTGTTAAGAGTAGTTAGTATGTCTAACCTTATGTATACATGAAATAGTTGGCCAGCTACTTACATGGAATTATTTTTCTACCAAAATATCTTCTTATGATCTGTGATAATATCTTAAATTATACTTTTAGGATGTATTCCATTTGATTAGGTATTATCCTTGTTAAAATAAAATGCAAAAGTCTGTTCAAAAGCAGCCAAATAAGCTGATATTTCTTCATATGTGTTCTTTGGACACACTACTCATAAAGTGTCACTTGTTCTACAACAAATGACAAATAAGTATGGAAAATGGTATTTTAAATAAAATTAAACAAGTTTCTTTTGGGGGGAGTTTGCAAATCCTGTAGTAATTAAATGTGCATTGTGGTACTTTAAAAAGGCAAATTATGTAGTATTTCCAAAGCCTACTTGACCATGAACCCTTAAAAATAAATTGTGCTCTTTATGGCCAAGTTATATTTTATTACATATTCATATAC
This sequence comes from Phyllostomus hastatus, assembly GCF_019186645.2. Taxonomy (NCBI): domain Eukaryota; kingdom Metazoa; phylum Chordata; class Mammalia; order Chiroptera; family Phyllostomidae; genus Phyllostomus; species Phyllostomus hastatus. The sequence continues at coordinate 19,354,854 of NW_025334022.1, forward strand.
CACCTTTATCCAATCATCCATTGATGGGCATTTAGGTGGATTTCATATCTTGGCTATTGTAAATAATGTTGGTACCATGTGCATGTAAAAAGAATGTGTATTCTGCTGGTTTGAAGTAGAATGCTCAAAAATATCAATTAAATCTATCTGGTAAAAGGTGTTAATTAAAGATGCTGTTTCTTTGTTGATTCTCTGTCTGGAAGATCTATCTATCCATTGATGTGCCTAGTATGACTGTATTGTTGTTGATCTCACCCTTTATGTTCATCAAGATTTCCTTTATATATTTAGGTGTTCCTGTGTTAGGTGCATAAATGTTTACAAGAGTTATATATTCTTTTTTTTTAATATTTTATTTATTTATTTTTAGAGAGGGAAGGGAGGGAGATAGAGAGAGAGAGAGAGAAAAACATCAATGTGCGGTTGCTGGGGGTTATGGCCTGCAACCCAGGCATGTACCCTGGCTGGGAATCGAACCTGGGACACTTTGGTTCCCAGCCCGCACTCAATCCACTGAGCTACGCCAGCCAGGGAAGAGTTATATATTCTTGATGGACTAATCACTTTATTGTTATATAATATCCTGGTTTGTCTGTTATAGTCTTTGTTTTAAAGTCTATTTTGTCTGGTGTAAGTATTGCTACCAAAGGTTTTTGTTTGTTTTAATTTTCATGAAATATATTTTCTATCCCTTTACTTTCAGTCTGTGTGTGTCTTTCAATCTGAACTGAGTCCTTTGTAAACAACATATATATGGGTCTTGATTTTGGTGAAAAAGATAAAGGGATTAAAAAGCACACATTGGCAGTTACAAACTATTCACAAGGATGTAAAGTACAGTATAGGGAATATAGTCAATAATATTATAACTATGTATATTGCTAGGCGGTACTAGATTTATCAGGGGAACCACTCTATACTTTATATAAATATCTAACCACTATGATGAAAACCTGAAACTAATGCAAAATAATACTGAATGTGAACTGTAATTGAAAAAATAAAAAAATAAAAATCATCTGTTATACTTCTTTTCTTCTCAGTGTAGTTTTGAAAATTCCTTACAATATAAAATAATTTCCTACTGACAAAATTCTGAGGAAAGGCTGCTAAATGGAACATGAAACATTTACATTTTGAAAGATGGGTCAGAGGATGAGAGAGAGACACACACACAAAGAGAAACACACAGAGAGAGTTGAGATGTCTACAATTAGACCTTTCAGCATTATGGGGCCAGACTTTAAGTCTATAAAATTTCCCTGGATTGAGTTGCCAATAGGGAAGAGGGACCCAGGAAGGCACATGGGAAAAAAATCAATTATACCTTGTTGAGCTATCATTTTCATTCTATCAGGTAACTAGTGTGGATGAAGGATTAGTAGCCTTTGGATTTATGTAAATCTACAGCTCTTCAACTTGGAAATATTCCTGTTACAGTGACATTCTCCAAGTATATTCTTTCTTATCAGTAAAATTGACATGGAAATCATTCATTTTAGGGAACAAAACTTCCATTTTTAATCAATGAAACCATCATTCTGCCAGTAACTCAGCCTTAAAAGTTTGAAATCATCTATGACATGTCTCCCTTGCCTCCATATTAAATCTATCACTGAGTTCTGCTTCATTAATTTTCTTGCATTCTTTCCACAATTCGAGCTCAGAACTCTCATCTCCCTGTCACAATCATTCTTCATGATACGGTTAGCTTCATCTTCATGAAAATTATTTTCCCCCACTTATAACAATATTGCTCAAGCCACCTTTATGGATACAACCTCCAAACTCTCTCAGATGCATTCAAGGACTTTCATATCCTAGTTCATGCACACTTTTCCAGTCCTGTGTTTTCCTGTCTTCTAATAAGATTTCTTTGCTCCATTCAGAATGGTTTGCTGTCAATGAGCTATAAGTATTCTCTTCCACTCATTTTCTCCTTTCCCATACCTCTTCGCCTACCTAAAATCAACCCATTCTTCAATACTCAGAGAACAAGAGCGGTTGCTCATAATAAGACTTTCACAATATCAAAACATAGTGATACCTACTTCTTCTGAATTAATTAATCATTACTCTCTGCACTGCTGAATTATGGTAAGTCCCATATGTCTTGCACTGTTTGTACCTTATCTCCTCAGGTAGGCGGTAAGCTCCTTCAAGGTAACAATTTTACCTTATACTTATTTGAATCCTCTAAAACACAGAAAATGGTTAGAATAATTCTAGTGAAAATAAATATAAGATTTAGTGAATATTTTTGTTGACTAAACAATAATAGGGAAATATCATTATTTCTGTTGAATTTTGAAAGAGACTGTGATGCTTTCATGCCATCCAATCTTTCAAACTTAGTTATTCTCTAAGAGAACTTCAAATTTCTCTGTCAAATGAATAATTCATATTTGTAATAAGCAGAGATGTTATTCTCTTTGGGAGAGAGAGAAACTTATTTCTGATTATCCTAAATTGTTTATGAAAACCACCTTGAAAGCATTGCCTTGATTTCCTTATTGACCAATTATAATTTGAACGTGTTTGGACACAGCTCATGGTACAGGATCTGATTGCAGATGTCTAGTGTAGCAAACTTGTCCTTTCTCGTTTTCCTTAAACTAAAACCTTTTTGAAAATGCCAGCATTTAGAGTGCTAATATGAAATATGTGTCTCCCAGAAAAATTTCAACAATAATTAACAGGCAACTTGTGTGTGTGTGTGTGTGTGTGTGTGTGTGTGTGTGTGTGTGTGTGTGTGTGTTGTGAGGGTGTGAAATAAGAAGGCTAGAGCCAGAGCTAACTTCACAAAGCACGGGAATATTTCATGATTAATATGCATATGAAACAACATCATGATATTGTAGTTGCCTGGAAACAAGTGAAAGGCTGTCAAATAACAAAAAGGACTCTGATGCCCCAGTGAACCAAATTGAACTTTAAAGTTATTGGGGACAAAAAAGGGCATTGACCAAATTAGGTCACATAATTCAGTGCTTGAATATGTACTTTGAAAAAAAAACTCTTATTCAATTTTCCTGTCACCTTACATATTTTTATGTCACTGTTTTGTTTTTAAAAACCTAGTGGTAATGAAGATGTCAATTTGCCCCAAATCAACCCACAGATTTGAAGGAATTCCAATCAAAGTCTCTGCAGGTTATTTTTAAAGAGCTAAACAATTTAATACTAAAATGTGTATGGAAAGGCACTAAACCAGCATAGCTCAAGCAATTTTGAAAACAGAAGAGTAAAGTTGTAGGAATCATAATACCCAATTTTATTTTATCTTCTTATTTTTATTTTTATTTAAACTTTATTATATTTTTCCATTACCCTCTAGTTCCCTTATACCGCCCCAACAATCAACACACTGTTGTTAGAGGCAGTATTACTTGGTCACTCAAAGAGTTTTGGGAAATAGAATGGTAAAGGCTGAAGTAAATGTTTTATAGGGCCATTTGGAATCTTGTAGATTATAGAGCATCTGTAAGAATAACCTCTCTCATTACACATTTATAACCCTACCTCTCCCCCCAAGTATTCTGTCTATCTGAAGGAGGTACCTTGTTAACTTGACAGTTTAAGGCAATGCTTAAAAATTTCCTCTAATGCCAATATGAAACAAATCAGTTCATAAAGTGTGGGGTGACTGCTCTGTCATTATCAACAGTGGATACAAGAATATCATATAGTGGGATGAGAGGATCCCTCTGGCTAAATGCCTTCTCTGGTAAGCACAAAGAATATTTTTTGAATCTAACTATACAGGAATAAGAAAGACAATTGCATATGCTTTTATAGAAACTCCAGATCATGTAAGTGTGAGAAAAAGTGTAATGGAAGAAACTGGCCCAGGAGTTCTAACATTTTATTATTCAAAACCAAACTTCTGTATGGTATAATATTTTTTATAAATGATATGAAATATCTGTTTTAAGTATAGAAACTTATGTATTAAAACTAATTTACTTTTTTTCTGAGTATTATGTGATATATTTGAGGGTGAACTCATCTATACAACAAGCATTTATCAAATAGGTATTGAGAATCTATTGTGCCCAAGGTTCTGGGCAGGGAAAGATATGAAGTTACTAAATCTCCAATGACTAAAATTTGAAGCTCATAGCCCAAAGTGGAGGAGAAGGTGTATGTAAATTTTAACAGTACAGTAAATACTATAATGTTTTACAAAGTTTTCCAGAAGTGCAAAGGAAGTAATAAATTATTCTTTCTGAAAAAATTAGGAAATTTTCACTAAAGAAGTGTTTGCACTTCTTTAAGACCATTTAAGTTGGGTCTTAAATGATGAATAAGAGATTTTGCCTGATGAGAAGAGGGAGAAGGATCTGCCAAGCAAAATAATACTGTGTAAAAAATTCACAGCAGCCTGAGGAAAAAAATGAGGTAAAGAAAGGATGAAAAGATGTGACTGAAGTGTTGGAAATCTCTTGTTGCAACTATTGAAGAGTTATAGTAATCGGTACACCCCAACTTGCTGATTATAAAAAATCTGGGTGCTTTGTAAAAATAGAGATTACCTGATCTTACTCCTGGAAATTTTTATTCAAAATATCTCATAGAAGAAAGCTTTTCTAAAGTGGTCCCCAACTTTTTATAGTGCTTAGCCAAGTTTGGGGAAAACTGTTCTTTTAAAAGAAAAAGATTTTATTTATATATCTTTAGAGAGAGGGGAAGGGAAAGAGAAAGAGAGGGGGAGAAGCATCATGTGAGAAAGAAATATCTATCAGTTGCCTCTTGTATATACCCTGACCAGGACCAAATCTACAACCCAGCCATGTGCTCTGACTGGGAATCAAACCAGTGACCCTTTGCTTTTTAGAATGACACCCAACCAACTGAGCCACACAGGTCAGAGCTGGAGAAACTATGTTCCAAATCACTACTTAAATTTTAATGCACACAAGAACTACCCAAAGACCTTGTAAAAAAGCATAATGTGATCCAGTTGGTGTAGCAAAGTAACAGATATTTTCTGCATGTCTGACAAGCGCTAGGACAATGACATTGCTGCTGGTCTATGGACTGCAATTAGAGTAGCAAAGTTTTAAGCCATACTAAAGAAATAAGGGAAATACTGAGCCGCAGACATTTCTAAGAAGTCACAGGGCCAGATTTGTTTTTGGAAATCTCATTCTAGCAATGTTGTACAGGATGGATTTCTGTGGTGTACAATAGTAGAAAAAGGAAAAAAAATAAGTAGAAGGTTATTTTCATAGTTTGATGGGAAACAATGATAGAATAAAGTATAAAATTGGCAGTAATAGAAAGGATGATACATTTCGGAAATAGTTCTCATGGAGATTCACAGGAAAGTGTGACCAGATGGTGTGTGGGGTGTATGGTGAGGAAAAGGGATAAATCTCTTGTGGCAACATGTACATATGTATTTAGATGAGTATAGAAGTAAAATAAGTTTTTCAGAAAGATAATTATTTAGGGGATATTGCATTTGTATGAGTCATGTTCCCATTGAAGCAGAACCAAGTAGGGAGAGATTTATTTTAAGTAACTGGCTCACATACTCATAAAAGCTTTGTTTATTCAGAAGCTGATGGGATAGGTCTGTAAGGTGGAGACTCAGGAAGAGTTGCAGTCCAAGTCTAAAGGCATTCTATTTGGCTGGAAGAATTCTTTCTTGCTTGTTCCCTGAGGGCCAGTCTCTGCTCTATTCTAGCATTCAACTGATTGGATAAGGCCCATCCATGTGATACCCCATCCACACAATATGAATGTCCAGTAATATGGTGTTTAAATGTAAATAAATAATGGTCATATATTTAATAGAAGATATGTGTCTATTAAAATGATGTGGTAGAGTACAAGTTTTCTGAAATTTCTCACCTTGGCCTGATGGCTGAGTTGGTTGGAGCATTGTCCCATACACAAAAAGGTTGTAGGTCCGATCCCCAGTCAGAGTATCTATAGGAGGCAACTTATTGATGTTTCTTTCTCATGTAGATCTCTCTCTCTCTCTCTCTCTCTCTCTCTCTCTCTCTCTCTCTCTCTCTCTCTCTCATCAATAAAAATGTATCTTCAGGTGAGGATTTAAAAAAATAGTGATTTTTCAATGTGATTTAAAAGGTCTCCAACAAAATGGCCGAAGACAAGTTTTCTGGTCTCTTAGATACATATGCAACATTTCAAACACACCACTTCTGTTTCCATTGGTTTTACAGATTGGTTCATTTGGAGACATTTTAAATAAAGAAATATTGCTAAAGTCTAACCTCCCCCATGTCTTATGAACCAAAAATAAATAGGGATATTAAATATCAAAAATTTTCATGATATTTTGATAAAGAGCATGATTTAAAACAGTATGTACTTGACATCTGTCTGACTTTGGCAACATATTTAACCACTCTTTTCCTCATTCTCATTATTTAAAAACGAGGTTAATAATAGTAGTTATCTCATAATGTTATTTTGAAGATTAAGTTTTCTAATTAAGTGCTTTGTAATAGAAAAGATTCTCAAAGGAAAAAATATATCAAAAGCCTATAGTGACTAACTCAAATTAAGATTGTACACAATCATTTCCTTCATTGGCTCATCTCAGTTTCAATTGGCTCATTTTTTCCTATGATGGTCATATACTATTTCTAGTCAACAAAAGCATAATAGATACTGTTGAAATGAATAAAGACAGCTCTGTAAACAGGCAGTGCTAGCTATATTGCACAGTAATGCTGACTGCGTCTCTATGGCTTTCATCACCAATAGACATGTCACTGATTGAAGCTATTTCTTTGCCTTGTAAGCTATGAAATAGCAACATTCCTTGTGATCAAAATAAACAAAAACAGCCTATCTGCTGCAGTTGATTACCATGTTTTTGTAGTTGTGCTTCAGTTGTAATGGCTTAACTTTGTGGCTCTCAGTTTCTTTATGGGGAGTATTGTACTAACATTGTTTTTTTAACTAATTTGGTTCAAGGATCTTGTTATATACATACTGAAATAGGTGATATGAACTCAAGAAAAAAAGTACCCCTTTTCAATGATGTCCAATATTTTCTTGGCTATTTTTAATTTTTATTAGTCTTTTAACTCCCATTTTGTATCTTTTCCATCTCTACATTAAATTGAAGTTTAACCCATTTGTACACTTCAGATTCTCTTGAACAAAGCTGTTTGAAAAAGAAACTATATATATCTCATGCATCAGTTAAGGTAAGGAATACGTGAAAAGGAATACAAACTAGGCTACTTATAAATCCAATTACTACCACCACAATTTCATATGAAATTTTTATGTAATCAGTTTCCATGTTTTTATTCTCTTTTCAGCTACATGTGTCCTAGAACTGGTTGACAGTATATTGCACATCATCTTTTTTATGGTTTCTAATTTAATTCCATTGTAACTAGAGAAAATACTTAGTATAATTTGAATATGTTTAAGTTTTATGGATTTTTTCTGTGTCTCAGATTATGCTCTATTTGCTAAATGTTCTATATACATTTGGTAAGAATGTGTGTTTTGCTGTTGAGTGCAATACTCTATGAATACCAAATAGGTCAACTTGGTGGATGGGTAGTATAATTCAAATCTACTTAATTCTTACTGATCATATAACCATTCATCTTGTCAGTTATTAAGAGAGAGGTATTTAAATATCTGACTACATTATTTGTTTTTGGACTGATATCAGTTTTTGTCTCTTATAATTTGGAACTCTGTTATAAGAAGGATAAACAATTAGGATTGTTCTATTTTGATAATGTCCTCTTTGCAATCATTTATTCCTTTATTGTTATCAAAATACTTTGTTAAATCCTGTAATAACTTTTGTCCTGAAATCCACTGAGTCAATTATTAATACAGTCACTATCATTCTTTTGACTTATAGTAGCATGATACATTTTTCCATCTTTTTTCTTTTAGTTTATTTGTATGTTTACATTTATAGTGTGTGTCTTATAGGCAATGTGTAGTTGGGTCTTGCACTTTTTCCAATCTGAAAAATTCTGACTTTTAACTCAGACTTTGAATCTTTATATTTTGTGTGGTCATTGATTAATTACATTCAATTCTATTATCTTGATATGTTTGTCCCATCTGTTCTTTCTCCCTTTAATAATCTTGTTCTGCCTTCTTTTATACTGATTTTTGTGATTCCTTTTTAGTAACTTGTTGGCTTATTAGAAATAGCTTTCTCTTTTGTTATTTTAGTGCTTATTTTATGGTGCAGATTATGTATCTTTAACTATTTACAATCTATGCTCAAGTTATAGTACAGTTCTTCACATGTACTATAAAAACCTTACAGTGGTGTACTTTGATTTAATTCCTTCTACCTTTATGTGATTCTCATTATATATTTTAAACTCCACAAGAAATACTTGTTATTTTTGTTTACTATCAATTACCTTTTAAAGATAGTAAATATTTTTAAAAATATTTTATGTTTACCCATACAATTACCATTTCCAGTGCTTATTATTCATTTCACTATATCTGTGTTTCCATCCCAAGTCATTTTCCTTTTGCTTGAAGATTTATTTCAACATTTTTTACAGGCCAAGTTTCCTGATGTTAAATTCTTACAGAAATTATATGTGTGAAAGTATATGGTTTCATTTTATTATTTTTTAATTATTTATTTTTAGAGAGAAGGGAAGAGAAGGAGGAAGAGGGAGAAATATCATCAGTAGCCTCTTGCACCCACACCAATCAGGGGCCAAACCCACAGCTGAGGCATGTGCCCTGACTGGGAATCAAACTGGCTTCCTTTGACTTTGCAGGATGACACTCAACCAACAGCCACACCAATCAGGGTTCATTTTTATTTTGACTTTTTTAACATTTTAAAAACATTTTATTTATTTATTTTTATACAGAGGGGAAGGAAGGAAGGAAGACAGGGAGAGAAACATCAATCTGTGGTTGCCTGTTGTGCAACCCCCACCAGGAACCCGGTCCACAACCCAGGAATGTGCCCTGACTGGGAATTGAACCAGTGACCCTTGGTTTACAGGCTGGTGCTCAATCAACTGAGCCATACCTGCCAGGGCTATTTTTATTTATTATTATTATTTTTTTAAAGATGTTCATCAATGTCTAACTGATGTGTTTTTTTATTTTTTATTTCATTGATTATGCTATTACAGTTGTCTCATTTTTGTCCCTACTTTATTCCCCTCTGCCCTGTACCCACCTCTCACCATGATTCCTCCACCATAGTTCATGTCCATAAGTCATACATATAAGTTCTTAGGCTTCTCCATATCGCATACTATACTTAACCTCCCCCTCTCTATTTTGTAACTACCATTTATGCTTCTTATCCCCTGTACCTTTTCTTCCATTCTCCCACTCCACTCCCTGCTGATAACCCTACATGTGATCTTTATTCCTATGCATCTCTTCTGGTTCTAGTTGTTTGCTTAGTTCATTTTTTGTTTTGAGTTTTTTTTTTAGGTTCAGTTGTTGATAGTTGTGAGTTTGTTGTCATTTTACTATTCATATGTTTTATCTTCTTTTTCTTAGATAAGTCCCTTTAACATTTCATATGATAAGGGTTTGGTGATGATGAACTCCTTTAACTTGACCTTATCTGTGAAGCATTTCATCTGCCCTTTGATTCTAAATGAAAGCTTTGCTGGATAGAGAAATCTTGGGTGTAGGTCTTTGCCTTTTATGACTTGGAATGGTTCTTTCTAGCCCCTTCTTGCTTGCAAAGTTTGTTTGGAGAAATCAGTTGATAATCTATGGGAACTCTTTTGTAGGTAACCGTCGCCTTTTCTTCTGCTGCTTTTAAGCTTTTCTCCTTATTTTTAATCTTGAGTAATGTAATTATCATGTGCCTTGGTGTGTGCTTCCCTGGGTCCAACTTCTTTGGGACTCTCTGACCTTCCTGAACTTCCTGGAAGTCTATTTCCTTCACCAGATTAGGGAAATTCTCCATTATGTTTTCAAATAAGTTTTCAATTTCTTGCTCTTCTTCTTCTCCTTCTGGCACTCCTATAATTCAAATGTTGAAACATTCAAAGTTGTCCTGGAGGTTCCTAAGTCTCTGCTCATGTTTTTGAATTCTTGTTTCTTCATTCTGTTCCAGCTGAATGTTTATTTCTTCATTTCATTCCACATCATTGATTTGAGTCCCAGTTTACTTTCCACAACTGTTGGTTGCCTGTATATTTTGCTTTATTTTATTTTGTGTAGCCTTCATTTCTTCCTTCATTTTGCAACCAAGTTCAGTCAATTCTGTGAGCATCCTGATCACCAGTGTTTCGAACTCTGCATCAGATAGGTTGGCTATCTCGTCATTGCTTAGTTGTATTTTTTCTGGAGCTTTGATCTGTTCTTTTATTTGGGCCATATTTTTTTTCTTGGCACACCTGTTACGTAGTAAGAGATGGAGCCTTAGGTATTCATCAAGATAGGGCAATCCAGCATCACAATGTGGTGCTGTCTGTGGGGGAGGGGTCCAAGAGGGAACAATTGTCTTTTTGGCTTGTGAGTAGCAGAGTCACTTCCTCCACTACCCAGAAGCAAATTGGGCCCTTCTGGAGTTGATTCCTGGGTGGGTGATTTTGTGTACATTGTGTACCCTGCAGGTATCTCCAATGAATTCTCCTATAAGGTTTCTGGGCAAATATTATGCCAGGCAGGGTAACACTAAGTGCAAACACTCTAAAGTAGCAGAGGACTTATTGTGTTCTAGCAATGAGTGTGGATTGTATGTGCTATGATGAAAGGAGTGAGGAAGAAACTTAACTCACAGAGATAGTTTTGGGGGTATGGACATTAGGTTCCTTCATAAAGCATGGTAAACCCATATTAAAGACTTTATTTTTTACTCAGAGTTAGGAAATCATTAGGGGGAATCACACAGTGAAGTGATCTGATTTGTGATATTTAACATAATTCCTCTGACTACTCTGTGATGAAAAAAATAATGTGCATAGCAATAATGAAAGCAGGAAACCTGCTTGGAGGCTGTTGAAAAAAGTTAGCCATTAGGCCTTGACCATGACTTGGGTGTTGAAAACAATGACATGTGGTCAGATTATGGATATATTTTGAAGGTAAAGCCAATGGAATTTGTTCATGGATTAAATATGAGATGTGAGGGCAATAGAGGAATTGGAGATGATTATGAATTTTTAAATATCTTTGCAGTTGGGCAAATGGAATGTAAAATAATGTACTGTGATAAGGAAGATGGACAGATAGTTATGCCATGGGGTGTTATGTTGAGATGAATGTAAGACATCCAAGTGAAAATATCTAAAATGCATTTGGTTATACAAGCTTGGACATCAGAAGAATGAAACAGAAAGAAAATGTGGTAAAGTAGAAAAACCAAGAGAGAAGGTAGTCTCAAGCAAAATGAAAATACTGTTCAAGAAGGAAGGAATATCAAATTATACTGGCAGGCTGATAGTTCCAATATAAAAATACTAAGAAGTAATTATTTTTAAATTTTATTTTAATTGTTGTTCAAGTACAGTTTTCTGCCTTTTACTCCCATCGCAGCCCAACCCCCAGCCCTCCCCACCTCCCTCCCATTTCCATCCCTCCTTTGTTTTTGTCCATGTGTCCTTTATATTTCTTCCTTTAAACCCTTCCTCTTTTCCCCTAAAATTCCCTCCCCTCTCCCTTCTGGTCACTGTCAGCCTATTCTCTATTTCAGTGTCTTTAGTTGTAATTTTCTTGTTTGTTTGTTTTGTTGATTAGGTTCCTATTAAAGGTGAGATCAGATGGCATTTGTCTTTCACTGCCTGCCTTATTTCGCTTAGCATAATGCTTTCCAGTTCCATCCATGCTGTGGCAAGGGGTAGGAGCTCTTTCTTTCTTTCTTTCTTTCTTTCTTTCTTTCTTTCTTTCTTTCTGCTGCATAGAATTCCATTGTGTAAATGTACCATAGTTTTTTGATCCACTCATTTACTGATGGGCATCTAGGTTACTTCCAACACTTGGCTATTGTAAATTGTGCTCCTATGAACATTGGGGTACATAGGTTCTTTTGGATTGGTGTTTCAGGGTTCTTAGGATATAATCTTAGCAGTGGAATGGCATGATAGTGCACATAGAAAATCCTATAAACTCCACCAAAAAACTGCTCAACCTAATAAATGAATTTGGCAAAACAGTGGGATACAAAGTCAACATTCAGAAATCAAAGGCATTTTTGAATACCAACAATGAAATAGCAGAAGCAGAAATCAAGAAGAAGTAATTATTGTATTGTCAAGATAAAGTTCATTGATGACCCTAAAAACACTAAATACAGTGGTAAAAACTTGACTGAAACAGAGTCAGGAAAAATAGTTGACTATGTAAATATACAAATGTGTCTGTCAGTGTAAGAAATATTCATACCTGTAGATAATATTTGTAAGTTTATTTCAGCTAAACTGATGACAAGCACCAGGAAGCAAAACCTCAATGACTTGAGAAAATGCTCCCAAAATCGCACCTTATTTTATTCATTACAATCAAAGATGAGGCTTACGGAGGTTATAGAAAACCCAATGCTGATAGATTAGGGAGGCAGGAGAAATCAAAGGGGGGGACCTCTGGGAATGGATAAAAAGCAAAATGATAGACACATCTTTTACACAGATAGATACAAGATAGATAACAGTCAACAATGAACATGGTAACAATGACAATGAGGGGATTTGTACTTTCCATTCTACTATGATGTTTGTGCTTTGAGGGATCTGGGAAAGAAAATTTGACATTCCAAAATTATATTATTGTAGATACCAAAATACAATAGACAAGCTCAGTTAAAGTAAAGATTGACCTTTTTTAGGGTAAATACCAACCTAGGACATGAGTACCTGCCATGAACTGCTTTGATTTAGAAAGTTTTAATTTTAGACCATCTATGTGGTCATTTTAGGTCTCTGAGTTTGTAAGGCTGCCTCACAGGCCTCTCCTGAACTTACAAGGTTTTCCATGTGGCTTCTCTTCTTCCACATATCCATGCACCGTCAAAAAATCTATACAAATCAATAGAAGAGTGAATTAAATCATGCATAAATCATTTTCAATCACAGTGAGAAGACAGGATACTGAAAATATCAAATTACCAACAGAAAAAAATGAAAATTGTCTATCAGAAGTGTGTCAGTTATCACCTTAGTTAAGAGTGATGCTATTGGCAAAAATATATAATGTGAATCTAGTCATAAAGACTCATTGGAAAACCCCAAAGCAAATTCTACAAAATTGTTGAATTCTACAAAATTTGCCTGTATTCTTAAAAAATGTAAAGATGAGTAAAGATTAAATAAGGATGAGAAACTGTTCCAGATTATAGAAGACTAAAAGATATATGTAAATTCAATGCATGATCCAGAATTGAGTCCTGGAATGGAAAACACAAATATGTATAAAAGACATTAGAAAGTCAGTTGGCAGAATTTGAATATAGACTGTGCATTAGAAAACAGTATTTTATGATGTTAAATTTCCTTTTCCTGTTAACTATATTGTGGTTATATGAGGGAATGTCTTCATTCTTAGGAAATGCACATTGAAGTATTTTGAGATAAAAGAACAGATGTCACCAACTTTCTCTCAAATGGTAGTTTGGAAAAATGTATATATACATATATGTGTGTATATGTCACATATATCATATATTGTATTTCTACAAAGAATGATAAGGTGAATGAGGCAAAATATTAACAACTGGTAAGTCTAGGTAAAAAGCAGAAGAGACAAGGGCTTCTTTGTACTATTCTGAGAACTTTTGGGTAAGTTTTCAATTATCAACATAAAAGTTAAACTGGGAGGAAAAGAAATAATGATAGCAAGTAAAGGCAAATTGTTTGAGAATTTGCTGAGGAAGAGCATCAAAGAGGTGCAGTTACTAAAGGGATATGTGATATCAAGGGAGATTTTTAAAATAATAGTACTAATTGACAGGGATGAGAAGATGTCAGCAAAGTAGGTGGGAGCTGAGCCCAGTTCCTCATGCACCAACTGGTACACTTAACTGATCTTCTGAAAAACAAAGTGAACAGCCAACAGAATCTTAGCTGATATGAAGTTTGGAAGCCAAAGTGTGCAGAAGATGCTTCAAAACAGGCAGTAATGAGGTTTTATAGGTGGACAGGGAAAGTTCCGAGGTGTGGCACTAAAAGCCATGACTGCAGACAGGACATCTGAGTAGAGTCTGGTCAGGGATAGAAGCCTAGCAGCAACCTCCCCTCCCAGGGCAGAGAATCCACAGACCTGTGTTGGGAGTGACTTGAATGCATAGAGTTGCCAGGGAGAAACAAGCTGCACACATGTATATAGCTGGTGGCGCACCCTAGCTTGGGCAGTGGTCACCATCCAGGATAGTGCCAGAGAGTGGAGGGGATTCTGGCTGTGTCTGGAGCTGGAGGAAGAGGAGGGCTACAATTGGCAGTGACTGAGATGGACTCTTGGCTTCCCAGAGATTGGAGTGTGTGGAATGCCCAGCACTGGCTTGGAGCTAGAGCCATAATGCTCAGAGACACTTTTTTTGAAAACAGGAGCTGAAGCATGCCTGAAAGGAATCCCATGTGCTTGCAGCTGTCTGGCCAACAAGGAGGGAGGTTTGTGGGAGCAATCCACTCCCAATCAGTACACCTGAGTGGATAATCAAAGGAGTGCAAAGTGAGGTAGTGTCTTTGCCACAGCCTGACACAGTGGCGCAGAGTGGAGAGTGCAAGCCAAAGTGTGCTATGAGGGCAGTGGGCTGGGAACTGTGCACCTGAGATTAAGTGAGGCCAGACTAGCCCCACCCCATCTTGGCAGAACCTCCTGGAAAGGAAGATTGAACCCACCCTCCCAACTCAGGCAAGAGTGGGGAAGATCTGTAAAACCTGCTGGGCAGGCTTAAAAACCAGCAGGAGGCTTTTCCACAAGAGTAAGACAGCAAGACTAATGTGTAAAAGGGCCCATTTTGAACTCAGGTAGACAAAGTATCCTGGGTCTTAGGGCCCTATTTCACTGAGGCTAGCAAAACAGGAAGTGAAGAAAGGGTCAAACAAGGGGGATTCAGGGTGCTGCCCAGATTTGGCTCACATGCAGAGCTGCAGACTATACCAAGCAGGAAACAGCTGACACACAGATTACTCCCAGTTCCCTGCGAAACAAACAGCTATTTAAGCAGAAAGTATACATTATTGGAAATAAACTTGGATGGACTAAGACAGGAGGTGTAAGGGCAAGAGGAACATACCCACAATTTTCCCACAAGATTGAACAGTGCCTCCAAGGGGCAACACAAAGGCCTCACCCTCTTGATTGCAACAGAATCTCACTCTACAGTGGCAGGGGAGGGTGATACAAGTGGTGTTGCCAGAAGTTGAACAGCTCACCCAGGCCTTTAACTGATAGAAAACTAGAGATGGTTTTCTATCAGCAAAGGCAGGTAAGATTGAGGGTTGGAGGTGGAGTTGGGTGGGGTGGGGAAAACCAGTGGTGGGAAAATGGAGACAACTGTACTTGAACAACAATAAAAAAAGAAAAGAAAAAAGAACAGAGACAGATCCAGAAAGAAGTCACAAGGTGAACACTAACAGCTGAGGCGAATTTCACTTTGCTCTTCTCAGAACTTGCATTTTTTTCTCTTCCTTTTTCTTTTTTGCCTTCCTTTCATATTACATTATAATATTTCTTCTTTCACTTCACTCTCATTCCAACTAACTCATTACTCTTGGTCTTTTACTTTTTATACTTTTTATTCAGATTATATATTTCTTTCATATTATTGTTTATTCCAAATTCCACATAGCACCCTTCCCTGGTCTTACTACATTTCTCCATCTTCCTGACCCTTTTTACTCTTGTAAACTTTATTTTCTCTCACATTATGCCATGTTCCTATCCCTTACTCTTACTATTTCTTTTCTATCTAACCTTGCATAAGTGCTCTTCTTTCTTAAGTCAGCTCACATTCTTTACCCTCTTATAATAGTCTTATTTTCTTTCCACCTTTATAAATTGTGGCTAGTTGGGAGAAATACTATGGTTATTGCTGTACTTCTCCAATAGAGCTCCTATTTGTTCATTATTTGTTTGTATTTTAAACCCCATGGGATACTTTCTCCCTGTCTTACTCCATTTTGCCTTCCCCTGCCCTTGATCAGGTGAGTGAGGGATTTTATTTTATTTTTTCCTACTCATAACCTGGGCTTTACTTCTTACTCTTATCAATTTGCCTCCCTCATCCTCTCAAAATAATTTTTCTTTACTGTAGATATTTCATGTTCCCTTATTTCCTTTGTACAATATTCTTATTTCCTTCCCACCTTTACTAAACTTCATTCAGTTGTCATTGTATTGACCTTCCTGTGGCTTTTTCTGAAATTTTGCTCCTGTTTGTCCAAAATATTTTTAATTTTACTCCAAAACTCATAACACATTCATCCCTTTTCTTACTCCATTTTTGCCATTGGCCTTACATGTTTTATTTATGTTTTAAATTTTATGCTTTCCCTTTCTTTACCTTAGTTCTATCCCTGCTCTTACAATTCTCTTACCTCTTCACACTCAGAAGCCATCTCATATTCCCTTTTTCCTATTTTATAATATTCTTAATCTCTCCTCACCTTTATTAATCTGTGCTCCATGGCAGTAAATATTGCTGATATGGTAGCAGGGTTCTTTTTGCTGGTATAGATTTGGTTGTCTGGTAATACTGCTTTGTTAACCTGTACAAGAGCATGCAAGATGAGTCAGGAGTTGGGACTAGCAGTAATCAAGCTGGAAAGGAGAACCCACCAAAAAAGGAGCCACCAACAAGCAAATCCAAAATACCATATGAGGACACACAAAAACTGGAGAAAGAGCAACACTAGAGCATCCAAACAAAGAGATCACAGAGACTGCACCATTGAGTCCCACAGACTCCTACCAAGAAGTCCACTCCATGAAGACAGGCAGGCAAAAAAGAACATTCTGAAATGAAGAAACAAACAAAAGGAGTCATCTAAAATGAGGATACAATAAAAAAATAAACAATAGAAAAGAATGTAAGGATCCCCAGTAAAAGAGCTGAATGAAATTAAGGCTAGCAATCTAGCAGACATAGAATTTTTTTTAAAAATGCTTATAAGGATGCTCAAGGAACTCAGTGACAACTACAATGAACTGATTGGGAATTACAACAGAATGAAAATAGAAGTAGGAACTATAAACAGGAACAACGGAAGAATCCATTAATAAGTTATAAATGTTGTAAACATATTTGCATCAAACATAGAAGCTCCCAATATATAAGGGAAATCATGGAGGACTTCGAGAAAGATATAGACTGCAACACACTTATACTAGAGGATTTTAACACCCCACTGTGAACAATGGACACATCTTCCAGAAAAAGATTCAACAAGGACATTGTGGCATTAAATGACAAACTAGATCAAATGGATGTAACTGATTTATACAGAAAATTTATCTGCGAATCAGCAAAATATACATTCTTTTCAAATGCACATGGAAGATTTTCAAAGATAAGCTACATTACTGGACACAAAACAAGCCACAAAAAAAATCAAGAAAATTGAAATCATATCAAACATTTTCTCAGATCACAATTGCTTGAATCTAGAAATTAGCCTCAAAGAAAAAACTGGAAAACAATCAAATCCATGGATATTGAATAACATGCTATTAAACAAAGAATGGGTAAATAAAAAGATCAAGGAAGAAATCAAAGAGTCTGGAAATAAATGAACATACAACAATCAAAACGTATGGGACATAGTGAAGGTAGCCATGAGAGGGAAGTTCATTGCAATACACACCTACCTAAAGAACACAGAAAATTTTTGAATAAACAACCTAATCCCACATCTACAAGAACTAAAGGAGCAACAACAAACAAAGTCCAGAGCAAGTAGAAGGAAGGAACTAACCAAGGCCAGAGCAGCATTAAATTACATAAAGACTAAAAGAACAATTCAAAAAGTCAATAAATCCAGGAGATATTTCCTTGAAAAGATAAAATTGACAAGCCCTTAACCAAACTCATCAAGAAAAAAGAAAGAGGACCCAAACAAATAAAATCAGAAATGAAAGAGGAGAAACAGGGAGAGGGGAAGATGGCGGCTTTGCTCTAGGCAGCGTGTTTCTTGGCTTCTGTGAAGAGGAGGGAAACTCGTGGTTCAGTGGAGAAGTGGAGCAAGTGGACTAGGTTACCAAATCACTTTTGAAAGCAGGACATCAAAAATTATTGCAATCATTGAAAAACCAGACAGTAAGGAGACTGCTTCAGGACAAAAGGGACCTAGGGATCAGTGCGGGGACTAGGGGTGTGCAGTCTCCAGACCCGGTGCTCCCGGGTTTGCCTCGGGGTTCCTGGGAGAAGGGAGTCGCTGCTTCCTCCCCTGGATACAGGGGTTGAGCAACTCCAGGGGAGAGCTTGTTGCTTGAAGGCACAGATTGGCCAGTTGGACTGGGAGGGAATTGCCCAAGGACTGTGAACACCCACCCAGAGACCTGGGAGAAATGAGGGCCTCCAGCCGGCATGACCAGGGGCAGCCTGGAAGAGCTCCCGCACCCCTAGCCTGGTGGAAGTGCAGATCGGTGGAGGACACAGAGCCGGGAGGGGCTCGGGGGCTTTCAGGTCTCCGGAGCTAGCAGTTCTGATCTGGGAAAGCGCACGCCCCATCGGGAATCTTGATTCATGCGCTGTGATCCCGGAAGGGACGGGCGCTTAGTGCCTTCCTATAGCCCAAATCTCAAAAGTTCGGTGGAGGGGTGCACCGTTTTACCACTCCCAGGGTGGGCACAGTGAATCCCAAAACGTCTCGGGTGCCTCCTGAGATCATAGAGCTGGAACCCTGCAGGGACACCGGAGTCCGGAAGAACGTGGCAGTGAGCTCTGGAGAGCCAGTGCGTTCGGGAGCGCCCAGGGTTCCTGAGAGACTTGCTGAGATCTGGCTGGGAAAAGAGAGAAGCATTTCAAAGGTCCCTCAGCCAGCTGAAGCCAGCAAGATCAGAAAAACTGGTCTGGCCAGTTAGAAACCAACAAGAGGTTTTTTTCTTTATTTTTTGTTTGGTTTGGTTTGGTTTGGTTTTTGTGGCTGTTGTTGGATGATTGATTTTATCTTGTGTTTTAAGTGACATTTTATTTTTCAATTCTTACTATTTTATATCTCACAATCCCTCATGTTTTTCTTCCATTCATCCTAATAATATTCTTTCCAATCCAAATTTATCTCTCCTGCACTCCATCTTCTACTTTTCTTTCCTTTTTTTTTCTTGCAAGTAACTGTAAATTTGTATTATCTTTTTCTCACTTTTCCGACATTTTTAATTTTAATAATATTTTGGTATGCTTTCTCTTTTTGTATAATCTTCTTTGCTTGGCTGGTTAAACTGTCATTTCATAGGTTCCCCCTGGTATCTCAGTCACAGTGTGTTGATAATTTACTATCCATCATCTGTGTTCCATTAATACACCTCTCAAGGTTCTATACTCTTTATTTTTGTTATCTGGATCTCATCAATTCTGCCACAAGACTGTCAATTTACTATTACTGTTAATAAGACCTAGGCCTTACAAAGGTAAATACTACTACCCCTACCTGATCTCAGCCTACTTTGCAATTTACTGCACTATACTATTGTGAGGGTTCTCTCTATCCTTTTACACACTACTCCTCTATACTAATCTTTAATCCAACCCTACCTTAGAATCTGACCTCCCACAGCCTCACAGCTTTCTAGATCCAACTATCAATCTTCTCGTCCCCAATAAGAGTCTTACCCTCTTTCCATCCTTTCTAAAACGTGGATAGTGAGGTGGAAGATCACGATTAACACTATAAGTAGCCAAAGGATAACCCATCTCTTCTCTACTGGCTGCTAATGTAAATATCATAGTACACTGTCTTGCTGTCTTAAACCATTTCACCTTACTCCTCCAACTGATCACAAGTAAAAGAGTAGGGAAAAGCTGTGAACACCAGGATACAAGAAGGAGATTGCACCACTGAATCCCACAAGTATTCTACCACAAAAGTTCACACCATAATTGCAGGGAACCAGAACAGATCAATTTAAGAAACAGAGGCTAACAAGAAGAAACCCACGAACAATAAGAAAACAAAGAAATAACCCCCAATTGAAGGGAAATGAGGAAGCCTCAAGAAAAATGCTAAATGAAATAGAGGCAGCTCAACTATCAGATAGTGAGTTCAAAACAATGATTATCAGGAAGCTCAATGAACTCATAATGAGCTATCAGAAATTAGAGGGGAAACTACATCAATCTCATTACAAACTATATAAACATGAAAAGGGAAATAGAAACTCTCAACAAAGGCCAAGAGGAAATGAAGAATACAATTTCTGAACTGAAGAACACAGTAGAAGGAATGAAAAGCAGGATCGATGAAGCAGAAGATAGGATTAGTGAGCTGGAGGACAAAGTAGAAAACAACATCCAGAAACAGCAAGAAAAGGAAAAGAGGCTCAGAAAGAATGAAGAGAGATTAAGAGAAATGCAAGACAATATGAAACGTAATAATATCCGTATAATAGGGATACCAGAAGGAGAAGAAGAAGAACAAGGGATTGAAAACCTAATCGAAAAAGTAATGAAGGAAAACTTCCCTAATTTGATGAGAGAAAAAGTCACACAAATCCAGAAAACACAGAGAGTCCCAATCAAGAGGAACCCAAAGAGGCCCACCTCAAGACATATCATAATTAAAATGGCAAAATTTCAAGACAAAGAGAGAATCTTAAAGGCAGCAAGGGAGAAACAGGAAGTAACATACAAGGGAGCCCCAATAAGGCTAACAGCTGACTTCTCAATGGAAACACTTCAAGCCAGAAGAGAATGGCAAGAAATACTCCAGGTAATGAGAACCAGAGGTCTGCAACCAAGGCTACTTTATCCAGCAAGGCTCTCAATCAAGATAGAAGGCTAAATAAGAAGCTTCCCAGATAAAAGAAGTCTAAAAGAATACACCTCCACCAAACCAGCTCTTCAAGAGATTCTAAAGGGACTGCTTTAAGGAAGGTAAGGAAAACAGAGAGAGAGAGAGAGGAATACACGTACATAAAAGACAATGACTAAGTACCTATCAATAATAACCTTAAACATAAATGGATTAAATGCTCCAATCAAAAGACATAGAATAGCTGAATGGATAAGAAAGCATGAACCACACATATGCTTCCTACAAGAGACCCACCTCAGTATAAAAGACCTGCACAGGCTGAAAGTGAAGGGCTGGAAACAAATCTTCCGAGCAAATGGACAGGAAAAAAAAGCTGGGGTAGCAATACTCATATCAGACAAAATAGACTTCCAAAAAAGGTCCATAAAGAGAGACCCAGAAGGTCACTTCATAATACTCAAGGAAAGAATCCACCAAGAAGACGTAAATATTGTAAATATATATGCACCCAACATAGGAGCACCCAAATACATAAAGAAAATCTTAGAGGACTTCAAGAAAGATATGGACAGCAGCACAATTATAGTGGGAGATTTTAACACCCCACTATCAAAAATAGACAGATCTTCCAAACAAAATATCAACAAAGATATTGTGCCATTGAACAATACCCTTGAGGAAATGGACTTTACTGATATATACAGAGCCCTCCATCCAAAAAAAAAGCTAAATATACATTCTTTTCAAATGTTCATGGAACATTTTCAAAGATAGACCACATGATAGGACACAAACCTAGCCTCAAGAATTTCAAGAAAATTGAAATCATACCAAGCATTTTCTCAGACCACAAGGGACTGAAGCTAGAAACCAACCCCAAGAAAAAAAAATCCAAAACACTCAAAATCATGGAGATTAAATAGCATGCTATTAAACAATGAATGGATCAAGAATGAAATTAGGGATGAAATCAAAAGGTTTCTGGAAACAAATGAAAACGAACTCACAACAACCCAAAATTTACGGGACACAGCCAAGGCACTCCTGACAGGGAAGTTCATAGAAATACAGGCCGACCTAAAAAGGTTAGAAATATTCCAAACAAACAACCTAACCCTACGTCTACAAGAACTCGAGGAACAACAACAAAGACAGCCCACAGCAAGCAGAAGGAAGGAAATAACCAAGATCAGAGCAGAATTAAATGACATAGAGACTATGCCAAGAAATTTGAAAACCTAGCTGAAATGGACAAATTTCTAGAAAAATATAATCTTCCAAAATTCAATGAAAAAGAAGCAGAAAGCCTGAACAGACCAATAACAACAAAAGAAATTGAAGCAGTAATCAAAAAACTTCCAACACACAAAAGCCCTGGACCAGATGGTTTCACAGGAGAATTCTACAAAGCATTTAAGGAAGAGCTAACCCCTATCCTTCACAGACTATTCCAAAAAATCCCAAAAGATGTGAGTCTCCCAAACTCTTTTTATGAGGCCAGCATCATCCTAATTCCAAAACCAGATAAAGATACAACAAAGAAAGAAAACTTCAGGCCAATATCACTGATGAATATTGACGCTGAAATCCTCAACAAAATACTGGCAAACTGCATCCAACAATCCATTAAAAAGATCATACACCATGACCAAGTGGGATTCATTCCAGGGATGCAAGGATGGTTCAATATTCGCAAATCAGTAAATGTAATACATCACATAAACAAAAGCAAAGACAAAAACCACATGATCATATCAATTGATGCAGAAAAAGCATTTGATAAGGTACAGCTCCCATTCATGATAAAAACACTCGGCAAAGTGGGAATGGAGGGAGCATTCCTCAACATAATAAAGGCCATACATGAGAGACCTACAGCCAACATCATTATCAATGGGCAAAAATTAAAATCTTTTGCACTAAGATCAGGAACAAGACAAGGCTCTCCACTTTCACCACTTCTATTCAATATAGTACTGGAAGATTTAGCCACAGCGATCAGAAAAGAAAAAGAAATAAAATGCATCCAAATCAGAAAGGAGGAAACTAAACTGTCACTGTTTGCATGACATGATAGTATACATAGAAAATCCTATAAACTCTACCAAAAAAACTGCTTGACCTAATAAATGAATTCGGCAAAACAGTGGGATACAAAGTCAATATCCAGAAATCAAAGGCATTTCTGTACACCAACAATGAAACAGCAGAAGCAGAGATCAAAGAAAAAATCCCATTTGAAACAGCAAAAAGAAAAATAAAATATCTAGGAATAAACCTAACCAAAGAGGTAAAAGACCTGTATTTAGAAAACTACATAACACTCAGGAAAGAAATCAAGGAAGACACAAACAAATGGAAACATATATCGTGTTCATGGATTGGAAGAATTAATATCATCAAAATGTCCATGCTACCCAAAGCAATATACACATTCAATGCAATTCCTATTAAAATACCAATGGCATATTTCACAAACATAGAACAAACACTTCAAAAATTTATATGGAATCATAAACTACCCCAAATAGCTGCTGCAATTTTGAGAAAGAAGAGTAAAGTAGGAGAGATCACAATATCTGACACTAAACTATACTACAAGGCCACTGTAATCAAAACAGCCTGGTACTTGCATAAAACAGGCACATAGACCAATGTAACAGAACAGAGAGCCCAGAAATAAACCCAAGTTTCTATGGTCAATTAATATTTGACAAAGGAGGCAGCAACATAAAATGGAGTAAAAACAGCTTCTTCAACAAATGGTGTTGGGAGAACTGGACAGCCACGTGCAAAAAAATGAAACTCGAGCACCAACTTACACCATATACAAAAATAAATTTAAGGCGGATAAAAGAGAAATATAAAATGTGACACCATTAAAGTCCTAGAGGAGAACGTAGGTAGGAAAATCTCAGATATTTCACACAGAAACTTTTTTACTGACGTGTCCCCTAGAGCAAGGGACATAAAGGAAAGAATAAACAAATGGGACCTCATCAAAATTAAAAGCTTCTGCACAGATAAAGAAAACAGTATCAAAATTAAAAGAGAACCAACTGTATGGGAAAACATATTTTCCAATGATATCTCAGACAAGGGTTTAATCTCCAAAATATATAAAGAACTTCCACGACTGCACTCTAAGAAGACAAGGAATCCAATTAAAAAGTGGGCAAAGGACTTGAACAGACACTTCTCCAAGGAGGACATACAGAAAATCCAAAGACACATGAAACAATGTTCAATATCGCTAGCTATCAGAGAGATGCAAATTAAAACCACAATGAGATACCACTTCACACCAGACAGAATGGCCATCATAAACAAAGCAACAAACAACAAGTGTTGGAGAGGTTGTGGAGAAAAGGAGCCCCTAGTGCACTCTTGTTGGGACTGCAGACTGGTACAACCACTATGGAAAGCAGTATGGAACTTCCTCAGAAAACTAAAAATGGATCTGCCTTTTGACCCTGCGATTCCACTGCTGGGACTCTATCCTAAGAACACTAAAACACCAATCCAAAAGAAGCTGTGCATCCCAATGTTCATAGCAGCACAATTTACAATAGCTAGATGCTGGAAGCAACTAAGATGCCCATCAGTAAATGAATGGATGAAAAAACTATGGTACATTTACACAATGGAATTCTATGCAGCAGAAAGAAAGAAGGAGCTCCTACCGTTTGCAACAGCGTGGATGGAGCTGGAAAGCATTATGCTAAGTGAAATAAGCCAGGCAGTGAAAGACAAATACCATATGATCTCACCTTTAACAGGAAACTAGGCAACAAAACAAAGAAGCAAGCAAAATATAACCAAAGGCACTGAAATAGAGGACAGGCTGACAGTGACCACAGAGGAGAGTAGAGGGAATTTCAGGGGACAATGGAAAGGGTTCACGGGAACAAACTTTAAGGACACATGGTCAAAAACTAGGGGGAGGGTGATAATGGGAGGGGAGTGTGGAGGGGTGGGAGGGGGGGCTGGACTGGGAGTAAAAAGGAGAAAACTGTATTTGAACAATGATTAAAATAAAATTTAACAAAAAGAAAGAGGAGAAACAGAAACTAATACCACAGATACGAAGGATTGTAAGAAATTACTATTAACAAAATATGCCAAGAAATTTGAAACTTGGATGAAATAGACAGTTTCTAGAAAAATATTCCTGAAAACTGAGTCAAGAAGAAGCAGAATGCCTGAATAGGCTGACAGCAGCTAGTGACATTGAAGAAGTAATCAAAAAAAAAATCCTGGCACACAAAAGCACTGTGTTACATGGCTTCACAGGAGAATTTTACCAAATATTTAAGGAAGAGAGGAAGAAGATGGTGGCGAGGTAGGTGGAAAGAGTCCACTTCCCCCTGCGCAGGGGTAAAACACCTAGCTGATCTTCTCAGGAACAGAGTTAATAGCCAACAGTATTCCAGAATATATGAAGATTGGAGACCAAAAATTATAGAGGAAATTGAAAAATCTGACAGTAAGGAGAGTGCTTAAGGACAATAAGGTCCCTGGGGCCAGTGTGGGGACCAGGGCCACTGCAGCCCCAGGTCCAGTGCCTGCCTGATCTGCTGAAAAATTCTTCAGAAACAGCCAGGCTGGGCTGTGTGACAGGCTAGGTACTTGTTTGGACCAGGGGGATTGATTAGGAGGAATTTTTCAAAAAGAAAAAGAGGTTTCAGGGGGAAGATGGTAGCAAGGTAGGAGGGAGCAGACTCCACTTATCTCTACACATAAGAGAAAAATCTAGCCGATCTACAGAGGAACAGAGCAAACAGCCAACAATACCCCAGCATATATGAAAATAAGAGACCAAAAATTATAGCGGACATGGAAAAAACAGACAGTAAGGAGAGTGCTTCAGGACAATAAGGTCCCAGGTACCAGCTCAGGGACCAGAGCTCCCGCCGGGTCTGCCACAGGATCCTTGAGAGAGAGCCAGGTCAACTGCTCCCTCCCTGGCCAACAAGGTTTCAGCAGCACCAGGAGAGACCTGGTTGCTTGAAGTTGCAAAGAAGGGAATAAGGACTAAATGGCAAACACACAGGGGCTGTGAGCACCTGCGGAGTCTGTGGACGCCAGTTGGAAAGAGTTGAGAGTTGTGAGTGGGGTAGTGAAGGGCCCTGACCCGCATAGTCATTGGTCTGGCTGGAGAGTTGGGCTGTGCAAGAGGCCAGGCCATTGTATGGAGCATCAGACTTAAGTAAGAGGAACTTCTCAAAAAGAAAAAGTGAAAAGAGAGACACTGTTTGGGGAATTCTCCTGCAGCAGCCACTCCAGCCTCCTCCCCACCCAGCCTGGCAGCGAACCCCACGTTCTGTGGAAGGATGCTCAGAAGGCCTTGTACACACGCATAGCACTTGGAAGGGTGAACCCCTGAAAACATGGGACTGAGGCAGCCTGGCCAAGCGCGCACACCCTCACCCCAACCCACAGAGGTAACTGCAGGGAAAGAGCTCCCTGAGGAAAACCTGGGTCCCACACCCAAGGCACCAGGGAGAGGCGCCAGGCTAGTTCTGGGGAGAATGCACACGAGACTGACTCAGTGAAGATGGGGGCAGGAGAAAAGCCATATGAATTGCCCCTCAGCCTGTTGCAGCCAGCAAGACCAGAAAAACTGTTTTGAACACTTTGAAACGAACAAGAGGTTCCTTTTTTTTAGGTAATCTTTTATTTTTTAATTTTTATTATTGTTTTATCTTTTGATTCCTTTTTCTCCCTTTCCTTCTTTCTTGTTTTATTCCTTCTTCCTTTCTTTCCAATTTTATCTCTTCTTCCTCCCTTCTGCTTTTTTTAAAAAATATCCACAAGTGAGACAAAAAAAAAAAAACAGGAACTGTGAAAAGTCCAGAGTTGGAACCAAAGAGGAGCCATCCCAATAGCTAAGACAGTGAGACAAATTTTACTTTGCTATTACAGAGAACCTGCAAATTATTGCATATTTGTTTTATTTTTTTTATTATTCTTACATTTTTTATTTTAATAGCATTTTTGTATTCCTCTTCTTTCTGTATAGTTTTCTTTGCTTGGCTGATTATATTGTATCACTTGATAGATTTCCCCTGTTCTCTCTTTCATGGTGTATTGCTAATTTACTGTCCTTCACATCACTTGTTTTCCATTACCACACTACTCAAGGTCCTATACACCCTATTCTTGTTATCCAGATCACATAGATTCTGTCATATGATTGTTGCTCTAACATTATTGCAAATAATAGCTGTTCCATACAATTGTAAATACTTCACAATAACCCTTCCAGATCTTAGACCACTTCAGTTTCCTGAACTCTATTACTGTAGTGGTTAACTTTATTCTCTTACACGCTACACCTATTTACTATCATTTACTTTCACCTTACCTCAGAATCTGACCTCCCACAGCTTCACTGCATTCTAGATCCAACTCACAATCCTTTCCTCCCCAACAAGAGTCTTATCTTTTTTCCATCTCTTCTAAAAAGTGGCTAGTTGGGTTGAAGATCACAGTTAACACTATACATAGTCAAAGCATCTCCTATCTGTTCTTTGCTGGCTACTACTGTAAATATCATAGAATACTCTCTTGCTCTCTTAAACCATTTTGCTTTCCCCCTCAAACCAATCACAAAAAAAGAGTAGGTGGAAGCTGTGAACACCAGGTTACCCACTGGAAGAGGAATCCCTACAACAAAGGAACCACCAACAGATAACAACAGAAGAAGGTGAAGGAGGGAGTGGAAACCACACAAACCTCAATCCAGGACTTATCTGGAAATACAACTAAATAGTGGAGAAAGTACCCAGTACAAACAACTAAACAAGAGCAAGAGAGAATCCTCAAAACCTTGTACACCTGGAAGAACCAGCTTCAACACAACCTGCCCTCACCAGCATGACAAAATACAAGAGGTGGTGGACAGAGTGACCCTTAGTTATACAGCTGGTGGGAAGGACCCACCTAAGAAAGACCCAACAACAATCAAAACCCAAAGACAAACACAAAGCCAACATAAATGACAACCCAGGACTAGTGAGTTCGGGAGATGAAGAAAACTGCACCACTGAATCTCACAGGTATTCTACCATAGAAGTTCACACCATAAGCTCAGGGAGGCAGAACAGATTAATTTAAGAAGCTGAAGCTAACAAGAAGAGTCTCACAAACAATGGAAAGACAAAGAAACAATCCCCAAATGAAAGGAAAGGAGGGAACGTCAGAAAGAATGCTAAATGAAGTAGAGGCAAGTCAATTATCAGATATTGAGTTCAAAGCAATAGTTGTCAGGAAGCTCAATGAGCTGACAGTGAATTACCAGAAACTACAGGGAAACTACAATGAACTCACTGCAAACTATATGAACATGAAAAGGGAAATATAAAGTATCAACAAAGGCCAAGAAGAAATGAAGAATAAAATTTCTGAACTGAAGAACACAGTATAAGGGAACAAAAGCAGGAACCAAGATGCAGAACATTGGATCAGTGAGCTCCAGGACAAAGTAGAAAAAACACCCAGAAAGAGCAAGAAAAGGAAAAGAGGCTCAGAGAGAATGAAGAGAGTTTACGAGAAATGCAAGAAAATATGAAACGCAATAATATCCATATAATAGGGATACAAGAAGAAGAAGAAGAAGAAGAAGAAGAACAACAACAACAACAACAACAACAACAACAACAACAATAACAACAAGGGAAAGAAAACCTATTTGAAAAAGTAATGATGGAAAACATCCCTAATTTAATTAGAGAAAAAGCCACACAAATCCAGGAAATGCAGAGAGCCCCAGTCAAGAGGAACCCAAAGAGGCCCACTTCAAGACACATCAAAATTAAAATGTCAAAATTCCCAGACAAAGAGAGAATCTAAAAGGCAGCAAGGAAGAACAGGGAAGTAACATACAAGGGAGCCCCGATGAAGTTAGCAGCTGACATCTCAATGAAAAAGCTCCAAGCCATAAGAGCATGGCAAGAAATATTTTCCAAGTAATGAGAACCAGAGGCCTACAACCAAGGCTACTTCACCCAGTAAGGCTCTCAATCAAGATAGAAGGCCAAATAAGGAGCTTCCCAGACAAAAGAAGTCTAAAGGAATAGACCTCCACCAAACCAGCTCTGCAGGAGATGCTAAAGGGACTGCTTTAAGGAAAGGAAGGAAAAGAGAGAGACAGAGAGGATCACAGGTACAAAAGAATGGCAATGAATGAGTCCTAGAGGGCAACATAGGTGGGAAAACCTCAGATATTCCACATGGGATATAAAGGAAAAAATAAACAAATGAAATCTCATCAAAATAAAATGCGGCATGGCTAAAGAAATCAGCATTAAAATGAAAAGAGAAACAACTGTATGGGTAAACATATTTGCCAATGATGCCTTGGACAAGTGTTTGATCTCCAAAATACATAAAGAACTCACATGACTCCACACCAGGAAGACAAACAACCCAATTAAAAAATGGGGAAAAATATGAACAGACATTTCTGCAAGGAGGACATACAGAGGGCCCAGAGACATATAAAAACATGCTCAGCATTTCTAGCCAACAGAGAGATGCAAATTAAAACCACAATGAGAAACCACTTCACAATGGTCAAAATGGCCATCACAAACAAATCAACAAACAACAAGTGCTGGAGAGGATAAAGAGAAAAGGCAGCCCTAGTGCACTATTGGTAGGAATGCAGACTGGTGCAGCCACTGTGGAAAACAGCATGGAATTCCGTTAGAAAACTAAAAATGGAACTGTCTTTTGACCTGGAAATTCCACTGTTGGGATTATAATCTAAGAACCCTGAAACACCAATTCAAAAGAGCCTGTGCACCCCCGATGTTCATAGCAGCACACTTTACTAGAGCCAAGTTCTGGAAGCAATGCAAGTGCCCATCAATAAATGAATGGATCAAAAGACTATAGTACATTTGTACAATGGAATGCTATGCAGAAGAAAGAAAGAAGGAGCTCCTACCCTTTGTGATCACATGGATGGAACTGGAGAGCATTATGCTAAGTGAAATATGCCAGGCAGTGAAAGACAAGTACCATATGATCTCACCTTTAAGTCAAACCTAATCAATGAAGCAATCAAGCAAGCAAAATATAACCAGTCATTGAAATTAAGAACAATCTGACAATAACCAGAGGGGAGGTGGGAAGGGAAATGGGGGGGAAATGGGGAAGGGTTTTCAGGCACAACTATAAAGGACACATGGAGAACACTAAGGGGGAGGTTGGATCAGGGGAGGTAGGTGGGGTTGGCTGGAGTGTAGGGGAGTAGTGAGGGGAAAATGCAGACAACTGTACTTGAACAACAATAAAAAAAAAAGGAAATCTTATATTTTGTACCAGGGAAACAAATTCTCAAAAAAAAAAAAAAAAAAAAAGCAGGCTCTGGCTGGCGTAGCTCAGTGGATTGAGTGCAGGCTGCGAACCAAAGTGTCACAGGTTTGATTCCCAGTCAGGGTACATGCCTGGGTTGCAGGCCATGACCCCCAGCAACCTCACACTGATGTTTCTCTCTCTCTCTCTTTCTCCCTCCATTGCCTCTCTAAAAAATAAATAAATAAAATCTTTAGAAAAAAAAAAGCAGCTACACACATGAAATGTAGAACATATGAAAATGCCTTACTTAGTCTTCCCTCTTCTAATTGAAACTGAAGTTATTAAGAAGAAACAATGTAAATTTGGTCACATTTACAGATATTTATATACATTTATGTTATACTTGAGTATTTCTTTGCTCTGTGAGCTAAGAGGGATAGGGGGTTAGAAGCAATGTTACCAGTACCAATTA
Source organism: Phyllostomus hastatus (assembly GCF_019186645.2). Classification (NCBI taxonomy): domain Eukaryota; kingdom Metazoa; phylum Chordata; class Mammalia; order Chiroptera; family Phyllostomidae; genus Phyllostomus; species Phyllostomus hastatus. Next base: position 19,385,502 of record NW_025334022.1, read on the forward strand.
GCACACCTACCACACATATAGTGTTTTCTAATACCTTCTGTAAAGAAAAAAAAGACCAGGGCTGCTTAAAAATTATGTATTTGAAGATTGGAACAACAACATATAGTATGACCCTGGAGCATCTTGTTGTGCCAGAATGTAAGAAAAATACTCAAGAAAATTCCACAGTGATAGGGATATGTCAATCAAAGGGAGAAATGACCCAACTTGACAGAGCACCTTATTTCCAAAGCTAAAAATTTTGTGCTAGAAAAATATGTATCATTAACCAAAATACAAAGTAAATATGCATAATTTGATACTAGCATAAATAAATGATCATATAAATAATTGGGGAGAAGAGACAAATCAATGAAGAATAACTTATGTAGCAGCTTCATCCTTAAGGAACTAGAACATAACTCCCCACTTGTTATGTGTGGATTGTGTACAGAAGCTGGTTGGATAGGGGCATCTTCATAGTGAATAATCTTAATAAGCACTGTCTCATCAGCTGATCAATGTTAACATAATCAGTAATAAGTCATGTTGATAGTGTGTATTGTTGCTATAATATCATGAAAATGGAACTTTACCTCTGTGATCTTCCATGCCAAAATCCATAGCCCTACTCTAATAATGAGAAAAACATCAGAGAAATTCCAGTTGAAGGATATTCTACAAAATATCTGACAAGTACTCCAGAAAACTCTCAAGTTCATTTAAAATAAGGAAGGTGAGAATCTTTCACAGACAATAGGTGGCCAAGGAGACAAGAAAATTGAATGTAATGTGGTATCTTAGGTGGGATCCTAGACCAGAAAATAATCAGATAAAAACTAAGAAAATATGAATAAAGTACATACTTTAATCATTGTGTATCAATATTGGTTCATTGACCATAACAAATAGACCATACTAAAATAAGATAATAATAGCTGACATTGGTTGCAGGGAATATGATAACTGTACTACTTTCATAACATTTTTTAAATCTAAAATCACTCATTAAAAATTCAATTGTCCATAAAAAAGTATGTAGAAAATGTGACTAAGGTTACTCATATTAACTCAATTGTGTGCCATAGATTTATTTACAATAAAAAGAATGGTTTTCCTAGAACTTTAGTAAGCATCTTCTGATTTGAGCACCCATCAAGAAATTGAATAAACATAAACCTGTTCTTCCTAACTTTTGGTAACTCTAATTAAACTATAAAAGAACTTCTAATAATAAACAACCTGACTCTCCTGCCAGCTTTCCATTTATCTTCATTGTGAGCAGTCCCAAGTGCACCTATAATCCAGACCACATGCATTGCCAGTGACTTCTTCCATTAGAGACATACCACTGATTGCAGTCTCTGGGTATGCTACATCCAGTGACCTTGTGTATTTTGTAGCTATCTCACTCTGGCCACCCTGTAGAAGAGCATTTTTGTTTTAAAACTTAATTTAAAAAGAAATTCTGTACAACTTTTCTCTTTTTTAAAGACAGTTATTCTTATTTTTGTTTATTTTTGAAGGTATTTTATTTTTATTTATTAGTTTCAATAGTTAATTTTAATTGCATTTTATATTACCATTTATTCTCACATACCCGCTTCCAACTCCACCATTCCATTTCCTCCCACAATCACCACACTGTTGTCCATGAGTTCTTTTTCTTTTTTGCTTGATCCCTTCATTCCCTAATGCCCCCACAGAGCTGTCAGCCTGTTCTCTATCTATGAGTCTGTCTCTGTGATGCTTGTTAGTTCAGTTTGTTCATTAGATTCCATGTATAAGTGAAATCATATGGTATTTGTCTTTCTCTGGCTGGCTTATTTCACTTAGCATAATGCTCTCCAGGTCCATTCATGCTGTCACAAAGGGTAAAATTTTTCTTTTTTACAGCTGAGTAGTATTCCATTGTGTAAATGTCCCATAGTGATTATATACTTATCTATTGATGGACACTTAGGCTGCTTCCAAATCTGGACTATTGTATATACTCTACAATGAACTTAGGGGTGCATATATTCTTTCAAATTAGTATTTCAGTTTTCTTCAAACAAATTCCCAGAAGTGGACTCGCTGGGTCAAAAGGCAGATCCATTTTTAATTTTTTGAGATACCTCCATACTGCTTTCCACAGTGGCTGCACCAATCTGCATTCCCACCAACAGTGCAAAAGGGTTCCCCTTTCTCCACATCTTTGCCAGCACCTGTGCTTTATTGATTTATTGGTGATAGCCATTATGACAGGCATGAGGTGACATCTCATTGTACATTTAATTTGCATTTATTTGATGATTAGTGATATTGAGCATCTTTTCATATGTCTATTGGCCATCTGTATATCCTCTTTGGAGAAGTGTCTCTTCAAGCCCTTTGCCCGTTTTTTAATTGGATTGTTTAATTTTTTGTATTAAATTTTTTAAGTTCTTTACTAAGTTTTGATATTAACCCCTTATTAGATATATTGGCAAATATGTTCTCCCAATCAATGGGTTGTCTTTTCATTGTGTAATGGTTCTTTTCTGTGCAAATAAATTTTTACTTTGATGTATTCCCATTTGTTTATTTTTTATTTTGTTTCCATTGATAGAGGAGATATATGAGAAAAAATATTGCTGCAGGTAATATTTGAGATTTTACTGTCTAACCCTAACCATAACCCTGACCCTAACAAAAACACTGCTTAGTTTTTTCTTTGTTATAATTTTCAAAATCTTCTGGGAAAATATCATGTCTTTGATACTTCATTCTCTTATATTTAGAGTATGTGATCAGACCAAATGTAGCTTTTTTTGCTAAGTTTTGGCCCTACCATCATATAGTCCTAAAGCCTATTTCTGGGATGAGAATATACAGTTCTACCAATAATCTAGAAAGTAAGTCAGGTTCTCTTGTTTACAGAACACAGCATTAATTAATCTGCAAAATACTTCTACTTAAATGACATTTCTTTGAACCAAATTAATAAGCAGTAGAACTTGCAGTAAATTTTAACAAAACTATCAGCTTTCCAAAAATTGTACCTCCATTTATTTGTATGAAATGTTAAATGAATTAAGATAGACAAAGTTCTTAGAATAGTATCTGATATATTGTAAATTCTGTATTAGTTTTCACCATCAGTGTTGTTGTTGCTATGAAGGTACCTTATGCATATTTATTGCTCATACACAAAAAAAGAAACAATTGTGTTTTTTTCAGGGCCAAAAAAAGAGTTTATTTTTTATCTTTTTAAAAAATATATTTTATTGATTATGCTATTAAAGTTGTCCCAATTTTTCTCCCCTTTATCCTCTCTGCCCTACATCCCCCCTTCCACCAGCAATCCTCCACCTTAGTTCATGTCCATGGGTCATACATATAAGTTCTTTGGCTTATACATTTCCTATACTATTCTTAACCTCCCCCTATCTATTTTGCACCTACCTTTTATGCTTTGTATTCCCTGTAACTTTTCCCCCATTCTCCCACTCCCAACCCTGCTGATAACCCTCTGTGTCAGTTACATTTCTGTGATTCTGTTCCAGTTTTAGTTGTTTGCTTAGTTTTTTTTTATTTTTGTTTTAGGTTCAGTTGTTGATAGTTGTGATTTTATTGTCATTTTACTGTTTGTATTTTTTATCATCTTTTTCTTCAATAAGTCTCTTTAATATTTCATATAATAAGGACTTGGTGATGATGAACTCCTGTAACTTGACCTCATCTGAGAAGCATTTTCTTTTCCCTTCCATTCTAAATGATAGCTTTGCTAGATAGAGTAATCTTGGATGTAGGTCCTTGCCTTTCATGACTTGGAATACTTTCCATCCCCTTCTTGCTTTCAAGTTTTCCTTGGAAAAATCAGCTGATTGTCTTATGGGAATTCCTCTGTAGTAACTGTCTCCTTTTCTCTTGCTTCTTTTAAGATTCTCTCCTTATCTTTCACCTTGAGTAATGTAATTATGATGTGCCTTGGTGTGTGCTTCCTTGGGTCAACTTCTTAGGGATTCTTTGGGCTTCCTGAACTTCCTGGAAGTCTATTTCCTTTGTCTGATTAGGGAAATTCTCCTTCATTATGTTTTCAAATAAGTTTTCAATTTCTTGTTCTTCCTCTTCTCCTAGTGGCACCCCATATGATTCCAATATTGGATCATTTAAAGTTGTCCTGGAGGTTCCTTAGCCTCTCCTCATAGTTTTGAATTCTTGTTTCTTCATTCTGTTCTGGTTGAATGTTTATGTCATCTTTCTGTTCCAAATTGTTGATTTGAGTCCCAGTTTTCTTCCCTTCACTGTTGGTTTCCTGTATACTTTGTTTTATTTCACTTTTCATAGCCTTCACTTCTTCCTCCATTTTGTAACAATACTCACCCTTTTCTGTGAGCATCCTGATTACCATTGTTTTGAACTCTGCATTAGATAGATTGGCTATCTCTTGATCTCTTAACTTTGTTTTTGGAACTTTGATCCACTCTTTCATTTGGGACATATTTTTTGTCTGTGCACCTGTTACCTTGTAAGGGGAAGAGACTTATGTATTCACCAGGGGAGGTCCACCCATGTAGCTTCATTTTGGTGCTGTTTGTGGGTGAGAGGTCTGAGAAGGAACAATGCCACTTGCTCATCTCTCACTCTGCTTTCAGTCACTTCCCCTGCTACCCACAAGCAAATTGGGCCCTTCTGGTGCTGATTCCTCTGGTGGGTGGATTTGTGTATGTCCTAGAATCCTGTGAGTTTCTCCAATGAACTCTCCTGTGAGGCTGGGAATTTCTCCTGCTGCCACAATCCCCTCAGAATTTTAAAGTCAGAGATTTAAGGATTTATTTCCCCTCTCTGGAACCCTGGGTTGCACAGTCTGCCTTGCTCCTCAGTTGTTCCTCCTGCTTTACCTGCATGTAAATGTGGGACCACCAGGTCTGACAGCCAGTGCCTTGCTTCACATCCTCTCTGCCCCAGCTGCCCATCTCTGCCTCTGCTACGAGTCTGAATGAATGTTTCTTCTTTACCTCCTTGGTTGTAAGACTTCCATACAGTTCAATTTTCTGGCAGTTCTGGTTATATTTTGTTTTTAAATTTGGTGCTGTCCTTCTTTTTGGTTTCTGAGGAGGCAAAGTGTATCTACCTACTCCTCCATTTTAGCTGGTAGTTCCCAAAGAAAAGAAGCAATCATTATTAGCTGCATACAATTGTTCATACTGGGAAAGTGTGCCAATGGTGACCCTCATTATCAGTGATCTGGAAGGCTTAGTGGGAGCTGATTAATGACAGGAATCTCACGTGGTGATTCTATAAAATAAGTGCTAGAAGATTGATCCTCATGATTAAGAATCTCTCATTAGTATTTTTAATATAATTAGCCCTGAAATTGGAAGAATATTAGTTTTCTTTTGAGCCTCAGTAATAACATTAAGCCTTCTCATGACACTTAACAATTTACAAAATAGCATCTCATACATTTTCTGAACAAACCTATGTGGTCAGTAGGAAACCAAAATAGAGCAAAATATTGGTGCAGCTCTGAGGAATATATCAGCTGTATTATGACTTCTGCCCTCACATTAGTGAAACTTTAAGGCTACCATTGGATTTTCTCCTTACAATTACATTAGCATTTTGTGCCATCATTCCATGAAAGGAATTTGCTGGTTCTGAATTTAATCCAATTAAAACCCTGAGATTTAAAAAAAAAACATTTCTAGATACTTCACTTGCATTGCTCTCTTTTTACATGAGCATTTTCTACAATTGTGGAGAAAAATTAGCCACCCTATAATAAAAATGTCATAGGTCATGATGTCCTAGGTCAAAAACCGAAGCCTATAGTATCTAGCAGATTTTCTGGTTAAATCTAAGTGCTCAGTGTTTACTGAGTGCATTTCAATATGTCAACCCAGGAAGATTTTAACCAGAAACTATAAAGAAGTTCTTAATCATAATTAACACTTTCATGGTTCTCCTTTATATTGTAATATAAATCCTTTATATTAAATTTTGTACATTGCAGAGTTTGGAGAAGGTCCATAGCTTTCATCAGATCCTTCAAAAAGATATTCTATTTAAAAATTTTTGGTAAGAAGAGTACATAAAAGCATAAATGACCTAATCCCATATCATCCCTATTTACATTGATGTATACCAGATAGTTTGAAGGAACTATTTGGGTAACATCGTCCATAATTAAATAAATTAGTTATTTTTATTTCTCAAATATGCTCAAATACTACTTTATCAAAGAAATCTCTTCTGACCAACCTTCATAAAGTAATAACTTCTTTCATTTCTTTACTCTCACCCAACTTTATTCTTTAAAGAACTGGAGAGCATTATGCTAGGTGAAGTAAGCCAGGTGGTGAAAGACAAATGCCATATGATCTCACTTATAAGTGGAACCTAATCAATAAAACAAACAAGCAAGCAAAATATAATGAGAAACATTGAAATAAAGAACAAACTGGCAGTAACCAGAGGGGAGTGGGAGGGGGATAATGAGGGAAAGAAAGGAAAAGGTTGTCAAGGAACATCTATAAAGGACTTGTGGACAAACCAAAGGAGAATACTATTGAGGATGGGAGGTGAGGGTGGATGGGGCAGGGGAGAGCAGTAGGGGGAACATGGAGACAACTGTACTTGAACAACAATAATGAAAAGAATACATCACCAACTGACAATATATATATTTTTGTTTATTTGTCTGTGTCTACAAACTGTTCCCTTTACTAGAATGTAATATGAGCCACCAGAATAGGGGCTTTACATTGTTTTTTTTTTTTTTAAATATCCAGACTAAAGCTGTATCTGGGTATATAGCAGATAATAAATATTTGATGATGAATACTTGAATTAATTCTATAAAATAAACTGTTAACTCTTGAGCCACCAAATGTGCGTGAAGCTTATTTAACAATAGTGAAGTGACCAGTAAAGTACAATAATCCCCCAAAAGCAATGTCATAAAGAAGTATCACCTGTTTCAAAATGGGTGTAAAATACAGAGTCCAGCAGAAGTAACTCTTGCTTGAGTGTGGTTGGTAGGGAATGTGAATGTCTCACACAAGATGGACAGCAATTTGAACATTTCACCTAAAAGGTCATATGGTGTGCTTGAGTGTGGTATTGTTATGTTACAGACTTACATGCTTATGATTTTGTAATAAAAGATTTTGTAATGAAAAGGGCAGTTGTTTGTGCCAGACCCTGTAAATCGCAACGCTAGGTTCCTATGCAGCTATAGAATTTGGTGTGGTTCACTGGGGGAGCCATTTTAAGCTCTTTCCAAGCCAAGAAAAAAAGCATTATTTTTTAAAGCTTCTGTAAAAATTCTTGTATTGATTTAGTGAAGTAAGAAAAAATACAGGGTTGAATAGAGAAACACAAAGAATATATGGCTTAAAGAGCACTCTAATTTGAGGGGGCACTGCCTGAATGATGACGTGGTTCCTATCATGAAAAGTAGGTTTTTTTGTAAATCATGTTGAGAGAGAACAAACATTCAGAAATTTCACAACAGAATGGATATAAGGTAGGAGCTATGGCTAGAAACATACTAAGCGAAGTGTACCAAAAGTCTAAATTTTGAAATATTGCAGATCAAGAAATTATTATCAAATGTGAAATATGCAGATTTAAACTTAACAGGAAATGTACAGAATGATTTCTATGAGGACTGTAAGACTTTCTTGAAAAAAAAAACAAAATAAAAGTTGAATAAATTGAAAAACATAAACCATAATGTGGTTGCAGTTTCATTAGTTTTTGCTCATGTATTTTTTAAAATTAAATTTACTGGGGTGAGATTGGTTAATAAGATCATAGCTTTCAATGTTTTGTGCATTTTGAAGCTCTATGATTAGGTGCATAAACATTTAGAATTGTTTTACTCTTCTGTTGAATAAAATGTTGTATTATGAAATGAACTTCTTTATCCTTAGTAATATGAGGGGGACCCCCAAAAAATGAAATTATCTTCTGTAGGGTGGGCCCCTGGTAGTACAGGTTTCTCCAATTAGCTGAGTGTTCTAAATGCAGAACCCATCTGTATCAGTGCACCAGCTAGCATTATTGTGAGAAGCTGCATTCTGCTTCAGTGAATTTTCTTTTATTGCTGTTCAAGTACAGTTGTCTGCATTTTCCCCTCACCACTACTCCCATCCCAGCTATCCCCACCTCCACCCCTTGATCCCACCCCCTTGGTTTTGTCCATGTGTCTTTATAGTTGTCCCTGAAAACCATTCCTCCTTCCCACCCCCCCATTATCCCCTCCCACTTCCCCGCTGGTTACTGTCAATTTGTTCTTAATTTCAATGTCTCTGGTTATATTTTGCTTGCTTGTTTTTGTTTTTGTTTTTTTGAAGACTCTTTCAGTGTGTTCACTCATTTCCTGATGGTTAATTTATGAGTGTACTTGTCCACTCTGCACTGAGTGTTCAGGAGTTTTTGACCAAGAACAGCATGAACCCCATGCCCCAGTCTCCCGATCTACCCAACATCTCCCCAAGCAAATTTATTTTTGGTTTCCCCAGATGAAAAAAGGTCCTGAAAAGGAAACATTTTGCTGATGTGGCAGAGAGAAACAAAAAATGGCAGAAGCACTAAAAGAACTCGTCCATTGGAATGCACAAGTTCAAAAACTGTTTTGAGAAGTGAAAAAATGTCTTGATAGGTGTAATGCATAAATGGAGAGTACTTTGAAGGTGACCGAAGTTTAAACATGTAAAAACAAATTTTTATAAATTGATTTTAATTTATAAGTTAATACAATTTTTTATAAATAAATTCTGGTCTTTTGACCCCCACCCTGCCTTGTATTCTTTGCTCTGAAATGGTCTGGATTGCTCCAGCTTTCTTTTAATTTGTGTTAGCATGGCATATTTTCCCCCATTCTTTTGTGCTTACTTTATTTGTGTGTTTATAATGTGTTTTTTACAGGGAGAAATAGTTGGGTCTTGCTTTTTTGTTTATTCTGAAATTCTCTGACTTTTAATTGGGGTACTTAGACAATTTACATTCAATGTAATTATTGACATAAGTTTAAATTGATCATCTTGCACTTTACTTTTTGTTTCATCTCTTTCTGCCATTTTGGGAGCTAATTATCTTTTATGATTTATTTTATCTCCTTCTTGGCTTCATAGTTGAAACTGTTCATTTTAGTTAACGATTGCTTAGATTAGTAATATATACTTTTTAAATTTATTATAGTCAAGCTTCAAATGATATATCACTTAATTTATAATATTAAATTTAATTATATATTTTTAATTATTTTATTTAAATAGTCAACTATATTTAAAATATTTAAATGATAAGAATAAAAACATTTTCAATAACTACCCAAACTGTTATCATTCTTATGTTTTTTTCTCTATGTAGAGCTAGACTGCTGCCTAGTATGTTTTCCTTCTGCCTGAAAGATTCCCTTTATCATTATAGTGTGGGTCTGCCACTGCTGCTGGATTCTTTCAGCCTTATGTCTAAGATGGTCTTTATTTAACCTTTATTTTTGCAAGATAGATTCACAAAGTATGGAATTCTAGATTGATTTCTTTGTCTTAGTATTTTAAAGATGTTGCTCACTGTTTTCTCACTTGTATTATTCCTCCCAAGAAATTGGCTGTCATCCTTATCTTTGCTCTTCTGTATTCAGCAGTGGGGTTTTTTCCTCTGTCTAATTTTAAGACCTCTATCACTGGTTTTGAACCATATATTTATTAAATGACTTCTTATGTTTTTTTCTGAAGTTTTTGTGTTTGTGGTACACTGATTTTTTTGCATATATGGGGTTATAGATTTCATCAAATTTGGAAAATTTGTGGCAATTATTCTTCAAATATTTTTGCATCCCCTTTGACAATTCCAATTACATATATGATTGCCAGATATATCAGGTTTAACTTGTTTCACATCTCACCACCAGTTGTTTCTTATTATTTTTAACTTTTCTTTTTTTCATTTTACATAGATTTTTATTGCTAGGCCTTCAAGTTTACCAATTTTTCTTTTCTATCTAATCTTAAATATTACAGTTTTACATCTAGGAGTTTAATTTGGGTCTTTAAAATATTTTTTATGTTTCTCCTAAACCTTTTGAACAATATGGACTGCTGTTATAATAACGATTTTAGTGGCTTTGTCTACTAATTATAATAACCAGGTCAGTTTTATTTTGCTGTCCATGGACTGATTTTTCTTTTCATTATTGAATTTTTTCATGTATGATAATATTTGAATGGTTGTAAGACATTATCCATTTTGTATTTTTTGATGCTGGATATTTTTGCATTCTTATACATATTCTTGAGCTTTGTTCTTACAGTTAATTGGAAACAGTCTTATTTTTTGTGGACTTGCTATTAAGATTTATCATTCTGGGCAAGAACAACATTCAGTCTGAGTCTAATTATTCCACACAAGAAAGGAAGAATATTCTGATTATAATACCCTATATTCTGTGAATCATGAGGATTTTCTTTTTAACTGGTGGAAGCCAGGCACCATTCCCAGCCCTATGTGAGCACTGTATACCATGCTTCTAGTCCTTAATGGTTGTGTCCTCCTTATTCTTATACAGTTTTTTAACACACATGTACTGATTAATATCAGCTGAATACTTGAGGGGGACCTGCTACATATCTCTGGAATTTTCTTCCTGTTCAGCTCTGTCACCTCCAGTGCTCTGTTTTGGAAACTCAAGCTACCTGCATCTCTCCAGACTCTCGGCTATGTTTTGTCAGGCTCCACCTGTGTTTTCTCTACCCCATTTTGAAGACTGGAACTCTCAATACAGTAAACTCTAGAAATCATAGACCTTAACTAGTTTTATTCCCACCTCCCAAGGATCATTATATATATTTCATTGTCTATATACAGTTTCTTGATAACCATTGTTTCATATATCTTGTATACATATCTTTAAAAATTGCTTCAAGTGGGAGACTAAATCCAGTCTTTATTATACCATGTTGTCTGAAAGCAAAAACCTGATATATTTAGTCTCCTTTTTAAATGACTTCCTGAATTAAGACTATGTATTTGTCTCTATAGTTTTCACTAAATATCATTGATTTTTTTGGTGTTCTTATTTTATTTAAGAGATTAATTTTCAAATATTGAGGTTTGTTTTTAAAATTTTTTATGTTTTTATTTTTTATTAATATATTTTATCTTTACTTGAAGACTTTCCTTTTTTCATTGCTTTTAGAGAGAAAGGGAGCTAGAGAGGGAGGGAGAGAGAAAGGGAGAGAGAGAGAGAGAGACATTGATACAAGAGAGAAGCATGCATCCATTGCCTTCCATAAGTGCCCGGACCAGAAATAGTATGGTGCACCTATGAATCCAGACTGGAGACCAGGGATGCAGGATTGAACCCACAATCTAGGTATGTGACCTGACCAGATACCGAACCTGCAACCTTTCAGTTACACAATGATGCTCTAATCAACTGATTCACACTGGCCAGTACTGATGTGATTTTTAAACATTCCAGTTATTTTGATTTTGATCAACTAATATGACTTGAAATTTTCTTCTTTTTGGCTTTTTAGATATAATCTTTATTGCTTTTTATAAGATCAAGTCTTATTAGCATTTTTGAATCCTTATACTGAATATAAACTTTACTTTCTCTTAAAATTTCCAAGCCCAAGTTAATTTTATAGAGAACTATATATATTTCTTACTTAATAGTTTATCTTCAGAACCTCTATACACATTGTAATAAATACATTTCAGAACCTCATCAGGGCAATTTAATATTTTCCTAATTCTCCCATAAATAATACCTTCATCCATTATAAACCAAATAATTTGTGTATGATTACTTCATTTAGAATTCTGATTAAGACTTGGAGTTGATGCAACAATTTTTGTGGCTTTAAGGCAAGAGTCTGGACTTGACAGACATAGAAGTTTTAGTATAGAATCCAAGCATAAAAATATTATGGAATATACAGCAGAAAAATTAAGAGAAATACATTATAGATATTATCATTTTAGTTGATTGATCTAGCTAGCCCACCTCCAACTTTTCAGTAATTTGAAACAATAAATTGCTTTCCTTTTCTTTTTCTAAATTCCATTTGAGTTGAGATATTTTGTCACTTACAAGCAGACGTATGCAGACACAGACCTTGACTAATGTTTTCAATCAAAATGATAGTGTTCAGAAGTGATAAAAATAGGGAAGCAGTAACAATTAGAAAAAGATTATGGCTGCTTAGTGTTTGCAATACACTACAGATGCTCTGAAACTTATGCACTTTATTTAAAAAATAATTTTTAAACCTTTGTTTAGAGTCTTTTGCCTTATTTTAAAATGACATGAAGCCTTCCTTATTTGGTTTCTAAAACCATTAGCAAAAGAGAAGCTGCAAATGAAGAAAGGAAAATGATACTAATATGGGCAGGTTCTTTTTTCACAGAGGGACATCATACTGAATTTTCTTAACATCCTGGAGGAGACAGAAAGAACTCACAAAGCATAGTAAGCAGGTGGGGGCAAAGACTCATATTCTGTGAAATATACCTTGAATTCATTAGGGTAAGCCTTAATTATCAGGAACAGTAATATTATATTTACTATTTTCTAACAGTATCTATATTTAGTATATTAATTAAAAGTCCACATTTAGTAATAACAGGAGTTTAAAACCCAATGAAGGTCCTTGATAATCAATATTTTACAGATAGTGAATTTTTTAAAATATATGAGTTTTTCCTTATGCTCTTTAGAGGATAAGAATAAAAAAGTAAAGTCCTTGTTTATGACTATGACTAGACATAGTTCTTAAACATTGTAACACTGCCCTTGTTTCATCTTCTCTTTAGATTTGCAAGTCATATTATCACAGTCTTCCTTTCTTCATGAAAAGAAAACAAAAAACAAAGAATAGTACTTATCAAACCATTTCCCAAAGGAAAAAGAAAGGGTATGTTTTGTCTTGGAAAATAAGAAAAGAAGTACTTTATAGCTGAATTTGAAAAATGCTTTTTAAAGTGATGCTATGATAGCTGGTTGCATGGTGTTTTTTGTTTTTTGTTTTGCTTTGTGTTTTTGTTTTTGGTCCAATCCTACTCAGAACACTGTAGCAGCAGAATACTCTATTGAATATTCATTACTTCACAAGTAGTCTGGCTTTTTCTGAATCCTAGAAGAAAATTATCAACTAAGAAAACTTACTTTCTTTCCTTAAGCTTATTTGGCCCATGGAAATGGTGACATTATTTCCCCCCAAAAAGTGACCTCATTTGAGAAGTATTTCTAAGAAAAGAGATGCTGTATATCAGTCATAATTTCAAGTACCTCTTTCTAACATAAGAGAAGGCAAGGAGCAATGGCAGAGTAACATTTCAAGTCTAAATTATAGAAAGCATGTGAATACTTAGGAAAGTTAAATGGAAGAATTTCAGTGTCTTAGAATGCCCATCAGGCCCTGGCTGGCGTAGCTCAGTGGATTGAGCACAGGCTGTGAACCAAAGTGTCGCAGGTTCAATTCCCAGTCAGGGTACATGCCTGGGTTGCAGGCCATGACTGCCAGCAACTGCACATTGATGTTTCTCTCTCTCTCTCTCTCTCTTTCTCCCTCCCTTCCCTCTCTAAAAGTAAATAAATAAAATCTTTGAAGAAAAAAGAAAAAAAAGAATGCCCATCAGATGTTTCAAGAGGGGGAAATAGAAACATTGAGTTTCCTTTGAATCTCTCAAAGATGCAACTGAGCACATTGTTTGACTATAGTATCTGTCCAAAAAGATGTTAATCTCTTTATTCAAATAACCATTTTTATTTTTTTAAACCATGAAGAGAATCTTATTGATGTCATGATTTTTCTTTCTCTACCACATAGGTCTGATTAATATATCCAGGTGTGAAAGAACAGTCACTTTTCACAAGAAATTGGATGACTTTGTTTTGTTTTTGTTGGTGGTAGATTGGGATAGTTGTCTTTTTAATGATTATTTTTCAGTGTATTATTTCTAAAGAACCGTAGGAGATGTGAAACAACACATTCCTTAGTTCCTTCAAGGCTCCAATAATATGAGGATACTGATGGGGTCATGCACAAAATTATTTGTTCCTTAGGTTGGTCTCTATTTGGTTCTGTGTGAATGACTGTGAAGCCATTATTTTACAACAAGAATTCCAGTTTTCTTTATATTAGTGTCGTGTTTAGATGAACCCCACCTCAATTTTGATCTCTGTATACTGACTGACCATGTTATGAAATACAAGACATAAGTTGTAGGTATGGATAGTGTGTCATTTCAATTAGCAGACAATTTAAAAGTGGATCTGTCTTTTACATTTGTGAAAATATTTAAAGACTGTGTGTGTATGTATATATGTGGGGGGGGCGGTGCATGTGTGTCTGTATCATTCAGGGTTCTCCAGGGAAAGAAACTAAACCAGTAGGGGTGTGTGTGTGTGTGCAGACAAAAGTTCAAATAATTGGTTCACATAATTTGGGGGATTGGCATGTATGAAATTTGTAGGGCAGGTGCACAGGCTGGATACTCAGGAGTTGATGCTGTGGTCTTGAGATAGGATTTTTTCTTTCTGGGAAACCTTACTATCTGTTCTTAAGGTCTTTCAAAGGACTAAATGGAGCCTATCCACATTATCAAGGGTAATCTCCTTTACATAAAATCAACTGACTGTACACGTTAAACACATCTACAAAGTACCTTCATAGTAACACCTAGATTACTGTTTGATTAAATAACTGGGTACTATAGCCTAGCCAAATTGATACATAAAGGTAACCGCAACAATATCTTATAAGAATGTTTAATTCTTAGCTTTAATTTTTTAAGCAATTGTCCACTAGATAGAGAAATTGTCCTTATTTTTTTTCTCTAAATCACTGAGTATTTTTCAGAGAAATTAGGTTTATTATCTTCAACATTTTTCCTCCTGGCAAGAAGCACTACCACATTGCACTATCACTGTTAGCTAACAAGATATTCTGTCTCTAACCTGCTAACCCAACATTGCCTTTTTCCAACAATGTTCATGCTTTTTACAAGATTTTGTTGGTGGTCTTAGGGCACTTCAGGTAAGTTTACTGTCTCCCAACTATTCAGTATTCCACATTTATGAGGAATCTTCTGTTACTTTCATAATTACAGTAGCAAAAGTAACTTTATTCATAATTCTATCTCTGTCTATTTTGTAATATTCTTGATATTTATAAGTCATTCTTTTGAGAATCATATCATTTTTCAATTGTTAGTGGTCTACTTTTGATTGTAAAGTGGTCCATACATCATGCCACTTTATGTGACTGAAGACAAAAGTTAAGTAATACCCAGCTCTTGATAGATACATGGATAAATAATGGTTATTTTTTTCTGATTACTAGAATAAGTAATTTAAAATTCAAATCATTAAAAGATATATAGACAAATTTCCAAAGCATATCCTATCCCTTGCTTCTCCTTAACCAAAACATAATAACCTTCAAAATGGGCCATAAATACTTCCTTATAAGACTCATTAATGAGTTTTGAAGCAAAATATATTAATGAGTGCATGTAGTTGCTTTCAGGAAAGATGCACCAAATTGTCCCAAACATGTACAGGCTTTAAATTTTAAGACTTTTAGGGGCAGAGATCTCCTGCTCTGGTTCATTCTAATGTTTAAAGGCCCTAAAATTGTAGGTACAGAGCAGATACCTGTTGTGATCAATTCCCTCTGATGATATTATACCAAAGAGTGCTTCCTTTTATGAGGAATCAACAAATATATCAACAGCATTTTTTAGGCAGTTGAGCCATGCTTGTTGTTTTAAATTTTCATTTACTGATTTTTAGAGAGAGAGGAGGAGAGAAGCATAGATATGTTGTTGCACTTATTTAGACATTCATTGGTTGATTCTTTTATGTGCCCTGACTGGGGATCAAACCTGCAACATTTGGGTATGGGGACAATGCTCTAACCAACTGAGCTACCCAGCCAGAGCCCATGCTCCATTTTTTTTTAAGTTAGTATTTCAGAAGATTATGCCAAAAGCATTATGAAGTTGCAAATCTAATGTTGTGGCTCTTAGACTGATGCTAAGGAATATCCTGAATCGGCAGTGACTTTTAGTTTAATTTTAAACAATCTGAGTAAGGAAACAATTTTTACCTAAGTAGTTGGGAAGAAGGTGCTCAGTTAAATTTGTGTCTTTGAGTTTTATATCCATTAGTGACACAGACATAATGCAAATAAATACCTTTATAACATGATTCATGATGGAGTAAATTTTTGTGTAATATGATTTTATCTGAGGTCTTATTTTCAAAAGGAAATGATTATTCAACAGAAGTTTTAGTTTTATCTTTAACATTTTTGAAGGCTAAAAAATAATACTTTTCCTTCTACCTTCCAAGTTATTCTGGCTGGGTTGATACTCAAATTAACAGAGACAGATTAATAGGAGAAAATCAAGTTATGCTCATGGGGAAATCACATGGGCTTGAAGCGAGGCAAGCACTGGATATATAACATATTTTTGGACAAAAGAGAAAATCAGGGAGTAGGTATTAGCTTTCAGAAATGAGAATGGACCATTTACAAGTAATTCAGGAAGAGGGAACATACATGGAAGGAAAATTCTTGCTAGGCAACTCAGAAATAATGGGACACAGGGGTTATCTAGCTAACATGCCCTTGCCTGAAGCCCTCTTGTTTAACATACTTGACTCAAATTTGGCTGAAGTGTCATCTTCAGATCTTCCTGAAGAAGGCTTCTCTGAATCTCTTGGGCAGGAAATGGGGTAGGACCAATGGTTCTCTCTGAATCTTGCTTCTTAATAAACAGATTAGAATCAATATCCCCAAAAGGAAGTTTCCAGGTGGCAAAACTGTGGTCCCTTCAACATCTCAATTCACAGGTAGTTTGATTTTTTTGGCGGGAGGAGGGGGAAGAAGTTTTCCTCTGCTCTTGTGGGTTCTTCCAGCTGCTCAATGAATCAAATCAACACGAATAGGGAGATATTTCCTGGTTAGTTTTGGCGGGCTTTTATTTTGCACATGTGAGTAGTTATATTATTTTTAAACTACTGTGCATGGGATATTCCATGTTTTTTCTTGATTGTCCACTGGGTGAGGAGGCACTGCAGTGCTAATTTATTATAATTCTATTATAATGAAGCAGGGGTCATGCAATGATCACAGAAGCATCTTCTGCACAGGTGCAGTCAGATTCAATGTGATTCAGCACTTTTCCAGGAACTGTAACAACTGGTCTTAGAACAGGGTATCTGTTCTGTATTGATGTCCTTTGTCCTAGTCCTGGGGTGCCTTTGGATTTTCCTCATTCCTGATTATTGACTGCCTCAATTCTTGCTGGGCAACCCTAAACCAATGGGGCACAAAGGGAAACAGGCTTTGCTAGATTCCTTCCTGTCTGTCATTCATGTGCACACCTGTGCTAAGGTGATTATGCTAAGGTTCCCTTCCCGAAGCAGGTTTTTATATCTGAATTCCTTTAGGCAAGGGTAGAGAGGGTCAAGGTTCTTTATGAGTATTAAAGGTTTCTTAGTAACCAGCTTAAAATCTATGTGCCAAAAGGCACATTTTGGGGGTGGACAAAACTTTGGTCCTCTTGTTACAGAAGGGACCCGTGGCGAGGGCAGATACAGTTACCTAAACAAGCTCCCTTCCCTGGGGTCTCTCTGTATTATATGATTCTTTACCTGCCGCCCCTAGGAATTGTGGCTCTCAATGCTAGAATTTGGTGAAAAGGAAAGGAACTATTTATTCAAAAGTTATACAGGTTTAGAGTAATGAGACCATTAAAATCATAAAGTCCCTTAAAACACCCACAAACACATACAATCCTTCCTTCCCCTTTTGTCCAGTCAGGCCAGTGAGGGGTACCATATCTTAGGAAAAAGAAATAGAAGTCTGTAGCTCAGCTAGACTCCTGGTTCCTCCCAGTAATCCATGCTCGGCTGGGCAGGTCCCCCGCGGTTCCCAGCACCATCAGCACTATCATGGCCATGATCTCCAGGTCTTAACACAAAACCATGCGGCACCTTCTCATGGCCCACCAGCAAGAGCCTTTTCACCCCTTTTCTTCCCTGCAAGGTCTCACAAAGGTCCTACGTTGTCTCTGTCTCTCATGGCAGCTCTCCTTCTGTTTAAATCCCAGCCTGGAACCTCCTCCATAACCCCATTTCTGACTCCTCCCACAGTTGGCTATACCTGCTAGCACTTACCCAGTTTTCA
Organism: Phyllostomus hastatus; assembly: GCF_019186645.2. Classification (NCBI taxonomy): domain Eukaryota; kingdom Metazoa; phylum Chordata; class Mammalia; order Chiroptera; family Phyllostomidae; genus Phyllostomus; species Phyllostomus hastatus. The sequence goes on from NW_025334022.1 coordinate 19,403,666, forward strand.
GCCTTTCTGGGCTGCCATAGTTAGCCCAGGAAGGCGTGGCACAATGGCATGGGGCAAACCATCTCCAAGCTCTCAAGCAGGTGCTATAACCAGAGGGAGCTGCCTCCCAGTTATATCATGGGTCAAAGTTATGCATACCTTCTGGCTCCATTCTGGCTGAAGGACTAGCCTGCTGTTATTGATATGCAAAATAACTGTTTTTGCATATAGGGTATGAAGCTGGCCTGCAAAATAACTCCCAGTGGCCCTGCTCCATGTGTCCCTTCCCCCAGCCAGGCCTATTGTTCCTATATTCTGGAACACCCCAAGCTCTGGACCCTGTTATACTCTCTACAATTTTTTAAAATTTTAAAAATTGATTTTGAGAGAGAGGGAGAGGGAGAGAGGGAGGGAGGGAGGGAGGGCAGGAGGGAGGGAGGGAGGGAGGGGAAGAGAGAAACAGACTTGTACCAGTTATTCAAGGAAGAACCACTAATTGGTCCCCCCTCATATGTGCCCTGAGTAAGGATTGAACCCACAACCTTGGCATGATGGGTCAACACTCAAACCAACTAAGCTACCCAGCCAGGGCTTCCTTCATAATTCTTATTATGGGCAAGGTCCTCAATTTCAATTCTTTAAAGAAGAGATAAACTTTTCTCTTGAGTTTCCAGGTTTTGATTGCTTTCCACTCAAAATAATCCACATGCCAAAGTAGCACATCTTGGGGAGGCCTGTTCTGAACCCCTCCATTTCGCACATGCCACCCAAACATACAAGGTGTATTTGAAGATTCAAAATCCAGGGTATTAATGACTGTGTGGTAAAAAACAGATCTAGAACTGGCAACAGAATAATGAAAGTACTTTCAGAAAATTGTACAACTATACTCAGAAAAATAAAAATGAAATTATCAACACAAGGGATATGCCAAGGTGCTGTGTTTGATTTGTGTACCTCTATACAACCTTGCCCTGTGCTATCTAGAAGATGACTAATGCATCAAATATATCTTTGCCTTTTCACACACTAAGAGAAATTTTCTGAAGCTTTCAGTACACACATATACACAGAATATTCTGTAAAACAAAAAAGAATATAATTATTTTTTCTATTCATTTCCAAAGCCTTTGTATATATAATGGGAAAAATATTATTGCCAATTTGTGGACTTGATATGCTATAATTAGAAATAGGACCTAAGTTAAGTTAGTTATTAAATTAGAAATGCATTCAGAATCACAAAGCTTGGATGCAATATATTTTCCTATGTTTTGAAAATGAACATTATGGTAAGCTAGCTTCTGCATTTAATATGATGGAGAGAAAATAAAATAACTCCAAATCATGTAAATGCTCTAGAGATATTCAAAGAGATAGGAAGGTGTGTTTGTTCATTTTTAGGCATGCCATTTTATGGCATTGGGAGGAATCTAAATGAGTTTTCTTCATTCTTTGATATGGATTATGTTGACTGTTGTGCTGATTGCATTTAGATTTTTGCTGTATAAAAATATATTTCACACAGTAAATGATAAAACTATTCTGATTTGATTCATAGAATGGTGGCAATTCACGAAATTCTTGTACTTAAAGATTCACTCTACCACCCAATGAACTGGACTTTTTTGGACTGCTCCCATAAAGGAGGAATTGCTCACTCTTTGATATCACTTGGGAATGCAGTTTGACTTTCAAAGTCACTGACTTTAAATTCACTCAGTTTTAGGAGCTGAAGTAATATCATTCTGATTTTTTTTTTTGCTTTGTGTTGCAGAATTGAAACAGGAAAATTATAAAGGGGGTGAGGTTAATCTTTAGTTGCTATCTCCTCATTTAGGACCCCTTTCTCCTTTTCTGTTAGTATTATAATACACAAAGGGCAGTATATCTATTGGCAGAGTAGAGAGTTTTGGGCTTCAGAGGCTGTCATATGATATGGTACTTCTACTTCATTGAGGAAAGCTCACTGCTTCTAAAGTGAAATTCCCTGAAAAAAAATCATTAACAGTAAGTAGTCCCATTCTGTAGTGATATACATTATTATTTGTATAATTCACTCTGGATAATTTACAAAATATATAATTCTCACTTACTTTTAGCATATAAGTTATAATGTAAGTAAAACAAGACAACCACTCCAAGAATCACGCCTATTCTTTTATTGGTGTGGGAAGTGTAAGCACATAGATAAAACCATCAGCAATGATGTGCACTCCCAATGCACAAACGTATGTACTTTTAAGCAATGATTTTCACTATTTACCATTAGAAATAAAGCCTATGTAGACTTTCAAAATCACAAAATGAATTGGTTATAAGATAATTGCAAACCTAAAAGCCAGCATGGTTCTTGAAAAAAAATCCCTACAGTAAGGTAAGTAACATAGGCATCAACATTTGCTGAAGCCATAAGAAAGCTTTGCTTTATGTACTGCTCCACTGTTCATTAGAGCCAGGGTAAATCTAACTGCTTTGATAATGCTTTTACTGCTACTCTGAGCAGTTAAAACATTTTGGCATATTTAAGGTTCAATTTTGGTCCTTAAGGCGTATCCTATTCAGAGAAGTTTTTCCATGTTAATATTCACACCATTCTACTTGGCTTTCCCTGTTCTTTCAAGTAGTTGATATAATGAAAAGGGCAAATTGCCTAATCAAGCTTTAAAAAAATACTTTATTTATTTATTTTTAGAGAGAAAGGAAGGGAGGGAGAGGGAGCAAGAAACATCAATGTGTGGTTGCCTCTCATGCACCCTTACTGGGGACCTGGCCCACAACCCAAGCATGTGTCCTAGACTGGGAATCAAACCTGCCACCCTTTGGTTCACAGGCCAGCACTCAGTCCACTGAGCCACACCAGCTAGGGCTAATCAAACTTTTTATAGTACTAAGAACTGCGGAAAGACTTTTTAAATTATATGCATATAATGCATGTGATCAAAATCAGCGGCATTGTTAATGAGAATGAGCTCATAACACAGTCACTTGAAGAGAGGAACTATTTCTACTCTCCCCTTTGATCATCATACAGAAGACAAAAACAAAGATATACAGTCAACATCTGTAAAATGAAATTTCCAAATTTATAGTGGAATTGATGCTTTCAAAGTTATAAACATCAAAATGTGGCTCTGCATCTGCTAATCAATGCCTTTGAAAACAAGCTGTGCGGAAAGGCAGTCAGTTGGTGTTGCAGGCAAGCACTATGGGCTGAGAGGTTGCAATTTGTTTATTGTTTCCTATTGCACATCCATAGGCCATATGGTCGGGATCTTCATGGAAACAAAGTGTCCATAATTTTCTTTTACCATGAGGATGGGGTAGTAAAAGTATTCAGAGCTGTATAGATCAACCTCAACATAATCTTTTAATTACAAAAATTGTTTGAAGGTTGATACTATTATTTGTCTCATCTACTCTCTACACATATTTCTGAGTCAGGTCTGAAGAGTGTATTAAAAGATAATATACTCTTTTCATTAGTGTATCAGAGATATTTTATGCTAGTGTTAAACAAAAACCTTTGAGGCTGAAGATTTTTCCCTGAATGAAAGTGTTTATTGAGCCATATGCCAGCCAGAAAAGGGCTGGTTCCTGGGGCATGCAGTCTGAGCCACCAGCAGAGGCTCTAAATGAAAACAAATATGTCCATTGTCTTGGAGTTGACAGGGCTCTTTTATACAATGAGTTTAGAGAAGAAAGATTTAAGTTGTTTTGGAAGAACTATGTTGGATATAAATAAGTTAGAGAGGTAGAAGGTGAAGCAGAGAAAGTTTTGAGATAGGAGAACAGGCCATAAAGAAGAAGTATTTGATTCCTCTACATTGGTTGTGGGCAGCACTCTAGAATGGCCACTGTGTAAGCAAGATGGGTGACCTCTGGTGCTTGGCTATATCTTTTAGATAAGAACTGAAATAGCAACCTGGAAGTTGATTCAAAGTTTCAATATACTTTCATCAATGTAAGCAGTCTTTTTTTTATTTCTGGCCATGGCTATTAACTGACGAATTATCCTTTTTTCTCCCTTCCACTATCTAGCCTGATGTGGTTTAATTTAGGAGATCTTATCAATTTTTTCTTGTCACTGTCTTTGTTACAAGGACACCAATGTTTGAGTCTTTGCTTGTGTGCACTGACCCTCCAAAATGTACAAGAGTAGGAGTTTGCAGTTTAGAAAGAAAAATATTTTAATGTTTAATTGACCAATCTGGATAACAGGGAGCTAATGCTTAAAGACCCAACTTCCCCATGCATGTAAGTTACAGATTATACAGGGAAAAATCACAAGACACTATGGATTAGGGGTTCAGGGTCATGCTCAGACCTGATTGGTCTGAGGTGAGGTAAGGATAATAAATCTTTTCGTCATTTCTCGAGGACAGCTTTAAGGTCTGTTCTTGGATCCTTCTTTCCCAGTCTCATGGGAAAGTAGCCAGGGGATCTTTCCACCTTAGGGCTCAGAAGCTGAAACATAACTTAGATCAAGATGTTATCTTTAGCTTGTCAGAGGTCCACACCTTGTGACCAATAGTCAGGTGTGGGTTACTATTTTCTGCTGCCTCAAGAAAGAGATGAATTATAGAGATAAGATTTAAAGCTAAAATGAATCAAAGTCATAGGGACCTTCAGTTTCATCTGCTCCAGAACTTAGATGTTTCTTTCATTAAGGTGAGGACTAAGTAACACCTCTCCTTTTCTTTCCCAGAGCCAATGAAATGCTACTTAGAGATATAATCACATTTACTATAATTGTTTCTCAACAACACAAAGACTCAGAGTATATGTGTTTTTCTCCACAGCAGATTTATGTCGTATATTTCTTTTATTTTAATTGTGTAATAATGTTTCCAGTATCACCAATTCAAAAACCTGACTTTTAATAACATTTTGTTTTTTAAAAATCCTTTCAAATTCAATAACAAAGTGCACATCATTATAACAAAAGTCATTAAGAAAAGTTAGGACAAAGTAAATATCAGATCAATGTGTGCTATGCACATGATTTAAAAGGTATATATCTTGCTTGGATCAAATGCTTTAATGAGAACTGTGATGTCTTTAATTTTCAGAAATAATAGTGATCAACAGTCTAGGTACTAGCTTTGAGTTGTTTAGTTAGAAGCAAGATGGAGCTGTTTGCTCCATTCCTCCCTTGCATCTTAAAGCATGTAGCACACAGTTGCAAGCCAGCCAAGTAATTAGGTGTGCCTTGAATAATCAGAATATGAAATGAAATTTACTGGCCTATATGAGAATTTGCCCCGTGATGTGGAGCTTTTTAATACCATATTGGAAATAATGCAGCAAATAAGTTTTAATTTGAGAAAATGAAACTACCTATTGTGCAAATGATCCACAGTTATTCCCTATTGCTATGATCACAATTCTGAAAATCTGGTTCTAATAAGAAAAAAAAATGGAATATATATTACAGAGGAGGCAAAGAGTTTTTGCTTAAAATAAAATTAAAGGTAAAACAACATGGTGACACCCTTTATTTTCATGGTACTCAAGAAATATTTGAACTGAAAATTATTAAATTGCCTTACAGTGGATCTGACTTAATTACTTATAAATGCTAAGTGTTGGGACAGTTGCCTTTATATCTTATGACTTGAATAGTTTTAAATTAAATGAACTGTAAACTCTTACACTTCAGTATAAATTCTCTGGCCTGTAATCACTGCTGACATTCTTTCTGAAAGACCACCCACGTTTGGTAATATCAAGTGTTTCACAGTAAAAGGATATGTGGATGTTCCCTTTTATTTAACTTTGTTTTAAAAGGATTTGAATGGTAATTTCAACTAGCAAGTTGTTACAACACATTTTATATCACCGGTCACATCTGTGTGCCATTTAAATTTGTGATGAAAAAATCTGCATGTACTGGGTTTCGCTAAAAGACATGCTTATGTTGTGGGAGGCTTGGTTCTTCTTGTCCATATAGTAAAGAAATAAAGATCAGCAAGCTGATGAGTAAACAGGCAGAGTGTATTAGTAATACCTTCTCAGGGAAGAGAATGGACCTAGCCAAAGTGGGTGAGAGAGGCATAGGTGCTCAGTCCCTTGTTCTGAGGACTTATATGAGGTCTGTCTGGAAAAAGTTCAGCCCTTGTCAATATAATATAACAAGAGCCGTTTGTGCCACATCGATGTATCCTGGCAGCCAAGGAGAGTAGACTGGAATGTGCATGTGTCAACAATGATGACCTCACTGTACTAGTCAGTGGGGGCAGTGGATGCCATTGAGTGAGCATGTGTACTGTGTGGCCATCATGTTTAAAATGACTGAGTGAGTAGAGCAATGGATATACATCATATTTTGCATTATACTTGAACATTCCTTTACGGACACTATTTGGATGATTCAGAAGGCTTTCGGGGACAATGCAATGAATGCAGCACAAATAAAAGTGTGGCACAAATGCTTCAAAAATAGTTGAGAATCTGTTGAAAGTGATCCATGTTCTGGAAGGCCTACAACAAGCAGAACATCTGAGAATGTTGAACGTGTGTGGGCTGCAATCAACAAAGATGGCAATAGTGTGAGAACTAGAAGCTGACCTGGGTATTCTAAAAACTACTATATCTAGGATTTTGATGCATGATCTTGGCATGAAATGTGTCATGGCAAAACATGTTCCACAGCTTCTGCTACCAGAGCAGAAGGAACATCATGCTGCAGTTGCTAATGATTTGATTCAAACTGCTACTAATGAATCAGATTTCCTCAAGAAAATAATAACTTTGAAGGGGACTGAGGCATCATTGTCCTATGTATAATTTTTCTTGTATCTTGTATCTTCTTCAATAAATATCTCTATTTTTCATATTACATGGCTGGATTCTTTCTGGATAGACCTCCTATAGTTTGTGGGGTGGGGTGAGGGAATTACATATCGATTTGGCGGGAAAAGATTGTACATACTCGCCCTGGCTGGTGTAGCTCAGTGGATTGAGCATGGGCTGCAAACCAAAGTATCACAGGTTCGATTCCCAGTCAGGGCACATGCCTGGGTTGCAGGCCATGGCCCCCAGCAACCGCACATTGATGTTTCTCTCTCTCTCTCTCTTTCTCCCTCCCTTCCCTCTCTAAAAAAATAAATAAATAAAATGTTTTAAAAAAAACATACGACATGAGAGGCATTTAAAAAAAAGATTGCACATACTCTTCCTTGGGAGGGTGTGTCCTTCTAAGCTTAGGTATGGGTGAATGTCTGCTAACTCAGATTCTTATCTTGCTCCAGACCACTTCTTGCCATCCACTGTAAAAACAGATATGTGGCCAGATGCAGTTAATTGAAGTTACTTATAAACATTTTCTATAAGTACTATGGACTCCCTCCCACACCTCCTCCTTCTCCTACATTTTCTAACTTCTACCTAATACTTATCCAGACTACTTAGGGTTTGCTAACATGATTTTAATAGCTTAATCTCACAAGAACAATTTTCCATGAGATTTCCAGATTGTGCAAGTGTGCTTTTCACTCTGTATCCTGTAGAAACTGCCTGGATTGGTACACTTTATCTTGGGTTTACCTGGAGTAAACACCCAATTTCTAAAACTGATTTTGGTCACCACATGTGATATTTGCATATCCTTTTGCCAGTAATTCACATTAATAGTTAACAAGTTATTAGTTAATACTTAATAGTTTATGCCTTTGTCAGAGAGGAAGAACCATCCTCTGCCTTTCAAGTTCTTTTACCTAGACTAATAATCAAATTAACACAAGATAGGTTACCAAGAGATAAAGTGTGATAACTTGCATACCTCCTGAATATGTGGAAGAGCCCCAGGAACGCTAAGTAACTCTGCTTGCCTTCACCTATTTTGGGTAATTTTATTTTACTTTTTAGAGAGACTGATTATGTCACAATATTTATCACAGATGGGTAGTTAGAATCCCAGAAAGCAAAAATCAAGTTAATAGCAGTAAAACTGAAATTTATTAAAATCTGGGCCATGTGTCAAGTATTATTACCACTTATTGGCTGTACAGACTGAGGGAGATCAGAGTTTACCACCCCCCAAAATATGCCTCTTTTGGGATATTTATCATTTGAAGCTGGTTAATTTTAAGAAACAGCAGACATAGGAGACCCTCTGAAACCAGGTCAAAGTTACCCTTTGTGAAGGACATTCACACAATAGGAAATCTCCATTTGTGTGGGTATTGTCCTCACTTTACCTGGCCTTCCTTCATTGTCTATAGCGAAGGCCAGCATTTAAATCTGCATAACAACCTTACCCTTGTTAGTGGTATTTTCCTAGTCACCTCCCACAACTGATTCCCTCCCGCCCAACAATATCTTATTTTGTCTTCAGCTGAAGGTGATGGCTCTCACCATTTGACCATTGGTTCAGTGTTACTGGGTTTCTCCCATGTATCCAGAGAGGTTAGGTATACAAGTTTGTTTTTCTACTACCCATCTTCTTGGTAATTTGTTTATTAGACCAGCCAGAAGAACCATGAAGGGTAGTAGAAAATTTTTCCTGGCTGACAAGTGATAGATATGATATTTGTGGGAGGGTATTTCAAATATTAAAATATGAATTAATGAGGCATGTAAAATAATGTGTAGTGGTTAGGTATTAAATTAGAACTTGCAGAATATCAGAACTACACTAACAGCAAAGAATGGTGGGAGGGTATGAAAGGCAGTACATTCCAGTCCAGAGAATGACATATGAGGCTTTTACAAATGAGGCTTTTGAGAGTTTTACCTGGCATCTCAAAAAGGTGCTAATAAAGGTTCTTTTATGTTGACTTTGCTGTTAATTACATGTGTATATGCAAATCCATAAAAGCTATAGTTAATTGACTACAACACAAGGTGGTGTGATTATGATTATTATTCCAGGCAACCGTTTTTAGGTCAGAATTATTATTTCAGGCAAATTTCTGTTCACATGACTACCACCAATATATGAAAAGTGCTCTCACACATATTTTGCATTGTTGGCCTCCTTGTGGGAGCAAGCAGGAAGGGAAGGATAACTAAGCTGTAACTGTGGTCTGTCCAGTTGTCTTGCTTCACTGCTTAGTAATCATTACTGACTCCTTTTTCTTTGTCTTCTGAAAACAGTTCCATTACTTACTACCTGAGCACTAGAAAGATGTAACAACCCAGTTTACACGCCTCCTACTAGCACCAAATATATTCAAAACAGCATATAAACAACAGACCTGCAAGTTCAAAGAGAAGGAGTAAGACATTGTGATAAGGTACCTATAGATGTGGACATGAAACCTTACTTGTCACCTCTTACTACCACCCTCCCTGCACAGGTATTGTGTCCTCTTTGTTTTCCTCCACCAACATCTAAAATGCTGCTTCTCCCTTGTTAATTTAAACAAGAAAAACAGGCCTCGGCTCCTGTGGATCTTTAGCAAAATATCACACAACAAAAATTAGTTCTGAAGTTCCATTTTCATAATAGCAAGATTTTTTTAACCTGTTCCCTAAGCATAATAGTAATCTCTCTGAGAAAGCATCCTCCTTTTTCTTCACTAAAGCAGTGTTCTGGCTACTAAGTGCAGTAAGTAGGCCACAAAGAGAAGCTGAAGGGTGGGCAGGTGCTTTGCTACAGGGTTCAGTAATTAGAGAACTCCATCATTTGAATTGGGCCAGCCTCTCTTTCATTCCTGACAACTTGAGCCATTTCAGAAGTGCTATGCCATTGCATTAAAAGGTCATGTTCTTAGTGCCACGGTGAAAAGTGAAGAATTTAAGACATCCAAACTTTGAATTTTAAAGTGTTGGCCTAAAATTACACAGGTATTTATTCCCTTGTGTTTTGATCTCAGAGTATAATTACCAACAAGGAAAAAATAATATATATATAAAATAAACAATTCTGTAGCCATCTTTTGTTACAAGCAGGTTAAAATGTGAAGTAGATCTAATCCGTGGAGAGAATATCACAAATACAAGCTCTTAAAATGCAATGCTATTATATTTAGTAGACTTTTTGTACTCAATAGGGCATAATGTTTTGAGAGCTGTGTTTTACTTCTTCATTCAGAGCCATCATATATTTACAAAAAAGAAGAGGCATTTAAACATCCCCTATCTCTTTTCTTTGTGGTTGACTGTGTAAGTGATAAGAAATTTTTACTGATCTCTTTTGCATTTGTCTTAGGATCTTTTTCCCCATTTGATTTAAGCCATAAGGAACTGTTGTTGAATGCTGATGAGGCACTGGGTAAAGCCTGAAGCTAGTTTTTGTTTATTGGTTTTTATTGTTTGTTTTTTTTTCATTTTGGCTAATTTGTTTCAGAAAGTTAGACACATGTCTTGCTCTTAATTAGGAACATTTAAGGTCAGTTAAACTATTTCCCATAGCTGTTTAAGATGTGCTTGTGACTGCCTGACCAGGTGAATAGGTAAACATTTCGGTGATTTCTCATGAGAATAAATCACCATGCTTGGATGGGGCTTGGAGAGAAAAATGCCACAGACTCAAATGAATGAAAAGTGCCACAGATTGAAAAGAATCAAATGTCACAGATTCTTAGCTGTAGCTGTCTCTGTGCTTGATGGAATACCTCCATCTTTTGTGATGCAAATAGTAACTTATTTCTGTCCAATAATAGGTTAGCCACAAGGATTCAGGCTCCCTTCCCAGTGGGGGATCTGCTTTAACCTGTCATTCTGGTTTTCTGCAAGATTCTTATTTACGACAATTTCTTAATGAGTAGCTGCTGGTATGATCTTCTTGATATGAGGGCCTGTGAAGCAGAATGGTTAATGATGCACGCCTTGCTAGTTCCAGTGTACATTACAGATTGACTATAGTGCCAGGGACTATATTCCTACCTCATAATAAATGGAACAGTGCCATCTTTCGGTCATAAAGTAGGAAAACAAATTTGGATTGCTAGGATTCTAGAAGTCAGAGAGGTGTTTTCAAACTATTTTTGACTGCCAAGATGGCTCAGTTGGTCGGAGCATCATCTCATACACCAAAAAGTTTCAGGTTCAATTCCTAGTCAGGGCACATACCTAGGTTGCAAGTTTGATCCCAGTTGGGGAGTGCAGAGGAGGCAACCAGTCAATGTGTTTCTTTCTGTATATCCCTCTCTCCCTTCCTCCCTCCCTCTCTCTTTCTCTACAAAAATCAAAAAGCATATCCTTGGGTGAGGATTGGAAAATATTCTTTGTGTTTGATTCTGGTGGTCATACACTCTACAAATAATAGTGTAACAAAGGAAAGTGAGGCTCATGCACATGGCACTTTGATGCATAACCCAACAATTAGTGTTGAGGGAAACAGGTTTTTACTTATAGGATCCCAACCTCAGGGGTGCTCAGAGCACTCCTGCTCGGATCTCTGTTCTAACACAAGACCCAGCACTTCTCTTGCTCTCCACCACACTATAAGCCAAAAACATGCCCAGAAGTTCCCCATATCTTTATCTGTTCTTAAGCCAGCTCTGCAAACTGGTCTCCAGCCCCTCTGTAAAGTACACTGGTGGGTTTCAAAGTCATCATCCTCTCGCAGCAGTTCTCTCCTTCAGGATCTGGGGTACATTGTTCTCAGCCTCCATGTAATAATCCAGGAAAACATGTACAGTGTTGCACTGAATCATTATTAAGTCTGGGAAGGCACAAGTACCAAGTGAGTGGCCTCTCTGTATATCCTTCAGAGAAGCAGAAGGCTACATTCTCCAGTCAAAGTTCAGCATTCTAGGCATCTCCCACTAATATCTGCTTGGTTCAACAGGTTCCTGCACAGCTTCAACAGCTCTTTCCTTACACCCTTTCCACCTGCACGACTGCTAGTTCACTAGAGACTACATGCCTGCTTCCTTACCACACCAGGCTGCATGGCTGAATCCTCAGAGGAGCAGATGTAGCTCATTCCTCACTGCAGGCAGCATGGCAGAATCTCTCCTGGCTCATGGCTCCTTCCTCATAGCTACCTCCTCATGGCCAACCTTCATGGCTGCTTCCTGTTACAGTCCAAATGGCTCCCATCTCACTACAGACCTCATGATGGACTAACTCCTCTTCTCTTTCAGACCACCCTTATTTTAAATGCTGACCCGAAACTTCCTATATACCTCATATCCAACCCCTCCTACAATGGACTACTTTTGCCAGTTGCCACATATCTCCACTGTCATTTGGCTTCAGTCTTTACTCAGGGCAAAACTGACTCAGTGGTGAAGGGATCTCTGCCTTCCCTTACTATGTCACAAGTCAGGATACATTCTGAAAATTATGTACACCTTTTGCCTGGGGCAGTAGCACAGGTATTATCTTGTCTTTTGTTATGCAAAGTATCTTAAATGCTGTATCATATTCTGCCCCCATCCCCCAACCATGAGCTGTGAGGACTTTAGGGCCCCCTCGCTTTACTCCCCATTACAATAGCATCTTAATTTTTTTCTTTTCCTTTTTGTGACACCTGTGATTTGACTGTATGTAGTTTGTATAATAATTATTCCAGAAGAAACTCAATTATGGTATGTTATAATTATGCTTTGCACATAAATGAATTACACATGCATTATGCAGGTAATCCAAAGAATACCATGGTTACCATTGTACAAATGGCAACTTCTTTTATACAGTGGCAATCTGAGAAAATATTTGGGATTTTGAAAAAAAAATAATTGAGCATTACAGTGTCTGTTAAGGATTGTGAGTTGGAAGTTTATTTTATTTTTTAATATTTTTTATTTATTTTTAGACAAAGGGGAAGGAAGAGATAAAGAGAGGGAGAGAAGCATCAATGTGTGGTTGCCTCTTGCATGACCGCTACTGGGGACCTGGCCTGGAACCCAGGGATATACATTGACTAGGAATCGAACCAGTTGCCCTTTGGTTCTCAGGCTGGCACTCAATCCACTGAGCCACAGGGCTGGTTTTAATTAAAAAATTATTTTGAATCTACCTTTTTCTTTTTCTACCAAGTCTTTCTCACTGCACAATGAAATAACAATGATTTGGATTATAATCCTTCATACTGAAATTCATTTTTCTTTATCAACATTTTAGAAGGAAGAGGCAAATTACAAGGAAGCAAAGTGACAACAGGCATTTATTCAAGAGTGAAAATCCCAACTATCTATGAGCAGTCAATCTAGTCTCCTATAGCACCTATAAGTCAGTGTGATGGTGACTAATGTCCAGAACCTGCAAGATCTGAATTCCAAAAGAATCATAAAAATGCACAACCTGAATACTTACTAGGAGAATGCAGGGGCTGAAAAATTATACTTTTCTTCCTATATTTTAAGTTCTTCTACCTGGGCTAACAATCAAATTAACACAGACAGAGTAATAGGAGAAAATCAAACTTTAATGTGTGCACAAGGGGAATTCACATAAGGAGAGCAAGGGAGAGAGAGAGAGAGAACATGCTCTCTGCGTCTTTTCATAAGGGCACTAGTCTTATAAGACCCCACCTTCATGAACTCATTTAAACCTAATTACTTCCTGAAGTCCCCACTTCTAAATATCGTTGCATCTGAGGACAGGACTTCAACATATGAATTTTGGAGGGACATAAGCATACCATCCATAACAAATTACATCTTCAGATCTTTAGGAAAAAACCTTGCTCAATTATAAAACTATAAATATCACATGTGTAAAAAGATACTGTTAGGCACTAGGGAGGATAGAAACACATTTAAGAAGGACTCTACCTTTAAAGAGCTTTTATTTGTCATTAAAGCAATTGCAAATAAGTATTTAAATTTGCTTTGTGTATTAAACATTCTAAAATTTACATTTTAAATCATACAATAATATCTGTAATATTTAAACCAATGAAACATATTTCAAATGAAATTTTAATCTTCTACTTTCATAAAATACATTCAATTTAATATGTTTAGATATAGCAGTGTTATTATTGTTGCAGGAAACTGAATATATGTAATTTTCTCTCTTCTACTTTGATTGAATTTACTGCAAGCTAGTTCTATTTATTATCTTAATGTAGTTGTAATATACTGTTATATTTGATGTACTTTGTACATAGACATAACATGCAGTATGATGTATCAAAGGTAATGAATTTTTAAAACTATGGACATGTGCCAAGTAATGGAAATTCTAAAGATTAAATATGTGTGGTGTGTCCAGAATGTATCCAGGCATGTAATGTAGAAAATAGAGGCTTTTATTGAAGAAGATACAAGATACAATAAACATTATACATAAGACAATGACACCTCAGTCCCCTTAAAAGTAGGTACCTTGGGATCTCATGCAGTTCTCCCAATTGCCATCAGCTGCCCCATTGTATTTTCCTAAATCTCATTGATGTCCTGAAATCTCTTCCCTTTCAAAGGTGATTTTAGTTTTGGGAAAAGCCAGAAATCTCCTGGCACCAAATCTTGGTTGTAGGGAGCCTGAGTCACCAGAGCGATTTGATGTTCACAAAAAAACTCTGCATGAGATGTGATACAAGTGTAGGTGTGATGTGGTGATGAAGCTGCCAATCACCAGTTGTTCATAGCTATGCTATGGCTTTCTGAATGATCCACAGAGTGTCCACAGAGGAATGTTAAAGTGTAATGCAAAATTTGATGCAGATACGTTGCTCTACTCACCCAGTCATTTTGAATGCAATGACCACACAATACACATGCACACTCAAAGGTGTCTACTGCCCCTACTGACTAGTACAGTGAAGTAGTCACTGTTCACACATGTGCATTCCAGTCCACTCTCTTTGGCTCCCAGGTTACATCAACATCATACAAACTGTTCTCTTTATATTAACAGTGGATGGATTTTTTCTGGACAGACCTTGTATACTTCTCTTCAACTCAACATATATTTAATTAAATATAATATTCTACTTAAATAAACTATTATGGTTTAGAAACAATATTTGAGTTATATTTTCTTTCTTAAATGTCTTCAATTCTTGTGATTAAAAAAATGTGTGTGTGTATTTCTACTCCTTTCTCGTGAACATACTTCAAAGCCTTCATAAAGTGTCCTTTACTGTTTATTTATGTATGATAAACAGAGAGAATATCTTTATGCCAAATATGCTGGGCTCCTAGGAGGTATCACTGGTGAACCAAAGAAAAATTAATAGTTTGCTCCTTTATCAGCATTATCAAACCCCATTCAGTAGAGAAGGATTTATGACAAAGATATATGATAGGGCTTTACATTTTTTTTTTTTGCCTGATTCACTCCTCTCAGCTTTCAGGGGACAAAGCAGAAACCAAATTTTTCTCTGTATGTATGTTACTGCTGGTTCTTGAGACATGGTTTTGGTCACCTTTGGATAGAGATTTACTGAGCCATAAAAAACCTGCCCGCTAAATGATTCACTAGATAGGTTCAGCACATGTCCAGACATCTATGAAACCTTCCTGACTCCAAACTAACTCTCATATTTGGCCTGGTGTAGTAGTTGACTAAAAAAGACCCTTTTTGAAATAGACTCAGCTAACCAATGAAATGTAAACTGTTATTGTTTTACAAACTTTAATATATTTGTTTTTCTGTTTGTAGTATAAATGAATACAGTCTGGTTTCCTTGCCCAGGTGTCTGGACAACTAAGGGAAGCAGTTTCTCATAACCTTCAGAATGGGCTTGATAAGTAGTGTTCTCATAGACTTGAGTGGGCTCACATGCACAGTATCATGATATGTCATACAATATCTTGGTTTCCTGCCAGCTTTTTGTGTATCTACTATTGAAGGGACTAGGGCCTCACTTCTGGATGCCATGCTGGGAGACCAGGGCCATGGTAGGTGCTATGCAAGGGGACAGGTGATATGCAGTGTGTCACACAGAGACATACAGGGGGACACACAGCTTGCAACATGAGTGGATCACCCACCCTTAAATAAAGGTATGTCAAGCCTCCCCATGGCTCCATGAATATTCTTCTATCTGCCTGAATACTGGGAACATGTCAGGACTTGAATGGTCGCAACACACTGTTTCAAGTTTTAAAAGTACTTAGAGAACACAGCAATATGAAAAAAAAAACTGTCAGCAGTGGAGAATAAGTACTTGGTTCATAAAGGCTGAATCTAGGAAAGTATTCTGTGGGAATTCTTTTAGAAGTCAAGTTATGTGTGTGGGCCCAGGCCCTGGGTAACGTGGTAAAAAAGGGAAGAGCAGTGAGAAAGTTTTACAAAATATCAACCAAACCTTTTTAATAATTTTGCCTAAAGTCAGATTTTCTCTATACTTGTCAGTAAATCATTACTGAAAAACTGACTCTTGGAAATATATAAGCAGAAAGTGAATAACAGGTAGCCACAGGAGCCATTATGAAAACCCTAAACTCTTCAAATGACCTGAAAGTTGTCAGATATATCCCCACAGAATACTAACCTGTCTACTGAAAGAATTTAGCCAGTTAGTTTTTTATTATAGCATGCATATTTAAATAGTAAACATGGCATTATGTTCTTTTGTTTTAAAATTTTCTTTTTTGGGATAATTAATACACAAGGTAAGCATTATACTAGTCCAAAAGTTATATGGTGACAAATGATTCTCCAATACCTAATCACTGTGTTTTCAGTCCCCTGTTCCCAGAAAAAAATCTATATTACCCATTTCCTGGATATTCTTCCATAAATATTCTGTGAATATACAATAATATGTATGTGCACATTCATTTATTTTACCAATAATGGGATCACATTCTACAACTCTGTTCTGAATTTTCCTTTTTTAATTAAAAATGTACCTTGAATGTCATTCCATTTGGATCTAAATAAAGCTTTCTATTCTTATTAGCAGCTACATGGTATTCCCACTTATGGATATAGCATGATTTATGTAACCATCACCTATTCAAGGACATAAGGTTTTTAGTTTTTCTGAACTAGAGACAAATTGCATGTTTTTCTTTGTGAGTATAAGCAAGTTTACCTCTAGATAAATTCCTAGAAATGGAATGGTTGACTCAAATGGCATGTGAATTTAAAATTTCAATAAATATAAATCACAATTATGTTCCAATATTAGATAATATTGTGGAATCCAGCAGTGAGGGATGACTACAAAAACCTGTTGATGTAAGCTCAAAATCTGTTCCACATGTATGGACACAGAAAATAGGAAGGGGATTGACTGTGTGGGGGAGACCTAAGGGAATTAGCAAGGAGGAAACAAGTGGGACAACTGTAACTCAACAAGAATACAAATAATCTAAAAATTAGTTCTTGAGCATGTATTATATGCCAGACACTATTATAGGCACCAGAGAGACAGCAAAGTCTTCTCAGTTACATTCGAGCAGGGAGCTTATGTGGATGATATGTAGGAAAGTACATACAGTTGCCCTTATTTATTCAGGCACAGGTTTTAGCAAAAGCTAGATTTCTCTTCCTGCATTGCTCAGGTTTTGCATTTCTTTTTTTGCTACTATTAGAATAAGAATTAACCTTGGGGCTAGAGAACAATATCAAAAAATTCTTAAAGATGTGTTCATAAATGACCCACTCTTCCAGCAAACTGGACCACCATAGTAGTGGCAAAAAAAAAATAATAATAATAATTGTGACGTATCCTTTCTGATGTCAGGAATCATTCCTAATTTGAAAATTTTTTGCTGATAGTTGATGTCCTAGATTATTCACCACCTTCCAAATTTGGCTCTTGATACTTCAGTATCATGGATTCTTTTTTTTTTTTTCAGAGAGAGGGTAAGGAAGGGAGAAAGGGAGAGAAACATCAATATATGGCCACCCCTCACATATGCCCAACGGGGGACCCAGCCTACAATCCAGGCATATGCCCCAACTGGGAACCAAACCAGTAATCCCCTGGTTCACAGGCCAGCACCCAATCCACTGAACCACACCAGCCAGGGAAGTAGCATGGATTCTTGTTCCAAGAATCATCTAATGTATTGTCCACACCGAGTCTTCAGGGAGCACAGCTGCTTCCAGTTAGCAGTAATACAGTAAGCCCTATACCAAATTATATGACAAAAGAGCACCAGCCTGTGTATTCAATAAATTGTTGGTTGGTCTCTGGCTCTGTTTAGAAGTTGAGAATGGTAATTATGGCAGTAGTATATTTTATCTAGTGACACAACAGGCAAGATGAGTAAGGCATTCATCTTGAGCAGATGGTTCTCTGATTGGACAGAGACACAGATGGAGTAGCTCTGAGTGACTAAGCATTACTAGTAAGGTTATGTAGTGTTCTGGGGTGCAGTCATTTCTGCTTTGGAAAGATTTCATTTGGCCTTTCCAGTTAAGAACTTGCAACATGAAGCTAGAAGATAAAGAAAATATTTTGAGTGAAAAAAAAAGTGACTTTAAAAAAATCAATGAAGCCCTGACTGGTGTGGTTCAGAGCACTGAGCACAAACCAAAAGGTCTCCAGTTCAATTCCCAGTCAGGGCACGGGGCTGGGTTGTGGACCAGGTCCCTAGCTGGGGGCATGAGGCAACCAACTGATGTTTCTCTCCTTTCTTTTTCCCTCAATTTTCCTCTCTCTAAAAATAAATACATAAAACCTTTTTAAAAAATCAATGAAGATTTCATTTATACCAAACATGTCTTAACATTATTTTGGCCCACTCTAGTTTTAAGAAAGCATAAGCAAAACTCTTTGTAAATTAGGTTTACAGTGAAATTTATGAATTTAAAATATATTTTATTTTACTCTGGATATAAATAATAGACTATATTGATATCTATTTGTAATGAAAAAGGGTGAAAGCCAAAGTGAAATTTTATAAGGTATATTTTTAAAAATGAAAAGAGAATTGTGGAATGGGAAAGACAGTTGGCATAGCCTGGTGGTCCCTCTATTCTAGTTTTTATATATTCTTTTGGGAGAGCATCTCTGGGAAAAGATATGCTACACAGAGGAGCCAAAAAAACTACTTTTGTGTGTAGATAGCCAGTTGTCTATTAATCATTAAAGATCTTATAAAATAAGGTTTTGGGAGGGAGAGAATTATAAAATTTTCAAGAAAATACATATTCTTATAAGGAAAAACAAATAGTGTTTACAATTTTACATCACCCTTGAAATATAATCCCCTCAAGACATTGAGGATTTTGATATAGTTTGTTATATTTATTTATTTATTTATTTCCATCCATGGATAACTCAAGTGGTCATAAATTAGGCATTTTTAATATGATTTCAATAGCTGAAGAAGTATTTATGGTTTAGGTGTTTCTCAACAAATAATTTTGAGGCAACTACTTGACAAAGCAGTACATTGTTTGGTGGCAAAACATTATAATAATTGAAGGGATATACCTGAAATTCATTACCATGAAATCTACATTTTATCCATGTGTTCTCTTTAAAAATTATGTATTTGCAAAAGTCTATGCAAGGAAGTGTTGAAAAAATTAAAACCCTCATTTAATACAAAATTTATTTATTTTGTGCCATGAGATAGTACAAATGGATATAAAATAAGTCCTGGCCAGTGTAGCCCAGTGGATTCAGCAACTCCCTATGAAGTAAAGGGTTGCTGGTTCAATTCCCACTCTAGGGAACATGCCTGGGTTATGGGACAGGTCCCTAGTAGGGGACACACAAGAGGCAAACACACATCGATGTTTCTCTACCACTCTTTCTCCCACCTTCCTCCCTCTAAAAATAAATAAATATAGGAAACAGAGAGAGAGAAGAAAGAAAAAAATGAAAGAAAGACAGAAAGAAAGAGAGAGAGAGAGAGAGAGAGAGAGAGAGAGAGAGAAAGAAAGAAAGAAAGAAAGAAAGAAAGAAAGAAAGAAAGAAAGAAAGAGAAAGAAAGAAAGAAAGACTGAAAAAGCAACAGTTAAAAAAAGTAAAAGCCTGAGCTAATGTGGCTCAATGGAGTAAGTGCTGGACAGTGAACCAAAGGGTAGTTAGTTTGATTCCCAATATAGGACACAGGTCTGGGCTGCAGGCCAGGTCCCCAGTAGAAGGCATGCTAGAGGCAATCACACATTGATGTTTCTCTCTCTTTCTCCCTTCCTTCCATTATAAAAATAAATAGATATTTTTTAAATCATTAAAAAGTAAAACAAGATAAATTTGTTTAAGATAAAAGGCCATGTAAGCCAAAATATGTTTTTTCATGAAATAATATCCCTATAATAGGGATATCGGAAAGAGAAGAAGAAGAGCAAGGGAGAGAAAACCTGTTTGAAAAAGTAATGATGGAAAATTTCCATGATCTGATGAGAGAAAAATCACAAAATTCCAGGAAGCATAGAGGGTCCCAGACATGAGGAACCAAAACAGGTCTACTCCAAGACACATCATAATTAAAATGGCAAAATTTCAAGACAAAGAGAGAATCTTAAAGGCAACAGGGAGAAACAAGAAGTAGCACACAAGGGAGCCCCATCAAGACTAGCAGCTGACTTCTCAATGGAAATGCTTCACACCAGAAGGGAATGGCAAGAAATATTCCAAGCAATGAAAACCAAAGGCCTGCAACTGAGACTACTCTATCCAGTGAGGCTCTCAATTAACATGGAAGGCCAAATAAGGAGCTTCCAAGACAAAAGAAGCATCAAAGAATATACTTCCTTCAAACCAGCTCTGCAAGAGATGCTAAAGGGATTGCTTTAAGAAAAGTAATAAAAAGAGTGAGAAAGAGAGGAACACAGGTATTAAAAATGAAAATGAATAAGTACCTATTAATAATAACCTTAAATGTAACTGGATTAAATGCTCCAATCAAAAGATGTAAAGTAACTGAATGGATAAGAACTCAAGACTCACACATATGCTGCTTACAAGAGACCCACCTCAGAAAAAAAGACCTACACAGACTAAAAGTGAAGGGTTGGAAAAAATATTCCAAGCAAATAGACAGGGGAAAAATACCAGGGTAGCCATACTCTTATCAGAAAAGACAGACTTCAAAACAAGGACCATAAAAAGAGGTCCAGAAGGACATCATACTACTCAAAGAAAGAATCCATTAAGAACACATGAACATAATAAATATAAATGTACCTATCATAGGAGCCTCCAAATATGTAAGGAAAATATTGGAGGACTTGAAGAAAGTCATTGGCAGCAACACAATTATAGTAGGGGATTTTAACACTCCACTGCTAAAAAAGGATAGATCTTCCAAACAAAATATCAACAAGGATATTACAGCACTGAACAATGTCCTAGATCAAATAGACTCAACTGATACATATAGAGGCCTTCATCCCAAAGAAACAAAGTACACATTTTTTTCAAATGTACATGGAACATTTTCAAAGACAGACCACATGGAAGGACACAAAATAATCCTCAAAAAATTCAAGAAAACTAAAATCATATCAAGCATTTTGTCTGACCACAAGGAACTATAGCTAGGAACCAACCTTATGGAAAAAAGCTAAAAAACACTCAAATTCGTGGAGATAGAATAACATGCTATTAAACATTGAATTATTTCAGAATGAGATCAAGGAAGAAATCAAAATATTTCTGGAAACAAATAAAAATGAACTCACAACAATCTAAAACTTATGGGACACCACAAGGGCTGTCCTGAGAGGGAAGTTTATATTGATACGGGCCTACCCAAAAAAGATAGAAACATTTGGAATAAACAACTTAACCCAACATCTATAAGAACTGGAGGAACAACAACTAATGAAGCCCAGAGTAAGTAGAAGAAAGGAAATAACCACGATTAGAACAGAACTAAATGACACGGAGACTAAAAGGACGATTCTAAGGACAAATAAATCCAGGAACTGGTTCTTTGAAAAGATAAACAAAATTGACAAGCCTTTAAAAGGCTCATCAAGAAAAAAAGAAAGAGGATTCAAACACAATCAGAAATGAAAGAGGAGAGATTACAACTGATACCACAGAAATACAAATCATTATAAGAAATTACTACAAAGAACTGTATGCCAAGAAATTTGAAGACCTAGGTGAGACTGACAAATTTGTAGAAAAATTTAATCTTCCAAAACTGAATGAAGAAGAAGCAGAAAGTTTGAACAGACCAATAACAGCCAACAAAATTGAAGCAGTAATCAAAAAGCTCCTGGCACACAAAAGCCCTGGACCAGACATTTGCAAAGGAGAATTTTACAAAACATTTAAGGAAGAGATAACCCCTATCCTTCACAGATTATTCCTAAAAACCCACAAAGATAGAAGACTCCCAAACTCTTTTTATGAAATCAGAATCATCAAAATCCCAAAACCAGATAAAGACACAACAAAGAAAGAAAACTACAGACTAATATTGCTGATGAACATAGACACTAATATCCTCAACAAAATATTGGCAAACTGCATCCAGCAATACATTTAAAAGATCATACAGTGTGACCAAGTGGTATTAATCCCAAGGATGTAAGGATGGTACAATATTCCCAAATCAATAAGCATAATACAGCGTATACATGAAAGAAAAGACAAAAATCACATGATCATGTCAATAGTTGCAGAACAAACATTTGATAAGGTACGGCATGCATTTATGATAAAAACACTCAGCAAAGTGTTTTTGGGAACAGAGGGAGCATTCCTCAACATAATAAAGGCCATATATGAGAAACCTACACCCAATATCATACTCAGTGGGCAAAAACTGAAAGCTTACCCACTAAGATCAGGAACAAGACAAGGATGTCTGCTTTCACCACTTCTATTCAACATAGTATTGGAAGCCCTAGCCAGAGCAATCAGACAAGAAAAAGAAATAAAAGGCATCCAAATTGGAAAGGAGGAAGCAAAATTGTCATTGTTTGCAGATAACATAATAGTGTACATAAAAAATCCTATAGACTTCACCAAAAATCTGCTCAACCTAATAAGTGAATTTGACAAAACAGAGGGATTTAAAGTCAATGCACAGAAATTAAACACATTTTTGTACACCAACAATAAAATTTCAAAAGAGAAATCAAGATAAAAAAATCATACTTGCTATATCAACAAGAAAAATAAAGTACCTAGGAATAAATCTAACCAAGGAGGTAAAAGACCTGTATTCATGAAACCACACAACACTGAAGAAAGAAATCAAGGAAGACACAAACAAATGGAATCATGTACCATGTTCATGGATTGGGAGAATTAACATCATCAAAATGTCCAATCTACCCAAAGCAATTTACAGATTCAACACAATCCCTATGAAAATACCAATGACATATTTCACAGATATAGGACAAACATTTCCAATACTTATATGAAACCATAAATGACCCTGAATAGTTCAGCAATTTTGAAAAAGAAGAACAACATAGGAGGGATCACAGTACCTGATATCAAACCGAATTACAAACCTGCTGTAATGAAAATAGTCTGGTACTGGCATAATAACAGACACATAAACCAATGGAACAGAACAGAGAGCCCAGAAATAAACCCAAGATTCTATGGGCAATTAGTATTCGGCAAAGGGGGAAGATACATAATATGGAGTAAAAATAACCTCTTCATCTAATGGTGTTGGGAGAACTGAACAGCTATACGTAAGAAAAATGAAACTTGATCACCAACTTACACCACACACAAAAATAAAATAAAGGTGGATAAAAGACTTAAATATAAGTTGTGACACCATAAAAGTCCTACAGGAAAACATAGTCAGGAAAATGTCAGATATTCCACACACCAATATTTTCCCTGATATGTCCCCTAGAGCAAGGGACATAAGGGAAATAATAAACAAATGAGACCTCATCAAATTAAAAAGCTTCTGCACAACTAAAGAAAATGGCATTAAAATGAAAAGAGAAGCAACTGTATGGGAAAACATATTTGCCAATGATAACTCTCACTAGGGTTTGATCTCCAAAATATATAAAGAACTCACATGACTCCACTCCAGGAAGACAATCAAATTAAAAAATGTGCCAAGGACTTGAACAGGCACTTCTCCAAGGAGGACATACTGAGGGCCCAGAGATATATGAAAAGATGGTCAGCGCCCTGGCTGGCGTAGCTCAGTGGATTGAGCGTAGGCTGCGAACCAAAGTGTCGCAGGTTCGATTCCCAGTCCGGGTACATGCCTGAGTTGCAGGCCATGACCCCCAGCCACTGCACATTGATGTTTCTCTCTCTTTCTCCCTTTCTTCCCTCTCTAAAAATAAATAAATAAAGTGTTGAAAAAAAAAGGAAAAAAAAAGAAAAGATGCTCAGCATCACTAGCTTTCAAAGAGATGCAAATTAAAACCACAGTGAGATACCACTTCAGAATGGCCAGCAAAAACAAATCAAGAAACAACTGTTGGAGAGGATGTGGAGAAAAGGGAACCTTGGTGCACTGTGTGAATGCAGACTGGTATAGCCACTGTGAAAAACAGTATGGAATTTCCTCAGAGAACTAAAAATGGAACTGCCTTTTAACCCAGTAATTCCACTGCTGGGATTATACCCTAAGAACCTTGAAACACCAATCCAAAAGAACCTGTGCACCCCAATGTTCATAGCAGCACAATTTACAATAGCCAAGTGCTGGAAGCAACCTAATTGCACATCGGTAAGTGAATGGATCAAAAAAGTATGGTCAATTTACATGATGGAATTCTATGCAGCAGAAAGAAAGAAGGAGCTCCTACCCTCTGCTACAGTGTGGATGGAACTAGAGAGCATTATGCTAAGTGAAACAAGCCAGGTAGTGAAAGACCATATGATCTCATCTATAAGTAGAACCTAATCAACGCAACAACCAAGCAAGCAAAATATAACCAGAGACATTGAAATAAAGAACAAACTGACAGTGACCAGAAGGGCAGAGGGAGAGGATAACAGGTGCAAAAGGGGAAGGGTCATCAAGGAACATATATAAGATACACAGAACAAATCAAAAGGGGAGTAGGATTAAGGGTGGTAGGTGGGGATAGTTGGGGTGAGGGGGAGTAGTGGGGGGAAATAGAGACAACTGTACTTGAACAACAAAATAAATAAATAAATAATTGTTTAATGTCTCAAAAAAGAAATGTGATGTTTGTAAAATATAGGTAATGGCAAGCTTATCAAAAAGAAAAATAGTGTCAGGATATTTAATTTACAACTTTATAATATTTAAAATTTCAATTTGGGGTAAAATCATTAAGTGCAGCTAATAACAATTAATAAAAAATCACAGATGAAGTATAACAATCAAAAGATTTCAGGCAGTTATATATCAGAATACTAAAAATAATTTCTAGATATATTGAGAATGATAGCAAAATCCACAACTTTTAACTTCAAATATTGTACTTTCTTCACTAGAAAATCTATATAAAATTTTAAGATTTTCCATGAATTTTATTGGTATTGTTACAGAGTCCCACCATTGGTGTTCTGGAACAGCTGTGGGGTTCGATTGCCCACCTCCACTCCCAAGGCAAGAGTTTGGTGAAAAAGGAAAGGGTTTGTTCATTTAAAGTTTATACAGATTTAAAATAATGGCAGATTTCTGCCATTAAGTCCTACTCCCTTTAAAAATTTCCCAAAATAAATAGTCCTGCCTCCCTCAGCCAAACAAGGCCAGTTTCAGAATACACCACTCAGAGGTACCATCTTTCAGAAAAGCAGACATCTGCATGTCAGTATTCCTGGTCACTGTTCAGCTCCAAGCATCTCTCAGGAGTTTGGGTGGCCAGGCAGGTACCTGCAGCACTGCCAGCTCTGCTGCTGCCTTCTGCAAGCAGACTTTCAGGCAGACCTCTTCTGAAGACTTTGAGACCTCATGGCAGCCTCCTGTGCAGACCTTGTGACAGACTCCCCGTCACATCCACTGGCAAACCTACAGGGAGGAGACCTCCTGACCTCCAGACCTTGTGGCAGCCTGCTCTAATTTAAATGTTCAGTTTAGAACTTCCTGCATGATCTAATATCCGGCTCTTCCTATGGTGCATTAGTAGCCACCATTTTTGTCAGCTCTCCAATGTCTTTGATTCTTTTTTGGCTGCCATCTTTAGTCAGGGCAAGAGTTCCCGGCAAAACAGGGGCATCCACCTCTCCCCTCCCACTAAGTCAGGAGTCACTGCAAGTTCTCTCAGTCACATATACAATTCCGCAGCTTTAGAGATCCTTTCAAGAAGTCATGGGCTGTTAACTTGCCTTTATTATGTAATGTATCCGAAAACACTGTACTTTTCGCTCTTCCCTGCCCCCAATCCTGCCTCAAGGCAAGATCATGAGCGGTAGTTTCTTCCCTACTTTCAGGGCACCCATGCTCTATATCCCATTACAGTATCTGTATACAAGTATCTAATAACCTTGTACACGTCTAGTTTGGTTAAATTTTCTATTTGATCCCTGAT
The DNA here is from genome assembly GCF_019186645.2 of Phyllostomus hastatus. Taxonomy (NCBI): domain Eukaryota; kingdom Metazoa; phylum Chordata; class Mammalia; order Chiroptera; family Phyllostomidae; genus Phyllostomus; species Phyllostomus hastatus. Next base: position 19,429,856 of record NW_025334022.1, read on the forward strand.
ACCATTCATACACTAATGAGAAGAGAAACATCAGACATACTTTATCTAAAAAGGAGTCTGGGCGGCCAGGCATTTGATTACAGAAATATACCAGACAATATACCGCAGATTATAAATTATATCTGACTTCCAGTAAGTTTCCTTTGCTGAATCAGAACTCATGTTTTTCTATCCTATGGAGGTATTGCTATCATATTCAGGACAACATTCTATAAACTGTAAAATTCTAGTCCATGGAGTTCAATTCTCCTGTGGTCATGCTGTCTGCTGCTAATCATTTCCTTATTAGTGAAACAACACATGGTCTTTTAACTATGTAGGAAAGGCAAATTCTGTGGGTTTCTAGTTTTGTGCCAAGATTGTACTGCATTTCTTATGTTGGCAGTCAGCTTTCGCATTTGGCTGTTTTCCAGGTATGTTTTTGATAGACACTACTTCACATGAAAGAGAAAGGCTATCATTACACTACATCAATATATGATGGCAAACCGCCCTCAGATATTATGTTTCCACTTCTAAGTTGAGGTTTGATCTTTTGTTGCTTACCACATTCATTGAAAAATGAGAAAATTCTATTGATTTAAAAATTTTTTATTAAAAACTGAGAGTATGCAAAGGAATATTTATAAATTATATGTAAGATATGATGAACTATAATGAGCATTCTTTTGTCACATGATTTGTGAAAAATAACATTATCATTACCTTTCAAGTCCTGAGTGCTTCACTTCCCCTCCTCTCATTCAGGTAGTCTCTATCCTGAATTTTGTGTTTATCATTCTCTTGCTTTTCTTTATACTTTTATCATATGTTTGTATCCCTAAAATACCATGTTTTTAATTTTGCAGTTTAATCTTTATATATAAGAAATCACACTGTAGGTATTTTTATGTGGTTCATTTTGATGATAAATAATATGTTCTTCAGACTCATTCATGTTGTTTCATGAGGTTTTGGTTCCTTATTTGCTGCTGTGTAGAAGGTTCCAGTATGTGACTACTTGAGAATGTATTTATTAATTCTACTATTGATGAGCATTTGAGTTACTTCTGTTTTTTTAAACCATTACCAACTGTGCTATTATGAATATTTCTTGTAACTATCTCCTAGTGCGTATCTGCAAGAGTTTATCCAGTGTATAAATGTGCATAGCTGTGTAGTTGCTGGGTCAGAGGGTATGAACCACTTCAACTTTACTAGATAATGTTAATTTATTTTTCAAAATTGTTATGTATAAGTGCTTCATTATATTCTATCTTTTATTGTACAACACTTAATATTGTCAGAATTAATTGTCTGCCAGTCTGGTGAATGTTAAATGGTGTCACATTTTGATGAGTTATGCATTTTCCCTAGTAATGAGATTGACCATCTTACATATGCTTTTTGACTATTTGTGCTTCTAGGTAGTGACTGGCCATGTTTTTGTTTTTTGGGGGGTAGGGGGTTTGCCCATTTCTATTTTTTTATTGATTTTTAAAAATAGACTCTGGATACTAGTCATTTTTCAATTATGTGTTGCAAATCTCTTTTCAGTTCATGATGTGTCTTTCCATTTTAATGACATATTTCAATGAACAGATGTTTTAAATTTAGGTATAACTAAATTTGATAATTTTTTCCTTAATGTTTTTATCTTGTATTTTGTTTAATGAATTCTTTCCTAGAAGTTCCTAAAGATATTTTCCTATATTGTTTTCTAAAAGCTTACATTCTTGCCTATTGTATTTAACTTGTATATCTATTTGGATTTTTTTATTGCTGTTGTTTATGATGTTAGGTAGGGATTCAGTTCCCATATACAGAGCAACCTGTGGCAGAACTATGAGTATTTACTGAGATGTTCATTTTTACCCATTGATGTGCAATGCTGGTTCTGTCATAATTCAAGTTCTTTTCCATGGTGGGCTCATAATTTTATTTCATTGATTAGTATGTCTTTCCCTCTGCCCATTCTAAATTGTCTCCATTATTATAGCTTTATAAAAAAAGCTTGATAACTGTTTTTTGTAATTCTGGATTGTTAAGACTATTCTTGGTCTTTTTTTCTTCCATATAAACTTCCTAATTGCATCACCATATAACACACACATTCATTCACATACCTGCCAGGATTTGGTTTGGTATTTCATTGTATCTTTATTTTCATCTGAAATGGATTGACATTATTTTTATTTTGACTCTTCCAATACATAGCTATAGTGTCTCTCTCAATATATTTAAAGGTTTAAACTATTTTCTAAAACTTTTATCATACCACTGTAAAATTTTTGCAGTTTATTTGGTTTTAATTTTAAATGTTTCATGTTCCTGATACTAGTGTTTAAAGTATTTATTCTTACATCTTCTAACAATTTGTTGCTGGAATATAGAAGTGTAATCCATTTGGATATTTTATTTGAAATTCAGCAATCTTTCTAAACTGTCTTATCCTAAATATTCATATGTGGGTTACATTGGGTTTCTGTGAATATAATCTTATCACTAGTAAATAATGATAATTTTATTTTTTTCTAATTATTATTCCCCACCACTCGTATTTTACTTGCCTCATATGTACAAGGACTTCCTGTCAAATGTTGGATAGAATTTTTTTTAATCCTTACCTGAGGATATGTTTGATTTTTTTTTTTTAGAGAAAGAGAGAGAGAATTAGAAAATGAATGTGAAAAAGAAACACCGATCAGTTTCCTACCTTACATACTCCCAGCCAGGGATCAAACCCACACCCTAGATATGTGCTCTGACCAGGGATCGAACTGACAACCTTTTAGTGTGTGGAATAATGCTACAACTTATTTAGCCACCCAGCCAGGGCAATAAAATTTTTTAATAGAAGTTTCCATTTCTTATTCCTTATCTTAAAAGGAATAATTTTAATAGTTTATCATTGACTACCATATTTCTGGAAGGAGTTTTTAAAAAAATAACCTTTATTGGGTTATTTAAGAAGTTTCCTTCTGTTTTAGTTTGCTGAGTTTTATCTTAAATGGGTATTCGGTTTTATCACATTCCTTTTCTGCAGCTCTTGAGATGATTTTTTGTCTCTCAAAAATGTTAATATGGTGAATTATCATATTGGCTACCATTTGGCTGTGCCTTATGTCTTTTACTTTTACTTCACTGGTATCAGTAGCAAGCAGGGCAACCAGCTTTATGCAGCACCCACCTTAGCTGTACTTCTTATCATTCACCATCTGCAGCAGGTAATTTTCTGATGGCACGGTGTAGAAAGCCCTGGGTATCTGCTTGGAGGTTATGCACAGGCTGGAAATGAGGACTTAATGCCCTCTGGGGTGATTCAAGCTAGTGAGAAATATTTCCATCTTCTCTGCTTGGAATCCTTATTTGTGGGTGAAGGATGAGGTGGAGTGATGTCAAGTTAAGACAATTATATCATTTTTTTAAAATCCTTACCTGAGGATATGTTCATCGATTTTGGAGAGAGAGGAAGGGGGGGGGTGGAGAGAGAGAGAGAGAGAGAGAGAGAGAGAGAGAGAGAGAGAGAGAGAGAGAGAGAACAAACATTGATGTGAGAAACATTGATCATTTGCCTCCTGCAGGCACCTTGACCAGGGATATAACCTGCAATCTGGGTATGTGCCCTGACCTGGGAGAATACCGGTACTTTTTTGTGTATGGACCACCCAGGCAGGGAAAAACAATGATATTCTTTCTCAAGTGTTATCAAATTTATATTCCAGGATAAGCCCAGTGTGGTTACGGTATCTAATGTTTTGTGCAGTGGATCTGACTTACTGATAATCTGCTTATTATTTTGCATCAATTCCATGAGACATATTGGTTTACAAAATCCCATTCATTTGTAAGGCTCTACTATAAAGGGTGTGCTAGTCTCAGGAAAATGAGCAGAGGAGTATTCCCATTTTTCAACATTCTGGAATAGTTTGTGTAAAATTGAAATTACTTGTTTCTTGATTGCTTGACAGGTCTCTTTCATTCAATCATCTGGTCTTGAAGTATTCATTGTAAGAATATTTTGACTACTGATTCCATTTCTTTAATATTTGGTTATTATATTTATTCCTTTCTTGTATTTTTTTCATTACCATTTACTCCACTTATACTCCTCTCCCCCAAGGAATCACAACACTGTTGTATGTCTCCATGAGTCCTTTTTCCATTTTTTAATAATTTCTTTTATTGTTGTTCAAGTGCAGTTGTCTCCATTTCCATGCCATCCCACCCCCCTCTCCCACCCATCCAACCTCCCACCCTTGAACCTATCCCCTTTGGTATGTCCATGTGTCCTCTATACATTTTCCTTGATGGCACTTCCCCTATTATAATCTATTATTTGCCCCCTGCTTTTCCCTGCTTACTGTCAGTTTGTTCATTATTTTGATGTCTCTGGTTGTATTTTGCTTGCTTGTTTGTTTTGTTTAGATTCCATATATAGGTGAGATCATATGGTATTTCTCTCTCACCGCTTGGCTTATTTCACTTAGCATAATGTTTTCTAGTTCCATCCATGCTGTCACATATGATAGGAGTTCCTTCTTTCTTATGCTGAATAGCATTCTGTGGTGGAAATGTACGACATTTTTTTGATCCACTCATTTACTGATGGACACACAGGTTGCTTCCAGCACTTCGCTATTGTAAATTGTGCTGCTATGAACATTGGGGTGCATAGGTTCTTTTGAATTGGTGTTTCAGGATCCTTACAGTATAATACCAATAGTGGCATTACTGGGACAAGAGGTAGTTCCATTTTTAGTTTTCTGAGAAAATTCCGTAGTGTTTTCCACAGTGGCTTCACAAGTCTGCATTCCCATAAACAGTGCACTACAGTTCGCTCTACTCCACAACCTCTCCAAGTGCTGTTTGCTGATTTTTTTGTTTTTTTTTAATTTTATTCTTGTTCAAGTACAGTTGTCTGCATTTCCCCCCACCACTACCCCCCCAACCCCAGCCATTCACACATCCCTCCCCTTATTCCACACCCCCTTGGTGATCTCCATGTGTCCTTTATAACTGTACATGAAATCCCTTCTCCTCTTTCCCCCCATCATCCTTCCCCATCTCTCCTCTGGTTACTGTTAGATTGTTCTTAATTTCAATGTTTCTGGGCATATTTTGCTTATTTGTTTGTTTTGTTGGTTGGGTTCCACTTAAAGGTGAAATCACATGGTATCTATATTTCACTGCCTGGCTTATTTCGCTTAGCAAATGCTCTCCAGTTCCATCCATGCTGTCGCAAAGTGTAGGAGCTCCTTCTTTCTTTCTGCTGCATAATATTTCGTTGTGTAAGTGTACCATAGATTTTTGAACCATTCATTTACTGGTGGGCACTTGGGTTGCTTCCAGCACTATGCTATTGTAAATTGTGCTGCTATGAACATTGGGCTGCATAGGTTCTTTTGGATTGGTATTTCAAGGTTCTTAGGATATAATCCCAGCAGTGAAATTGTTGGGTCAAAAGGCAGATACATTTTTAGTTTTCTGAGGAAATTCCATACTGTTTTACACAGTGGCCACACCAGTATGCATTCTCACCAACAGTGCACTAGGGTTCCCTTTTCTCCACATCCTGTCCAACACTTGTTATTTGTTGATTTATGATGGTCATTCTGACTGGTGTAAAGTGGTATCTCATTGTGTTTTTAATTTACATCTCTCTGATGGCTAGTGATGCTGAGCACCTTTTTATATGTCTTTGGGCCCTCCATATGTCCTTCTTAGAGAAGTGCTTGTTCAAGTCCTTTGCCCAATTTTAATCAGACTGTTTGTGTTCCTGGAGTGGAGTTGTGTGAGTTCTTTATATGTTTTGGAGATCAAACCCTTGTTTGAGGTATCTTTGGCAAATATTGTTCCCATACAGTTGGTTCTCTTTTCATATTAATGCTGCCTTCTTTAGCCGTGCACAAGCTTTTTATTTTGATAAGTTCTCATTTGTTTATTCTGTCTTTATGTCCCTTGCTCTAGGGAACATGCCAGTAAAAATATTGCTGTGTGGAATATCTGGGATTTCCCTGCCTATGTGTTTCACCAGGGCTTTTGTGGTGTTATGACTTATGTTTGTCCTTTATCCACCTTGAATCTAGTTTTGTGTATGGTGTAAGTTGGTGATCAAGTTTCACTTCTTTGTGTGTAGCTGTCCAGATCTCTTATCACCATTTATTGAAGAGGCTATTTTTACTCCATTTTATGCTTCTGCCCCCTTTGTCAAATATTAATTGATCCTAGAGACACGGGTTTATTTCTGGGCTCTCTATTCTGTTCCATTGGCCTATGTGTTTGTTCTTATGCCAGTACTATACTGTTTTGATTACAGTGGTCTTATAATATAGTTTGACATCAGGTATCATGATCTGTCCTACTTGGTTCTTCTTTCTGAAAATTTTTGCAGCTATTCAGAGTCATTTGTGGTTCCGTATAAATTTTTGAAATGTTTGTTCTATATATGTAAAATATGTCATTGGTACTTTAACAGGGAATTCATTGAACCTATAAATTGCTTTGGGTAGTATAGACATTTTGCTGATATTAATTCTTCCAATCCATGAGCATGGTACATGCTTGATTTATTTGTGTCTTCCTTACTTTCTTTCTTCAGTGTTGTGTAGTCTTCTGAGTACAGGTCTTTCTCCTCCTCAGTAAGGTTTATTCCTAGGTACCTTATTTTTTTGTTATAGCAAATGGAATTTTTCTCTTGACATCGAATTCTGATCTTTCATTGTTGGTGTATGAAAATCCTTTATTTTCTAATTATTGACTTTGAATTGTGCTGTTTTGCCAAATTTGCTTATTAGGTGGAATAGAGTTTTGGTGGAGTCTATAAGGTTTTATATGTACACTATCATATCATCTGCAAACAAGGACAGTTTTACTTCTTCCTTTCCAATTTGAATGCCTTTCATTTCTGTTTCTTGTTTGTTCACTGTGGCAAGGACTTCCAGTACCCTGTTGAATAGAAGTGGTGAAAGCAAACATCTTTGTCTTGTTCCTCATCTTAGTAGGAAAACTTTCAGTATCTACCCATTTAGTATGTTGTTAGCTGTAGGTTTATCATATATGTCCTTTATCATGTTGAGGGATGCTTCCTCTATTCCAAATTTGCTGAATATTTTTATCATAAATGGGTGCTGTACCTTAAATGCCTTTTCTGCATCTATTGATATTATCATGTGATTTTTGTCTTTCCTTTTGTTTATGTGATGTATTATATTTATTGATTTGTGAACATTACACCATCCTTGCATGCTTGTGATGAATCCCAATCAATCATGGTGTGTGATCTTCTTAATGTACTGCTGGATGCAGTTTGCCAATAGTTTGTTGAAGATTTTCACATCTATGTTCATCATTAATATCAGCCTGCAGTTTTCTGTCTTTTTTGTGTCTTTATCTGGTTTTGGGATTAGAATGATGGTGTCCTTATACAAAGAGTTTGGGGTGAAAGAGAAATACCATATAATCTCACCTATAAGTAGAACCTAATCAACAAAACTAATAAGCAAGCAAAATACAACCAGAGACATTGAAATAAAGAACAAACTGTCATTAACCATACAGGAGAAGGAGAGGGATAATAGAATATAATATGGTAAGGGCCATCAAAAAAACATGTATAAAGGACACATGGACAAAACCAAAGGGCATACATTCCAGCATGCAAGGCAGGGATAGGGAGGCGGGGGGTAGTGGTGGAGTGAAAATGGAGACAACTGTACTTGAACAACAATAATAAATAAATAAATAAATAAATAAATAAATAAATAAATAAATATAGAGTTTGGGAGTCTTCCCTCTTCTTGGATTTTTTGAGTCTGAGAAGGATAGGGGTTAAGTTTTCTTTAAATGTTTTGAAAATTCTCTTGTGAAACCATCCAGTCCAGGGCTTTTGTGTGATGGTAGTTTTTTTTTATTACTACTTCGAATTCTCCAGCTGTTATCAGTGTCCTTAGGTTGTCTGCTTTTTCTTCATTCCATTTTGGGAGATTATATTTTTCTAGAAATTTGTCCATTTCACCGAGGCTTTCTAATTTCTTGGCATATAGTGGTTCATACTAATTTCTTAAAATCCTTTGTATATCTGTAGTATTGGGTGTAATCTCTAAGCTTTCATTTCATATTTTATTTATTTGGGTCCTCTCTTTTTTTCTTGATGAGGTTGCTTAAAGTGTTGTCATTTTGTTTATCATTTCAAAGAACCAGCTCCTCATTTAGTAATTCCTTGAATTGTTCTCTTAGTCTCTACATCAGTTAATTTTGCTGTGATCTTAGTTATTTCCTACTTTCTACTCACTCTGGGCTTTATTTGTTGTTGTTCCTCCAGTTCTAGTAGATGTAGGGTTATGTTGTTTATCTGAAATGTTTTTATCTTTTTTAGATAGGCCTGTGTTGCTATGAACTTCCCACTCAGGACTGTCTTTGCTATGTCCCATAAGTTTTGGACAGTTGTATGTTCATTTTCATTTGTTTCCAGAAACTTTTTGATTTACTCTTTGATGTCACTATTAACCCATTCATTGTTTAATACCAACCTATCCAATCTCCACAAATTAGAGTGCTTTTGACTATTTTCTTTGAGGTTGGTTTCTCATTTCAGGCCCTTGTGGTCAGAGAATGTGCTTGATGTGATTTCAATTTTTTTAATTTGTTGAGGGTTCTTTTGTGTCCTATCATGTGGTCTATGTTTGAAAATGTTCCATGTGCATTTGAAAATAATGTGTACTTTTCTTCATTGAGATGAAAGGTTTTATATAATTCAGTTAAGTCCATTTGATCTAGGGCATTGTTCAATGCCACAATATTCTTGTTGATATTTTGTTTGGAAGATCTATCCATTGTGGACAGTGGGGCATTGAAATGTGCTAGCATAAGTGTTTTGCTGTCTATATCTTGAAGTCCTCCAAGATTTTCCTTATATATTTGGGTGCTCCTATGTTGGGTGCATATATGTTTATAAATTTTGTCTTCTTGATAAAGTCTTCCCTTGAGTATTATGATGTATCCTTTTGTGCCTCTTTTTATGGCCTTTGCTTTGAAGTCAATTTTTTTGATATATGTGTTGCTATCTCAGCTTTGTTTTTTTCCCCTTCAGCTTCAAGATTTTCTTTCTAATCCTTTACTTTCATTCAATGTAGGTATTTTTTTTTCTAAGGAGGGTCTCCTGTAGGCAGCATATGTGTGGATCTTGTTTACTTATCCATTCAGCTACCTTATTTCTTTTGATTTGAACATTTAATCCATTTACATTTAAGGTTATCGATAGCTTCTTTTCCCCCTTTGTATCTGTGTTCCTCTCTCTCTCACACACACTTTTTTCCTTCTTCTTATATCAGTCCTTTTTTGCATATCTTGCAGTGTTGGTTTGGTGGTGGTGTGTTCTTTCAGCCTTCTTTTGTCTGGGAAAATCCTTTGTTCACCTTCCATTTTAATTGAGAGCCTCAGTTGGTAGAGTAATCTTGGTGCAGGCCTTTGCTTTTCCTTACTTGGAATATTTCTTGCCATTCCCTTCTGGTTTGTAGTGTTTCTGTTGAGAAAATCAGCTGCTAGCCTTATTGGAGTTCCCTTGTATGTTACTTCTTGTTTCTCCCTTGCTGATTTCAACATTCTGTCTTTGTCTTTAAAACTTAGCATTTTAATTATGATGTGTCTTGGTGTAGGCCTCTTTGGGTTCATTTTGATTGGGACCCTCTGTGCTTCCTGAACTTGTATGGCTTTTCCCCACTCCAGGTTTGGAAAGTTTTCTTTCATTATTTTTTCAAACGGGATTTCTATTCCTTGTTCCTTTTCTTCTTCTGGTATTCCTATGGTTTAAATGTTGTTGCATTTCATGTTGTCTTAGAGTTTCCTTATGCTATTTTCATATTTTTAGTTATTTTTCATTCAGCTGCTCTATCTGGTTATATATTAGTACCTTGTTTTCCAGTTCACTATTTTTGTCCTCTTCTTCATCCAGCCTGCTTGTAATTCCTTCTAATTTGTTTGGGGTTTTTTTTTTTCAGAAATTATATTCTTCATTTATTCCTGGTTCTCGCTTATAGTTTCTATTTCCTTTTTCATACTGTTGTAGTTCTCACTCAGTTCCTTCTGGTTGTCTGTGGGTTTGTTTAGCATCCTTATAACCATTCTTTTGAATTCTATATCTGATCATTAGCTTGCCTCCATTTCATTTAGCTCTTTTAGTGGGGAATCTTCCATTCCTTTTGATTGAAAGTTCATTTTTTGTTTCCCCATTTCAGGTGAAACTTTTTGTTTGTTTCTCTGATTCCCAGTGCTCTGATTTGCTAGCTTTTTTTGTGGGATGAAGTTCTATGGAAGGAATTCTTTGAGATTCAATGATGTGGTCTTTTTGATCTCCTTGACTGGTTGCTCTAGTGTTGCCCTTCCTTCCATTTGTGTGTGGGTACTTGGTTTTTACCTATTGGTGACCCCTTTGTTGGTGGGTTCTTCTTCTAGTGGGTTTAATGGTATGCACAATTTCTACCTTGTCTTGTCTGTGATCAGAAGCTGGGCAATGGTGGAATGGATTAAGACAGCAGGAGAGTATTTTGAGATTTAAAGTACCAACAAATAGAAAAGAGATAGGAGATCTTTTAGAAAAGTATAGCAATAACTGTGATATTTCACCCAACTAGCCAGTTTTTATAATGTCAAAAAGACTTTTTATAAATAAGACTATTGTTAGAGGGGGGAAAAGAATGTGTGCTGACTACAGAAAGCAGAGCAGTTATGCAAGTTTAGATGGTACGGTATAATGAGAGTAAGGACTAGAAACTTGGTATAGTGTGCAAGAGAATATACTTAACCACATTAATAAAGCTCAGGGAGATAATGAAGTGGATCAAGACCAGGGAAGAGTGCTGTGTGGGAATTGGAACAACAATAATATGTCAAGAAATATATTATCTGAATAAAAAGTAAAAGACCAAGGATAGTGTGTTATTGGAATATGAGTCAAGTGAAGGAAGGGAAATTAAAATGCAATATGAAAGGGAGAACAAAGAAAACCAGTCAATTACATCAAACAAATGAAAGAAAGAAAACTAAACACAAAAAGAGAAATAATAATAATTATTATTATTATAAATAATAACAAAAATTAAAATTAAATTAAAAAATAAAATACAAGTTCTATAGGTTAGCAGAATGAATTTTTTCTCAGTTGTTGGTATTAGCCTTCTGATCTCTCTCTAGATTTGTCTTTGGTCCTTTCACATGTCTAGGTCTTATTGTCTTACACTTGAAAGAAAAAAAACCTCCTGCTCACTTTAAACCCACAAAACAGGTTCTGCTGGTCTTCCTGGATCCCCTAGGTAGAAGGAGGCTGGGCTACCTTTTTTTCCTCTCCTGTGGTTCTACACGGAGAGCTCCATCTGGGCTACAATATTCATAAGTGTCCAGCCTGCAGCCCAAGCCCTCAAAGTGCTTTGTGACCCCCAATGTCCATATGCACCAGGCTAGTGCCTTTAATCCACCTCGTTGTGCCACTCTTTGATTAGTGCATGAGGTGCTCTGAGTGGGAGCAAGTCACACCCCACCTCCTTCTTTACTGTACTGAGCACTGTGCACACAAAATCTCCTCAGAGCAGTTTAGTTCCCCTATTAAAATAAGTCTTTCTGGGGACTTCTACCATTCTAAGTCCCTGTTGCCCCACTTTGAACAGTCTCTGAGGCACCCTGATTTGGAGCAAATTACGTTCTCCTCCTCCATCTTTGCTGGCCCAGCCTCAGTGTACCAGAGTTCCTTGCCCAGTGGTTGAGATCCTTTTATTTTGAAGAAATTCCCCTTGGTTGTTGCCAGCTGTTCTTAGCAAGTGCCCAGCTTTTCACACAGCCCAATTCTCTGACCAGTCCCCATATTATCTGGGTCACATCAGTCATGGCCCAACTCTTCTCCCATCTCCAGGTGTGACCTGGCTTCCCAATTTCTCTGGTACTATCCCAGCTAGCAACCACAGTCCCAGCCAAGGAATAGCACCTCTGTTTATCTCCCACTGCATCTTTAAACCCTGAGCAACTTCAAGCATCTAGGTCTATCCTGGAGTGGGACCGGCTTCCCTGCTCTGGGAGGGAAGGGAGCTGAGAAGTTACAATCACTGACCCAGCTATCCTCCAAAGTTCCTGCAGCAGCTGCAGTCCCTAAAGGGAACACAGCATCTGCAGTCTGCAGAGCAGGGTCCACGGACCTACCTGTCAGCCTATACAATCTCCTTATCATCCATTTTTAAATGTCCTCTGCAATATTTGGCTTCCAAACTTTATATAAGCTGGGATCTGTTGGCTATTCACTCTGTTCCTCAGAAGATCAGCTAGGTGTTCAGTTGGGTGCACAAGTAAATGGGTTCAGCTCCTACTTATGTTGCTGCCATCTTTTGCCCCTCCTTAAATTTGGGGGCTTTAATATGACACACTCATAAATTATTGATGACAAAATTAGGTTGCCAGCCTTTGATTTTGCCAAGAAAGTATACTGTTTAAAACATATGCTGTCATATACTATTATAATGTCATGCGAGATAGTAAATGTTAACATCAAAAATGTAGAAAAGATAAAGAACAGTCCTCCTAAAAAGGGGACAGTAGACTGTTAAACTGACTATATAAAATTGTGCTTTTTGTAATTTTACCAAACAGCATGGTCCATGGATTAGCACTTCAGAACCATTATTGAAGGAAACTTGAAAAATTTCAAATTTAGGAATTCAGTCTCCATAGAGACCAGTTACTTTTCTTGTTCAAATAATATAGACACTATCCCTGACTCAATCCATCTGTCTCCAAGTGTATGTTACTGGTTGCAAGATTACTGGTAACAAAATGTGATTAGATCAGTGATAGTTCATTCTTTCTACATAAAGAAATTAAGAAAAATCATTTAAAATTCACACTTTAATACATACATATCTTTAATATACTTTTCTCTCTGAAAGTAGCCTCTTATTCAGTGAGTATCATCAATTTTATTTTTATGTGTTTTTTGAGACTCTGTAGTCTGATATTACTGATTGTAACATAAATGTATTATCTTTATTGCATAATGTGAGCTCTGGGAAAAATAGCCCAGTCACTTCTACCATTTCCTCACTGTCCTCTGTAAAAACAGAGTATTTAAAATCCTTTTTGTAGATGTGCCTATTCTAGCATTAAAGTGGAAAAACACATCATTCCTTCCTTTCTTTCACCATCATTTCTTCCTTCTGTACCAACAAGTAGTTAAAACCCTTCATCAATACTTTATCTTGTCTGTCTGTCAGACACAGTTCTTCTGAGATGCTGTAATTGCTCAGCTTTCTTATTTGTGTGGTGGAAAATCATGCTGATTGTTCATTTTTTGCTTCTTATTTTTCAATACTCTGAGAAAGAGCATGCTAAATGTTAGAATAGTGATTAGCTCCTTATTCTATCTACCCATAGCCTTCTGGGCCTGTCACTCTCACCTCCAACCCTCCCTCCACAACAGGAAGCTGGAGGGAAACTTGCTATGTTCCAGACTTTGAAAGGAGCCTTTGCTGACATTAGTTTTGCCTTTGTAATAGAATAATAAAGTACCCTTCTGCCTTCTGGCACATAAAGACCTCATTAACTTTATTCTAATTGCACAAGTTTACTTCAGATATACTGACATAAATGGAAACAACAAAAGTAGATCCAGCTGGACTGCAAATTGTATTTGAGGACATGGTTTTATTATTCAAATTATTATAAGTGAATTTAACTTCTTTACATGTGAATTTCAAAATTATACAATAGGAAATAAAAATGAGATAATAGTTATATGTTGAAAACAGAAGTTTTAAATCATAAGGAAAAACTGAGTGATGTTTCACCCTCCTATTTAACTAAGTTAACTAATTAACTGAGCCAACTGGCTTAGTTCTTTCATTAGGTAACTTAATCATACCATTCTTTATTGTGTTAATGCAATTAGAATACATTTCCCTAATGTAACCTCCGCCTCCTTTTGTAGTTATTCTTTTGAAGCATAGAAATCTAACATAATTTATAATTTCTTTTATAATGATTTTATTGTTTATACAGTTGTCACCATTTTCCCCCTAACACTCTCCCCGACACACCCACCCCACCTCCCACACTCAGTCCTACCCCCTTATAATTTCATCAGTCTGATAGGTTCAAAAAATATTTGCAAATAATTAAAATAATGTTTTATATAGATTAAGCATATTAATTGGAATATTTAATAGACTTTTTTCACCTTCTCAATTACAACATTAACATGAGGAGTTTACCCATTCTCCAGGAGGTAGATGGTGGCAATGTAGGTGGGAGCTGAGCCCACTTGCTCATGCACACAACTGGGACACCTAGCTCATCTTCCAAAGAACAGAGGGAACAACCAACAGAATCTCAGCTCTTAGGAAGTTTAGAACCCAAAGCGTGCAGAGGATACTTAAAAACAGGCGGTAAGGAAATTTTGTAGGCCAACAGGAAGGTCCCTGGGCCAAGCACTGGAGACTGTGGTTGCCCACAGGAGCATTGGAGGAGAGCCAGTTCAGGGATAGCCATTAAAGGGCCCCCTCCCCTCCCAGAGCGGGTTAGTCTCAGACCCATGCCAGCGGAGATCAAGATGCTTAAAGTCTCTGGGGGGATGAAAAGGCAGCAAGTGACACACAACCAGCAGTGTACCCTGACTGTGGGGGTGGTTGCTGGCTGAGACAATACCAGAGAATTTGGGGAACCTGGTGACACCTGGAGCTGGGAGAAGAGATGGACAGAGACTGGCCCTGACCCAGATAGACTCTGGGCTGGTCAGAGAGTTGGCCTGTGTGGAAAGGAAGGTGCTTGTTAGGAGTAGCAGGAAGTACCCAAGGGGACTTTTCTCTAAAAAAGAACTGAGCAGCCATACAGGGATCTCATGCATGCAGTGGCCAGGCCAGAGAAGACAGACAAGTCAGGGCACAATTAGCTCCTACTCAGGCCACTTCACAGATTGATCAAATGGGGACAGCACCAGCCCATAGAGACACTTCTTCCAATAGTGGAACAGAGCCTCCATGCAGGGACCTCCGGTACATGCAGTGGACAGTCCAACAAAGGGGGCGTGTAATTTGCTCCCACTCAATGCACCTCATGGATTGATCAAAGTGTCACAAAATGAGGGGGATTATTGGTTCCGGCCTGACGCAAATGCACAGAATGGAGTGTGCGGGCTGCGCAGTGCTCTAAGAGCAGGCTAGAAACTGGGCACCTGTGTTTACTGAGACACAGACTGAGCCACAATCATTGCAGAACCACAAGAAAGGAAAATAAAAGAGCTCAGCTACCCTCTGCCAGCAGGATCTGGGAAGACTTATCGCAGGAGGCATTTTTTTTAAAGAGTGAGGCAACAAAAACTGGAACTATGAGAAAACCAGAGACAGATCCAGAGAGAAGTCAGAATGCGAACACCAACAGCTAAGACAAATTCCACTTTACCATCTTTCAGAACTTGCATGTCTTTTTTATTTCACTTCTATTTATTTAGATTTTTTTGTTTTGTATGAGTATTTTTATTCTTTGATTTTTTTTATTCTACTTTTCATCTTGCATTTTAAATTTTCTTCTTTCACGTCACTTGTATTCTGAATAACACACTACTCTTGGTCTTTTATTTTTTATTCTTTGTTTTCAGATTATATAATTTTTTAAAAAATTATTTTATTCTTGTACAATTACAGTTGTCTGCATTTCCCCCAGCCAAACCCACCTCCTTCCCTTGCTTCCACCCTTCCCCTTGGTTTTGTCCATGTGTCCTTTGTAGTTGTTCCTAAAAACCCTTCCCCCATTATCCCTTCCCACCTTCACTCTGATTACTGTAACATTGTTCTTATTTTCAGTGTCTCTTGTTATATTTTGCTTCCTTTTCTCTTTTGTTGATTATGTAACAGTTAAAGGTGAGATCATATGGTATTTGTCTTTCACCAGCCAGCTTATTTCGCTTACCATAATGTTCTCCAGGTCCATCAATACTGTTTCAAAGGGTAGGAGCTCCTTCTTTCTTTCCGCTGCATAGAATTCCATTGTGTAAATGTACCATAGTTTTTTGATCCACTCATTTACTGAAGGGTACTTAGGTTGCTTCCAGCACTTGGCTATTGTAAATTGTGCTGCTATGAACATTGGAGTGCATAGGTTCTTTGGGACTGGTGTTTCTGGGTTCTTAGGATATAATCCTAGCAGTGGAATTGCTCAGTCAAAAGGCAGTTCTACTTTTAGTTTTCATAGAAAATTCCATACTGTTTTCTACAATGACTACACCAGTCTGCATTCCCATCAACTGTGTACTATGGTTCCCTTTTCTCCACATCTTCAACACTTGTTTGTTGATTTGTTTCTGATGGCCATTCTGACCAGTGTGAAGTGGTATCTCATTGTGGTTTTAATTTGCATCTCTCTGATGGCTACAGATGCTGAGGATCTTTTCACATGTCTCTGGTCTCCGTGTACATCCTCCTTGGAGAAGTGTCTGTTCAAGTCTTTTGCCCATTTTTTAATTGGGTTTTTTCTCTTCCTGGTGTGGAGTCATGTGAGTTCTTCATATATTTTAGAGATCAAACCCTAGTCAGAGGTATCATTGACAAATTTGTTTTCCCATATGGTTGGGTCCTTTTTCATTTTGTTGATGTTTTCTTTAGCCATGCAGAAGCTTTTTTAATATGATGAGGTCCTGTTTGTTTACTGTTTCCTATATGTCCCTTGCTTTAGAGGATATATCAGTGAAGATGTTGCTACCTGGAATGTCTGAAATTTTCCTGTAGATGTTTTCCTCTAGGACTTTTATGGTGTCACAACTTATATTAAGTCTTGTATCCACCTTGAATTTATTTTTGTGTATGGTGTAAGTTGGTGATCAAGTTTCATTTCTTTGCATATAGCTGTCCAGATCTCCCAAAACCGTTTTTTGAAAAGATTATTTTTACACCATGTTGTGCTTCTTCCCCCTTTGTCAAATATTAATTGCCCATAGAGTCTTGGGTTTATTTGTGGGCTCTCTGTTCTGCTCCATTGGTCTATGTGTCTGTTCTTATGGCACTACCAAGCTGTTTTGATTACAGTGGCCTTGTAATACAGTTTGATATTAGGTATTATGATCCCTCCTACTTTGTTCTTTCTCAAAATTGCAGCAGCTATTCAGGGTCATTTATGGTTCCATATAAATTTCTGAAATGTTTCTTATATATGTGTGAAATTTTTCATTGGTATTTCAATAAGGATTGCATTGAACCTGTAAATTGCTTAGAGTATATTGGACATTTTGATGATGTTAATTCTTCCAGTCCATGAACATGGTATATGTTTCTATTTCTTTCTGTATTCTTTAATTTCTTTCTTCAGTGTTGTGTACTTTTCTGAGTACAAGTCTTTTACATCTTTGATGAGATTTTTTCCTAGATACTTTATTCTTCTTGTTGCTATATCTAATGAGACTTCCCCCTGATTTCTGTTCCTGATACTTCATTGTTGATGTACAAAAATGCATTTAATTTCTGAATATTACCTTTGTATCCCACTGTTTTTTTTTGCATAATTCACTTATTAGATTGAGTAGTTTTTTGGTGGAGTCATTAGGATTTTCTGTGTACACTATCATGTCATCTGCAAGCAATGACAGTTTTTCTTCCTTCTTTCCAATTTGGATGCCTTTTATATTTTTCTTGTGTGATTGCTCTGGCTAGAACTTCCAACACTATGTTGAATAGGAGTGGCGAAAGCGGCCATCTTTGCCTTGTTCCTGATCTTAGTGGGAAAACTCTAAGTCGTTACCCATTGAGCATGATGTTGGCTGTAGGTCTGTCATATATGGACTTCATAATGTTGAGGAATGCTCCCTCTATTCCCATCTTCCTGAGTGTTTTTATCATATATGCGTGCTGTACCTTTCCAAATGCTTTTCCCACCTCTATTAATATGATCATGTGATTTTTGTCTTTGCATTTATTTATGAGATGTATTATGCTTATTGATTTGTGAATATTGTACCATCCTTGCATCCCTGGGATGAATCCCACTTGGTCATGGAGTATGATTTTCTAAACATATTGTTGGATGCAGTTTGCCAATATTTTTTTGAAGAATATAGCATCTATATTCATCAGTGATGTTGGCCTGAAGTTTTCTTTCTTTGTTATGTCTTTATCTGGTTTGGTATTAGGATGATGCTGGCTTCACACAAAGAGTATAGGAGTCCTCTGTCTTCTTGAATTTTTTGGAATAATCTGTGAAGAATAGGAGTGAGCTCTTCCTTAAATGCTTTGTAAAATTCTCCTGTGAAACTTTTTGGTCCAGGGCATTTGTATGTCAGAAGCTTTTTGATTACTGCTTCAATTTCATCAGCTGTTATTGGTCTGTTCAGCCTTTCTGCTTCTTCTGCATTTAGTTTTGGAAGATTATATTTTTCTAGAAATTTGTCCATTTCACCTAGGCTTTCTAATTTCTTTGCAAACAGTTCCTTGTAGTAATTTCTTACAATCTTTTGTATTTCTGTGGTATCACTTGTAGTCTCTCCTCTTTCATTTCTGATTCTGTTTATTTGGGTCCTCTCTCTTTTTTTCTTGATGAGTCTGCATAAGGGCTTGTCTATTTTATCTTTTCAAAGAACCAGCTCCTGGATTTATTGATCCTTAGAATTGTGCTTTTAGTCTCTATGTCATCTAATTTTGCTCCGATATTGGTTATTTCCTTTCTTCTACTTGCTCTGGGCTGTCTTTGTTGTTCCTGCAGTTCTTGTAGGTGTAGGGTTATGTTGTGTATTTCAAATGTTTCTACCTTTTTTAGGTAGGCTCTGTATCGCTATGAACTTCCCTCTGAGGACTGCCTTTGCTGTGTCCCATAAGTTTTAGATTGTTGTGAGTTGATTTTCAATTGTCACCAGAGGCTTTTTGATTTCTCCTTAATTTCATACTTGACCCATTCATTGTTTAATATCATGCTTTTCAATCTCCATAATTTTTAGTGTTTGGGTTTTTTTCCTAGAGGTTGATTTCTAGTTTCAGTCCTTGGTCATCAGAGAAAATGTTTGATATGATTTCAATTTTCTTGAATTTGTTGAGGCTTGTTTTGTGTCCTATCATGTGATCTATCTTTGAAAATGTTCCATGTGCATTTGAAAAGAATGTGTATTTTTCTTGTTTGGGATAAAAGGCTTTATATATATATATCAGTTAAGTTCATTTGATCTTGGAAATTGTTCAATGCCACAATATCTTTGTTGATATTCTGTTTGGAAGATCTATCCAGATTTGAAAGTGAGGTTTTAAAATCCCCTACTATAATTGTGTTACTGTCCATATATTTCTTGAAGTCCTCCAAGATGTTCTTTATGTATTGGGGTGCTGCTATGTTGGGTGCATATATATTTACAATGTTTATGTCTTCTTGGTGGATTCTTCCCTTGAGTATTATGAAGTGACCTTCTAAGTCTCTCCTTATGGCCCTTTTTTAAAGTCTATTTTGTCTGATATGAGTATTGCTACCCCGCCTTTTTTTCCCCTGTTCATTTGCTTAGAATATTTGTTTCCAGCCCTTCACTTTCCATCTGTGTAGGTCTTTTGTCCTGGGGTTGGTCTCAAGTAGGTAGCATATGTGTGGGTCATGCTTTCTTATCCATTCAGCTATTCTATGTCTTTTGATTAGTGCATTTAATCCAGTTACATTTAAGGTTATTATTGATAGATACTTATTCATTTTCATTTTTTGTACCTGTGTTCCAATCCTTCCCACACTTGTTACTCCTTTTCTTAAAGCAGTCCTTTTAGTATCTCTTGCAGAGCTGGTTTGGAGGAGGTATATTCATTCTTTGAGGCTTCTTTTGTCCAGGAATCTCCTTATTTAGACTTTCATTTTAATTGAGAGCCTTGCTGGCTTCAGTGGTCTCGGTTGCAGGTTCTTGGTTTTCTTTACTTGGAATATTTCTTGCCATATTCTGCTGACTTGCAGTGTTTCCATTGAGAAGTCAGCTCCTAGTCTTATTGGGGCTCCCTTTTATGTTATTTCCTATTTTTCCCTTGATACCTTTAAGATTCTCTCTTTGTCTTGGAATTTTGCTATTTTAGTTATGATATGTCCTGAAGTGGACCTCTTTGGGTTCTTCTTGATTGGGACTATCTGTGTTTCCTGGATTCCTCTCATCAGATTATGGTAGTTTTCCATCATTACTTTTTCAAACAGCTTTTCTTTCCCTTGCTCTTCTTCTTCTTCTTCTGGTATCCCTATTATACAGGTATTATTATGTTTCATGTTGTCCTTCATTTCCCTTAAGTCCTCTTCTTTCTTTCTGAGCCTCTTTTCCTTTCCTTGTTCATTCTGTGTTTCTTTCTACCTTATCCTCCAGCTCACTGATCTGATCCTCTGCTTCATATAGCTTGCTTTTGATTCCTTCTACTGTGTTCTTCAGTTCAGAAATTGTATTCTTCATTTCCTCTTGGCCCTTGTTGATAGTTTCTATTTCCTTTTTCATGTTGATATAATTGGCAGTGAGCTCATTTGAGTTTCCCTGTAGTTTCTGGTAATTCATTGTGAGCTCATTGAGCTTCCTGATAAACATTGCTTTGAACTCAATAGGTGATAGTTGAGTTGCCTCTATTTCATTTAGCATTCTTTTGAGGCTAGCTCCTTTCCTTTCATTTAGAGATGGTTTCTTTGTCTTCCCACTGTTTGTGAGAATTTACTTGTTAGCCTTTGCTTCTTAAATTGATCTGTTCTGAGTCCCTGGGTTTGTGGTGTGAAATTCTATGGTAGCAGACCTGTGAGATTCAGTGGTGTAGTCTCCTTGATCTCCTGAGCTCACTGATCTTGGGCTGTCATTTATGTTAGCTCTATATGTCTTTGGGTTTTGACTGTTGTTGGGTCTTTATTTGATGGGTCCTTCTCTCCAACTGGTTAATTGAGGGTCTTCCCATCTACCACATCTTGTATTCTGTTGTGCAGGTGTAGACAGGTTGTGTTGAAGCTGATTCTTCTATCTGTATGTGGTTTTGAGGCTTCTCTCTTGCTCTTGTTCAGTTGTTTTTTTTCTGGGTAATTTTTCCACCATGTAGTTGTATTTCCAGATTGGTCCTGGTTGGTGGTTAGTGTGGCTTCCACTCCCTCATTCACCTTCTTCCATTGTTATCTGTTGGTGTTTCCTTTGTTGGTGGGTTGCCTCTTACAGCAGGTATACTGGTGTTCACAGCTCCCACCTACTCTTTTTTGTGATCAGTTGGAGTGGGGAGGCAAAATGGTTTAAGACAGCAGGAGTGTATTCTATGGTATAAAGTACTAACCTTTAGAGAAGAGATAGGAGATCCTTTGGATGTGTATAGTGTTAACTGTGATATTTCACCCAAAAAGCCACTTTTTAGAGAGGGTGGAAAAAAGATAGGACTCTTGTTGTGGGGTGGGGAGGAAGGATTGTGAGTTGGATCTAGAAGGCAGTGAGCTTGTGGGATATCAGATTATGAGGTAATATGACAGTGGACAATAGAAAATAGGTGTAGTGTGCAAGAAAATTGAGTTAGCCATATCAGTAATAAAGTTCTGGAAACACTGAAGTGAGCTAAGATCTGGGAGAGGCACTGTATAGTATTTACAATTGTATAGAACAGCAATTATTTACAATAATAATGGAGCAACAATCACATGACAGAATCTATGTGGTCTAAATAACAAGATTATGAAATACAGGACTTAGAGTAGTGTGTTATTGGAACATAAATGAAGTGAAAGACAGAAAATTAAAAATACACTATGAAAGACAGAACAAGGGAAACCAGTTAAACAGTGTAATTTAACAAACCAGGTGAGGAAGACTAAACAGAAAGAAGAGAAGTAAAAAGATATTAGTA
The DNA here is from genome assembly GCF_019186645.2 of Phyllostomus hastatus. Taxonomy (NCBI): domain Eukaryota; kingdom Metazoa; phylum Chordata; class Mammalia; order Chiroptera; family Phyllostomidae; genus Phyllostomus; species Phyllostomus hastatus. Next base: position 19,451,653 of record NW_025334022.1, read on the forward strand.
AAATCAAAGATGTAAAAATAATGAAAAAATAATAACAATACAAATATACAATAACTTGCAAGTTCCCTGGAATGGCAAAGTGAAATTTGTCTCACTGCTTCAGTTGTTGGGATGACCCCTCTTTGGGTCCAACTCTGGTCCTTTCACAGCTCCAGGTTTTATTATCTCACTTGTGGGGGACAAAAAAGGATGGAAGGAAGGAAAGAAGGAAGGATAAAAAAGAAAGAAGGAAAGAAATGAAGAAAGAATTTTAAAAAGAGGCCTCCTCCTGGCTTTAAACAAGACCAGCCAGTTCTGTTGGTCTTCTTGGCTGCAACAGGCTGAGGGGGCCTTGGTTTCAGATTTCCACCTTCCTGTTGTTTTTCTCGGATGGGAGCCAGGTCTGAGCCACACTCTTCACAGTTGCCCAGCCTCCAGCCCAGTTCTTCAGTTTTCTGCTGGGCCCCTAGTGCCCTTCTGCACCTGGCCTATGCCTTCGGTCCACCAGTTGTCCTGTCCTTGAGGTGCACTAGTTTGGGGAAACTCACACACCACCTTCTCACTCTTTGCTGTCCTTGATGCAAGGGACTCTCAGAATCTCTTCAAGGTAGTTCAGCCCACCCCCACACTGAGTTAAGTCTTTCTGGGGATTGCTAACTCCCTGACCCCTGCTGCTTTCCTCTCCAGGGACATCTCCACCTTCCTCTTATAGAGCCAGTTGGCCCTGCAGAATGGGGGCATCCCTGTGGCTGCCAAAGAGGATGTTGGCCATGTCTCCTCTACTGCTAGGCCCTGGGCAGTGAGGTCGGACATGACGTATCTCTGGGCAGTGGGGTCAGGAGCACTCCATCCCACGGCTGCAGGCGTGAGCGCTAGGCCTCCACTGTTGCATTAGGAGCACAGTTGCTGGGTGGCAGTGCTAGATGTGGGCCAGCCTCCTCTGCTGCAGTGGCAGCCATGGCTGGTGGGGGGCAGCTGGATCAGTGGCACACCATTTGGGTCATGGGCATGGTTGGGCACCCTCCCCTGCAGCAACCTGGTACAGGGTAGGGGCACCACCATGGCCCTGGCAGCAGAGGTAAGCCCACAGCTGAGGCTATGGAGGCTGCATGCACTGGGGGAAGCAGGGGCAGCTGCCTCGGTAGAGTTCCCTAAATAACCACTGAGTGCCTCTTTTTCTTTTTGAAATATTCCTCCTATTCAAACCTGCCATTCCAAACAAGCACCTGGTTGCCCCTCACACAGCCCAACTCCCCAACCAGACTAGGGACTATCTGGGTCAGGGTCTGTCACGGCCCAACTCTTCCCAGCCTGCGTCCACAGTTTCATTGGGTGCACACTGCCCCTGTGTATTTGCCACTTCATCCTTATTCCCCCCAATGACTTCAAGCATCTAGGTCCATCCTGGTGCTGCTCAAACCTTTTTGGCAGGTGGGGGAGCTGTTGACCTGGCTGTCTCCTAAGAATCCCACAGCAGACCCGGTGGGCGCCAGGCCTGAGGCGGCAGCCACCCTGCACTGGTTCCGGGGACATTATTGTCCTGAAGTGCTCTCCTTACCCTCTGATATTTCAATATCCTCCACAGTTTTGGCCTCCAACCTTCATATATACTGGGATACCATTGGCTGTTCACTCTGTTCCTCAGAAGATCAGCTAGCTGTTTCACCCATTCACAGGGGGAAGTGGACTTCACCCCCACCTGTCTAACCACCATCTTCCCTGCTCTGCTTTCATATTATATAATTCTTATCATACTACTGTTATTCCAAATCCCACACAGCACCCTTTCCTGATCTTCATCCATTTCTCTGTCTTCCTGTGCTTTATTACTGTTATGGTTAACTTTATTTCTCTCACACTACACCAAGTTTCTATCCCTTACTCTCACTATTTCTCCTCCATCTAACCTCACATAAACACTCTGCTTGCCAAACTCAGCTCATATTTTTCCCTTTCTAATAAGAGTTGTATTTCTTTTTCACCTTTTATAAACAGTGGTTAGTTGGGTGAAATGTCATGGTTATTGCTGTATATTCTCCAAAGGATCTCCTATTTGTTCACTACAGGTTTGCACTTTAAATCCCATGGAATATTCTCCAGCAATCTTACTCCATTTTACCTTTGCCCTTCCCATGATCAGTTAAGTAAGGACATTTATTTCATTGTTTTGTCTCTCCCTTTTTCTTTCTTTTTTCTTTTTCTTTTCTTTCTTTATTCTCCCTCTCTCAACCTGTGCCTTACTCCTTATTCCTATTAGTTTGCTTCCCCCATTCTCTAAAAATCATGTTTCTTTATAGTAGACATTTCATATTCACTTTTTGTTTTGCTACAATATTCTTATTCCCATTCCACCTTTATTAAACTTGATTTAGCAGTCACTGCTATTGACTCTAATGTGTTCTTTCTGCAGTTTTGCTCCTGTTGATCTAGTACTTTTTTTTAAAGTGTTGTAAATTTTTTTCAGATTTTATTTATTTATTTTTAGAGAGGGAAGGGAGGGAGATATGGAGAGAGAAACATCAATGTGGGGTTGCTGGGGGTCATGGCCTGCAACCCAGGCATGTACCCTGACTGGGAATTGAACCTGCGACACTTTGGTTCGCAGCCTGTGCTCAATCCACTGAGCTATGCCAGCCAGGGCAATCTAGCACATTTTCAATTTTACTTCACACCTCACACTACACCTTTCCTTCTTCTTACCCCATTGTTTCCATCAACCATTCATATTTTACTTATAAATTTTGCTCTCTCTCTTCCTTAGCCTCAGATCTATTCCAACCCTTATAAGTCCTCCTCCCTCTTATCACACAACAACATTTAGCCCTCTTTTAGTAATCTTATATTCCCTTTGTCATATCTTATAGTACCCACAATCTCTCTTTTCCTTTATTAATCTTAGTACAATTCTGGTTGAGACTGCTGATGTGCTAGCAGGTATCCTTTCACTGGTGTAGGCTTGGCAATCTGTGAATACTGTTTTGTTCACCATACCTGCATAGCAACATATATGACATAGTGGGAGTTGTAAATACCAGTAAACCTGCTGGAGGGGAAAAGCCACAAAGAGGTAAAGCCCAAGTACAACAAGAGAGCCCACACAAACAGAAGAAAGGGCAACCCTAGAGCATCCAGACAAGGAGCAATGAGACCACACCACTAAGTATCACACAAGGCCTACAATAGAATTTCACCCAATGACACAGTGGGCAAAGCACACCATCAAGAATCACAGAAACAAACAAAATAAGTAACCTAAAATGGGGAGAAAAAGAAAGAACCCACAATAAAAACTAATGGGAGATTCCTCAGGAAAAGAGCTAAATGACAGGGAGGCAAGGAAGCTATCACAAATAGAATTCAAAAAAATGGTTGTAATTATGCTCAAGGAACTCACTGAGAACTACAAGGAACTGAGTGGGAACTACAACAGTATGCAAAAAAAAAAACAGATACTATAAACAAGAACAAGGAAGAAATGAATAACACAATTTCTGAAAGAAAAAAAACTACAGGGAATTGCAAGCAGGCTGGAAGAAGCAGATGACCAAATTAGTGAACTGGAAGACAAGGTACAAAGAAATACCCAGCTAGAAAAGCTGCACGAAAAAGAAACTCAAAACACATAATGATAGCTTAAAGGAGCTGCAGAACAACTGAAATGAAGCAACATTCAAATCATAGGAATACCAGGATGAGAAGAAAAAGAGCAAGGAATAGAATATTTCTTTGAAAAAATTAATAACAGAAAGTGTTCCTAACCTAGAGAGGGGAGAAACTATGCAAGTTCAGGAAGCACAGAAGGACCCAAACAAGATGAACCTAAAGAGGCCTACACCAAGTCACATCATAATTAAAATGCCAAGTTTTAAAGACAAAGACAAAATGTTAAAAGCAGCAAGGGGGAAACAAGAGGTAACATACAAGGGAAATCCAATAAGGCCAGAAGCCAATTTCTCAGCAGAAACACTACAAGCCACAAGGGAGTGGAAAGGAATATTCCAAGTAATGAAAAGCAAAGGCCTGAACCAACACTACTCTACCCAGGAAAGTTCTCAATTAAACTAGAAGGTGAAATTAGGAGTTTCTCAGACAAAAGAAGGCTCAAAGAATACATCTCTACCAAATAAGTACTGCAAGACATGCTAATGGCACTGCTTTAAGAAAAGGAAAGAAAAGAGTGAGAGAGAGAGGAACACAAGTACAAAGTAATTTAAAATTAATAACTACCTATCAATAATAACCTTAAATGTAAATGAATTAAATGCCTCAATCAAAAGAAATAAGTGACTGAATGGATAAGAAAACATGACCTGCATATATGTGGCCTACAAGAGTCCCATCTCAGAAAAATAGACTGACACAGAGTGAAAGTGAAGGGTTGGAAAAAATATTTGAAGCAAATGGTCAGGGAAAAATGGGTGGGGTAGCAATACTTACATCAGACAAAATAGACTTCAAAACACAGGCCATTACACCCTGGCTAGCGTAGCTCAGTGGATTGAGTGCAGACTGCGAACCAAAGTGTCACAGGTTTGATTCCCAGTCAGGGCACATGCCTGGGTTGCAGGCCATGACCCCCAACAACCACACATTGATGTTTCTCTCTCTAGCTCCCTCCCTCCCTTCCCTCTCTAAAAAAATAAATAAATAAAATCTTTAAAAAAACACACACAGGCCATAATAAGACACACAGGACACTTCATAACATTCAAGTAAATAATCATGAAGAAGACATAAACATTATAAACATATATGCAACCAAAATAGGGGAACCCAAATATATAACGAAAATCATGGAGGACTTCATGAAAGATATGGACAGGAACATATTTATAGTAGGGGATTTCAACTACTCACTGTCAATAATTGATAGATCTTCCAAAAACAATCAACAAGGATATTACAGTATAGGAAAATGCCCCAGATCAAATGGACTTAACTGGTATATATAGAAGTTTTTACCCCAAAGCAGTAAATTACACATTCTTTTCAAATGCACATGGAACAGTTTCAAAGATAGACCACATGATAGGACACAAAACATGCCTCAAAAAACTCAAGACAATTGAAATTATATCAAGCATTTTCTTGGGCCACAGGGGCATATAACTAGAAACCAAATTCAAGTAAGAATTCAAAAACATTCAAAACCATGGAGTTTGAAAAGCATGCTATTAAACAGTGAATGGGCTAACAATGAGATCAAGGAGGAAATCAAAAAGTTTCTGGAAACAAATGAAAATGAACACACAACTGTCTAAAACCTATGTGACACAATGAAGGCAATTCAAATTCAGAGGGAAGTTCAAAGCAATACAGGCCTGCCTAAAAAAGATTAAAATATTTCAAAAAAAAAAAAAAACAACAACCTAATCCTACATCAACAAGAACTAGAGGAACAACAATAAACAAAGCCCAGAGAGAGAAGAAGGAAGTAAATAACCAAGATCAGAGCAGAATGAAATGACATAGAGACTAAAAGAACAATTCAAAGGATCAGTAAACACAGGACCTAGTTCTTTGAAAAGATAAACAATTCTACTGTTGGGACTATATCCTAAGAGCCCTGAAACACCAATCCAAAAGAACTTATGCATTCCAATGTTCATAGCAGCACAATTTATAATAGCCAAATGCTGGAAGCAACCTAAGTGCCCATCACTACATGAGTGGATCAGAAAACTATGCTCCATTTACACAATGGACTACTATGCAGCAGAGAGAAAGAAGGAGCTCCTACCCTGTGCAACAGCATGGATGGAACTGGAGAGCATTATGCTAATTGAAAGAAGCCAGGCAGTGAGGGACAAATACCATATGATCTCAACTTTAACTGGAACATAATCAACAACAAAAAAGCAAACAAAATATAACCAGAGACATCAAAATTAAGAACAATCTAACAATAACCAGAGGGGAGGGAGGAGGGGAAAATGGGGGATTTTCAGGAACTACTATAAAGTACACATGGACAAAACCAAGAGGGAGGGTGGAAGCAAGGGAGAGAGGTGGGCTGGGTGTAGGGGGGAGTGGGGAGCAGAAATGCAGACAACGGCAATTGAACAACAATAAAGTAATTTTAAAAAGAAGATAAACAAAATTGACAAGCCTTTAACCAGACTCATCAAAAAAATCAGAAAGGACCCAAATACATAAAATCAGAAATGAAAGAGGAGAGATTACAACTGATACCATAGAAATAAAAAGGATTGTAAGAAGTTACTATGGACTTCCGGCCAAGATGGAGGCATAGGTAGACACATTGTGCCTCCTCGCATAACCAAAATAAGGATAACAACAATTTAGAAACAAAATAACAACCAGAACTGAAAGAAAATTGAATTGTATGGAAGTCCCACAACTAAGGAATGAAAATAGACACATTCATCCAGACTGGTGAGCAGGGTAGAGTCAAATGGCTGGGAGGAGAGGGGTCCCAGTACAAAAAGCAGAGGCACCGGGTGTGCAAGGCACCCTGGGCACACAAGATGGCAGCAGATGGACGCTGGTCATGCAAGCGGCAACTGGAAGATACCGGGCAAGTTGTGGCAATGGACAGACCCAATGAGACAATGATTGTGAAGCAAAGCACTACACACAAGGCAGCTGCCTGACCAGGCTATCCCACATTCATGCACAAATAACCCAGGCAAAACTGGGAAGCAAGACAGACTGTGCAACCCAGGATCCCAGTGCTGGGAAATAAACCCTCAAATCACTGATTGAAAACACCTGTGGGGGTTGAGGTGCAGGGAGAGACTCCCAGCCTCACAGGAGACTTCATTGGAGAGACCCACAGGGTTCTAGAATGTACTCAAGACGATGCACATGGGAATTAGCACCAGAAAGGCCCAGTTTGCTTGAGGGAAGTGGCAGAAGGGACTGAAAGCCTACAGAGAGTGGAGCAAGCACCATCTTGGACCCTGCCTCCACATACAGTGTCACAACACAGCAATGTTTGTTGTTCTACCCAGGTGAACACCCAAGGCTCTGCCCCTCATATGTAACAGGAGCAACAAGACAAAAAAAATGGCCCAAATGGAGGAACAGATCAAAGTCCTACAGCAAATACAACTAAGCAACGAAGAGATAGCCATTCTATCACATGCACAGTTCAAAGTACTGGTGATCAGGATGCTCACAGAATTGGTTGATTTTGGTCACAAATTAGATGAAAAAATGAAGGCTACACTAAGTGAAACAAAGGAAGATGCACAGGGAACCAATAGTGAAGGGAAGAAAACTGGGAATCAGATCAACGGAGTGGACCAGAAGGAAGAAAGAAATAACCAAACAGAAAAGAATGAAGAAACAAGAATTTAAAAAAAAATGAGGAGAGGTTTAGGAACCTCCAGGACACCTTTAAACATTCCAACATCTGAATTACAGGGGTACCAGAAGGGGGAGAGGAAAAGCAACAAGTGGAAAAGTTGTTTGAACAAATAATAAAGGAGAACTTCTCCAATCTAGCAAAAGAAATAGACTTCCAGGAAATCCAGGAAGCTCAAAGAATCCCAAAGAAGTTGGACACCAAGGCACATCATAATTACATTACCCAAGATAAAAATGAGGGAGAGAATCCTAGAAGCAACAAGAGATAAGGAGACAGTAAACTACAAAGGAGTTCCCTTCAGACTGTCAGCTTATTTCTCAAAAGAGACCTTGCAGGCAAGAAGGAACTGGAAAGAAGTATTATAAGTCATGAAAGGCAAGGACCTACATCCAAGATTGCTCTATCCAGCAAAGCTATCATTTAGAATGGAAGGGCAGATAAAATGCTTCTCAGATAAGGTCAAGTTAAAGGAGTTTGTCATCCCCAAGCCCTTATTATATGAAATGTTAAAGGGATTTATCTAAGAAAAAGGAGAGAAAAAACATGTACAGTAAAATGACAGAAAACTCATAATTATTAACAACCACACCTAAAACAAAAATAAAAAGAAACTAAGCAAACAACTAGAATGGGGAGAGAACCACAGAAATGGAGATCACCTGGAGGGTTTTCAACAGGACAGTGAGAGGGGGAGACAGGGGTAAAAGGTACAGAGAATAAGTAGCAGAGATGGTAGGTAGAAAGCAGAGAGGGGGAGGGCAAGAATAGTATGGGAAATGTAGAAGCTAAAGCACTTATGACACATGGATATGAACTAAAGTGGGAGAATGTGGGTGGGAGAGGGTGTGCAGGGTGTAGAGGAATGAAGGGGGAAATGTGACAACTATAATAGCATAATCAATAAAATATATTTTAAAAAAGAAGTTACTATGAAAAGATACATGACAGGAAATTTGAAAACCTGGGGAAATGGACAAATCTGTAGAAAGATATAATCTTCCAAAACTAAATCAAGAAAAAGGTGATAGCCTAAGTAGACTGATAACAGCTAATGAAAATGAAACAATAATCAAAAAAACTCCTGGCACACAAAAGCCCTGGTTTCACAGGAGAATTTTACAAAACATTTCAGGAAAAGCTAACCCCTATCTTTCTCAGGATATTCAAAAAAAAAAAAAAAAGAAGAAGAAGAAGAAGAGGGAAGTCTCCCCAACTGTTTTTATGATGCCAGCATCATCCTAATCCCAAAAGGAGATAAAGACATAAAAAAGAAACAAAACTGCAGGCCCATATCACTGGTGAACATGGATGCTAAATTCCTCAAAAAGATATTGCCAAACCATGTATAGGGACACATTAAAAAGGGTCATACACCAACATCAAGTGGGATTCATCCCAGGGATGAAAGGGTGGTACACTATTCCTAAATCAAAAAGTGTAATTCATCACATAAACAAAAGGACAGACAAAAATCACATGATCATATCAGTAGATGCGGAAGAAGCATTTGATATGGCACAGCACCCATTTATGACATAGCAGTGCTATTTACCATGGCCAAGTGCTGGAAGCAACCTAAGACCCCATCAGTGAATGAGTGGATCAAAAAACTGTGCTACATTTACACAATAGAATACTAAGCAGCAGAAAGAAAGAAGGAGCTCCTATTTTTTGGGACACCATGGATGGAACTGGAGAATATTATTCTAAGTGAAATAAGCCAGGCAGTGAGGGACAAATACCATATGATCTCACCTATAAATGGAACCTAATCAAGAAAACAAACAAGTGAACAAAATAGAACCAGACATATAAAAATAAAGAACAAACTGACAGCAACCAGAGGGGAAGGGGAGGGGAATAATGGATAAAGAAGGAGAAGAGATGTCAAGGAATATGTATAAAGTACCTTTGGACAAACCAAAGTCCGCTAGGACTGAGGGTCATAAGCATTGGTGGAATGGGGAGAAAATGGAGAGAACTGTACTTGAAGAACAATAAAAAATAAAAATCAATAAAAAATAAAAACCAGTTCTCTACTTATTTTAGATATCCCACCCACCAGAGTATTTCATTCTTCTTAAGCCTTCAGCAATATTCTTTCTCAGATTATATTAGCCTGAATTAGATTTTCTGAAAGTAGGTCTATAGAACATTGTTTCCTTAAGATGTTTATAATATATGTTACATGAAGCATACCATAAACAATTTTGGAAATACTTGGTTAAGCAAATGTAAACAGGGTTATTTATTCATCTGTTTATTCAATCATTCAATGAATATTTCTGATCTAGTTACTTTTTAATCAACATCCAAAAAGACACAACAAAGCCTCTTCATCATGACACTTAGACTTTAGGGATGGACATGGATGATGCCAGATTGATAAAACTGCCGTGAACTATATAAAAGCAAGATACATGATGAAGAATGATAGATGTGTGTTTCATTTTATATAAGAGAATAAGGATGACATCTTAGAGCAGATGTTATTTGAGCAAAAACTTGAATGAAATGAGGGAGCCAACCATGCTCTGGGGTGGGTGGGAGGTAGAGTTTTTAAAATAAAGGAAAGAGCAAATTCGAAGGTCCTGATGTGGGAATAAGCTTAGTGTATTTGAAGACCAGTGTGGAGTCCAGTTTTACTAGAGGGTAATGGTGAGGTGGATAGTGATGGGAATGATAAGGTAAACATCTAGTTTATGCAGAGCCTGTTAAACCTTAGTAAGGAGTTTAGATTTTATTTCTGGGAGAATTCTCAGGATTTTGAAAGATTTAATATGCTGTTCTATTCTGTGAAGCTAGAAGACTACAGTATTTCATACACTTTCCCAAAGTTGTATAATGATGGATCTCTCTTTTAATTGAATATCTCTCATAATTAGGTCATAATTGTGATCTTTGAAACACACTTTGGGAAATATTGGACTCGGTGCTTTTGAACCACTGGTTTTAGGTAGAATATGTAAATCAGTATGATTGACTGAAGTTTAAAGTATAAGGAACTCAATTTACATTTATATTTATATTCTCACCTTCCAACATTAGTATGGGTTCCATTTTAGTCCACTTTTCAAACTTAATTCACTTTAAATTTCCTTTAAAACAAATGAGCCAATTCATCTCAATGAGAGTTTTACAGGAAGAGAGACTTTGGGAAGGCAGTCTATTTTAATATTGATGAAGTTACTATTATTATTGAAATTCCATTTTCCTCAGGCCTTTTACACTCATGAATCATGTAATGACTTGTTATTTTCATATTATAAATTAAGAATCATGTCCTCTCTAGAACAACTTCTTCTTCTTCTCCTCCTCCTCCTCTTCCTCCTCCTCCTCCTCCTTCTTCTCCTCCTCCTTCTCCTCCTCCTCCTCCTCCTTCTTCTCCTCCTCCTTCTTCTTCTTCTCCTTATTCTTCTTCTCCTTCTTCTTCTTCTCCTTCTTCTTCTTCTCCTCCTTCTTCTTCTTCTTCTCCTTCTTCTTCTTCTTCTTCTTCTTCTTCTTCTTCTTCTTCTTCTTCTTCTTCTTCTTCTTCTTCTTCTTCTTCTTCTTCTTCTTCTTCTTCTTCTTCTTCTTCTTCTTCTTCTTCTTCTCTTCTTCTTCCCCCTCTTCTTCTTCCCCCTCTTCTTCTTCTCTTCCTCCCCCTCCTCCTCCTCCTCCTCACTGGCTCTTGTAAAACAGCTTAAGTCATGGTATGGATGAGATTTACAAATTAAAATAATTGTCTCCCTTCCTCCAATATCTCTTATCCATCTATGCCTGAAGTCATTATTTGATGTATTTATTCAGTACTTTCATGTATATAGTTCGGTAGAAGATATTATACAGTACAACTCAGTAAGTCATAGGTCCTTTTCTTCATACTTAGTATGAGAAAAGCAGTCTTTTAGAAGTGTATAGTTAGAGGGACCAGATGTCAAAAGACATAAAGAGATTTTGATGCCTCTATATTTGTTGTTTTTGAAGAAAGATGTTAGCTTCTTCTCTGTGAAAAGGCAATGAATTACTACTTTTTCTATATTCAATTACTATATATAGCAGGTTGGGAAAAGGTAATAGGAAGCAGAAGGAATCAGTAGTCTCATTTGTATCCATGTTCCCAGGGCCTCTAGGAAAACAGTACTCATGGCTAACTTCTATTACAGATCTTCTGGATGTTTAGTAGTTTAATTTCAGCCATATGAAGTCTGGTCACTATGAGAAAAACTGTAGTGTTTGTGTTCTGGCCTGAGGCAGCCACCAGTCCTGCATAGTATAAATGAAAACTGGTCTCCCTGTGAGAAAAAGGAGTGAACGAGTTCACTCAGGTGGTAATCTTGGCCTCTTCAGTGAACTACACATATATTGAGTTGTTTAATTCACATTACCACTCAGATGGTTCAACAGCACTACCTCAAAGTCCAAATACCCAAAATAGAATACACAGGATCCCCCTGCAACATGTCCATAATAAGGTCCTATTGATGTTTCCCTAGGTTTCTATATGATACTACCATGCCTCTAGTTACATGAGTCCAAAAGATGGAATTACCGTGATTCCCCCACTGCATTTACCTCAACATCCAATCCATTTTGAAATCCCAGTTATTTTACTTATTTCTAAATATTCTTCAAAACCAACTCTTTGCTTCCATCTCCATTTAAACAAACCATACCAACTATCATAAATGTTCCCTTATACTAAATAAATAACTTTCTAAAAGAATATACTGAGTCTTTCTTCCTCATTCATTCTTAATAGTCTAATCAACAGTAGATATTATATGTACAATAACATAGATTAGACATCACACAACTATGTTGTGCTAAGTGAAATAAGCCTATATGAAGATTACATGTTACATGATTCCACTTGCATGAAGTTTTGGAATAATCAAAATTAACCTAAAGTGATGGAAATCAGATTAGTAGATTCTTTGGGAGTTAAGAATTAATTGGGAAGGGGCACAAAGGGATTTTTTGCATGATGGAAATGTTCTGTTACTTGATGTGCATTCATCAGAACTTTTTAAATGAATATTTAATTGTTTGTAAATTATAGCTCAATAAAAATAAAGCATATGCACTCATTTACCACCCAGACCCCCACTATCAAGTTCCATGGTTTTCCCCCTGGCTGGCGTAGCTCAGTGGATTGAGCGTGGGCTGGGAACCAAAGTGTCCCAGGTTCGATTCCCAGCTAGGGTAAACTCCTGGGTTGCAAGACATAACCCCCAGCAACTGCACATTGATGTTTCTCTCTCTCTCTCTCTCTCTCTCTCTCTCTCTCTCTCTCTCTCTCTCTCTCTCTCTCTCTCTCCCGCTTCCTTCCCTAAAAATAAATAAATAAAATGTTTTTTAAAAATTCCATGGTTTTTATTGTTGTTGTTGTTGAGATATAACTCAAATCTTTACCATCATTTATAGAATTTGACTTTTGTTTTCCTTTCCAACCTCAACTCCCAGTATATTTCTTGATTTCCAGCTATTTTGGGGTTTTGGGGGGCTTAGGGGTTTTTTTGTTTGTTTGTTTGTTTTGGGGGTTTTTTGCAGTTTCTCAAAATGTCCCTGTTCCCTGGCTCCACATTCTTGTATATTCTTTATTTTCTGCTTAGAATCTCATCCTCCTACTATGCTTTGCTTAGTTAACTGATATTCATTCTTTATGTTTCAACTCAAATATCACTTTAACAAAGAAGCTTCCCTAACCTCCTTGACTAGGACAACCCCTTCTATTAAATGCTATTCAATGCTCCTCTACTTCATACACTTAGCATTCTTGCTGGCTTTTGTTTTGTTTTGCTTAAATAATAAATTTTTAAATATGTATTTAAAAGATTTTTATTTATTTTTAGAGAGGGAGAAAGAGATGGAGAGAAACATCAATGTGTGGTTGCCTCTCACATGCCCCCAACTGGGGACCTGGCCCACAACGCAGACATATGCCCTGAATGGGAATCAAACTGGTGACCCTATGGCTCACAGGCCAACACTCAATCCACTGAGCCACACAAGCCAGGGTTTAAATAAAAGTTAAATATTAACTTTTTAAGAAATTCTGTCTTGATCACTATGCTATTATCTCGATTCTGACAGAGTCCATGTCTAATTGTATTTACCATGTTGTCCCCAGAGCCTACCACAGTGATATACACTCCATATTTGTGGAATGGCTGGCTGGATTAATAAGCTTGTAGAATTAATTCCTGACTTCTGGTATATTTGATGGAGAAAGGGAGCCCTATAGTGAATGAAAGAAAAATCTTAAAGACATGCATGATGAGAATCATCCTAAGGAAATAGCAAGCTAAAATTTATATCACGATGTTATAGTGAATTTTGTGTGACACAAAGGACAAATTGGTGGAGAAACACAGAAGCACTGCAGCTGTGTCACAGATCTGTGATTCTTGCTTTTGATGAAACAGTAGCGTCCCTTATGATAGGAACAATAACCAGAAAAAGAAAAAGCATAGGAAATACAGGCTACCAATCAGACAAGTATGGCTATGTGGAAGGTATAGAGAATCTGTTCTGTCTCACTTGCTGGAAAGAACTTTTCCATCATGAAACATTCCTATCTTTTGGCTAGGCTACCTCATAAGGCAGGGAGCTCTCTCACAGGAATTATTTAAGCATTATTTGGATTTCTACTTGTGATTTATATTACAGAACACTTCATACATTTGATGAGAACTAGTACAACATAGCTTTTCTATATCACAATTTCATGTCTTAAAACATGGTGTTTTATTCTTTAGGCACTAATTATCTAGTGAGAAGATAAAGCAAAAATATAAAGAAGTGTATAGTGAATGACCTAAAGGGATAAATGAAATACTACTGGACTTGCAAAGAGCAAAGACTTCTTCTGGCTGGGGGGGCAGACATTTTTAGTGGAGAAGGTAGCATTTAATCAAGGTCTTGAGAGTGGACCAGATATTCCATAGGCAGAGAAAGAGAGAGACTAATGGTGAAGTGTGTAGTCATGACAAGAGGTATGGTAGTGGTAATGCACATATTGAAGAAATAGGAATAGTTTAGTGGGGGGAGCTCTGGATGCAGGATCCTCCTGGCCACCACAGATGAGAATAAGTCTACCAAGACATGATCTGCTTGGGGAGGAAAGGTGCCTGATCTCTCAAAGTAGAAAGGCCAAGAGCCTTTTACTCAATGGGCTTTTATTGGGTTCAATTTGCACAGGAACACAAGTAAAGCTCATCAATCATCATCAGACAGTAAGGATCAAACAATAGATAACAAACAAAGAACTATGAGGGCTTATTCTGAGTCAGGGTCTGTTAGCTAAGGGGCTATAAAACTTTGGGAAACAAACTCATTTCATGCTTGGATCCTTATCAGAAAATTGAGAGCATTTTTAGCAAAGCAGGTTTCACAGGATTTTATGTATTCTTTCTTAGGCCTGAATGCCCTGTGGAAACCACCCTTTCCAGCCCAGGACTACACTCCCCTCTGTCATTGTTTCAGGCTTAAGTTAGGCAGGGAAAGTAAGGCAGCCAAGAGATTAGGAGACTTCTCTCAGACAGAACAAGGACTCAGGCTATGTGAAAGCCAAGGGGTGAGGGTCCATCACCCCCTTTTGCTATAGCCCCCAAGTCCTTCCCTAAGGGCCCCCTGTGACTATGCCGGTCTTAGGTTGTCCCTCCCTTGAGCAATCTTACCCATCATAAGCTAACCGGTCATGCACTGGGGGCCAGGCAGGGTGAAATATAGGGGGCAGAGGCAATGCCCCTGCCAGGGAGATAAGCTTTGTATCCTTAGTGACTTATGGTCCCAAGGACTCTCACTGAGCCTTAGCCATGGGAAGTTACAACTTATGAAACCAGGCAGGGTGGTTCCCAACAGTTTAGAATGATTGAAGTATCTGGTATGTACTATGAGGTTCCTGAAATATAAGCTTGGGAAGTAGAACCACAGTAATACAGATTTAAAATTTGGAAGGATCCTTGGAAATCTTTTAATGCAAAACCACTAATTTTATATAAACAATTAGAGATCCCAAAATGTTAATTGACTTGGCCAAAACTGCCTTGCTATTATGTGGCTGAACATAACCTTGAATCCTATTTTGTTTGATTCTTGAACCAATGGTTTTATATTTTACTATATTCTCTCTACACTGTACCTCACTAACAGTCTCAGAATGGCTATAAGAGTCAAACAGAGGTGTTTGGCCTTTTACCTGACACATATGAGGGGTTATGGAAAGATTTGGAGCAAGGAGTAAGTAACATGATTAAACCTGCATTTTATAAACATGATGGTTAGAGAAGGAAATAAGGAAGACCAAAGGAGAAACTTAGATTTGGGGGGGGGGGGTATATTTAGCATGACTTGCTATTGAAAGTACATATTGTTTTATAAAATAGATTTATACAGTAGACAACATGAAATATAGTTCTAGACATCAGGAGAATTTTCAGATATGGAGAGAGTTTTCTGGAAATCATTCCAATAAAAGTGA
Source organism: Phyllostomus hastatus (assembly GCF_019186645.2). Taxonomy (NCBI): domain Eukaryota; kingdom Metazoa; phylum Chordata; class Mammalia; order Chiroptera; family Phyllostomidae; genus Phyllostomus; species Phyllostomus hastatus. The sequence continues at coordinate 19,467,429 of NW_025334022.1, forward strand.
TAAAAAGCCCAAGACATGAAGTAAATGATCTTTAAAAATAAAATAAAAGTATGACAAATAAAAATTAGAAAAGCCAAAGGATAGAACCTTAAGTAGTATTCCCTTTCCTGCATGGGAGGAGGGAAGGAAACAAGTGATGGAGATAGAGAAAGTATGGTTAAGACATAGGAAAGAAGAGGAGTGTGTGTAACTTGTCACACAAAGCCAAGTTTTAAGAAAGATGAACTTGTATGAGTGTTATGTGGTGCAGAGAGATGGAAGAAGACCAATGTTATGTAAAGGCTGTTGATGAGAAATTCATAAATATTTTTAACAATGTTTCTGTGTGTTTACAGAGTAATAATCTTACCCAGACAAAAGGAGAAAATCTTTTCTCCTTTCTTCTTCATTGGGACTTGAGCTTACTTAAGTAGAGAATTGTGCAAACGTCATCATGAGCCACCTGCTAACACAGAGTCCTAAGTATGTCTGAAATCTTCTTAGGGAATTGTCATATCTGAAGCTTAGTGGAAGCTGTGGCATATTTCACAAGGGAAATTGTATACTTCATTTTGTTGCATTGGTTGTACCAGTCCCTATGTAAAAGGTAATTGAACAATAGGCTGCTGTGCAATGCGCTGGCTTTCTCTGACAGCTATCTTACCCTTCATCCAATTGTTTGAATTGTCAGGGCATAGAATTTGTAATCTTCAAACACCCCCTTTGCTACTCATTCTACTATTTCTTTCTTTAATTTTTTAATAAAAAGATGAAGGCAGTACTGACATTTACACTGTAACTCAGTGTAATTATGAGAAGACTTAGTGTTATTATGAGTAATCCTTTCATTTTATTTGGTTAGCATTAAGTTTTCTTCCCACCCTTCTGATTTGTTATATTTTATATACCCCTTGTGAAAACTTGGCATATATTAAAGATACATAATTATTATAATGGGAATAAAGTAGCTTCCTTTCACTGCAATGGCCCCACTTCCAGATTGCTCCTTTAACTATCTCATCTGCGTGAATCAAAATGTAACTTCTACAATCACCAGATTTGACTATGAGTGGTGGGTACACAATGCATTATAGAGATTGTGTATCTATGTACTGTATTGTGTGTATACTTGAAACCTATGTCACCCTATTAACCAATGTCACCCAATAAATTTAATAAATAAAATAAAATAAATGCAAGTCCCATAGGTCAGACACCTTGAAATTGTTTTCAAACAGAGTTCATTTGTATATAAATTATCACCAAATCTTCTATGCAGTGGTATTTGTAAAATAGCTATCTATATTAAGAGTGTGGTTAGTAGAGAACAGAACAAAATTGTTTGGTTTGGAATTACCACAAATTTTTTTAGATTAGGGGTTAATTTTCTCATTAAAAATAACCCACTTCATTTTGTTAACTCTGTTTCAAAATAATTTTTGGAGTTATTAATTCACATGGGTACACAGATATATAATTTAGTCTGAAATTTAAGAAGTTAGGGTCTTGGCCTACAAGTCCACTTGTTTCATCAGTGGCACTCAAGAGGTTTTAAAATCTCTCCTCCTATATGACCTTAAGGCAGTGGTTTAAATCAAAGGGGTTTCTGTCATACAAGGGACTTTTGTCAATGCCTGGAAACAATTTTGTTATCTCATGTGGAGAGTGGGTGAGCGACAGTACTGGCATCTAGTGGGCAGACATTTTCCACAACAAATAATTATCTGTCCCAAAATGTTATTCCACTATATACCAGACACTCGATTAGGTGCTTTGCATATATTATTTCACTTAATCCTCAAACAGAAACTCTACCAAAAAAAAAAAAAAGAAAAGAAAAAGAAACTCTATCAAGAAGGCCATTTTTACAAATGTTCAAATTGAGGCTCAGAAGAGTCAAAATAACTTCCCAAGGTCATACTGCAGTTGGCCACACCGCAGTGAATGTTCTTTAAACTGGAAAGGCCATGTAGAGTACTTAATATAGACAGTACAGACACAAGATTCCTGTATGAACTTCTTCTCATTATTATTCAGTAAAAGTACTGAAACACTGAAAAAACTTTGCTTGTAAAAACTGGTTGAAGAATATATCAAATTCTAGACCTGGCTGGTGTAGCTCAGTGGATTGAGCGCAGGCTGTGAACCAAAGTGTTGCAGGTTCGATTCCCAGTCAGGGTACATGCCTGGATTGCAGGCCGGCCATGACCCCCAGCAACCGCACATTGATGTTTCCCTCTCTCTCTCTCTTTCTCCCTCCCTTCCCTCTCTAACAAATAAATAAATAAAATCTTTTAAAAAAATAATATATCAAATTCTACTTCTGGCCAAAATGGAGGCATAGGCAGACACACTGTGCCTTCTTGCACAGCCAGAAAAGGACAACAAATTTAAAAAAAAAAAAAAAACAACTAGAACTGACAGAAAATTGAACTGTAGGGAAATCTGACAACAAAGGACTTAAAGAAAAAAAATTCATCCATACTGGTAGGAGGAGTGGAGACTTGCAGCTGGGTCAGATAGGACTCACAGCAAGATGGCTGCTGGAGGACTGAGGCAGGCAAGGCTGTGACTAGAAGACCTGCCAAGGCACTGGATGGCAAACAGGGTGGTCCCACATTTTCATACAGATAAACTGAGAGGAACAACTAGGGAGCGAGACAGACCATGCAACCCAGGGTTCCAGCATGTGGAAATAAAGCTTCAAAGCCTGTGACTAAAAACACCTGTGGGGGTTGAGACGGCAGTGGGAGAAACTCCCAGCCTCACAGGAGAGTTCATCAGAGAGACCCACAGGGTCCTAGAACATACACAAACCCACCCATCTGGAAATTAGCACCAGAAGGGCCCACTTTGATTGTAGGTAGCAGAGGAAGTGACTGAAAACTAGCAGAGAATGGAGCAAACAGCACTGTTCCCTCTCAGACCCCTCCCCCACATACAGCATCACAACACAGCAATGTGAGTTGCCCTGCTCTGATGAACACCTAAGGCCCCGCCCCTTATATGTAACAGGCATGCCTAGACAAAAAAAAAAAAAAAGGCCCAAATGAAAGAACAGATCAAAGCTCCAGAAAAAATACAACTAAGCAATGAAGAGATGGCCAACCTATCAGATACACCATTAAAAACACTAGTAATCTGGATGTTCACAGATTTGGTTGAGTGCAGTTGCAAAATAGAGGAAAAAATGAAGGCTATGATAAGTGAAATAAAGGGAAAGGCACAGGGAACCAACAGTGATGGGAAGGAAACCGGGACTCAAATCAACAGTGTGGACCAGAAAGAAGAAAGAAACATTCAACTGGAACAGAATGGAGAAACAGGAATTCAAAGAAATGAGGAGAGGCTGAAGAACCTCCAGGACAACTTTAAACATTACAACATCTGAATCATAGGGGTGCCAGAAGGAGAAAAGTAAGAGCAAGAAATTGAAAACCTATTTGAACAAATAATGAAGGAGAACTTCCCCAATCTGGCCAAGGAAATAGATTTGCAAAAAGTTCAGGAAGCTCAGAGTCCCAAAGAATTTGGACCCAAGGAGGAACACACCAAGGCACATCATAATTACATTACACAAGATTAAAGATAAGGAAAGAATCTTAAAAGCAGCAAGAGAAAAGGAGACAGTTACCTACAAAAGAGTGCCCATGAGGCTGTCAGCTGGTTTCTCAAAAGAGACTTTACAGGCAAGAAGGGGCTGGAAAGAAGTATTCCAAGTCATGAAAGGCAAGGACCTACATCCAAGATTACTCTATCCAGCAAAGCTATCATTTAGAATGGAAAGGCAGATAAAGTGCTTCTCAGATAAGGTCAAATTAAAGCAGTTCACTGTCACCAAGCCCTTATTATATGAAATGTTAACGGGACTGATCTAAGAAAAAGAAGATAAAAAATATGAACAGTAAAATGAGAACAAACTTACAGTTATTTACAACCACACCTAAAACAAAAATAAAAACAAACTAAGCAAAAACTAGAACAGGAACAGAGTCACAGAAATGGAGATCACATGGAGGATTACCAGTGGGGGAGTGGGAGGGGGAAAGAGGGGGAAAGGGTACAGAGAATAAGTAGCATAAATGGTAGGTAGAAAATAGACAGGGGGAGGTTAAGAATAGTGTAGTAAATGTAGAAGCCAAACAACTTATATGTAAGATCCATGGACATGAACTAAAGGGGGGGAATGCAGGTGGGAGGGGGTGTGCACAGTAAAGGGGAATAAATGGGGGGAAATGTGACAACTATAATAGCATAATCAATAAAATGTATTTTTAAAATATATCAAATTCTGTCCCATCTTCAAGAAAACGTAAAGAGAAGCTGGTAATCTCACTTTAATCATCGAAAATTCATTTTTTGAGTGAAAGGCAAGGTCTTTACAAAGCACAATTTGCTTCCTCTTACTAGGTGTGAACAAATTGGATGATTTCTGTAGTTTTTTCCAGTTGTTAGAAGATATGGTCATCCAAACTTTTTTTATTCCCTCATTTTCTGATTCTTAAATCCTAAATTGATATTTTATAAACAAGCCAATATTCAGAAGTAGGCACTAAAAAAGAGACAGAGGGAAAGACACAGAGATGGAAAGAGAAAACATACCTGTGTCAAAGGGTATAAAGGGTATACCCTTTGGGGTATAGAGACAAAGGGTATCTCCTAAGATACTTCCATACCAAGGTATCGCTATATTGTATATGTTATAGTGAAAATTAATTTACAATGTTTTTGAGATGACATGCAGAACCAATCTATCTTATAGAACCAACTTAAATAAATTTCTGTATCATACTATCTTAGAGACTGTTAACAAGAACAACAAAAACTTAGTGGGTAAAATGGTTTTTGCTATAAGTCTTGATATCCAGTGTTTAACAAGTATATACATGACAGCATTAATATGTCCCCATGTATAATACAAACAATTTGGTCTGAAAATGTATAAATACTATTCTTATGACAAATTTGTCATTACATTGGTTTGCTAAGTATTGTGTGGGAGAATGGGCTTGTTCACAACCTTGCCTTGAGCTGAGAAAAGGAGAGGCCATCTTTTATGCCTCACTCAAAGACTCCATCTAAGATTACTGATTAATGAGTATTTTGATGAAGAGATATTCTATTACATCCATAATTTTATGAGCCATATCATAGCCTTAAATTTAAAAAAAAAATTGTACACCTCACAGAGCATAATTAGAAAATACTTAAATTGGGAGTCTCTCAGACTGAAAAGTGGCATGATCAAGGTGCAAGTAATCTGTGCACTAAGATCATATTTCCTTTATAGTTCTAGAGCATAAAATAGAGATATAGGGTAATGGTTTTTCTCTATTACTTTATAGGGGGACATTTGCAAAAAGTCTTTTGGGGGGTGAGGTTACTCCCATCAGCATGTTCTTACACTAGATACTTTACGTCTACCAGGAATTCATAAATGAGAAGTTTTAATCCCTAGACTACTTTTAACCAGAATGCCCTAGGAAATAATGCACCCTTGGGTGCAGAATGCTAGTAAGGCCAAAGAAAGGACTGTTCATGTAATGCTGGCATTCTGACTCTTGAAATGTATTTTTATCTGGCTCTAAATCCATGCCATGATAAAGGGAAAATAAAAACAATATTGAAATTGGAATGTAAGAGATTACATGGAGACTGCTGTTTATATTTTAGAGTTAATCTAATCTAAAGTCAAAGAGAAGAAAAGCAACTCTTTATCACTGAAATGCCCTAAAGTAAAAAAAAATCAAATATTAGAGTTCATTTTCAAACACAGGAACAAAAATTATAGATTAAAATATATGGTATTTCACTGTCCTGTGTAGCACTGCACTGCACATTTTATGGCCTTAAGGTTGGTCATTTATAAGGTGCAAATGCAGAGCCCATTAAGATACTGTTTAAATCCTTTATGGTCTCTCTCTCCATTTGCATCTAGTTTTACAGTTTTAAATCCACAATACATATTGGTGACTTGAATTTGAAATGCAATAGAAGTACTTTAAATTTTATTGGAATGAAACTTTATTAATGGTAGACCTTAAAACTTTCATATATTTCATATTGACCTCTAAAATCTAGGTAAGTTTTTGTAAGGGGAAAGATAGAGGAAATGACTCATGCCAAATATATAGAAGATGAGAAAATATGATCACAGAATTCACTGATGCAAAATGAAGAAATGTCTTTGCATTTTGTATTAATGTCATCTCCTCCTACTTTCCAGTGGGTCTCCATTGCTCTCAAGAGAGCCATCTTTATGTAGGGCTACACTGTGTCTGCAGAGAAATCTACAGCAGGCTGTCAGCCTTTTGAGGAAATCCTGCACAGTGAATATTTATGATACCTCTGATTATTGACTTTTAACTTTTATTAAAATCCATGAAATGCAGGCTATGTATGTGTGGGTGGTATGGACATTTACATGCCCTTGTACATCATGTCACTTGACTTAGAAATAAACTGAAAATTCCATCTTCATTAAGAAAAATGTAGTAGATTATTCCTTGAAGCTCACCAGCAGTGTTTTTGTGGAATAGAAATTATCCAAATGACTAAAACTACCACAAAGATGGTGTAAGATATTTGTTATATATTTGCTGGGTTAATTATAATGATGAAGATGGTAACAGTAACTTGATTTATCAACTTAAAATACAGGTATTGAACAAATAGAGAGCTTACACTTAAAATTGGAATAAAATAGGTAATTAATGATCAGTAATGGTAATCAAAATAGGTATAAAGTTAAGTGTTATACCCTTAAAAAATTAGATCTGTAAGTTGATTTTTGAATATTCTTTCTGATATTAAGTGCTCAAGAAGATGCTCAAGCAAAAACAGACACAGAGAGAATTCATAAGGTCAAAATGCATAATATGCATGCATAATGCTTTGCTAATAAAGAAAATAGAGTAAGAACTTGAACACAAGGATTCAAATGGTCCTTTAAAAAGTAGCATAGTACATAATCGTATGTGACCATGAGGAAAAGTTGAGTTGCTCATGTTACCATAAAAATATTAGAATATAGGTGGTTGAAAGTGTCCTATTTTTCTGATAAGACAATTCCTAAAAGTCTGAATTCTCACAAATCAAATTCACATTAAAGGAAATAAAGGTATTTAAAGAAGCCGGTCTGTGGTCTCTGGCAGCATAACCCAGTGACAAAGAGTGCACCGATTCCAGCAGCAACCAGACAACTGCACAGAGTCCCACTCTGCCTAATGGTCCATCAGCTCCCAGCACTGCAAATCTCTCACACATTTTGGCATACCCCTTTAGCAAGGCCCATTCAGGCTTGCCACATAATCACCAAGCCAAGTCTATGCTTTTTGCACTAAGGGAAATGGGATCTAAAACTGCAGGGAAAAAACATGTGCCTTGTTTAAAAAGAAGTATTTCAGAACTGTTCTCTTTTTTTGTCCCTACTTTGAGAACTTAGTACATGATTACCATTGAGGCACAGAGGATTTCAGCATTCTTTGTAAGAAGGCTGGATATTGAAGCATTCAGTGCTTTTGCCTTTAAGGCTCTAAGTGCATTGAGGCATAATTCTCCATGGTCTGACACAGATGTGTATTTTGTAATGATAATGGTCACCTACCTTTGCAAAGATAGAGAATGTTGCCTGAAATACTGATGAACTGTAAATCAGAATACTGATTCTCTGGTAAATTGTGGAATAGGTTGTGGAGTATAGATAAGGGAGAAAAGAAGCCAAATAGTATGAATTTAGATACTGAAAATAAAATATGCATTAAAAAACAAAAACCAAGAAACAGTGCTGCATTTGGTTACCATCTTAACATCATGAAATCCTTAATGCTGAAGGTCCTTTGCTAGAATAGATGAACTATTTTTTCTTTTTTTATTATTGTTCAATTACAGTTGTCCCATTAACCCCCCATTACTCTCCTCTGCCCTACCTACCACCCACTTCCCACATTCAATTCTACCCCTTCCCATTGTCTTTGTCCATGGGTCTTTTATACATGTTCCTTAATGATCCTTCCCCTTCTTTCCCCTGTTATTCCCTCCCCACTCCACTCTTGTCACCGTCATTTTGTTCTTTATTTCCATGCCTCTGGTTCTATTTTGCTCACTTGTTTGTTTTATTAATTAGGTTTCACTTATAGGTGAGATCTGGTATTTGTCTTTCACCACCTGACTGCACATTTGGTTATAGGGACAAAAGAAAAATGCAAGTAAGAAAATATAAATTAGGAAGTTACATACACACACACACATACACACACACATATATATATATACATATAATTATATATTTTATCATTAGCATATTATAACAAGATATATTTTTAATAATCCCTATTGCAGGTTATTCTGTGAAGGGTTTGGAGAAAGAGAAGGTCAATTTATAGATAATTAGGCTTAAAACAGAAATGTTTTATCAGTAGATTTTTGGTTTAGTGGTTGTTTGGTCCATAGTACCCAGGAAAAGGACCTGTGTGCCAATTTCAATGATAATCTATATCTTCCCCAAATTCAGGCAAGCACTAGAATTGTTAACCCTAAATTAATGCTACTAACCCCCCCAAAAGTACAAGGGAGGTAGTTTAATAATTTAGATGCCTGATCTGCTTTTATCTGATTTATCTATAAATTGACCTCCTCTTTCTCCAAACCCTTGGCAGAAAAACCTGCAATAAGGATTATTAAAAATATATTTTGTTATAATGTGCTAATGATTAAATACATAATTATATGTGTGTATGTGCTATATAACTTCCTAATTTATTTCTTACTTGCATTTTTGTCTTGTCCTTATAACGATATATGCAGAGGATTTGGAGATCTCTGCACTTATAGATAAGGAGAGTTTCAGATAAAAATATTATTACCTGCCCTGGCTGGTATGGCTTGGTGGATTGAGTGCCAGCCTGCGAACCAAAGGGTTGATGGTTTGATTCCAGATCAGGGCAGATGCATGGGTGGTGGGCTGGATCCCCGGTGTGGGGCACGCAAGAGGCAACCACACATTTATGTTTTTCTCCTTTTCTTTCTCCCTCTTTTCCCCTCTCTAAAAATAAATAAATAAAATCTTTAAAAAATAATATTACCTGCAGTTTGGGTCCTGTTAGGATTATAGCTATAACTTTTCATTCCCTTTTCTAGTTGTAAGCTGACCTCTTGGTTTAGGTACTAAATATGTGTGCTCAGGTATTTTATGTCTGTGCCTCATGGAAGATGTCAATTTAGAGGATAAGTATGGGGAGCACGGGAACCATGTTTTATCCTTCTTTGAGCACATATACAACGTTGTGCTGTACAGTAATGAGTGCTTAATATTTGTAGATAGAGTGATCAACGTTCACTGAATATTAATGAGCCCCCACCAAGAACCAGATAGTATGCTAACACCTGGGAAGATATTGGGAAGCAAATTAGATCCTAGCTTTAATAAGCTTTATAATATAGTGTGTTGGGAGGTGCTGACAGTAAACTAGTAACACTTTGTAATAAGTGAAATGAAGAGGGCAAAGTAGGGTGATGTCTTCAGGAATGACTGTATTAGAGGGTAGGGAGTAATTTTAGAAAGGTCTCTCTTATCAAGTAACATTTTAACTAAAACCATTTTTTCTAATCCATGGCATTCTTCTTACTTGCATTTTGTTCTTGTCCTTATAACTAGAATTTTAAGTAAAAACACATTTGCCTCTTTTTGAAAAACTGTAACATTAACTGTGGTCAATAGTTTTGCTGTAGGTTGAACAAGAAATATGTAAATCTGATCTTTCTGGAGATTTTAGAAAGCTGCAAAAAATACAAAAAAAGAAAAATGATCATGCCATTAAGGTAAGCAAACTTATATGAACTACATTTTGAAAAGTGCTTGGTTCCAGGCTTGGACAAATGTTCATGGCAGGTCTTATTTTATTTGAACAAATTTGCTACCTTTAATCAAAACCCTACCATATTTTATACATACCAATAAAATATTTAGTGATCTTTCTGAAGGTTCAGTAGCCAGACCATACTATATCTCTTTCTAGAACACTGGGGAAAAAATTTTTGACTCATAATGTGAAACTAGCTTGAATTTGTTTCAGAAAGTTTCTGAATTTTACATTAAAATGCTATCTCTCAAAAACTTGAAAATTCTCTTAAATTCTAAAATAATAACATTACTTTTCTGATTATAATTCACCAATGGATCCTCACTGTCACTATAATTCTTAAATTCTTCCTATAATGTACATGATCTACAAGTTGTGCCACCCTCCTACCTTTCTGGTCTTATGTTGCCCACCCCCTCTTTAATTCATTTCTTTGGTGAAGCCACTCCCACCTACTTTCTATGCCTTGAACAGACTATGAACTCTTTTCTGGTTCAGTGTATTTACATATAGTACTTTTGTGTCTCAATGCACACGTCACCTATCACCACTCTATAAAGTTGTGTACTCACAATCACCATCTCTCATGTTGGCATATTTTAACTTTCTTTAATATTTACCAGTATATGACATTAGATCATACAACTGTTTCTGTATTGTTGATTGTCAGCCTTCTCATTGTAGAAACAAATTATATGGAGTAGGAATCTTGTCTTTCTTATAGACATGACACTTTTTGTTCCCAGTACTGTATCTTGCATATAATGCGCAATCAACAAATATTTCTTGAGTGAATGCAAGGATGAACAAATGTGCCTGTTGCTGTGGATCAGTGTGCTTCTATACCACCAAATTTCATCTGTCTTGGTCCTCACAGTTGTGTTTTTACTTTCAATTTCTTGAAAATCTACCATGAGAAATCAATTCCAGGTAGTCCACAGGTCTGTAAACTTCCTTTATAAAATACCAGAATTATATTGTGAAGTGTGTTTTAAGGTAGATTGTTCATTACCTTGCAACCACGGTGTTTTCATGTACAAAGCTAGGCCAATTCAAGTGGTTTCTTGACTGGTTTCCCTATGAAAATGGCATTTTCAACATTGTATTTGCTTTTTCTATGGTTGTCTCAAGATACTTGATACTGTGTCAAGTATCTTACATCTGTGATTCAAAGATGAATAAGAAATTTTCTTTACCTTTGAAGATATCACAGTCCAGTGTAACTAAGATTAGAGCAAAATAACATTTCAGTACTACAGTATGATGTGTTTTTTCTGGCACTTTCCTAACTGGAATCCTTAAATAACATGAGCTCTTTTAGGACTGGTATGAAACTAATACTGTATTGTCTCTGGAGAAAGACTGCCGAATACTTCAAATTTACCTCTATCCCTTGCTGGCTGTGAACTTGGGCAATTTGCTGAACTCTTTGTGTTGTATTTTCCTCATTTGTGAAATTGGGGATCATAACAAGTACCTACTTCACTGGATTTGGGGGAGGAAATTTAATGAGATAATCCACGTAAAACACTTAAATTAGTGATGCACTCATATTCTCAGTAACTGATCATTATTATTATTATTTTATTAACATTTTAAAGTTCTATTATTCAAGTAGGCTGATTCATCTGAATGGGAAAAAAGTTTTAAGAATGAGGTTTAAAAACTTCAGTATTTAATTCACCTTGTAACACTATTAACTGCCTTAGAAACGCAGTTAAGTTTAATTCCATCAAGACAATTTAGAGACAGAAAATGAGAAAATTTTCAAAAAGCTAATAAACAAACATCACTTCAGTGCCCCTTCTTGATTAAAGATGCTAAGGGAAAAAAAAAAACAAAGAAAATCATGATGATTGTCATTATTACAAGCTGTATAAGGTGATTAGACAGAGGATAGCCTTCAGTTTGCCTGTACTTGTCAAGCATATATTTTGCAAAAGTTCTGTGAAGCAGAGGTCTGAAATATGTAACAATAGTGATGTTTTTTGCTTGTTAGCTTTAGGATAGCAAATTTTTTAAAATAGAAAAGGGGGATATCAGAGTTTATTAAAGAATTTTATGAAACACTTTAAGGATTTTTAAATATAGTTATTTGTAAAGTTGTTTTATCCATCTTTGGATGTAACATTGGAGCAGAAATCTAAAATCCAGGGGGAAAAAAAGGAATTGAGAGGAAGGAATGTTATTTCTAGTTCTGTTTTACTGGAGGAACGGCAAGAACACTTGGTATATTTTGATATAAGATCAGTTTTACCATTCACTTAGAGTCATACAAGGTTAAATGACCCTTACTTGACCAAATGGCACATTTCTTCAAGCACTGTGATGAAATGTGTTTATTTTATATCAATTTCAAGTAATAAAGTTAATTAAATATTTATTAAATGAATAAAATGCTTAGTGAATATCTTAGAAAGTTGCTACAGAAGACCACAGTATATGAAATAAAGTATCTAATCATTTAGTTTAGAAGCTAGCACACAGTAATAACTCACAAATTGTTAGCTAATATAAAAATATTATGATGTCATTCTTGCCTTTAAAATAATTTTCCTGAAATGAAGGAGACACAAAGACAGATATACCTATATAGAATTCATTTATTCACTAAGCATTAATTAAATGCAGGGTGGGTCAAAAATGGCTCACAGTTGTTTGTATGGAAACTAATATAATTAATAAATAATAATACAAGAATAAAATCTGTGTTTTATGTATTCACAACTGTAAGTTTACTTTTGTCCCACCCTGTATATGCCATGCTTACATTTCTGGCTGAGGGAAGAGGAGGTAAAGATTGATTTTTTTAAAAATCCTCCCCAAGGATATTTTTTCATTGCCTTTAGAGAGAGAGGCAGGGGGGAGAGAGAAACATCAATGTGAGAGAGAAACAATGAAGAGAAACATCCTCCAACCAGGAGTCGTGTTCACCCTGACCAGACCGAGGATCAAACACACAACCTAAGAATGCCTTGATCAGGGATTGAACCCACAACCTTTTGGTTATGGGGTGACTCTTTAACCAACTGAGTCATACCAGCCAGAGCTAAAAATCAATTTTTTAAATATAATATAATGTACAAAAATCTCATAGTCTACTTTGTGGTAGATGAACGAATTTAAAATATTATTGACCAGGTTACATGATCATCTCATTTAATTCTTAAAATTTTATAAGCTAAATATAACTATACCTATTTTACACATGATGAAATTGGGGCTCACAGAGTTGTAACAGGTGAAACAGAGCCACACAGGTAGTTAAGTGGAAGACTCTAAATTTGAACTCAGATCTGTCTAAATCTAAGCATGATGCTCTTTCCTCATACCGAGTTGCCTTAATGGTAGAAAATATTTAAAAATTAATATAATGCAGAACAAAGCACTGCAAATATCATAAAGTGTGTAAATATAGGGCTGTATCATAAGAATTCAGGTGAAGATGAGATAATAAAGATAGTGTGTATATTTTGGGCCACTTATTAATTTCACCCACATTTATTGTACACTATGCCCTAAGTATTATGCTAGGCATACAATGCAAAACAAGTATATTATGCTCTATATTTTAATATTGTCATTTAGTTTTGAATTAACTAAAAGGTTTTGATATGGTAGTATTTGTGTACAGGTGTTAATCTTTATTAAAAGCAAAATGAATATAGTTTGAAGAAGAGTGGGTAACCAAGATTACATATAGATATATAATTTTTTCACAAAAATATAGCAAGAAACTGTTTTCTCATCTTGAAAATCATTGACTATATTGCCTATGATCAGGGAGGGAAAATATTAGACGTAGGGTAGAATCATCTGAGACTACATGAAGTCACCTATTGAAAGTGTTTATTCTGGAAATAAGCCACGAAAAGAGAACTAGTCATCTTTTCCGAGGAACATAAAAAAAGCATATCTCTCTAAGTTTATCCTAAGCAAAGAAGACAATCACAGGTAGTATAGGAATTCCCATTGGATACTAGTGATAAAGACTTCTGTATGACAAAGTAATGAACAAGTGACATTATTTTTAAAAACACAAATTTATGAACATCACCAGAATTAAGGATATTGATTGACTGTTTAACATTTTTAAATGGTTGGCTAATCTCTGTGTACTGCATACTTGGAACTATAGCTCTGTTCTTTCTGACACATCACTCAATCAATATAATTTATAGGACAAGAACAGCAACCAGCTGCTGCTGAAGTTAAGATGTGGATATTTCAGAAGAAAACTCTTAAGTACAGGTGGGTTTCAAAATTTGATCTCAAATTTGATTTTGTTGTAACTTAGAAATCTCATTAAACAAAATAAAAAATGGTTATGTCTTTTATTTAACTGCAGAGGATTTTGCATACCATGCTAAATTCCTCTGTATTCACTGCCTAGCTAGAGGCATTTTTATTTTCTTTCAAATAGAAATTAGAGTCCTCTCCTATTGCTTTTGCATTTTACCCCCTTGTCAATTCATATATATATATATATATATATATATATATATATATATATATATATTCAACACCCCCTCTCCCAGCAATTTTTTCATCATGAGAGAGAACTCTGTGTTCTTTCTAATATCATTTTCCAGAAACAAAATTGCATGAGGAAATGTTAGTTTCCAAAACGTTTGATTTTTAATTTTTTGACATACAAGATAGTATATTTCTTACCAATAATTATTTTACTATGATGATCTTTCTATTAATAGAACATATTATATTAATAAGATTGCATGGACTACCATTTTTTGTGAGAATTATTAGCAGGGAACTATTCTGTAATATCTGGTTGCTATATAAGTTTCATTATTTGAAAAGTGGATATAATGACTTTGACTATATATTTCAAATTTGTCAATGATCATTTGTATATTTATCAAGAAGATATTACCTTATATTAAATATGAAGTGTTTTAAATATACATATAGTGCTAACATAAAATGATACTTTTCATTATTGCACATTTTACAATTATGTATTTTCTACACAGCTGCTGTTACAATAACTATAGTATTGCTCATTTTTCTCTTCATTTTTAATATATCATTATTAGTGTTCAGTGTTTCTACAGCTTTAAAATTATTATAATTTTAGTACATTCTTAGTAGCTTAGAGTGCTGATAGACCATATTTATTAAACTATTTTCCTAAATGTAGTCATATGTTGCATCATTATTTTTTCTGATTTAAATAACACTAGAGATGATTTTGATCTCTACTGTTTTTTGCTTTTAAAAATCATTTCTCTTTTTAAAAAATAAATGACAGTAACTTTAGGTTTTTCATTTGTAAGAAATTATGCTTAAATGGAAGAACTACAGAACATCTAATTAGCGAAATTGCAGACAATATGACTCAAGAGTTTTAATTTTATAAAATTTATCTCACTTTGTTCTTTTACCAGCATTCTTTCATTTGCCCTGTTTTGGAAGTACCTGAAGTTATAGATTACTCCATCTTATACAGATGACCTCTATTTGAAATATGCAAAATTTATTTTTGTTTTTTAAAGCAGAGTTCATACATAAACTTATTGCATAGTGCAGATTTCTATGGTCTATCAGTTTAACTCCTCCCACAGAATTTATCAGCAGAGCTAATAGCTCACAATTTTACTTCCTTTGCATTCTTTAACAAATGAGCTTTACTTTTTTTCATGGTTTCCTCTCTCTGCCTCCAAGTCCTTTCTGCTTCTTGTAATTCATGTTCATATTCACATTCCGGTGAGAGAAGTCTCAAGAAAATGCATTACCATCATCCAGATCATCTTCATTCATCTAATCCAATAGGTAACTCTTGTGGGAGATGCCATTGTTCATGAGGGACTTTGCCTTCTTCTTTCTCTTGCTCATTTGTATCATGAACTCAGTCTAGTATTCCTGCTCTTGTTTTGGATCCACTGGTCTCAAACTTTCAAACCTCTTTTTTTTCTTCCTTTATGTATTGCATTATTTGCATGTTGAGTGCCTCCTGATTAATTCTATACAGATTTGAGATCAAGGCATATTCCATGATATCATGCCATGATAGACTGTCAATCTTAAGTACCCTGAAATAATTTTATATAAAGTCTATTTTTTAATCATGGGGTCTAAAATCAATAACTTCCATAACCAATCAGTAACTCCTAGAGCTGCATTTTCTTTGCCTTGAACAAACACTATAGGTGGTACATTATTTAAACCCTCCTGGGACATCCTATGTTTATTACAGCATTATTCACAATCACGAAGATATGGAAACAAATATCCATAACAGATGAATGGATAAAAATATTGGTACATCTACATAGGGGTATATTATTCAGCCATGATAAAGGAGGATATTGTTCCATTTGCAACAACATGGGTGGACCTTGAGCACATTATGTTAAGAGAGATAAGTTAGATACAGAGATGTAATATATGATAACACTTATATGTGAAATCTAAAAAAGTTAAACCTATAAAAACAGAGTAAAATGGTGGCTACCAGGGGATAATGGGGTCAAGGGTGATAGGGGTGATGGTGTTCAAGGGTACAAATTTGTATTTAGTAGTAAATAAGCCATAGACATCTAATGCACAGTATACTGAATATAGACAATAACATTGTACTATAATTATATAATGCAATGAATAGCAGTACAGCAGCAATCGTATTACAATATACAATTGTATTAAAATAACACACTTCATATTTTAATCTTATACAGTATCACATGTCGTATTTATTCAATTAAAAAAGAAAAAAAGAATGCCTCACCCTAGCCAGGGTACCTTAGTTGATTGGGGTGTCCTCTGGTAACTGAAGGGTTGTAGTTTGGTCCCTGGTGTGGGAGTGGGCAATGCCCTATCTACAAGTAAGTGGGAGCCAAAACCAACTGACATTTCTCTCTCACATCACGTTTCTCTCTTCTCCTTCCTCACTTCTAGAAAGCAATGAGAAAATGTTCTCAGGTGAGAATTTTTAAAAATGATACCTCATGTGTAACACAGTCCTGTAACTTGGTTTCTGTGTGCTCTTTCTGTTCAGCAGCAAGAGTTATCTTCCAAAATACTCAGCAAACTGAGAATTCTTGAAAAGCTCCAGGTTCAAGTCATAGATCTCTTAGTTTTTTCAGGGGTGTACAGCAAATCTGTCAGGGCTTTATAAGGAGGACATTTAGTGGTCTCTGGTGCATATCATTTTCCTGTTTTTGTTTGTTTGTGGCATTTCATTAGGAATTCCACTTTGGGTGGTTTGTAAGTAAAGTGATATCCCAAGGAAGAACGTCCATATCAATTTTTTAACCCCCAAGACAAATTTCATGAGCAAATTCTTGTTGCTATGGGAGATGGAGAAGCTTAGCATTGCAGCCTCTTAGTAGTGTCCAGAACCCTGCTCAGGTGTCCCATAACACTGTGGGTAGGTATCTACATGGCCTCCTAACATGCCACTTCCTGACTGCCATCTATATGCTGCCTGAGATAGTTCTGGGATGCTGGAGGCATCTGTAGGACTGTAGGACAGGTTGTGGGTGAGATGCACACAGTATGCAGAATGGATGAAGCACAAGTGGAATAATTGCTTGAGAATAATGTACAAGAAGTGGAATTGCCAAGTCAATTTTTAACATAATTACACCTCTTGCTACAAAGGTTTTACCAATTAAATTAGCCAACAGAAATGAATTGCTACATCAGTTATATTCTTGTCAAAATTGGGCATTGTTACTTTTCTAGTGTTATTTTAGTTTTGTACTTCATGCAACATAAATTTATTGAGCTTCCTTTACATGTGAAGCACTGTGCTAGGTGCTGTGAATAAGAATATGAATAAAACTACATGTCTGCCCTGGAATAAGTTGTAGCCTACTGAAAAGGACAATTATGATAACAGATAACAAACGTTACTCTTATGAGAGTATCAAGAAACTAGTATGTGACCACCATAGATAAAGCAATTAACCTCACTTATGGTAAGTAGGAAAAATTTTGTACTAAGAAAACACTGAGTTGTGTCTTAAAGGCAGAATGATTTCAGCAAAGAAGGGGAACTTCTCTGAATAACCATCAGAGGTAGTAAGCCAAAAGCCTACAGGTAACAAGAGACTATATAATGGGTGTAGAGAGTACATATCAAAGAGTAACAGATTATTGAGCAGATTATTTGAAGGCAAATGATGGGGGCTTGTGATAGGTTAAAAAGATTTATTTCAATGTTTGGAAAATAGAGGAACCACAAAGCATTGAATTAAGGAATCAAAGATGGTATTATTTTATTAGAAAAATGCAATGTTCTCAGTATTAAAGATGAACTGGTATGAAGACTGGTTTAACAAAGATGGTAAGTGCTTCCAAGATGATAAGTATTCCCAAATGAGTAAAAAATGGGGATTGAGAGAAAAGACTTGGTTAAAGATATTGGTCACTTAGAATCTAAAAGATTTTGTGATAAATTGGATTTAGCTGTGAAAGCAGATAAGTCCAGTTTCCGGCTTAGAATCCTAAGTGAATAGGAATGCCATTAACTGAGACCAAGAGAGTAGACAGAGGACTTACAATAACAAATTTGATGGAGTAGCTTGTCGCAGGCTAATATCCCTGCTATGAAAAAATAGAAAACTGGAGACAATACAAAACCATATGTTTAAAAGCATCAGAGAGCTGCTGAGGCAACTTGAGAGGAGAAAGGGAACATTAGAGAACTAAGGACATATTCTGTGAGCCACATTTTCCTCAGGGCATTTTTAAAATCTTGCTATGAAGAAAGAGACTGAGAATCTGAACAGAGGTACATAGCCAATAGGTAGAGAAGCTAAACAAAGTTTTAGGCAATCTCATAGGGCTGGAGAGAGAAAAATCCAGGGCTGCCAATTTAGCCAGAAATTTTGAGGGGCCAAGAATCTTGAAAGAAAAGGTGTAACACAGGAGCTCCAAACCAGGGAACTCCACCTTGGTTAGTGATATTCTGAAAAAAAAAAAAACACTTGGAAGACCAGTAGATGTAGGCATGCCATTTATTATTCACTTTACAGAGGAGTGCACTTACTGTGGCAGTGGAATTTCAGGCACAAAAAAAAAAACAAAACATGGTCTCCAATCTTGGCACCACTTACTGAGTTAGGGAGGGAACAGCAGCAGGAGGGAGCTGTGGTAGCATGTGAAAATGCTACAGGGTTGTGATAAACACAGAGGCCTTGAGAGGGCTGAGACCCCAGATCCACACAGTTTTCCTCACTCCTTATGGCTGCTGGCTAGAGAGGTCATGGAGGGGCCATGTTTTGAGCTACCCCACAAAAGTGTAACAACATAAAAGTAACTCGGACACTCTAGGATTTCCCTTTGAGGTATTTGTTCAATTCTTAAGGTATGCAAGCTCAGAAACTAAGAAACCTAACAGAAAACTTTAAACTTACAGTGAAGATTTTGATGTTCTTAGAGAACTTAAGTGACCAAAAGTAGTTCAGGACTTGCCAAAAAGGAAGGACCCTAGTAAACACTCCAGATTTTCTCTTGAGACCCCTGGAAATCTATTCCCTAGGAATGGAAGCAAAGCAGAGATAGTCTAGAGTTTATAAAAGCTATCTCCCAATTTCAAACCAGCACAGTCCCTAATTTGATCGACATGATTTACCCCCACTTTATTTGCCTACCAGTATATGATGTGAATTTTCACTGAAAAAAACAAACAGGATTCAGAGCCTTTATATTTTTTCATTCACACTATCTGGCATTGGACCATAAAGTGCTAGGCATACCAATACACAGGATGGAATGGAAAAAATAGAAACAGATTCATGAAAGTCCCCATTTTTTGATCATACATGGACATGAAAATAATGGTGGTTAATATATTTAAGAACAAAGATGACAAGATAAGCTTTTATCAGAAAGAAGGAATTATAAAAATAACAAAATGGTAATTATGCATCTGAATAATACAATACTTGAAGTAAATAACCAAATGGGTTTAATAGCAGGTTAGATTCAACAGAATATAGAATTAATGAAATAGAAGATTTCATTGTCATGAAATTGGAAACACAGAGAGCAAAAAAGACTAAACAAATAAATTAGCATAAGAGATGCATGGGAAATGGTGAAAAAATACACTTGCAATTAGAATCCTAGATGGGAAAGCAAGAACAGATCAGAAGAAATATTTGAAGAAATAATGAGTAATAATTTTCCAAAATTAATAAGATAATAAGATACAATTTTAAGCTGTACAATCCTCAAACAGATGAATTAGAAAGAAAACCACGCTTAGACATATACCACAGTGAAATTGGTAAATATAGAGGCAAAGGGAAAAGCATTAAAACATCCAGAAAATTGCTTTGGCTGGAGTGGCTCAGTGGATTGAGTACTGGCCTGTGAGCTGAAGGGTTGCTGGTTCTATTCCCAGCCAGGGCACATGCCTGGGTTGTGGGCCAGGTCCCTGGTTAGAGGCATGTGAGAGGTAACCAATCTGTTTTTCTCACACATTAACGTTTCTCTCCCTTTCTCCCTCCCTTCCCCTCTCTCTAAAAATAAACAAAATATTTTTAAAACTCCAGGGAATAATTTTCAAATAAGAAACCATAGAAGTGATTTAAAAGAAATAATGGAAGACTGAATACAGTATAAGGGCATTACAATTATTCTATTTTTTCTTTATTCATTTATATTTTATATATAAATAAATATTTATATATTTCATTTATATTCATCTATATTTTCATTTATTCATTATTTTATTCTATTAAAAATAATGACTAAGCTAGTATCCTATACTCATCAAATGTATCCTTAGAATATGATGAAAGTACATTTTTAAAAAAACAAAAAGTCAGATCATTCATTGTTAAATGACTCTCACTAAAAGAAATAGCAGAGACTTCTTTAGGTAAAATGAAAATAATACCAGATAAAAATATGCAATGCAGTTTAAAAAAACTGCAATGCAGATAAAATATGCAATGCAGATAAAAAAGAGTAGCAGAAAATATAAATAGGTAGGTAAATATAAATGAATATTAATTATAGAGAAAATTATCGCAATGTCTTTAAAAATAATTCTGCACACTGGCAAGAAAGTAAAATTCACTACTCAGTGATAAGTAGGAAGTGTGCATGGTACATTCAATAATATCAGTTGTTTATGATATTAGTAAGGAGGGGAACTTATAGATAGGTCACTGGAGACCCTCCCAGTTTCCCCCAGATGTCAGGGCCAAGCAAGGATATTGTTCTCTTATTTGGGACCTTATGCTACAATTGGCCTATTTATGATGTCTTCTTGACAATTTAAACTTGGATGATGAATAAGATTTTGGAGAGTAGGGTGCTTCCCTAGGAAGTTAAGTAGATGCTTAACCAGGAGGACAAGAGCACAGTGCAAGGTAATCCAGATACACCAACCAGCATCCAGATGCTGGTTAGATCTCTGGTCAGGACACATAGAAAAAGCAATCAATAAATGTATAAATAAGCACAACAACAAAACCAATGTCTCTCCCCCCCTTCCTCTCTCTCTCTCTCTCTCTCTCTCTCTCTCTCTCTCTCTCTCTCTAAAAATCAATAAAAACAATTTATTTAAAAATAAACTATGGTCAATAAAAGCATTGAGGGCCATTTGTGGCATTGGTATAGCAAGAGCTTATCCCACATGATGTAAATTTAGACTAATCAATGCCTCTGACGATAATGTTACCCAGGTTTTGGGTCCATTTGCAACTTTGTAACTTAAATAGAAGTGCTTTAAGGATCTGATTATGCCTCTCAAACCAGCTGTTAGGTGGAAATTCCATGGAATGCCTTCTTCAGGAGCACAGTGTTGTGTGCTCTGAGAATTCAAATCAGTGCCTTGCTCATTATGAATAATTCCTAGCACTTTGTTGGGAATTAGGAGTAGCCTGGTGAGATCTTGGCTATTGTATTTGTAGAGAAATCTGATAACTTGATTTATAGTTTAAATACTTGTTAGGACAGAAATTTCCAGAGTTCTTCAGTCCAAACAATGAATCAGTTTCCTAAGGGTGCCATAGCAAAGTACCACAAGCTGGATGACTTAAAAAAACAAATTTAAATATAATAACTATGTATGTTGTCGGATGTGTCCTAGATTTATCAGGGCGATCACTTAGTAAGTTAAATAATGTCTAATCAGTGTGTTGTACACATAAAAATAATATAATAGGTAAACAGCAATTGAAAATTTAGAAATTATTTTAAAAATCAAGTGGGAAAAATTTTATTTCTACACAGATCTGGAGGTTAGAAATCTGAAATTAAGTTGTCAGTTGCTCTGCACTCTCTGCAGCCTTCAGGGTAGGATCATTTCTGGCCCCATTTAGTTCTAGCAGCCCCATGTGATCCTTGGCTTATGGCAGCATAACTCCAGTATCTGTGTTCTCTCTGCATCTCTGTCTGTGTTTTTACCTGGCTGTCTTTTTGAAAGGACATCAGTCATATTGGATTAGAAGCTCACCCTCCTCCACTAGGACCTAATCTTAACTAATTTACATCTATAATGATTCTATTTCCAAATAAAATCACTTTCTGAACTACTGAGGGTTAGGATATAAACATAGCTTTTTTAGGGGACATAATTCAATTCATAACAGAAGCCAACTATTTGTCAATGGCCCAAAGGTTTATACAAATGCATAGATGGGTCCAGTTGTTGGCAAGGGCATCTTATCCAGTAATAATTCAATGAAGTGTGCTAACCCTTGGGTCCCATACTTTATCAGGAGTCTACTGGTAAAAAAAATGAAAATGAGCAATTCTCCACTGAGCTCCATCATGTATAATGATGACCATGCTGTCTGTAATGTTTATTACTGCTCAAGCAGTTTACCACAAGGTGCTTCTCAGGTAGGAAAAGAGCTTGGAAAAGAGGTAAACTTCTTCTGCACCATGGCAAGGGACTGAGGATAGGGGAGGTTACACTCCCCTGCAGTTGGGATACTCCAGATGGCCCAGGTTTGGCTCTATCATGTAGCAAAGAGGCCTTGATAGCCATGCCAAGCTTTCAGGGTGCTGCTTCAATGATCCGAGGTATAATGGGATACTAAACATAGAGGTTCACATGGTAGGTGTCTATAAGACCCTCTAGTTGCAGGAAAGTCAGATATGCAGCCAGTAATTGCTGCTGTAATGGTATCCAGTGCAAGGCTGAGGAGAACAGTTTCTGGCATTGTACGTACAGTGGTCCCTGGCTATATCGCAGTTCACTTATTGTGGCTTCACTGTATCACGAGTTTTTAAAATATATATTGCAGAGTTTTCACTGTATCACGGGATTTCACAGTATATAGGTATTTATATCATATTTATGATTTTAATTATTTTTGTCTAAAAAATTTAAAATATAAAAAATTTTAATTCAAACATATTAAAAGAATATTAAATTGAAATAAAATACAGTATATATTTCATCAGCGGATAAATACCATACTGTACACAATGGAAATGCAGTAGGCCACTGCCGCTTGCACAAGTTTGCCAACGTGAGATTGTACACAGCACACTGTTGGCTGATGGAATGGAAGGCGGCCAGCCACAGCACTGTATTCTGTATCCTGGGCACTGGTTGGCTCAGTGACCATAGCATCAGCCTGTTTGCTCTCCCGCACTGTGCCCGTACATTCAGCATCTCTCCTTGTCCACTTCACATTGATCGCTGTGCATAGTGTTGCTCTGTGGTGTTGTGTTTTCGTGAAATTTTCGTAAAAGTTTGAATTTATTTCAAGCCCTACAATGCCACCAAACATTCTGCGCCTTCTAAGGCTTCTAGCAGTGAACCCAAGTGCCAGAGGAATATGCTTACCATCAAAGAAAAGGTGGAACTTCTCAACATGTTAAAGGAAGGCAAAAGCTACATGGCTGTAGGCCACCATTATGGGATCAACGCATCTTCTGTTCACTACATAAAGAAAGACGAGAAGAATATTAGGTCTACGGCAACAATGACTTTTAACAAGACTGCAAAGAGGGTGGTCACTCCCCACAATAAAGCCATTGTGAGGATGGAGTCTGCATTGGCCCTGTGGATAAATGACTGCAGGAAGAAGACTATCTCGCTGGATACCAACACCATCCAGACGAAGGCCAAGAAACTTTATGATAGTTTTGTGGAAAGCACAGATGTTCACGACGGTGATGAGGATGAAGACGAGGATGACGATGCAGAAGCAGGACTGTCGAGTGCTTCTCCCACCAGACCAACCCCATTCAGTGCCAGCAAGGGCTTGTTTGACAAATTTCAGAGATGCTTTGGACTCAGGAGCATTTCTCCGCATGGAGAAGCTGCCTCTGCAGATAAAAAGCAATGCCAGCAACTCCCCATAACTATATTCATCACTTGGACAAAGAGATTGGTTACACGTATGCCTTTAGTGGAAATAGAAGTTATGGCCCAGGGCAAAGGTACTGCACCACCTGATGAAGCACCTGATGAAGTAGTGCCTTCAGAAGAGCTGCAATGCTCTTCTTGGCTGTGCAGTACACTCATCTATCTCATCGTCATCACCTTCAATACCATCAGTACTGCACAGCTACATAATTCATGATCTTCATCATTCAAGTTGTAGTATACTTCCCTGGTGAGTACCCATATAGAATTTTATACGTTGTTAAAATTATGTAGGTCTAAGAGTGTAGAAAGTATTCAAGAGCATATGAAGTGTTAATAAGAGTGTGGGAAAGGTTAATAAGAGAGTGGGAAAGTTTATAGGAGTGTGGGAAGGGTTTATAAAGCCTTAAAAATATATAAATAATAACTATAACACTGCTACTTCGAGGATTTTCACCTATCACAGGGGTCTCTGGAATGTAACTCCCACGATAGGTGAGGAATCACTGTAACACTAAAATGGGCTTAAGTAAGATTTGTAAGTGAAAAATATGTTACTTCCATATCCCAGAAATGACTAAAAGGTATTTGGCTTGCATTAATATTGTGTGTGCTATGAGTCAATAAGCTGTTTCTTTATTATTTTTGTCGTCGTTTGAAGATATGTTTATTGATTTGAGAGAGAGAGAGAGAGATCAGTGGGAAAGAGAAGCATTGATCATTTTGCATCCCATATGTGCCCCGACCAGAAATTGAACCTGAATCTAAGTATGCGCCCTGACTTGGAATCGAACCCACAGCCTTTTGGTGTACAGAACAGTGCTCCAACCATCTGTGCCACCCAGCAAAGGTAATAAGCTCTTTCTTGATGATGGCACAATGGAGCATTCTTAGGTTAACCGAATAATTTTCAGAAATTTAATGGAGTCATTAATTTCAATTATATTTTATGTGGGGGCCTTAATACATATGATCATAGAATTAGGTTGGAATAATTCACTGTGAGGTGCTGTTCAATCTTTCCTCTTGAGGCTTCCACAAATTTCCATCTTCGATTTTTCAATCTGTATTTCTTGCTGAGGCTACTGACTCACTCCCTCTCTTCACTTTTGTTTTTCTCTTTAGCCAGACCTTTTTCCTGAGCTTTAGATTTGTGTTTTTCAAATGAACACTGAGCATCTCTATGTGTGGAAGGCACCTCAAACTCACAGAGTTCAAACCAGAACCCATGCCCTTCCACTCCCAAAACAAGTTCTTTTTGTTTAAAAAAATAGAAGAGGAAGGCAAACCTTAATACACTTCCTTCTTTATCATCTACCCCAGATCGTACTTTTCCCCTTACACTACACTGCCTTCAGGGCCAATCAGAGGAGAGGGCCACTTTTTTTCCTAAGTCTCATAAGACTATTAACCTTTAGAAATGTGTAGGGCTATATCTTTTTATAAATACTCACCCAAAGATATGTTTATTGATTTAGAGAGAGAGGAAGAGGGAGGGAGGGAGAAGGCAAGAAGGGGGGAGAGAGAGAGAGAGCACAACATTGACGTGAGAATGTGAGAGTGAAACATCAGTCAGTTGCTTCCCACATCAGTCGGTTGCCTTCTGTATGTGCCCTGACTGGAGATTGAACCTGCAACCTTTTGGTATAGGGGGCGATGCTCCAACAAATAGAGCCACCCAGCCAGGGCTCTGTGGCTATATATTTATTAACATAATATATGGTTTTCTCTATAAAAATGAAATGAAATACAATGTAAAGGGTATCAGAGTTCACTTTGGAGCTGGATCAGGACTTAGTTCATGGAGAGTATTGTATAAAATATTGAGTCATGAAATTTATTCTCAACCTTATAATGAAGTAAATCAAAGCTTTTAGGGCAAGAGACATGATAGGGAAAGGTTGATGATGCAATCAGATTTACATTTTAGAAACCTTACTCTGGTGAGTTAGCAGGATGTGGAACATGTCGGGCAAAGCTAGAATCTGACCATCTATGTAGAGGGCTCCTGCAAAGTGGAGGGGAGAGATGTCCAAAGCCATGCCTGGAGCCAATGTGATTGGGGTCAAGCAGAGGTGGGGTGCAGAAACTTTTCTTAAAAGTTTGAATTGGAATCAATAGGATTTGGAGATTTTTACAACTGAAGGGAGTTATTAATTTAAGGTTTTCCATTTGTCTGTTACTCCTTGTATTCCCTTCCTATGAACTGCCAGTATATATTTATTTCCTTTTAACTATTAAGAACTTAAAGTTTGTCTTATAATTATGAATTATAATTATTATATTTTATATTACTCCTTTGTCATATTTGACAGATATTTATTCTCCTGCTGTTTATTTGAATTTAGTTTTGATTTTCTATTAATATTGACTTTCTAGATTTTAACTTTTAGATTATTGATTCTCATTTGTTGATACATCCTGTTATTTCAAAAGAAGAAACTAACTCAGTTCTCCACAGAGGTAATAAACATTCTGTTCTGCTTTTGCTAGTTTTTCCATATTTTAACTTTTCCCTATTTTAATTATTTAATACATTCAGAATTTATTTTGTTATGTGGTGTAAGGATGAGTCTAATTCATTTATTTTTCAAATTTGCTATTCAGTTATTTCAGCAGAATTTATTAAGTAATCCTTAAAACACCTTGTTTGTTTTTAGATTTTATTTATTTATTTTTAGAGAGGAGAAGGGAGGGAGAAAGAGAGGGACAGAAACATCAATGTATGGTTGCCTCTCGCACGCCCCCCTACTGGGGACATGCCCTGAAATCGAGCCATGTGTCCTAGACTGGGAATCGAACTGGTGATACTTTGGTTCGCAGGTCAGCACTCAATCCTCTGAGCACCACTAGCCTGGGCTGTAAACCTGCTTTTGACCCACCCTGTTCTGCCTGCTGAATCCGTCCATGTCTGACAGAGGTGTGTTAAAGTCTCCATCTATGATAGTACAGTCATCAATTTCTCCTTGCCATTCTGTCAGTTTGTGCCTCATATATTGTTGTTAGCACATACACATTAAGAATTGTTATGTCTTGTTGGAAAACTGACTCCTTTATCATTGTGTGATGACACTCATTATCCCTGGTAACATTCCTTAATTTGAAATCTGCTCTGTCTGAAATTAATATAGCTACTCCTGTTTTCTTTTGATTAATGTTAGCATGGTAAATTTTTCTCCATCCATTTTCTTTTCATCTATATATGTATATATATTTAAAGTGAATTTCTTGTAAAGAAAGTATATCTCATTGTATTTTTGTGATCTTACTCTTTTCTTTCTTAGAAATGCATTTCTTTTTTCTTTTCTTATTATTGTTTAGGTACAGTTGTCTCCATTTTCCCCCACCACTTCCCCCACACCACCAACCCCTACCTCCCAACCTCAACCCTCTCCCCTTTGGTTTTGTCCACGGGTCCTTTATACATGTTCCTTAACCACCCTTCCACTTCTTTCCCCCATTATCCCTCTCCCACTCTCGGGTCACTGTCAGTTTGTTCTTTATTTCAATGTCCCTGATTATATTTTGCTTGGTTGTTTGTTTTGTTGATCTTACTTTTATAATCTTGTCATGTAATTCGTGCATTTCCTCATTATCCTACTCTACAAACTTCCTCCTTATCCTACTCTACAAACTGTTTATAAACTCCCCATTTGTACCTGCTTTCTGCTAGTCTGAGGGATTTCTTGACCTATTAACATGATACTGTAAACTGATGATAATTCATTTTCAAGCATTTAAGGTATCAACACAATACTCATTTGATTCTTCAACCACCATTAAATTAAACCCCTAACAGTACTATAAAGCCTTAGTAGCACATGCAATTACAAGTCTTGGGTGTTTATCAATGGGACACTATCTTAAAATGATCAACTACTGAAGTGATGCCTTCACTATCCCATCTAATCAAGACAGGCAAGTGGTACAGTGTTGTACTGCTAAATATGTCACTTTCTGCACTACTGGAGGGAGAACTCTATATACCAATTAGACACATAGCAGAGTGAAATATAAGAGAGTCAGGAGTATTCTTTTAGATTTATTCTGTTAAATTCTTAACAGTAAAGTACCAAATTTATATTTTAAAAATCCCAGTATTTTATGATAATTGTTCACAAGAACAAAAACCTTTTGCAGAATAGTGTAATTTTATTTTTAAATTCCTTGACTGACTGATTTAAAGCCTAGCTTATTTCTGACTCTACAAGATCAAGATGGTTTGCTTATAAGGATATCACAAATAAGTCTAATATAGAAGTCATGTTACATAATAATGTATTAGGCTTGGTAACTAGTATGTGTTGATTTATCAACCTTGCTGACATTTGGCATTCACTTTAAATTTTAGACATTTCTTAATAGAATCTGAATCATATATTCACTATATAAACTCTGAGAAATCTGAGATAAAGAGTTATCAAAATACATATGGTGATGTATATGTGGAGGTTACTTAGTTGTGTTTTATATTTATATTAAATTAACTTGCATCTCACATAATGTAATATGTCTGCCAAGCTTTGAAGAAGAATAATTTTTTAAGTTCATTGTTCTTTTTAAAAAAAGATTTTATTTATTTTATTTTTAGACAAAGGTGAGCAGAGGGAGAGAAACATCGATGTGTAGTTGCCTCTTTCACGCCCCCTACTGGGAACCTGGCCCACATCCCAGGCATGTGTACTGACTGAGAATCAAACCAGGGATCCTTTTGTTCTCAGGCTGCTGCTTAGTCCACTGAGCCATGCCAGCCAGGGCTCATTGTTCTGCTCTAAAGAGTTTCACTCAATTATTTTAATAATAAAGTAGTTAAATATTGAATAATTTTTGACTACACAAAAATCTTTCAATTCTTAGAACTCTTACTGTTTTACTGTACTGATACTCATTTAAATATGTATTGGCGTTAATTTACTGTCAATAACTAAAATGTCATCTAACATGTAATGTGAATTATGACTGCCAACAGACAAAAATCAGCAAACTGCTTTTCAACACAAATTTAATGAAAAGGGGGATGGATAGGAGTGGTGTCAGTGTGATTAGAAAGTGACAACAAGGGGCACCAGAAGTAACTTGCCAAGTAAAGATAAAGAAAAGGGTTAAGAAACACCACCAACACCACCAAAACTATACAACAGAGAGAGGAAAGAGGGCAGCGGGTGGAATAGAAACACAAAAAAAGAGGTGCCCATAAGTACATATGTACATACAGACACACACACACAAATACTTTCTCCTTTTTCCTTCTGTTAAAACACAAAATGAATTAAATATTTCATCATGGCTTAGAAAGAAGACAGTTGAGGACATACCAGAGATGGAGTAGTTAGCAGCATTGGGGAAAGACTGGAAGTGATATCCAAATCTGAGTTCCAGGATAAATGACATGTGAAGAAGGTTAGTGGAGAAAATTACTCAAGAAAATATCCTTCAGTCACTGAAAAGGAAATGCTGCATGACATATAGTTTTGAACAGAAAGTTTAGAATTAAACAAGCATGACTAGGAATCCAAGCTTTTCCATTCATTGGTTCTATGGCCTTGGGTTGGATAAAGTCTCAGTTTCTTCAGTAAAATAGTGGTATCCATTTTATACATGACCTCATCTACAGTAACTCATAAATAAATAGAACGTCTAATGATTGTGAGTGAAATTGGAGAACGTGCACAAAGGAATTTGGCTTCCAGAAATGATGCCTTAGTTACTGAGTAATGTACCAATTGGTTTGTGGTAAATATGCTAACACTTTCAAGTATTTCTGAACGTGTTGAAAGGAGAAAAGTCCTGAGCACTCTTCCATAATTTCATTAAGTATGAAAAAACAAAGTTTTAAGCTGCCATTTGGGATATTGATTTTAAGCTGTTTCTTAAGAAACAAGACTCAGAAAGAACCTTTGAACCTTCCTCTTCCTTGCCCAAGAGATTCAGAAAGACAACCTGCTTCAGGAAGGAGATCTTAGGATGCAGCCTTAGCCTAATTTGAATCAAGTATAGTAAATAGGATGGCTTCAGTCAGGGGACTGTTAGCTAGATACCCACTTTGTCCCTTTGTTTCTGAGTCACCTGAAAGAAATTTCCTGATATGGATGTTCCCATCTTCCTCAATTATCTGGAAATTGCCCATTCACTTCTGAAATCTAAAACCCCATCCCCTGTCTTTTTCTCCCCTTTTTTAATTTGTCCAAAAAAGTCACATATACCCAATGTTGCTATCACTGTCTTTGGAAGTTTCATGTCTATGTAAATTACCCATGCACAGGTATTAAATACAGCAATTTTCAAGATTTGACTGAGATGGAGGTACAGGTAGAAAGGCTTTGTTTCCTTGTTCAATTTTTAAAAAGAACAATCAGAACTACCAGAAAACCAAATTGCATGGAACTCCAACAACCAAGGAGTTAAAGAAACATTCATCCAGATCAGTAGGAGGGACAGAAACAGGCAGCTGGATGGGCAGCTGGGCAGCAGGTCAGGATGGGTGCGGTGGGGGAAATGGTGAGGGGAAAATGGAAACAACTGTACTTGAATAGCAATAAAAAAGAATTAGAACAGAATTTAATGAAATGAAAAAGAAGGAATGAGTAGAGACAATCAAAAAAGAAAAATAAAAAGAAAACCCTGGGGGTGGGAAACAAAAATAAATTCGAGAGAAAAAAAATGCTGTAACAGAAATGAAGAATATATGTTATGGGCTTATTAGACAGACATAGCTGTAGAAAAATATCTCTGAACTACAAGATATATCAATAGAATCCTTGAAAACTAAAAAAGGGAGAACAAGACTGAAAACAACACAATAACCTTGGAGTTTGGGAAAACTACAAAAGGTGTAAAGTATGCATAATGGGAATGCTAGAAAAAGAAGAGAAAAAGAACAGAAGAAATATTTGAAAGAATTATGACTGAGAATTTCATCCAAATTAATGTCAGATATCAAAGCACAGATCCTGGAGCTTCAGTCAGAGAAGACCAAGTGGAATAAATGCAATAAGTAAATACACACATACATAAATCAGGGCATAATGTTTTCAATTTACAAAAACAAATAAACAAAAAAGAAAAATCTTGAAGAAGACAAGGGAAAAGCATGCATGCACACACACACACCCCTTACATATAAAGAAACAAAAATAAGAATTACATTCTACTTTTCCTCAAAAACAATAAAAGCAACAGAAGTCAGTGAAATATTTGTTTGTTTGTTTGTTTGTTTGTTTTTAGAGACAGGGGAAGGGAAGTAGAAAGAGAAGGAGAGAAACATCAACGTGTAGTTGCCTCCCACACACCCCACATTGGGAACCTGGCCTGCAACCCAGGCATGTGCCTGGACCGGAAATAGAGCCAGCGACCCTTTGCTTCACAGGCCCCTGCTCAATCCACTGAGCTACACTAGCCAAGGCCGAGGTTAATGAAATATTTAAAATGCTGAGAGAAAAATCCCACTGACCCAGAATACTATAAAATTATCTTTGAAAAGGGAAGGAAAAATAAAGGCTTTCTCAGACAAATATTAAGGAAATTTGTAGCCACTAGACCTGCCTTGCATGAAATGTTGAAAAGAAGTTCTTCAGCGAGGAAGAAAATAATGTAGGTCAGCAACTCAGATCTACAAAAACAAAATAAAAGCATCAAGAAGGACTAAGTGAAAGTAAAATAAAATTTTTAATTTTCCTGTTCTTAATTGACATAACAGGTAAGAGCTTATTCAAAATAACAGCAACAGTATATTTCATTATGTATGTTTATGTATATATTTGATGTATATGCTTACATTAAGCAAAATGAATGACAACAATGATACAGGGACAAGAAGAAGAAATTAGGACTGTTTTGTTATTACAAGTCACTCATTCAACACATGAAGTGATATAGTGTTATTTGAAAGTGGATTTTAATTAGTTGGAAATATATATTGAAAACTCTATGGCAACCATTAATTACAAGGGAAAAATGTATAAATGATATATTAAGAAAGAAGAGAAAACAAAATTTATATGAGATGCTCAATTAATACCACAAAAGGCATAAAAAGAGAGGAAGATAAAATTAGGAACAAACAATAAGGGCAACAGCCCTGACCAGTGTGGCTCAGTTGGTTAGGCAGCATCCTGTAAAGTGAAATATTGCCAGTTAGTTTCGTGATGAGGGCACATGCTGGGTTGCAGATTTAGTCCCCAGTTGGGGCTTGTGCCAGAAGAAACTGATCAATGTTTCTCTCTTACAAAGATGTTTCATTGCCTCTCTTTCTCACTCCCTTTCCTGTTCACTAAAAATAATAAATAAATAAAATATTTTTTAAAAAAGAATAAGGGCAGCAAGTAGAAAACAGTAACAGATATGATAAATATTAGTCTGATAATCACATTAAATGTCTCCTTTTATGGCTTTTTTTAAAGAATATCTATTTTGTCTGATATGAGTATCACTACCACAGCTCTTTTTTCCTGTCCATTTGCTTAGAATACTTTTCTCTAGCCCATCACTTTCAGTCTGTATAGGTCTCTTGTTCTGAGGTGGGTCTCTTGTAGGCAGTATATGTGTGGGTCATGATTTCTTATCCATTCAGCTACTCTATGTCTTTTGATTGGGGCAGTTAATCCATTTACATTCAAGGTTATTATTGATAGGTACTTATTCATTGCCATTTTACTTCCCCCATAGCTGTGTTCCACTCTCTGTCATTCTTTTCTTTCTTTTTCTTCAAGCAAACACTTTAGCCTCTCTTGCAGAGCTGGTTTGGTGGAGATATATTCTTTCAGACTTCTTTTGTCTGGGAAGCTCCTTTTTGGCCTTCCATTTTAATTGAGAGCCCTGCTGGATAGAGTAGCCTTGGTGGCAGGCCTCTGGTTCTCATTACCTGGAGTATTTCTTGCCATTCCCTTCTGGCTTGGAGAGTTTCCATTGAGAAGTCAACTGCTAGTCGCATCGGGGTTCCCTTGTATGTTACTTCCTGTTCCTTCCATGCTGCCTTTAATGTTCTCTCCATGTCTTGGAATTTTGCCATTTTAATTATGATGTATCCTGAAGTGGGCCTCTTTGGGTTCCTCCTGGTTGGGACTCTGTGTTTCCTGGATTTGTGTGACTTTTTCTCTCATCAGATTATGGTAGTTTACCACCATTTCTTTTTCAAACAGGGTTACTATCCTTTGTTCTTCTTTTCCTCCTTCTGGTATCCCTATTATATGGATATTAGTATGTTTCATGTTGTCTTGAAGTCCCCTTAACACCTCTTTATTGTTTCTGAGTCTCTTTTCTTTTTCTTGTTCTGTTTTTTTTTCTATCTTGCCTGCCAGCTTGCTGATTTGATCCTCTGCTTCACCCAGCCTGCTTGTAATTCCTTCTAACATGTTTTTCATTTCTGAGATTTTATTGTTCATTTCTTCCTGGTTTTTATTTATAGTTTCTATTTCCTTTTTCATACTGTTTTAGTTCTTCTCACTCAGTTCCCTGTATTTGTCTCTGAGTTCCTTGAGCATCTTTATAACCATTATCCTGAATTCTATACCTGATAGTTTGCATGCCTCCATTTCATTTAGCTCTTCTAGTCGGGAGTCTTTCTTTCCTTTTGATTGCGTGTTCTTTTTTTGTCTCCCCATTTTAAGTGACTCTTTTTGCCTGTTCCTGCACTTTCTGATGTTTTGCTTTGCTAGGTGTCTTTGTAGGGTAAACTTCTATGGTAG
Organism: Phyllostomus hastatus; assembly: GCF_019186645.2. Taxonomy (NCBI): domain Eukaryota; kingdom Metazoa; phylum Chordata; class Mammalia; order Chiroptera; family Phyllostomidae; genus Phyllostomus; species Phyllostomus hastatus. Next base: position 19,501,259 of record NW_025334022.1, read on the forward strand.
GAATTCTATGGGGTTCAGTGGTGTGGTCTCTTTGATCTCCTTGTCTGGATGCTCCAGGTTTACCCTTTCTTCTGCTTGTGTGGGCTTTCTTGATAGGAGGTCCTTTGGATAAGTATAGCATTAACTGTGATATTTCACCCAACTAGCCACTTTTTTTGAAAGGTGAAAGATAAGACTCTTGTTAGAGGGAGGAGGATTATGAGCTGAATCCAGAAAACAGAGCATTTGTGCAAGGTTAGATGTTGAGACATAGTGAGAGTAAAGGATAGAAAGTAGGCATAGTGTGAGAGAGAATAGAGGTAACAACTATAATAAAGTTCAGGAATAAAATGGAGTGGGCTAAGATCAGGAGCAGTTGCTGTGTAGTATGTATAATTACACAGAACAACAACTTTTTACAATAGTACTGGAACAACAATAATATGACAAGAGATATATGATTTGGATAACCAGAATACAAAGTACTTGATCAAGAGTAGCGTGTTATTGGAACATGACTGCAGTGAAAAAGGAAAATTAAAATACAATAAAGAGAGAATAAGGAAAACCAGTCAAACAGTGCAATGAAACAGAGAAATAAAATAAAGAAAACTAAACATAAGGAAGAGAAATAAAAAAATACTAATAAGATAAAAGTGGTAAAAATAATGAAAAAATAATAATACACATAAAAATAAAATGCCAGCTCTATGGGATAGCAAAGTGGCATTTGTATCAGTTTCTCAGTTTGGGGGGTTAACACTGTGCTCCCCCTTTCTATCTGTCTCTGGACCCTTCATAACTCCGGGTCTTATTGTCTCACTTGGGGGAAGGAAAAAATGGAGGGAAAAAGATAAGGGAAAGGAAAACGAGAATCCTCCTGCTGACTTTAATCCTGTTGAGCAAGTTCTGCTGGTCTTCCTGGATGCCACAGGAAGAAGGAAGCTGGGCTTCACTTTTCTCCTTTCCTATGGTTTGATAGGATGGGAACCAGGTCTGGACTGCAATATTCACAGTTGCCCAGCCTCCAGCCCAGGTCCTCTGTAAACTTCCAGGCTCCAATCAGCCACTCGGCCTCTGGGCACACAGCATGAGTCAGGCCCGGGCACAAGGTCCCATTCAGCCGCTTAATCTCTGGGTATGCAGCAGGAGAAAAGGTCAGGTGCATGGTTCCACTTAGCCACTCATTCTCTGGTTGCATGCATCTCAAATCCCCTTTGGGTTGAGCCAGCCTCAGCATGAGAGTTCCTTACAAAGCAGCTGGCTGCCATTCTTAACAAGTGCAAGGCTTTTCACAAAGCCCAACTTTTCAACCCATCCAGAGACTATCCAAGTCAGGGTCCAACATGACCCAACTCCTCCCTTCTCCAGGTGTCACCTGGCACCCCAATTTTTCTGGTGCCAGCGTCCACAATCCCAGCAGATGTATACTGCCTCTGAATGTTTCCCACTTCATCTCTATTCCCCGAAGAAACTTCAAACATCCAGGTCACTCCTGGTGCTGGGCTACCCGCCCTCCTCTGGTAGGGGAGGGAGCTGGTGATCTAACTCTCCTCCAGGTATCCTGTGGCGGTCACCAGGCAGGGAGTTGCAGTGGCCTGGATTCCTATGCAGATCCCAGGGACCTTACTGTCCCAGTGCACTCTCCTCACCGTCTGTTTTTCAATGTCCTCTACAATTTTTGGCCTCCAAAATTCATATAAGGTGGGATTCTGTTGACTGTTCACTGTGTTCCTCAGAAGACTGGCTAGGTGTTCCACCTGGGCACAGGGAGAACTGTGCTCCACTCCCACCTAACTTGGTGCTGTCTTGCCAGTTCCCTCCCTGTTCTGAAACTATCATAACTCACACTGACCTTATCACACAAAAATCACCTTCCTACAAACACCTTCAAATTATACTTAGTTATCTGATTACCATGTCAGATTTCTCTGACATAATTATAAGTAGATATACTGACATATGCACTTCTGTATCATCCTCAGCATTTAGCATTTCATCATGTGTTAGTGGATGCTGAATAAATCTGTGAATAATAAACAATTAATAGACACAGTAAAATAACATATGGGTTAGGCTGGTAGAATGCAACAGATATATCCTAGCCTGGAGAGTTTATAGATAAAGGAAACACTGTTGTCTTTGACATAAGGATAGAACATTGTCAGGAAAATAAGTTGGAAAAACAGCTTTCATTGTTGAATATAAAAGTTACTTTCCAAAAATGTAATGTCTCCTGTTTCTAAACTGGCTAGAAGAACAAACGTTTATTGAGGACATATTAAGCTCTAAGTACATGTACTATCTGAAGGGCTTTATATACATTTTCTGACACAATAGGTAGTTGCTATTGAAACTGAAGAAGTCAGAGAGTCCAGATATACCCATATGTGCTTTGAGTCAGTTAGAACTGACACAGGGCTTGCAGTGGAGAAAGTTTGGTCATTTCATTATGAATGGCAGCACCGAGGAGTACAAGAAAGCTAGTACACACAAAAGCCTGTTCTCCCATGTGGCTTATAGACAAGAGGTTTTCTAGAGCAAAAAAATATGAGTACTCATGAGTAACAGGTTTGGGATCATGTGTTCTTGATTAGGTAAGCAATTAATTTTCCTCTCCCAGTAATCTGCTTCCCTCCTGGTGTCACCTGTTGTCTGATTTTGGGGCGATTGTGGGTGTTCATTGGCTTTGTGGGCTGAAACACATCTTAACAATGTGTGTCAGTAAGTTATTTTGATGTGCAGTGGTGGAATCTATATATCTTATGATTTTTATTCTTTGTATCCTATCATTAGTTCTGCTGTCCTGTTTATTCATTTTTCCTGCAGGTTAACAGGCCCTAGGCTATGCAATTTGTTTGATGGTTAACAGGGTGCTACATGATTTCCTTCTTGTGGCTGTTGGTCCCAACTAGCTTACAAACCTATTTCATATTAAATATATTTCCTGAGGTTACTAATTCTCTGGTTTCACTATCTTCATTTTACTCTAATTAGAATATTGAAACTCAGATTAAGTAATGTTCTCAAGGTCAAACAGACTTAAGAGTTAGAATAAGATTTGACCCTAAACTTGTGTACTGATCAGTGCACAGGTCTTGCACTCCCCCAAGCTTTGATTAATAATTGTGTGAAACACCTGTGGCAATTTTGTTAATATCAGAGGGGATAGTGTTTGAGAACAGTAAATTCTATTACATTTTAAACTATTTTCAAAACTTCTTAATGTAGGAGGATACCTAAGTTGTATCAATCACTGCACTGACACAGATAAGCCTACATTTAAATATTACCTCCTTTGTAAAAGAAGACACACTCATTCCTGTACGCTTCCATAAACTTTGCTCCTGCATCAACCATAGTAGTTTTCATACTATTGTAAGTAGACTCTTGTGGGTAGACTATGTTCCCAATGAGAGGAAGTACTATGTACTATTTGACTTTGCATTACCCTTACCTAGTACCTAATGCTGAGATGGAAAAGAAATAATTCTCTTCCTACCTTTCTAAATTCTTTGGGCCAGACTATTAATCAAATTAACATGAGACAGATTAACAGAACAAAGTGACAAAATTTATTATGGCTGTACATGCAGGGCTATATAGAATATAAGGCCCTAGAACACACTGGGCATTTGAGGCATACATGGTATTCTAGACAAAAGAGGAGTAAGGCACAGTCTGTGATATCAAAATGAAATTAGACAATTCACTGGTATATAAAAAAGAGCAAACACGTGGTGAACAAATTCTTGCTGGGCCACTCAGAAACAATGGGACACATACGGGAGTCTATTAAACAGGCTTAACTAGGTCTCTCCCTGTCTGCCACATTAAATTCATATGTGCTAAGGCGAATATGCTAATGTTCCCTTCCTGAAGCATATTGTTCTATCTGAATTCCTTTAGGCAGGTAAAGGGGGAGGATCAAACCTTCTTTCTGATTTTTTTATTTCATAACAATAACTAGCTTATTATTTTTATTATGAACGTAGTAATGGAAGGTTGTGAGCTATTTTCATTTTTTCTTTTTTTCTTTTATTTTTTTAATCATTTTTCACCTTTCTCCTTTTCTCCTTTTTACTCCCAATCCAGCCCTGCTCCCATCCCTCCCCACTTCCCTCCCATTACCACCCTCCCCTTAGTTTATGGCCATGTGTCCTTTAAGTTTGTTCCCGTGAACCCTTCCCACTGTCCCCTGAGATTCCCTCTACTCTCTTCTGTGGGCACTGTCAGCCTGACGTCTATTTCAGTGTCTTTGGTTATATTTTGCTTGTTTCTTTGTTTTGTTGTTTAGGATCCTGTTAAAGGTGAGATCATATGGTATTTGTCTTTCACTGCCTGGCTTGTTTCGCTTAGCATAAAGTTTTCCAGCTCCATCCAAGCTGTTGCAAAGGGTAGGAGCTCCTTCTTTCTTCCCGCTGCATAGAATTCCATTGTGTAAATGTACCATAGTTTTTTGATCCATTCATTCACTGATGGGCATCTTGGTTGCTTCCAGCATCTAGCTATTGTAGATTTTGCTGCTATGAACATTGGGATGCATAGGTTCTTTTGAATTGGTGTTTTAGTATTCTTAGGATAGAGTCCCAGCAGTGGAATCGCTGGGTCAAAAGGCAGATCCATTTTTAGTTTTCTGAGGAAGTTCCATACTGCTTTCCATAGTGGTTGTACCAGTCTGCAGTCCCAACAAGAGTGCACTAGGGACTCCTTTTCTCCACAACCTCTCCAACACTTGTTGTTTGTTGCTTTGTTTATGATGGCCATTCTGTCTGGTGTGAAGTGGTATCTCATTGTGGTTTTAATTTGCATCTCTCTGATAGCTAGCGATATTGAACATCATTTCATGTGTCTTTGGATATTCTGTATGACCTCCTTGGAGAAGTGTCTGTACAAGTCCTTTGCTCATTTTTTAATTGGATTCCTTGTCTTCTTAGAGTGCAGTCTTGTAAGTTCTTTATATATTTTGGAGATTAAACCCTCATCTGAGGTATCATTGGCAAATATGTTTTCCCATACAGTTGCTTCTCTTTTAATTTTGATACTGTTTTCTTTAGCTGTGCAGAAGCTTTTAATTTTCATGAGTTCCCCTTTGTATATTCTTTCCTTTATGTCCCTTGCTCTAGGGGACAGGTCAGTAAAAAAGTTTCTGCATGAAATATCTGAGATTTTCCTACCTACGTTCTCCCCTAGGGCCTTAATGGTGTCATGTTTTATATTTAAGTCTTTTATCCACCTTGAATTTATTTTTGTATATGGTGTAAGTTGGTGCTCAAGTTTCATTTTTTTGCACGTGGCTGTCCAGTTCTCCCAACACCATTTGTTGAAGAGGCTATTTTTTCTCCATTTTATGTTGCTGCCTCCTTTGTCAAATATTAATTGACCTTAGAGACTTGGGTATTATTTCTGGGCTCTCTGTTCTGTTCCATTGGTCTATGTGCCTGTTTCTATGCCAGTACAAGGCTGTTTTGATTACAGTGGCCTTGTAGTATAGTTTAGGGTCGGGTATTGTGATCCCTCCTACTTTACTCTTCTTTCTCAAAATTGCCGCAGCTATTCAGGGTCGTTTATAATTCCATATAAATTTTTGAAGTGTTTGTTCTATGTCTGTGAAATATGCCATTGGTACTTTAATGTGAATTGCATTGAATGTGTAAATTGCTTTGGGTAGTATGGACATTTTGATGATATTAATTCTTCCAATCCATGAACACGGTATTTATTTCCATTTGTTTGTGTCTTCCTTGATTTCTTTCCTGAGTATTATATAGTTTTCTGAATACAGATCTTTTACCTCTTTGGTTAGGTTTATTCCTAGATATTTTATTTTTCTTTTTCCTATTTCAAATGGAATTTTTTCCTTGATCTCTGCTTCTGCTGTTTCATTGTTGGTGTACAGAAATGCCTTTGATTTCTGGATATGGACTTTGTATCCCGCTATTTTGCCAAATTCATTGATTATGTCAAGCAGTTTTTTGGTAGCGTCTATAGGATTTTCTATGTACACTATCATGTCATCTGCAAACAGTGACAGTTTTGTTTCCTCCTTTCTGATTTGGATGCCTTTTATTTCTCTTTCTTGTTTGATTGCTGTGGCTAAAACTTCCAGTACTATATTGAATACAAGTGGTGAAAGTGGAGAGCCTTGTCTTGTTCCTGATCTTAGTGGAAAAGATTTTAATTTTTGCACATTGAGTATGATGTTGGCTGTAGGTCTCTCATATAAGGCCTTTATTATGTTGAGGAATGCTCCCTCTATTCCCACTTTGCCGAGTGTTTTTATCATGAATGGGTGCTGTACCTTATCAAATGCTTTTTCTGCATCAATTGATATGATCATTTGGTTTTTGTCTTTGCTTTTGTTTATGTGATGTATTACATTTACTGACTTGCGAACATTGAACCATCCTTGCATCCCTGGGATGAATCCCACTTGGTCATGGTGTATGATCTTTTTAATGTATTGTTGGATGCAGTTTGCCAGTATTTTGTTGAGGATTTAAGAGTCAATGTTCATCAGTGATATTGGCCTGAAGTTTTCTGTCTTTGTTGTGTCTATCTGGTTTTGGAATTAGGAAGATTTTGGCCTTATAAAAAGAGTTTGGGACACTCCCATCTTTTTGGAATTTTTTGGAAAAGTCTGTGAAGGATAGGGGTTAGCTCTTCCTTAAATGCTTTGTAGAATTCTCCTGTGAAACCATCTGGTCCAGGGCTTTTGTGTGTTGGGAGTTTTTTGATTACTGTTTCAATTTCTTTTGTTGTTATTGGTCTGTTCAGGCTTTCTGCTTCTTTTTCATTGAGTTTTGGAAGATTATATTTTTCTAGAAAGTTGTCCATTTAACCTAGGTTTTCAAATTTCTTGGCATACAGTTCTTTGTAGTAATTTCTTACAATCCTTTGTATTTCTGTGGTAGCTGTTGTAATCTCTCCTCTTTCATTTCTGATTGTGTTTATTTGGGTTCTCTCTCTTTTTTTCTTGATGAGTCTGCTTAAAGGCTTGTTGATTTTGTTTATCTTTTCAAAGAACCAGCTCTTGGATTCATTGATCCTTAGAATTGTGCTTTTAGTCTCTATGTCATTTAATTCTGCTCTGATCTTGGTTATTTCCTTCCTTCTGCTTGCTCTGGGCTGCCTTTGTTGTTGTTCCTCGAGTTCTTGTAGATGTAGGGTTAGGTTGTTTGTTTAGAATGTTTCTAACCTTTTTAGGTGGGCCTGTATTGCTATGAACTTCCCTCTCAGGAGTGCCTTGGCTGTTTCGCATAAGTTTTGGGTTGTTGTGAGTTGGTTTTCATTTGTTTCCAGAAACCTTTTGATTTCTTCCCTAATCTCATTCTTGACCCATTCATTGTTTAATAGCATGCTATTTAATCTCCATGATTTTGAGTTTTTTGGTTTTTTTCCTTGGGGTTGGTTTCTAGCTTCAGTCTCTTGTGGTCTGAGAAAATGCTTGGTATGATTTCAATTTTCTTGAAATTCTTCAGGCTTGTTTTATGTCCTATCATGTGGTCTATCTTTGAGAATGTTCCGTGTACATTTGAAAAGAATGCATATTTAGCTTCTTTTGGATGGAGGGCTCTGTATACATCAGTAAAGCCCATTTCCTCAAGGGTATTGTTCAATGCCACAATATCTTTGTTGATACTTTGTTTGGAAGATCTGTCCATTTTTGATAGTGGGGTGTTAAAATCTCCCACTATAATTGTGTTGCTGTCCATATCTTTCTTGAAGTCCTCAAAAATTTTCTTTATGTATTTGGGTGCTCCTATGTTGGGTGCATATATATTTACAATATTTATGTCTTCTTGGTGGATTCTTCCCTTGAGTATTATGAAGTGACCTTCTGGGTCTCTCTTTATGGACCTTTTTTGGAAGTCTATTTTGTCCGATATGAGTATTGCTACCCCGGCTTTTTTTTCCTGTCCATTTGCTTGGAATATTTGTTTCCAGCCCTTCACTTTCAGCCTGTGTAGGTCTTTTGTTCTGAGGTGGGTCTCTTGTAGACAGCAGATATGTGGGTCGTTCTTTCTTATCCATTCAGCTATTCTATGTCTTTTGATTGGAGCATTTAATCCATTTATGTTTAAGGTTATTATTGATAGGTACTTATTCATTGTCTTTTATGTACGCGTGTTCCTCTCTCTCTCTCTCTCTCTTTCTCTCTCTCTCTCTCTCTCATTCTTCTCTTCTTAAAGCAGTCCCTTTAGGATCTCTTGCAGAGCTGTTTTGGTGGAGGTGTATTCTTTTAGACTTCTTTTGTCTGGGACGCTTCTTCTTTGACCTTCTATCTTGATTGAGAGCCTTGCTGGGTAAAGTAGCCTTGGTTGCAGACCTCTGGTTCTCATTACCCGGAGTATTTCTTGCCATTCTCTTCTGGCTTGAAGTGTTTCCATTGAGAAGTCAGCTGTTAGCCTTATTGGGGCTCCCGTGTATGTTACTTCCTTTTTCTCCCTTGCTGCCTTTAAGATTCTCTCTTTGTCTTGAAATTTTGCCATTTTAATTATGATGTGTCTTGAGGTTGGCCTCTTTGAGTTCCTCTTGATTGGGACTCTCTGTGTTTCCTGGATTTGTGTGACTTTTTCTCTCATCAAATTAGGGAAGTTCTCTTTCATTACTTTTTCAACTAGGTTTTCGATCCCTTGCTCTTCTTCTTCTCCTTCTGGTATCCCTATTATATGGAATTATTATGTTTCATAGTGTCTTGCATTTCTCTTAATCCCTCTTCATTCTTTCTGAGCCTCTTTTCCTTTTCTTGCTCTTTCTGGGTGTTTTCTTCTACTTTGTCCTCTAGCTCGGTGATCTGATCTTCTGCTTCATCGATCCTGCTTTTCATTCCTTCTACTGTGTTCTTCAGTTCAGAAATTGTATTCTTCATTTCCTCTTGACCTTTATTGAGAGTTTCTATTGCCTTTCTCATGTTTATATAGTTTGCAGTGACGTTGATGTAGTTTCCCTCTACTTTTTGAAAGCTCATTGTGAGTTCATTGAACTTCCTGGTAATCATTGTTTTGAACTCACTATCAGAGAGTTGAGTTGCCTCTATTTCATTTAGCATTTTTCCTGAGGCTTCCTCGTTTCCCTTCAATTGGGGGTTGTTTCTTTGTTTTCTCATTGTTCATGGGTTTCTTCTTTTTTCTTCTTGTTTCTTAAATTGATCTGTTCTGATTCCCTGAAATTATGGTGTGAACTTCTGTGGTAGAATATTTGTGAGGTTCAGTGGTGCAGTCTCCTTCGTGTATCCTGGTGTTCACAGCTTCCCCCTACTCTTTCTTCGTGATCACTTGGAGGAGTAAAGCGAAATGGTTTAAGACAACAAGACAGTGTACTATGATATTTACATTAGCAACCAGTAGAGAAGAGATGGGTTATCCTTTGGCTACTTATAGTGTTAACCATGATCCTCCACCCCACTATCTATGTTTTAGAAAGGATGGAAAGAGGGTAAGACTCTTATTGGGGATGAGAAGATTGATAGTTGTATCTAGGAAGCTGTGAGGCTGTGGGAGGTCAGATTCTAAGGTAGGGTTGGATTAAAGATTAGTATATAGGAGTAGTGTGTAAAAGAATAGAGACAATTCCCACAATAGTATAGTTCAGAAAATTGCAAGGTGGGCTGAGATCAGGTAGGGGTATTGAGTAGTATTTACAATTGTATGAACTAGGTCTTATTAACAGTAATAGTAAAGTGACAGTCTCGTGGCAGAATTGATGAGATCTAGATAACAAGAATAAAGTGTATAGAACCTTGAGAGGTGTATTAATGAAACACAGATGAAGAATAGTAAATTATCAACACATTGTGACTGAGATACCAGGGGGAACCTATCAAATGAAAGTATAACCAGCCAAGCAAAGAAGATTATACAGAAAGAAAAAGAATACCAAAATACTATTAAAAGAAAAAATGTCGGAAACGTGAGAAAAAAAATACAAATTTACAGTAACTTGCAAGATTGAAAAAAGAAAGGAAAGAAAAGTAGAAGATGGAGTGCAGGAGAGATAAATTTGGAGTGGAAAGAATAATATTAGGATGAATGGAAGAGAAACATAAAGGATTGTGAGGTATAAAAATAATAAGAATTGAAAAATAAAATGTCACATAAAACACAAGATAAAATCAACCAGCCAACAACAGCCACAAAAACAAAACCAAACAAAACAAAACAAAATAAGAAAAACCTCTTGTTGGTTTCTAACTGGCCAGACCAGTTTTTCTGATCTAGCTGGCTGAGGGACCTTTGAAATACTTCTCTCTCTTCCCAGTCAGATCTCAGCAAGACTGTCAGGTACCCTGGGTGCTCCCAAGCATACTCGCTCTCCAGAGCTCACTGCCGCGTTCTTCCGCACTCCGGGGTCCTGCAGGGTTCCAACTCTATGATCTCAGAAGGTACCCGAGATGTTTTGGGATTCACTGCGCCCTCCCTGGGAATCATAAAAGTGTGCGCCCCTCCACCAAACTTTTGAGATTTGGGCTCTAGGATCGCCCTAAGTGCCACGCTGCGACTCTTCCGAGTTCACAGCGGCGTGTGAGTCAGGCCTCCCGATGGAGTGCCTACCCCCCCCCCCGCCCAGTTCACATGGAGCACGGGTCAGGCTTCCTGATGGAGTGCGAGACCCCCCTGGGTTCTCAGTGCATGCAAGTCAGGCCACGAGCAGAGTCCTTCCCAGCTCTTTGTTTTCCACTGATCCGCCCCCCAACCGGGCCATGGGTGCTGGTGCCTTTCCCGACCAGGGGCTGTCGTGTTGGCTGGGGGCCCTCACTTCTCCCAGGTCTCTAGGTGGGTGTTCATAGTCCCTGGGCGATATTTTCCCAGACCAACTCGCCAATCTGCTCCTTCAAGCAACACGTTCTCCCCTGGAGTTGCTCAACCCCCATATTCGGTGGAGGGAGCAGCAACTCCCCTCTCCCGGGAGCCCTGAGGCAGTCCCTGGAGCACCGGGCCTGGGGACTGCACACCACCAGACCCCACGCTGATCCCCGGGTCCCTTTTGTCCCGAAGCAGTCTCCCTACCATCTGGTTTTCCAGTGATCGAAATAATCCCCGATGTCCTGCTTTCAAAAGTGATTCGGTAACCCAGTCCACTTGCTCTGCCTCTCCACCTCCTCTTCACAGAAACCGAGAAAAATGCTGCCTAGAGCAAAGCCGCCATCTTCCTTCTCCTGTGAGCTATTTTCTTTTTTACAACCTTGTATTGCCTTATTATTTAAAAAAAAAATAATCCTGCCCTGACAAGTGAAGTTCAGTTGTTTGGGCATCACCCTGCAAAGCAAAGAGCCACTGGTTTGATTCCCAGTCAGTGCACATGCCTGGGTGCAGCCATCCCCAGCTGGAGTGCTTACAAGAGTGGCTAGTTGATGTTTCTCTTACACATTGTTTCTCTCCCTTTCTTTCTCCCTCTCTTCCCCTTTTTCTAAAACTAAATAAAATCCTTAATTTTTTTTAAATCCTGTTTTCTATCATCTCCCCTGTGGCAATGATCCACTTTTTTTTCTATCTCTATGGGTTTTGTTTTGTTTGTTCATTTGTTGTCAGTTTTTTTAGTCCACCTATAAGTGAAATTACATGGTGTGTATTTTTCTTTATTTGCTTGACTTATTTCATTGAGCTTAATAGTCTTTAGGTTCATCTACATTGTCTCAAGTGGCAAATGTCATTCTTTTTTATTGCTGACTACTATTCTATTGTCTATGTTTACCACATCTTCTTTATCCATTCATCTATTGATGGACATCCAGGTTGTTTGCATGTCTTGGCTAATTCTAGTAATGCTGCAGTGAAGATAGGGGTGCATATACTTTTTTTGAATTAGTGTTTTTGTTTTCTTCAGACAAATACCTGGAAGTGGAAATCAATATTCCAAAAGGCATTTTTGGGGGTGACAAACTTTGATCCCGCCTCAGTAACAATGTAGCTACAACAGAGGAGGTACTCAAAGACTGTCATTAGTTAGCCATTAAGGTTGGTTGCTAGGGGAATATGAACAATACACCCTGAAAGAGGTTACATTATGGTAGAGAAAACATGGCAAAAGGAAAATAACTATGTTACTAGGCCAGAAGAAGTAAGTGCCATTAGAGGCAACAAGCCCTTTGGTAAGATCAAAAAAGGAAGAGATAATTTCTAATTGGGTCAGGTTGAGAGATTAAAATACTAGAAGATAGCTTAAAATATATATTTTGAAGTCATTTGGTCATCATTTAACAACTATTATCTGAGAACCTGCTGTGTGTCTGACACTGTTCTACATACATTAGGGGACAAACATAAGCCATCCTTGTTTTCCCAGAAGACAAAGTCTAGTGTGGGATAAATTCCCTGTTCAGAAAACCATACAATTAAGAAAAGCCTGTCAGTGAAAGCTGTAAGCATTCCCAGATTGAAGTTATTAAAAAGGAAATAAATATGTTGGTGCCAGTGGTTAGTCCCTGTGAGGAGTGTTGTCCTCTGCCACAGACACCATAAACAGTGGTGGCATGCCCATGGGGTGAGTCTCCTTCTGCCCAAAGCTGGGGCTCTGGGACAAAACAGGGAGGTTTCTAAGATGTACATGCTTGTGGCATGTATGTCATTGGTGGGGGGAGACCACTGGAACACTGAACACATACCTTCGCCATGTATTTTACTGAGGTTTTGGGCAGACATAGGGATGCCATGCACATACCTGTGCCACACATGCTAATTCAATACATTGCTGCCACAGCTACCACTACTTCTACTGCTACTCAAAACCACTGCTGCTACTCCCAGCTACCTCTTCTCCCTTTGCCACTGCCCCACATCATGACTGACAGTCATGTAGGCCACTGTCTTCCTGATGAGAAAACACCAGAACTGGAGGGTACAGAAGCTGACAGATAGGAGCTGCAGCTGGCAATGGTGTGCTCCAGTAACCAGAACTGGAGTATGGAGGCACACCACATCTTTAGGAAACTGGGTTCAGTATCAGGTTCTTTGGGACAGGAACTCACATGAGGCTTCCAAGACCAAAACCTGAAAAGCGCAAGATTTATGATTTCCAAACCAGCTATGATCAGATGTACAAAGATCTTGTTCAGAAAGACCTGTACCCACAGAATGGTGTTTTGAATATGTTGGAGAGAAATAAGTGAATCAAGCCCCAGCCAGAAGGGTTCCAAAACTGCAAAGACCTGTTTGACCTGATCCTTACCTGTGAAGAAAGAGTGCAGGACCAGGTGGTGGAAGAGCTGAATTCCAGAGATCAGGTGACCTGCCAGCCAGTGCATATGGTCAACCTAGACATCCAGGATGATGACGATGAGGCCATCATGGGGGCATTCCTCCTTTGAGAGCTCTGCCAGTGCATTCTTCTCAGGGATGACATGGAGGATGAGCTAAATGAACTGCTGCAGGACTTTGAGAAGTGTGGCTGGCCCTTCCTGCACACCATCTGCTTCTACTGACCAGCTTAGGTAGGTGTGCCTCCTGAAGTTGTCTTTCTGTGCATCCTCTTGTTAATGCTTTTTCCTTTGTGTTACTTGTCTTTTCCCTTTTTTTACTTTAAGAACTTCTGTCAGTGCAGTAGTAGTATCCAAATAGGCTGTACATATGAGATGAGACGATATACACAAATGTAGATGAATAATAAATTTTTAATCTCACTTTTACTTATGTGTAAGATTGTGGTTGTGAAGTTTATGAAGAAAACTGTTTTATGTTTATGAAGAAAAAAGCTTATAGCCATATATATGGCTATAAACATTATATATATATGGCTATAAACATTATAGCCATATATATATATAATCTTATAAATATATATATATATATAAAATCTTCCATAAACTATATATATATATATGTAAAATCTTTCAGCATTCCTCCCCTGCTTGGCTGGGACATACAAATACTTAAATAAAAAACAAGGGGCTGTATCTCATTATGAAAGAACCTGCAATTGTCCGATAAACGAGAAAGGAAATGTGTCAGCTGGTATAGAATCTATAAGGCACATCGGAGTGAACACATTGTTTATTCTTGACTGGATTATCTACTCATTGTTTTTTTTTTTTGCTCAGTTTTTCAAACTCTTCACTCAGTTGAATCATCTTACACTTTTATGACTGAATGAACCTTTGTGTGAAGTTTGAAGATTAATTGACCCCAGAGATGTGCTTTTGTTCATGTAAATTGAAATTTTTCTATCAGGTTTCATTTCTAACAGCATTTACTGTAGAGTTGGTATTAAAAGGAAATAATCAATCTTACTGAGAAGACACTGAAAAGGTAAGGAAATAATTCCCTAGTCAAGCACTTCAACCAGTTAGAGTTGAGGCAGGGATGTTAACCTCTTATTCTCTATCTATGAAATAGTAGACCATCCCTGGCTGGTGTGGCTCAGTGGATTGAGTACCAGCCTGTGAACCAAAGGGTCATAGTTCAATTCCCAGTCTGAGCACATGCCTGGGTTGCAGGTCAGGTCCCTAGTAGGGAGCATGTACGAGGCAACAACACATTAATGTTTCTCTGCCTCTCTTTCTCCTTCCCTTCCCCTCTGTCTAAAAATAAATAAATAAATAAATAAATAAATAAATAAATAATTTTTTAAGAAGAAATGGTAGACCAACACTATTCATTAATGCTGTTCTTTGGATAAGGTTTAAAAAGAAAACAACATTCTTACCCTGGACATAAGCAATAAAGTCTGAAGCCTCAACATGCAGCTTTCATTGTAAGTTCTGTGGAAGCTTGGTCATTTAGGTCACAACAGCCTATTTCTTGACAACTTAATTTTAAAGTTACTATACCTCCAAATCAGTCATAAATGATCATTCTAATGAAAATAATCTGATATAGCGGAAACCTTTGTTATTTTGTTTTCAGTTACTTATCAGACATGGTTATGTTTTGCATTTTTGTTTGAATCTAAGCAGTGTATTGATTACTTTTCAGTACTCAATAATTACAGTTGAACACAAATTACCTTACATTGAGGCAATCGGGAAATACAACAGACCTGTTTTAGGTTAGATGTGTATGTTATAGGGAATGATGATACAAAATTCTTGGCTTCCTCTAGAGGCTTCTGATACTTCCCAAGACAAATGGCATGTGCCCTTAATATTTAAAGATGAAAATAGCAGTGAAATTTAAATGGTAAACTTTGGTGGTCTGATAGGAAGCCTTGGTAAAGGTTCATAGCAATGAGCCTGTAATTAATCTAGAATAAGCAGAAATATGTATTCTCTAGACTACTGTAGAGGTGACATTTTTTATTATAACAAGACAATACATGCCTTAATTTCTTTGCTGTGATTTCTGGTTGAAAGTCAGGTTTTTAAAACATGGGAACAAATTATTGTTGTTAACAAACTAAAGAGGTTGTTTGCCTGCGTGCATCACAAGCCAGTCTAAGGTGAACAAGAGTTTTCAGCAAAGAAAGTAAAAGTTTATTTAAGGAAACAGAACCAAGGCCAGAGTCACAGGTGAGCTGATGTTCTAAGAGCTGACTCCCTGATGGCTTCTAGGGGATGGGTTTATATGAGAAAAAAAATTATTAATCATGGTGACTAAAGGAGTGAAGGTCATGGTCTCCACTGATTGGTCTGACCCAGGGTAATTGATCATTGCATCTGGTCCTGATCAGAACCATGGTATTGTTCTGTTTGGTTTTGAAAGGCTGTTGTTGGTGGAATCCTTGTGGTTTTCTGGATCTGAAGCTGAAACACAACTGAGGTCTAGGTGTTATCTTCAATGTAGTTACTCATTTTTTATTTATCTATTTATATTAATTTTAGAAAGAGAGAGGAAAGAAGAGAGAAATATTGATTCATTGTTCCACTTATTTATGCATTCATTGGTTGATTCTTGCTTGTGCCCTGACTAGGGTTCAAACCTGCAACTTTGGTGCATCAAGATGATGCTCTACCCAACTGAGTCACCCAGCCAGGAGTTGTTATCTTCAGTTTGACTAAAATTCTTTCCATTGTCAACACACTGGTGTCTTTGTTCCTGAAACCAGTGTTGGCCACAACCTAATTGTCCTGAGGGCTTAGTGATTAAGGATGTGGAAGTGCAAGGAAAGAGAGGAACAGGTGAGCCAGGGTGCTAAAAGAGGCCAATTTGAATCAAAAGGAAAAAAAGGAGAAAAGGTCAGGTTAAAGAAAAGTTCCTATGCAGTCATAATATCCAAGAGCATAATTAGAGTGTTAATGCCAGTTCCTGAAATAGTATTCATAATGAAATGATTCAAATGACTATTCAGTTAGGTCCATGTAAAAGTAAGTATAAACCCACAGACAATAACAATGTGTGTTACACTTCTTGGAACAGATTCCTCTTTGTATGTCTAATTCCTTTTAATCTATACCCAAAAGTTTATAGTGATTCCTTTAGGAACAAAGGAAAGGGTGGGTCTCTACTATTTTGTAAAATTTGCTACAGCAAAGGCCATTTTGCTTTTTTACCTGTATTCTTGACTCACTTGGGAAAATATTTCTTTTTTTAGCTTCTAATTATTTCATTTTATTTTGATTTGATCTTTATTGTATTTTCCCTTACCATTTAGTTCCCTTATATCCCCCTGCCCCCCAGCATGACCACACTGCCGTCCATGTCCATGAGTCCTTTTTCTTTTTTGCTCAATCCCTCCGCTCTCTTTCACCCCACTCCACAGCTAAACTGCTTGTTGAAATATATGTTTTGCCTCTTTTTTAAAAAATAGTGTGTACATAGTTGAAACAATCATAACTTTTACTGACTAGTGTTAGTGCCTGTCTTCCCATATTTATCTTGTTTTTTTAAAATAATGACAATATCTCTCATTTGTTCTCTAAATAGAATGAGTAAGTGATCTCAGTTTCATGCTTTACTCAGAACTAGCCCCTACTTGAAAAGGCACAGATTCTTTAAGCTTTAGAAAGCTTAATCCTTGCGTTTAATTACCTTCTGTATTCAAGGACAGAAGATGGTGGCAAGGTAGATGGGAACACAAACCAGTTCTCTTTGTGCCTGGGTGGAACACCTTGCCGATCTCCTAAGGAACAGAGTGAACAGTCAACAGAATCCAAGCTTATATGAAGTGTGGAGGCCAAACATTGTAGAGGACATTGGAAAACAGACAGTGAGGAAATTTCATTGGGATGGTAAAGTCCCTAGGATCTGCACAGGGACCTAGGCTGCTTTGGCCCCATGCCCAGAGCCTACCACAGTATATTTGGAGGAGAGTTAGATCACCAGCTCCCTTCCCTACCAGAGCATAGAGGATAACCCAGCACCAGGAGGGACCTGAATGCTTGAAGTCCCTGGGGGGAATAGAGACAAGTGGAAGACACACAGAGGTGGTATATACCCACTCGGACTGTGGATGCCTGCTAGGTTATTAAAGAAATTGGGGAGCTGCACAACATCTGGAGAAGGGAAAATAATTGGGCCTTGTTGGACCCTGGCCTGGATACTCTCCAGACTGGTTGGAAAGCTGGGCTGTGTGAAAAGTGGGGCACTTGTTAAGAACAGCAGGCAGCTGCTTTGTAAGGAACTGTCGCACAGAGGCTGGCTCACCCCGAGGGTGATTTGAACTGCACAACCATGCTTGACTCATCCTGCTGGCCTAGAGACTGAGTGGCTGATTAACCACACGCCTGCACTTGACTAGCACTGCTAAGATGACTGCCGCTGCTTGCCCAGTGGTGGGCTCTGGCCACAGCGAGTTCAAAAAGAGCAAGGAAGAGGCATACCTCACTGACCTTGGCACAACTAATGAATTAAAGGCACAGGCCTGGCACAGATGAACAGTGGGGGCCTGGCAGCTCACGGAAGACCTGGGCTGGAGGCTGAGCAACTGTGGATATTGCAGCCAAGTCCTGCTCCCCATCCTTGCAAAACCATAGGAAGGGAGAAAAGAGAAGCCCAGCACCGCTCTTACTGTGGCATGCAGGAAGACCAACAGAACTCACTCAATGGGTTTTGAGTCAACAAGAGGGTAATTTTTTCTTTCCTCTTTCTTTTTTTCCTTTTTTTTTTTCCTTTCCTGAAGCGGGACAATAAGATGTAGAGTTATGAAAGTTTGAGCAACAGATCCAAAGGGGGAGCACAAAGCTAACCCCCCAAACTGAGAAACTGATACAAATGCCACTTTGCTATCCCATAGAGCTGACATTTTATTCTTTATTTATATTATTATTATTATTATTATTTCATTATTTATACTTCTTTTATTAGTATTTTTTAAATTTCTCTTATGTTTAGTTTTCTTCATTTTATTTCTATACTTAATTGCATTGTTTGACTGGTTTTCCTTATTCTCTCTTTATTGTATTTTAATTTTCCTTCTTTCACTGCAGTCGTGTTCCAATAATACACTACTCTTGATCAAGTACTTTGTATTCTTGGTTATCCAAATCATATATTTCTTGTCATATTATTGTTGTTCCAGTACTATTGTAAAAAATTGTTGTTCCGTGTAATTGTACATACTATACTGCAACTGTCCCTGATCTTAGCCCACTCCATTTTATTCCTGAACTTTATTATGGTTGTTACCTCTATTCTCTCTCACACTATGCCTACTTTCTATCCTTTACTCTCACTATATCTCATCATCTAACCTTGCATAAGGGCTCTGTTTTCTAGATCAACTCATAATCCTCCTCCCTCTAACAAGAGTCTTACCTTTCACCTTTCATAAAAAGTGGCTAGTTGGGTGAAATATCACAGTTAATGCTATACTTATCCAAAGGACCTCCTATCTCTTCTCTACCTGTCAGTATTTTAAATACCATAGAATACTCTCCCCCAGTCTTAATCCATTTTGCCTTCCCCCTACAACTGATCACATAAAGCAATAGGTGGGAGCTATGAACATCAGTATACCTGCTGGAAGAAAGAAACCACCAACAAAGGAACCACCAAAAGGTAAAAACCCAAGTGCAACAAGAGAGCCCACACAAGCAGAAGAAAGGGCAAACCTGGAGCATCCAGACAAGGAGATCAAAGAGACCACACCACTGAACCCCATAGAATTCCTACCATAGAAGTTTACCCTACAAAGACACCTAGCAAAGCAAAACATCAGAAAGTGCAGGAACAGGCAAAAAGAGTCACTTAAAATGGGGAGACAAAAAAAGAACACGCAATCAAAAGGAAAGAAAGACTCCCGACTAGAAGAGCTAAATGAAATGGAGGCATGCAAACTATCAGGTATAGAATTCAGGATAATGGTTATAAAGATGCTCAAGGAACTCAGAGACAAATACAGGGAACTGAGTGAGAAGAACTAAAACAGTATGAAAAAGGAAATAGAAACTATAAATAAAAACCAGGAAGAAATGAACAATAAAATCTCAGAAATGAAAAACATGTTAGAAGGAATTACAAGCAGGCTGGGTGAAGCAGAGGATCAAATCAGCAAGCTGGCAGGCAAGATAGAAAAAAAAACAGAACAAGAAAAAGAAAAGAGACTCAGAAACAATAAAGAGGTGTTAAGGGGACTTCAAGACAACATGAAACATACTAATATCCATATAATAGGGATACCAGAAGGAGGAAAAGAAGAACAAAGGATAGTAACCCTGTTTGAAAAAGAAATGGTGGTAAACTACCATAATCTGATGAGAGAAAAAGTCACACAAATCCAGGAAACACAGAGAGTCCGAATCAAGAAGAACTCAAAGAGGCCTACTTCAACACACATCATAATTAAAATGGCAAAATTCCAACATGAAGAGAAAATCTAAAAGACAGCAAAGGAGAAACAGGAAGTAACTTATAAGGGAGCCCCAATAAGACTACTAGCTGACTTCTCAATGAAAATGCTACAAAACAGGAGAGAATGTGGCAAGGAATATTCTGAGTAATGAAAACCAAAGGCCTGCAACCAAGACTACTCTATCCAGCAGGGCTCTCAATTAAAATGGAAGGCCAAAAAGGAGCTTCCCAGACAAAAAAAAGCCTCAAAAAATACACTTCCACCAAACCAGTTCTACAAGAGATGATACCAGCTCTGCTTTAAGAAAAGGGGAAAAAAAGTGAGAGAGAGGGGAACACAGGTATGAAAAAATGGCAATGAGTAAGCACCTATCAATAATAACCTTAAGTGCAAATGAATTGAATGCCCCAATCAAAAGACATAGAACAGCTAAATAGATAAGAGATCATAACCCACACATGTGCTTCCTACAAGAGGCTCACCTTAGAACAAAAGACCTACACAGACTGAAAGTAAAGCTACAGAGAAGTATTCTAAGCAAATGGACAGGAAACAAAGCAGGGGTAGCAATACTCATATCAGACAAAACAAACTTCAAAAAAGGGCCATAAGAAGAGACAGAGGTTACTTCATAATAATCAAGGGAAAAATCCATTGAGACGATATAAACATTGTAAATATATATGCACCCAACATAACAGCACCCAAATACATAAAGAAAATCTTGGAAGACTTCAAGAAAGATATTGAGAGCAACACAATTACAGTATGGAATTTCAACACCCCACTGTCAAAAATGGATAGATCTTCCAAACAAAATATGAACAAAGATATTGTGGCATTGAAAAATGTCCTAGATATAATGGACTTAACTGATATACATAGAACATTTAATCCCAAAGAACCAAAATATACATTCTTTTCAAATGCACATGGAACGTTTTCAAACATAGACCACATGATAGGACACAAAACAAGTCTCAACAAATTCAAGGAAATTGAAATCATATCAAGCACCTTCTCTGACCACAAGGGACTGAAACTAGAAATGAAAAGAAAACGAAACAAAAAGAAAAAACCCAAAACACTCAAACTCATGGAGATTGAATAGCATGCTATTAAACATTGAATGGGTCAAGAATGAGATCAAGGAGGAAATCAAAAATTTTCTGGAAACAAATGAAAATTAACACAAAAGAGTCCAAAACTTAAGGTACAATGAAAGCACTCTTCAGAGGGAAGTGCATAGTAATACAGGCCTACCTAAGAAAGATAGAAACATCTCAAATAAACAACCCAAAACTACATTTGTAATAACTGATGAAACAACAATAAAAAAATGCCCAGCATGAATAGAAGCAAAGAAATATTCAAGATCAAAGCAGAATGAAATGACACAGCAACTAAAAGCATAATCTGGAGGATCAATAAATCCAGGAGCTGGTTCGTTTAAAAGATAAACAAAACTGACGTGTTTTTAAGCAAACTCATCAAGAAACAAAGAGAGAGAACCCAAATAAACACAATCAGAAATGAAAGAGGAGAGATTACAACTGATACCACAGAAAATCAAATGATTGTAAGAAACTACTATGAAGAACTATATGCCAAGAAATTTGATAACTTAGGTTAAATGCACAAATTTCTAGAAAAATATAATCTTCCAAAACTGAATGCAGAACAAGCAGAAAGCCTGACGAGACCAATAACAGCTGAAAAAATTGAAGCAGTAAGTAGAAAAACCCTGACACACAAAAGCCATGGGCTGGACAGTTTCACAGGAGAATTCTATAAAGCATTTAAAGAAGAGCTAACCCCTATCCTTCACAGACTATTCCAAAAAATCCAAAATGATGGAAGACTCCCAAACTCTTTCTATGAAGCCAGCATTATCCTAATCCCAAAACCAGATAAAGGCACAAGAAAGAAAGAAAACTGCAGGCCAATATTGCTGATGAACATAGACACTAAAATCCTCAACAAAATATTGGCAAACCACATTCAGCAATACACTAAAAGATCATACAACATGATCAATTGAGATTCATCCCAGGTATGCAAGGATGGTACAATATTCACAAATCAATAAACGTAATACATTACATAAACAAAAAAGCAAAGACAAAAATCACATGATCATATCAATAGATGCAGAAATGGCACTTGATAAGATACAGCACCCATTTATGATAAAAACACTCAGCAAAGTGGAAATAGAGGGAGCATTCCTTAACCTAATAAAGGCCATTTACGAGAGACCTATAGCCAACACATTACTCAATGGGCAAAAACTAAAATATTTCCCACTAAGATAAGGAACAAGACAAGGTTGTCCACTTTGACCACTTCTATTCAACATAATATTGGAAGTCCTAGCCACAGCAATCAGACTAAAAACGGAAATAAAAGGCATCCAAACTGGAAAAGAGGAAACAAAACTTGTTTCCAGTTTTGTTTGCAGATGACATGATGTGTACAGAGAAAATCCTACAGACTCCAAGAAAAAACTGCTCACCTAATAAATGAATTCAGCATAACAGCAGGATACAAAGTCAATATCCAGAAATCAAAGGCATTTTTGCATACCACCAATGAAATACCAGAAACAGAAATTGGGGGGGGGGGGGAGTCCCATTTGATATAGCCACAAGAAAAACAAAATACCTAAGAATAAACCTAACTAAAGAAGTAAAAGACCTCTATTCAGAAAACTACACAACACTGAAGAAAGAAATTAAGGAAGACACAAACAAATGGAAACATCTGCATTCATGGATTGGAAGAATTAACATAATCAAAATGTCTATACTACCCAAAGCAATTTATAGATTGAATGCAATGCTTATTAAAGTACCAATGGCATATTTCTCAGATATAGAACAAACACTTCAAAAATTTTTATGGAACCATAAACAACCCCAAATAGCTGCAGCAATTTTGAGAAAGAAGAACAAAGCAGGAGGGATCACAATACCTGACATCAAACTATATTACAAAGCCCATGTAATCAAAACAGCCTGGTACTGGTATAAGAACAGACACAGGAATCAATGGAGCAGAAGAGAGAGCACAGAAATAAACCCAAGTCTCTGTGGTCAATTAATATTTGACAAAGGATTCAGAAGCATAAAATGGATCAAAAATAGCTTCTTCAGCAAATGGTGTTGGGAGAACTGGACAGCTACATGCAAAAAAAAAATGCATTAACTTACTTGATCACCAACTTACACCATACGCAAAAATAAATTTAGGTGGATAAGGCTTAAACATAAGTTGTGACACCATAAAAGTCCTAGAGGAGAACATAGGCAGGAAAATCTCAGATACTCCATGCAGCAATATTTTCACTAAAATGTCCCCTAGAGCAAGGGACATAAAGGAAAGAATAAACAAATGGCATCACATCAAAATAAAAAGCTTGTGCACAACTGAATAAAACAGCATTAAAATGAAAAGAGAAGCAACCATATGGGAAAACATACTTGCCAATGATACCTCAGACAATGCTTTGATCTCCAAAATATATAAAGAACTCACATGACTCCACTCTAGGAAGACAAAGAATCCAATTAAAAATGGGCAAAGGACTTGAACAGATACTTCTTCAGGGAGGACATACAGAGGATCTAGAGACATATGAAAAGATGCTCAGTATCGCTAGCTATCAAAGAGATGCAAATTAAAACCACAATGAGATACCACTTCACACCAGTGAGAATGACCATCATAAACAAAAGCAACAAACAGAGTGCTGGAACCCTAGTGCACTGTTGGTGGGAATGCAGACTGGTGCAACCACTATGGAAAACAGTATGGAGTTTCCCAAAAAAACTAAAAATGGAACTGCCTTTTGACCCAGCAATTCCACTGCTGGAATTATATCCTAAAAACCCTGAAACACCAATCCAAAAGAACCTATGCAGCCCCATGTTCCTAGCAGCACAATTTACAATAGCCAAGTGCTAGAAACAACCTAAATGCCCATCAGTAAATGAATGGATAAAAAAAACTATGGTACATTTACACAATGGAATTTTATTCAGCATGAAGAAAGAAGTAGCTCCTCCCTTTCACAACAGCATGGATGGAACTGGAGAGCATTATGCTAAGTGAAATAATCCAGGTGGTGAAAGAAAAATACCATATGATCTCACTATAAGTGGAATCTAATCAACAAAACAAACAAGCAAGCAAAATATAACTGGAGACTTTGAAATTGAGAACTGGCTGACAGTGACCAGAGAGCAGGGGGGACAATGGGGGGAATGGGTTAAGGGTTTACAGATGCATGGACAATAACACAGGGAGGTGGAAACAAGGAAGGGAGGTGGGGAGGGCTGGGGTGGTGGGGAAGGGTGGGGGGAAATGTCAGAAAACTGTCCTTGAACAACCATTAAAAAACACATTAAAAAGCATAAGTAAGGTCATATGTTTCCATTACCTTTCTATGCTGTGTATGTTAAATACTTTTTTTAACACAGCAAAGGTGACATTCTCAGTTTCTAGATATGTATATATTTCCTACCTCATTCAGATCTTGCCTTGCCTATCCATCTCAGCTTATCTTTAGTCACAATGCTCTCTTCTTTCAGTTACTCCGCTTGAAGGGAACAAAGTTTCTCCTCTCTTCTACAATACTATTAACAATAGGAGGTGTTACGTGTATGTGTCAGAACAAACAGAAAAGGCATGGAATCATAACAGAATAATAGGGAGTGTGTTATATAGAATACATATACAACTGAAGTGAATGGTAACCCCTGGCAAAAAGCCATACATCAATAATAACAGGGACAGAATAAGCCACAAGTGGAAACTCTGTGAAAATTAATGTAAAATTGATCTAACATTTTATTAGAACATCTCAACTGTAATGAAGCTCATTTGCATTGTATGAGATATCCTATAATTTCAAGTCCTGTGAAAGAGGTGGTAATCTGAAAAAAAGCTAAGATTTACTACAGATAATTAAACATATCTAGGAATATATCTGGCAATTCTTGTAAACATCATATATGAGAACATTATTTATTTTTTTATAATCAATTAAGATTTTCCTATTTTAACTTCTTGAAAACTTTTACCTCTTTTTGTCATTGATGTAGTACATTTAAATGTTATTCTCTTATGACATTCTTTTGATTAATTACATTGATTTTTAATATACTTTTATCATTCTACTTGAAAATTCTCAGTTTGAGGAAATTTATTTTTTATTGTCATTCAGTTACAGCTGTTCCCATTTTTCTCCATTACTCTCCCCCTGCCTTACCCACCCTGACCTCCCACCTTCAATTCTCCCCGGCTTTGTTTTTGTCCATGGGTCCTTTATACATGTTCCTTGTTGGCCCTTCCCCTATTTCCCCCCATTATCCCTCTCCACCCCCTCTGGTTACTGTCAGTCTCTTCTTTATTTCCATGTCTCTGGCTTTATTTTCCTTACTTGTTTGTTTTGTTGATCAGGTTCCACTTATAGGTGATATCATATGGTATTTGTCTTTCACCACCTGGCTTATTTCACTTAGCATAATGCTCCCCAGTGAGGAAATTTATTTTTATCCTTATATATTTTATTTATTAAAGATTTTATTTATTTATTTTTAGAAAGAGGAGGGGAAGAGAGGGAGAGAAATACCAACATGTGGTTGCCTCTTGCGCACCCCCTCTGGGGACCTGGCCTGCAACCCAGGCACGTGCCCTGACTGGAAATCTAACCTATGATCCTTTGGTTCACAGGCTGGCACTTAATCCACTGAGCCACACCATCCAGTGCTATCCTTATAAATTTTAAATGAATGACAGATTATAGTAAAGCACTTTAAACCATCTGTATTTTGCATTTTAATGCGAAATGAGGCTGCTCAAATTTACTTTGTTAGTCCTGGCATTGCCTTTCATTAAAACATTAAACAATAATAATAATTTAAGTGGAATATGAGGAGGGGAAAGGATGAAAATAAAATGCTGTGCTCAAAACCACTCCTAAATAAATTGACTTATTAATTGATTACAACTGCTATATCCTGTTAGGAATTGTATGGAATGAGAGCCATGAAAAAATAGTCTTGAACCAAATGGTTTCATTAAAAAAATTTTCTACATGATAAGTGAATTAGTAGATAAAAATGATGAGATATCTGATGAAATTTCCTTATCAATCGAAAAGATGATGCATACCTTACACAATCAGGTAAGTGAAGCTTTAAACATCCTGACCTGCATACTTTCTGACCCACATATATTTTAGCCATCGATAAAAGGTAAGATAAACTTACAGACTCCTTGTGTCTTTACATTTTTTTCCACCTCACTTTCACTACAAGTTGCTTATTTTTCCCCATTATTTTTGTAGAAGTATTTCACTTGCTACATCAGTGATTGAAAACTAGCTCTTCAGCCCAGGTACTAAAGTGGAGCATTTATTTGAAATGCCATAGATGCCAGAAGTAACAGTAACAAAATCATCTGAGAGAAAAGAAAAAAAGAGAGATAATTTTCTTTTTTAGTCAAATTAAAAATACCTGTATTTGGAGGTAGATATGAAGAATTTTGTGGACCTCTTAATTTTTAGATGAAGAAATCCAAAATAATTTAAGAAGCAAATGTTACTGTTCCTAAGAAGAAACCATTTTTATTTAGAATATAGGATCTGAAATTTAAAAGAAGCCTTCTATCTGTTGCTTAAATATTTTGAAATAACAAAATTACAGGTTTTGGCAAAAGAAAGCAGATGACACTCTGTGTTTTCCTTTACAAAAATGTGAATGTATATGATGCCCTTACTAGAATGGTGAACTTAGATATGAAGTTTTCACTACTTTCATTCATGTGGAGATTATGAAGACTACATTACAGAGTTTTCTAAAAGATGAATTAATATTTTCTTCACAAGGAGATGTTCCTACTGTAGTACTTTTGCATTTGTTTAGTCAAATGAAGCAAGAAAAAATGAGATAATAGGACAATTCATCATTCAAAACTTAAAAAGAATTGAAATTGTGAATTTTATGCTAGTGGAGATGAATTTTATTAAAAAATGTAATCTTGCAAGGAATTTCCAAGAATAGGAAGAGCTATGACTTAAATAAATGCTGAGTATATTTGACTTTTAAATGAATCTACATGGAAGAAGAACTATCAAATTACTAGATTTTAAATAGCAAATAAGAGTAACTGTTCCTTTGTGGCACCAAAATAAAATTGTAATAAAGGAAAATGTTTAATATTAAGTGGCATAGAGCTTTTCTATGTAAATAAATATTACATGTACAGAATCTGAATTTTTCTCTGGTTTCTTTATTAGGTTGGTCATATTCTCAAAACTAAATGTTGCCTAGAAAAAACTGAAGAATGAACTTTCACAAGGCCTCTGATTGATTGCGATCATTTAACACATGCAGCATTAAGATTCTAGGATGATGTTGAATAAGGCTTGAGAATTTTCAAATCCACAGCAAAAGAGTACTATATAATTTAGCAAACCATTACAGGAATTTTTGTGAGGAAAATTTTCTTAAAGACAACTTTTTCACTGCAATATGAAAGGTGTTTTCTAGTTGAGAGATGCACACACACACTATTTTTCTCTTCAGTAGTTGTTGTTAGAAGACTAGTGTCTTGAAAACATTAAAGCTTGAGAAAAGTTAATACAAACAATAACCTAGGAAGTGCAGAACATGAAAGAATACTATTCAGTTTAACCTGATATATCTATCAGTTTGATCACTGTAAAATGGATGAGTTCAGTTGACCTGTGGTTGGTCACTTATAAACGGTGAAATTAGCTTGTTTTTCCAACAATAATGTTAGTGAAGCATGCTGTTAATGTAGAGTTGAACACTTATTTCACTAGTTATGACTTACTGAACTGCAGGAATGGCCGGAAAGAGTCAATATTCTGGTAAACCTAACTTGATGATGACCAATAATCCAGTGTTAAACAAATATAGGAAATACCTTGGTCAGTTAATAACTTGCTTTACTGATGATTTCAAATACGATTTGTACAAAAGAATCTTGAAAATAATTTAAGACTGTGTTGTTCATCACATAAATAATCATCAATTCTCTAAGCCTGTTCCTTAAGTGAAGGTTAGTTCCTGCTAGACACATGTCATGTAACTTGATCATCCACAAGGCAAGAGCTGGTATCTGTCGGTGTTTTGAGGAATAGCCTATTAGATCATGCTAACGTTCAGTCAACTGTAAGATGCAGAATATTTGGAAGATTATTTAATCAGTCATCATGGAAACCCACCAAAGACAAGCAGAGTCATGCATTTTCCTCTAAGATTAAACCAAAATATAAATAAAATCAGTTATTTATTATTTAATATTGGTTTCAAGCTTACTATGAATACAAATTACATTCATTTATTCAAAAGGTATTTTTCAATACTTATTTGGCAAAAAACACTCTGCAACAATGAATATGACAGACAAGGTCCCTACCTTCATAGAATTTATATTCTGGTGGGAGACCTTGATGTTAAGCAACTATATAAAGAAAACATTAATTCAAGTTTAAGATAGGTTATTAGTTATGAGCTAATTAAATGCAGAAATTGCTACAGAATAATGTAGTGGTGGGGGAATGCAGTAGAAAAATATAATTTTTTTATTGCTGTTCAATTATATTTGTCCCCATTTTTTCCCATTACTCTCCCCTACCCAACCTCACCTCCCACATTCAATGCCTCCTGTCATGTTTTTTCATTTGTCCTTTACACATGTTCCTTGACTCTTCCCTCTCTTTCCTACATTGTCCCACCCTCCTCTCCTCTTATCACTATCAGTTTGTTCTTTATTTCAAAGTCTCTGGTTATATTTTACTCAATTGTTTGTTTTGTTGATTAGGTTACACTTATAGTTGAGATCATATGGTATTTATCTTTCACCACCTGGCTTATTTCACTTAGCATAATGCTCTCCAGTTCCATCCATGTTGTTATGAAGGGTAGGAGTCCTTTCTTTCTTTCTGCTGTATAGTATTCCGTTGTGTAAATGTTCGACAATTTCTTGATCCACTCATTTACTGATGGGCCCTTAAGCTTTTCCAGCACTTGGCTATTGTGCTGCTACAAACATTTGGGTGCATAGGTTCTTTTAAATTGGTGTTTCAGGGTTCTTAGGACATAATCCCAGCAGTGGAATTGCCGGGTCAAAAGGCAGTTCCGTTTCTAGTTTTCTGAGGAAATTCCATACTGTTTTCCATAGTGGCTGTACCAGTCTGCATTCACACCAGCAGTGTACTAGGGTTCTCTTTTCTCCACAACCTCGCCAGCACTTGTTGTCTGTTGATTTGTTTATGATAGCCACTCTGACCAGTGTGAAGTGGTATCTCATTCTGGTTTTAATTTGCATCTCTCTAATGGCTAGTGATGCTGAGCATCCTTTTGTATGTCTCTGGGCCTTCTGTATGCCCTCTTTGGTGAAGTGTCTGTTCAGGTCCTTTGCCCATTTTTTAATTGGATTGTTTGTCTTCCTGGAGTGTAATTGTGTGAGTTCTTTATGTATTTCGGGGATCAAATCCTTTTCCGAGGTATCATTGACAAATATATCTTCCCATACATTTGGTTCCCTTTTCATTTTGCTGATATCTTCTTTAGCCATTCTTAATTTGATGAAGTACCATTTCTTTGTGTATAAAAATATACTTTAGACTGAATATAAAGGGGTTTCCCCTCTATGGAAGTTATATCTAAGCCAAGATCTTTAGGGTCAAGTTCAAACTGGCTATTGGGATTTCAAGGGATGCAGCCAATGCTTAGAGTTCTTTAGAAAGTGAAAACAACCTATGTATAAACCTTGAGGTGTTAGAGAGCTTGTCCTGTTCCAGAAACTGAAATGTGGCCCGTAGATTTGTGGCAGGTTAGCTATTGCTGGGATGTTTTGGGGCAGGTAGACAGGGCTCAGATTCAGGTAGTTATTATAAAGCATGCAATTATTGTGGGTATTAGTGATTTGAGCTTTAGTGATTTTGGTGCAATAGGTTGTAAAAGTAAATTATTTTTTTCTTGCTGTTAAGAAACTTTTCTGCCAATTTTTTGAGACAAACCAAGATCTCATCTACCATTATTTCTCCAAACTACCTATCAGAGAAGTGAAAGGTCTATTTTCTCTCTATGAGTTCCCTCTTTAATCCCTATATGTTTTTTTCTTCTCTTGTAGGCAAATTGTTGAGATTCAGAGTAGATTACCTTATAGTAAGTACCTTAAGTAAGTAAGTACTTTATATAATTACTATATAATTATAGTAAGATTACCTTACTATAGGCATCTGTGAATTATTTTCCTCATGAATGCCACCTGATGGTTTTTTTTCCTTATTGGAGAACAACTTTCTTCATAACCAGTGTGCACCTTAAAAGACATCCATTTTCCAGGTGACAAATAGCATTATCTTACCTTCTTCCTCATGTTGGAACTCTGAAGTTTTTAGATTCTGTCAATCTGAACTATCAATAAATCATATATTTATTTCTTAATAATTATGTAAGTTCCTTAAGGGGAACTATCAGAACCTTATTTTACTACTGTGTCAAATACTGTAACTTACATTGGATATGCTCTCAGATATTAGGTAGTTAACACAGATGAGCTAGAGGTTTCAGCCATGTTTTTAGGTCATATATATTGTGAGAACCCATTCACTTACTTTGCAGCCTTCTGTTTTTGGTGAGTTAGAAATTGGAAGAAAGGTGATGGGAAAGAGGTCCTCTTAGCATTTTGATTACTTTTTTCAATTTTATTTAAATGTTATGTTAGAACTCTTCCCCACTAAATTATAAGCTAAAGTGAGGGCAGACACCATGATAATCCTGTTTACTGTTATGGCTCCCACCTTAGCCCATGCCCCTTCTTCCTATGGACAGGAATGATATTTGGTTTTGAAGGAGATGAGCCTAACTTGGGCACAACTTTTCTAACTGAAGCTTTGACGAATGCTAGGATACTGAAGAGCATGGTTCAAATACTTGAGAAACAACAAAACTAAGTACACAGGGTACAAAACTGGAAATTTACTTCAGGCTCAAATAGCTTAGAGTTTTAAGCCCAATGGAAATGGAAACATGGTACAGATGGGTTAATAAGCAAGGAAAGTGGAAGAGAATGGTGGGGTGACTGCTTCAAATACTACATGCCAGAAGGTCATAGACAGCTATTACTTTTCTGAGAAATATTAAAATTCAGTTTAGAAGTGCAGGCTTTGTATCTTGAAGTATTGGGAATCACTTCTTTTATTATATAACACTTCCATCTGTGCAATGTTTGTGAATTCCCTAAGGTAATTTGTTTTGTGTAACATTTCCAGGTAGCATAGCTCTCTTTGGTATGACTCCTGGGAACATGTAAAATACAGGACAAACACTTTTGCCACAAAGTTATATTAGGAAATTAGCAGCAACTGCTATTACACACATATTCACCCATTAACACAATTGCCTTATAAATAACACAAGGAGGATAAATGGGTGGAATACAAGTAGGGTCTATCATAATATAAGAGTTAGAACTCCTTTCACTCTACTTTTTGTGTGTGTTCTGTTGTACCTACTGTGGTTATGTCTGTCAGTATTTAAGCTTTTAGGTCACGTCTTTCCAGATTTATTCTGGTCATAGCCATATGCCTTTCTTTTGCCAGTGTGACATTAGCAAGGTTAATGCAAAAAGAGACTTTATTAATTTTTTATTATGTTGCATTTATTATTAGAACCAACAGTCAACAGTGAATGGCAGATTAACTGCTCTTTTTTTGTTCACTTTGGATATTAAAAACTGAAATACATACACAAGCTTGCTTTTACACTACAAAGGTAACATGTGGTTTCTGACTCCCAGCAGCAAGTATATTCACAAAGAATTTCTAAGTGCTTGTGCATTTTTATTTCCTGTCTTGGCCTCTAGCAACATAATGGTAAGTTGCCTGGGCTAGCTTGCTGAAAAGATGTGAGACACACACGGAGGAGAGCTGACTTATTTGGGAAGAATTCTAGGTTGTACAAGTTAGTCCCTAGTTGACTCTTTTTTTTTAACCGAAAACATTTTATTTTTTATTTTATTTTAATCATTGTTCAAGTACAGTTTTTTCCCTTTTACTCCAATTCCAGCCCACCCACCCAACCCTCCCCCTAGTTGACTCTTCAGCTGACCACACATAAAAGAATGATCCCAGTGGAAATAGCCAAGACTGGTCTAGATCAGCAGAAGTATCAGTGACCCATAGAATGATAAACAGTTGTTTCTTTTTTTAGGGGGTGGTCAGTAATAGCTGACTAATATACCTATTGTATTTGGAGCAATTTCCTTTCTTTATGTTTGAGAACTTTAATTCCCTCAAAATTTGCAAAGTTTGTTAGAATTACTGTGTTGTTCAGACTTGTAAGAATGCCAGTTATACAGATGTCTGGGCTCCTAAACTGTCCCCTGCCAAGCTATCTACCTATAGATATGTTTGAGTTCTCAGATTCTCTGTCTTAGCCCTGCCTGAAAACTTGGCTGTCTTTATCCCAAGTTTCTATTTTGGCTAGTTATCTGTGGAGGCAGAATGCAATCCCTTCAAAAGTTGGTGGACCCTATGTCTTTGATATGGTAGGCAATTGGGTTCTTAGGTAGAGTAGTGACATGAGAAAATCATTATTTAAGTAAAATCAGTCTCAAAGTTGTAAGCCTGATAATTTGAGTGGAAAGACACTAGAGACAATGATTCTAGTTGATAGTTGAATTCAGGTAGAAGAGTGAATGTTTATTTACACTTGAGCTCTGGAGAGGGCTTGGGAAAGTAAGACTCAACATGCAGATCTTTGCTGAGGCAACAGAGGAGTACACACTTTTGTTCATATTTTTATATGAAGAATTGTTTAAGAACTGCTGTTGGATTTTTTTCTTGAACTGTCCAATACAATATAGGTTGTTTCTCATTTTCTAAACAGATCGTAGATTCAGGGTTCCCATTATAAACTGAAATAGGCTAGAGTGAAATCACATAAGGTTAAAACATCAACATTCATATACATAATGAATACCAAGCAAAAGAGAACTATTGTGAGACTTTAAAATCAAAACTATGGTACACTTACACAATGGAATACTATGCAACAGAAAGAAAGAAGGGGCTCCTTCCCTTTGTGACAGCATGGATAGAACTGGAAAGCATTATGCTAAGTAAAATAAGCCAGGCAGTGAAAGACAAATACCATATGATCTCACCTGTAAGTGGAACCTAATCAAGAAACCAAACAAGCAAGCAAAAATATAACCAGAGACATGAAAGTAAAGAATTCACAATGACCAGACAGGAAAGGGAAAGAAGATAATGGGGGAAAGAAGGGGAAGGGTCAAGTCAAGGAACATGTACAAAGGACCCATGGACAAAGCCAAAGGGGGGAAAGATTGAATTTGGGAGGTAAGGGGTGGGTAGGGCAAGGGAGAGTAATGGGGGAAAAATGGGGACAACTATAACTGAACAACAACACAAAAAATGTAGCAATTTAGTTGGGGAAAAAAACAAAACAAGCAATTATAGTAAACTTCTGTTTGGGCTATTAATAAGACATATTTTAAAACTCTAATGAATATCTCTCCTTAGTAGCCTTAATTGGCCAACTACACCAAAATTCACAGTTCCCTAGACTTAACCTAAACCATTTCAAAAGCTTCTTATTAACTGGAACGTGGGAGTTATAGGGAGATTATTCTGAATGCCTTTAAACTGATTATATTCAATCCAGAGGCTGCTCCAATTCCAGATCATTGCAACTCTCATCTTGACAAAACAAATAAATGAAAATAAATAACCCATCTGGTTACTGTTCTGCAGTTGATCATAGATATATGACAGAATATGAAAGCTAAAATTTAGGCACAATACAAATAGGCTATGTTACCCTATTTTACTTCCTAATAGTTCACTCTGTGTTTCTTTCAATTTTGAAAGAAATAATAAGTAACCCCTAAATCGTGTTTAGAAATTCTCATTAATATTGAGGCAGAGTAAGCTGCCTGATGAATCTGTTGTGATCACTTGGATTAGAAGACAACAGTAAAGGTTAGAATGCAAAAACCCTAGACAGCATTTATATTTCCAGGATGAATAAAACTGTCAGCATACCGAGGGTTATCAGTTATTACAATTAGAAAATATATATGTTAGGTTCCTCAAAAATGCTTTGATATCTGGTTTCACCTCAGTCCCTGCTCAGTCACTTAACACTCGTAAACAAAGGACCATTTAACCAGCTTAGCATTTGACTGGACTGAGATTGAATATCTTGAATGTAATTTTCAGTTTTGCTGAACAGCAATAGAAATTCATTCATTCTAGCTCATATATTGCCCCATGCACTCAACTTCTTTACCATTCAGTCAAAGAAAAGAAAGAAAAAGCAGATATCCATTACTCAGCAGATATTGTGGTGGCTGTGCTTGTTATTATTTTACCCTTAACTGGAAGCTGTTTTCTTATTTAATGTAAATACTACTAACATGGGTTTGTCAGGTATAATAGACCTTTGTGAGATATGGCAGAAATCCCTGGCAAAAAGGAATTGTTGAAGTTTTTAAAATAAGACATATGTCCTAATCTCTTTGTAAAAAAATCCATTAATTCCTGGCCATTCACTGTAGTTATGTATGTGTACAGGAAAGATGAATCTGAACTTTCTGAAGGTCTTTGCAAAAAAATCCAGATAAGTGAGTTTTGTTTTAAATAAATCTAAACTGCAGATTAGTTTAAGAATTGTAGCATTTTCTCCCCTGGTCTATCTAGTGCTAGTTTTCAAATTTCTGAGGGATATATTCCAGTCTTAAAATAACAATTTAATTCAAGCCGTTTTCTTCAGATTTCCATGTTAAAATAACCCACATGTAGATATATGAGGCCTATCCAGAAAAGGTCCAGCCATTGTTAATATAACAAGAACAGTTTGCATGATATCCATGTAACCTGGCAGCCAAGGAGAGTGGACTGGAATATGCGTACATGAACAATGGCAACTTCACAGTACCGGTCAGTGGGGTGGTAGACACCATTGAGTAAGCATGTGTACTGTGTGGCCATTGCATTCAAAATGACTGAGCAAGTAGAGTAACTAATCTGCATCAAATTTTGTGCAAAGCTTGAACATTCCTCTGCAGAAACTATTCAGATGATTCAGAGGGCCACAGCTATGGGCAACTGATGATTGGTAGCTTCATCACAACACACCTACTCATGTGTCATGTTTCATGCAGTTTTTTGGTGAAACATCAAATCACCCAGGTGACTGAGCCCCTCTACAGCCCAGATTTTGTGCCAGGAGATTTCTGGCTTTTCCCAAAACTAAAATAATCTTTGAAAGTGAAGAGATTTCAGGCCATCAACCAGACTCAGGAAAAATACGATGGAGCAGCTAATGGTGATGTGAGAACTGTGTGAGGTCCCAAGGTGCCTACTTTGAAGGGGACTGAGATGTCATTGTCCTATGTATAATGTTTATTGTATCTTGTATCTTCTTCAATAAATGTCTCTATTTTTTAAATTACATTGCTGAATACTTCTGGGCTGATCTTGTATATAATTTCATATATATATGCACATGTGCATTTATGAGGTCACCACAATATCTTGAATAACATTTAAAAAACAAAAGGAAAATGAAAATATAGCTGATGACTGTCACCTGATTTTTTCAGAGAATTATTGATGTAGCTTATGAAGCATTCTTAGCTTAGTAGAGAACTTGTCAATATTTTGAAGGCAATAGCAATAAATGTAGCCTAAATGTCCTGACAATTGCTTAATCTGCACAAGGTTGTTCAGCAGCTTCCTGGGACTCCAGCAGTGGGCTAGGCATTTAGGAGAACAGGAAAGAAAACACATACAAGGGGATACCTCCAAAATGGAATTTATTTATTAAAAAATGTGTATTTATTTTTTTACATGTTTAAATTTCAGTCACCTTCCCAAGTACTCTCTATTTGATGCAAAACACCTATTGAGACATTTTTTCCACTGCTCAAAACAGTGTTTGAACTCATCAATTATGGTGCCTTTTAGTACTTCTGCCATTGTTTTCACCTCTTCCACATAGGCAAAATATTTCCCTTTGAGGACTTTTTCAATGGTGGGAACAAGAAAAAGTTGCCCAGAGCAATATCATGTAAATAGGGAGGTGAGGTATGGAGGTCATACTGTTTTTGGTCCAAAACTGCTGAACACTGAGTGCAATGTGGGCAAGTGTGCTCGTAAATAACCTATCGTGAAATGGGAAAATGTTGAAAGAGTCTTCAAAAAAAATTCCCTGAAGCCAAATGCAGCTTCTTACAACTATGCTGCCCAATACAATGATACAGATGGGTTCCTAGAATACTCACCAAGTAGGGGAAACCTGTATTACAAGGGGCCCAACCTACAGAAGATAATTCTGTTTTGTTTTTTTGGCGGGGGCGGGGGGGCAATCATGTAGTGATGAGAACAAGGAATTGGAATTCAAGAGATCTGGGCTCTATTCTTGTTATAGTCTTCTCTAAATCTCAATTGTCCCAACATGTATGAAATGAGAAAAAGTCACAGGATGACCTTAGGATTTTTGTAGACCTAAGGTCATGTAATTCTGACTCAAGAGAAATAGAAGACATTGATTCCTAACCCAGGTACACAAAGCTATTCTAGAGAATTAAGAGGGGCAAGCATGGAGGTATTAGAAGTATTTAAAAGATAACATGAACAAGTGCTAGATAATATAGAATATGATGTAGGAGATCAAGTAAGTTTGATAATCAGTGCTGTGGTGTAAAGATTTTTTTGGAGGATATAGTCTATAATTTGGGTCTTGTGGGTTGAGTACAGAGGAGAAAATATTATTGGCTAAAACAAACTATGAAACAACATAGATGGACTTGACACCTTCAAATAATTATTTGTGATATTCCGGAACATATTACCTAGCAATTTTTTTATTGTTTATGCTGTTACAATTGTTCCCACGTTTTATCCCTTTCCTTACATCTACCAAGACCCACACACATCCCTTCCCAAGTCAAAGTGTTGTGCATGAACATTCCTTGGTTAACCCCTTCATCTTTCATCCCATCCCCCATTTTCTGGCATCCGACAGTCTCTTTTATGTATCTAAGCTTCTGTTACTATTTTATTCATTGGTTTATTGTGTTCATTAGATTCCACAAACAAGTGAAATCATGTGATACTTTTCTGTCACTGACTGGCTTAATTCACTTAGCATAATTTTCTCCAGATCCATCCATGCTCTTGCAAAATGTAAGATTTTCTTCTTTTTTACTGCTGTGTAGTAAGCCATTGTGTAAATGTATTGAATTCTTTAATCCATTCATCTACTTATGGGCACTTAGGCTGTTTCCAGCACTTTGCTATTGTAAATAGCACTATAAACAAGGGGTGCATATATTTTTGTATTGGTATTTAGGGATCCTTTAGGTATATTCCCAGAAATGGGATCACTGGGTGCAAAGGAATTCCATTCTTAATTTTTAAAGGATACTCTGTATTGTTTTTCATAGTGGCTGCACCACACTGCATTCCCACCAACAGTACACTAGGATTTCCTTTTCTCCACATCCTCACCAATACTTCTTGTTTGTTGGTTTATTGACGGTAGCCATTCTGACAGGTGTAAGGTGATGTCTCATTGATGGTTTAATTTACATTTCACTGAGGATTAGTAGTTTTGAGTGTTTTTTCATATGTGTATGGTCCCTCTGTATGTCCTCTTTGGAGAAGTGTTTATTCAAGTCTTTTGCCCATTTCTTAATTGGGTTGCTTGTCTTCTTGCCATTGAGTTGCATTTGCTGTTTGTGTATTTTGGAGATTAAATACTAGTCAGATGTCTCACTGATGAAAATGTTCTCCCATAGAGTGGGTTCCTTATTCATCTGGCTGATGGTTTATTTAGCTATAAAGAAGATGGTTTCTTCAACTATTTTTAATTTGATGTAGTCCCATGTGTTTATTTTCTGCTTTGGTTCCAGTGCCTTTAAGAGACATATCAGAAAACACATAGCTACATTGGATATCTGAGATTTTACTGCCTGTTTTCCTCTAAGATTTTTATGGTTTTGTGACTTACATTTAAGTCTTTTATCCATTTTTAGTTTATTTTTGTGTATGATGGATGTTGGTGTTCTGGTTTCATTTTTGTTTTGCATGTATCTATCCAGTTTTCCCAACATGATTTATTGAAGTGACTGTCTTTGCTCCATTGTATGCTCTTGCCAACTTTGTCAAATATTGATTGTTCATGCAGTCATGTGTTTACTGATGGGCCTTCTGTTCTGTTCCATTGATTTATATGTCTGTTCTTATAACAGTACTAGGCTTTTTAAAATATTTTATTTATTTTTAGAGATGGGAAGGGAAGGAAAAAGAAAGAAACACCAATGTGTGGTTGCCTCTCATGTGCCCCCTACTGGGGACTTGGCCTGCAACCCAGGCATGTACCCTTACTGG
Organism: Phyllostomus hastatus; assembly: GCF_019186645.2. NCBI lineage: Eukaryota > Metazoa > Chordata > Mammalia > Chiroptera > Phyllostomidae > Phyllostomus > Phyllostomus hastatus. The sequence continues at coordinate 19,539,363 of NW_025334022.1, forward strand.
GAATCAAACCTGCGACCCTTTGGTTCACAGGCCAGTGCTCAATCCACTGAGCCACACCAGCCAGGGCAGTACTAGGCTGTTTTGATTACAGTGGCCTTGTACTACAGTTTGATATCAGGACTTACGATACCTCCAACTGTGTTTTTCTTTCACAAGACTGCTGAGGCTATTCAGGGTCTTTTTTCATTCCATAGAAATCTGTAGAATATTTATTCTAGTTCTGTGAAGTGTGCCATTGTGTTTTAATAGGAATTGCATTGGATGTATAGATCACTTTTGGTAGTATGGGCATTTTAATGATGTTAATCCTTCCAATCCATGAACATGGTGTACATTTCCATTTACTTGTGCCTTCCTCGATTTCTTTCTTAAGTGGCTGAGTACAAGGTTTTTTTCAGGGGGGGGGTGGGTATTGTTGTTTTTTTACCTCCTTGGTTAAATTTATTTCTAGGTATCTTATTTTTTGTTGCAATAGTACATGGAATTGTTTTCTTAGTTTTTCTTTCTGATAGCTCATTATTGGTGTATAAAAATGCCATTGATTTTATCAAATGTTTTTTCTGCATCTACTGATATGAACATGTGGTTTTTAATCTTCACTTTCCTTATCTTCATTTATTGATTGGCAAATGTTGTACCAAACTTGCATTCCTGGAATAAATCCCAATTCATCATGGTGTATGATTTTTTTGATGCATTGCTCTATTAAATTGGATATTGGCCTATAATTTTCTTTCTTTGTAGTGTCTTTATCTGTTTTTGGAATTAGGATAATGCTGGCCTCATATAATGAGTTTGGGAGCCTTCCCTCCTCATTTTATGAAACAGTTTTAGAATGAGAGTTGTTAGTTCTTCTTGGAACATTCAATAGAATTTATCTGTGAAGCCATCTGGTAAAGGGCTTTTGTTTGTGGGGAGTTTTGTTGTTGTTGTTGTTGTTGTTGTTGTTGTTATTGTTACTGTTTCAATTTCACTAGGAGTAATCGGTCTATTCAGAATCTCTGATTCTTCCTGATTTAGTTTTGGAGGACTGTATATTTCTTGGAATTTATCTGTTCCATCCTTGTTGTCCAGTTTGTTGGCATAGAGTTGTTCAAATTATTTTCTTACAATCCTTTGTATTTCCTTGGTGTCAGTTGTTATTTATGGTCTTTCATTTCTGATTTTCTTTATTTGGGTCCTTTCTCTTTCTTCTTGATGAGTCTGGTTAAAGGTTTATCAATCTTGTTTATATTTTCAAGGAACAAGCTCTTGGATTCATTGAACTTTTGAATCACTTTTAGACTCTATTTCATTCATTTCTGCTCTGATCTTTATTATTTCCTTCTTTCTGCTGACTTTGGCCTTTGTTGTTTTGTTCAATTTCTTTTCAATGTAAAGTTAGAATGTTTATTTGTGCTTTTTCTTGTTTGTTTATTTTTTTAGATAAGCTTGTAATGCTAGGAATTTCTCTCTTACAATTGCTTTCCTAGTGTCCCACAGATTTTGAGTTGTTGTGTCTGCATTTTCATTTGTTTCAAGGTATCTTTTGATTTCTTCCTTGATATCATTCCATTCATTGTTTAATAACATGTTATTTAGCTTCCATGTCTTTGTGTGTTTTTCAGTGTTCTTCTTGTGAGTGATTGCTAGTTTCATACCACTGTGGTCAGAGAAGATGCTTGATATGATTTCAATCTTCTTAAATTTATTGAGACTTGTTTTGTGTCCTAACATGTGGTCTATCCTAGAAAATGCTCCACGTGCAATTGAAAAGTATGTATATTCTGATGCCCTGGCTGGCGTAGCTCAGTGGATTGAGCGCGGGCTGGGAACCAAAGTGTCCCAGGTTCGACTCCCAGCCAGGGTACATGCCTGGGTTGCAGGCCATAACCCCCAGCAACCGCACATTGATGTTTCTCTCTCTCTCTCTCTCTCTCTCTCTCTCTATCTCTATCTCTATCTCTATCTCTATCTCTATCTCTATCTCTCTCCCTTCCCTCTCTAAAAATAAATAAATAAAATCTTTAAAAAAAAAGTATGTATATTCTGCTGCTTTGGGGTGAAATGTTCTAAAGGTATCAATTAAATCCATTTGATCTAGTGTACCATTTAATGCTGCCTAGAAAAATGTTGAAGTCAATAGAGTGTTAAAATCCCCAGCTATGACTGTATATCTGTCAATCTCTCCCTTTATTTCCATCAAGATTTGCTTTATATATTTAAGTATTCCTGTACTGGGTGTGTAAGCATTTACCAAGGTTATATCCTCTTGATAGATTGTTCCCTTTATCATTAGGTAGTGTCCATCTTTGTCTCTTACTATAGACTTGGTTTTAAGGTCTATTTTCTTGGATATAAGTACTGTTACACAAGTTCATTTTCTTTTCCATTTACATGAAATATATATTTCTATCCCTTTATTTTATTTAGTCTGTGTGTATCTTTTTATCTGAGATGGGTCTCTTGGAGGCAGCATATATATGGGTCTTGGTTTCCTTCTCAGTTCAGGTACCCTATATCTTTTGGTTGGAGCATTTAAACCATTTACATTTAAGGGGATTATTGATAAATATGTATGCAGTGCCATTATATTATTAGACTATTTTCCTGTTTTTTTCCTTTTCCTTGTTCTTCTTGTTCTTGTTGTTGTTCTTCTTCTTCTTTTTCTTCTTCTCCTCCTTCTTCTCCTCCTCCTCCTCCTGCTCCTCCTCTTCCTCCTCCTCCCCCTTCTTCTTCTTCCCCTTTAATATCTGTTGCAGTACAGGTTTGGTGTTAACAAACTCCTTTAGTTTTTTCTTGTCTTGGAAGCTCCTTATTTCACTATCAATTTTAAATGATAGCCTTGCTGGATAAAGTTGCCTAGGTTGTAGGTCCTTGTTTTTCATCACTTTGAATATTTCACATCACTCCTTTCTGGACTGAATTGTTTCTGATGACTAATCACATGCCAATCTATTTGATGCTCCCTTAAAGGTAACTACTTGCTTTTCACTTGTGGCTATTAGAATTCTCTCTTTGTATTCAACCCTTGTCATTTATATTCAGTACCCTCTTATGATAACAACTCTCAGTAAAGTGGGAATAGAGGGAAGATACTTAAACATAATAAGTCCGTATATGACAAACCCACTGCCAGCATCATACTCAATGGGCAATAAACTATAAGATTTAAGATGAGGAACAAGACAGGAATGTCTGCTTCAACTCTCTTGTTCAATATAGTACTGGAACTGCTAGCCACAGCAATCATGAGAAATAAAAGTTATCCTAATTCGAAAGGAAGAAGTAAAACTGTCATTTTTGCAGATGACATGATACTGTACATAGAGAACCCAAAGATTCTACCAAGAAATTATTAAACTGATTAATTAATTCAGGAAAGTAGCAACAGAATGAAGAAACAAGAATTCAAAACAATGAGGAGAGGCTTAGGAACCTCCAGAGCAATTTTAAATGTTCCAAGATTGAAATAATAGGGGTGCCAGAAGGAGGAAAGGAAGAGCAAAAAATGGAAAACTTATTTGAAAACATAATGAAGGAGAACTTTCCTAATCTGGCAAAAGAAATAGACTTCTAGGAAGTCCAAGAAGCTCAGAGAGTCCCAAAGAAGTTGACCCAAGGAAGCACACACCAAGGCACATCATAGTTACATTGTCCAAGATTAAAGATAAGGAGAGAATCTTAAATGCAGCAAGAGGAAAGGAGAGAATTACCTACAAAAGAGTGCCCATAAGACAATAAGCTGATTTCTCAGAAGAAACCTTACAGGCAAGAAGGGGTAAGAAAGAAGTATTTTTTTCAGTCTTCTTAAACTTACTGAGAATTTTTTGTCTCCTAACATGTGGTCTATCCTAGAAAACATTCCATGTGCACTTGAAAAGTATGTATATTCTGTTGTTTTGTGGTGATATGTTGTGAAGATATCAATTAAATCCATTTGATTTAGTGTGTCTTTTAAGGCTGCTGTCTCCTGGTTGATTCTCTGCCTGAAAGATCTACCCATTGAAGTCAATGGGATGTTAAAAACTCCAAACTATGACTGCATCTATGTCGATCTCTCTCTTCATGTCCATCAAGACTTGCTTTACATATTTAGGTACTCCTATGTTGGGTGAATAAATTTTTACTAGGGTTATATCCTCTTGTTCGATTATTTTCTTTATCACTATGTAGTGTTCTTTGTTGTCTCTTACTATAGCCTTGGTTTTCAAGTCTATTTTGTTGGATATAAGTACTGCTACTCCAGCTTTTATTTCTTTTCCACTTACATGAAATATCTTTTTCCATTTCTTTACTTTTAGTGTGTGTCTTTCGATCTGAGATGGGTCTCTTGAAGTCAGCATGCATATGGATCTTGGTTTTCTTATCCATTCAGCTACCCTCTATTTTTCGTTTGAAGCATTTAATCCATTTCCACTTAAAGCGATTATTGATAGGTATATATGTAGTGCCATTTTATCATTAGACTGTTCTTTTTTCTTTCTTTTTTTTTTCTTCTTTTTCTTCTTCTTAAAGCAAGCCTTTAACAGCTGTTGCAGCACTGATTTGGTGTTAACAAACTCCTTTAGCTTTTTCTTGTCTTGGAAGCTCCTTATTTCACCTTCTATTTTAAATGATAGGCTTCCTGGGTAAAGTAGTCTTGGTTGTAGGTCCCTGCTTTTCATCACCTTGAATATTTCACATCACTCCTTTCTGGACTGAAATATTTCTGTAGAGTAATCAGATGACAGTCTAATTGGTACTCACTTGTAGATATACCTGCTTTCCTCTTGAAGCTTTTAAGATTCTTTCCTTGTCTTTAAGCCTTGTCATTTTAATTATGATGTCTCTCAGTGTAGGCCTCTTTTGAGTCCAACTTGTTTGGTATTCTCTGAGCTTTTTGGACTTGTGTGTCTTTCCCCTTCACCAGATTAGGGAAATCTTTGGTCATTATTTCTTTAAATCAGTTCTTGAGCCCTTGTTCACTGTCTTCTCCATCTGGTATTCCCAGGATGCAGATGTTGTTATACCTCATGTTGTTCAAGATGTTTCTTAAACTCTTCTCATTTTCTTAAATTTTCTTTTCTTTTTGCTACTCTGCCTGGGTTTTTTTTTCTACCTTGTCTTCCAAATTACTGATGCAATCCTCTGCTTCATCTAACCCACTCTTTATTCCTTCCACAGTATTATTTGTTTCAGATATAGCATTCTTTACTTCTGACTGGCCTTTTTTTATGTTTTCTATGTCTTTTTTCATGCTGTTGAGTATCCTTATAAAAATTAGTCTAAACTATCTGATAAACCGCTGCTTCCATTTACTTCATCTAGCTCTTCTTCTGGAGAATTCTCATGTTCTTTCACTTGGTGTCTGTTTCTTTGTCTTCCCATTTTTGATACTTTTAATTTTCTGCCTTAACTGTTAAACTAATCAGCCATTACACTGATCAGTTGTTAATCTAATCAAGCTGTAATCAACAATAAAGCTTAAGCTCTACAAGGTGGGTTAGAGTAATTCCTGCATGGCTATTTCTTCCTCTCAAGCTGATAGCACTTACAGGTGAATTCTCTGCCTGAGAAAAGTGACTTCTGCAATATGGGGAATGACTCAGCACAGGATCCAGGTGGCTGTTCCTTCAGTGCTCTTCCCAGGACCACCAACCCCAGACCTTCCTCAAGCATATCTAGTTCACTCTACTCTTCCTGTGCCAGAACCCAGGGTAAGTGGCTGCAAATGTATTTTGTGCATTGGCCCTTTTAGAGGCTCTCTGCATCTCCAGCCTTCTCTCCCTGGCAGACAAAAACCCTGCTGCTTTACACAACTGGATGTTATCTGAATTCCTTTCTGGCTCTGGTGCTATAGGCTGGGGATCCAAGCTTAGAAGTTAGACCCTACACTTCTCATGGGAGCCTCATAGCTTCTGAAATATCCCTGTGGAACTTCAGCTGCCACCCATGGTGCCCAGCCAACCCTCTCATGCCTCTTCCTCACTCCCTACAAGTCTTGTTGTGGTGAAGTGGTTTCTTCTGTCTGTCATTGGATATAAGGCTTCTCTCCAGCCAGTGTAGAGTTGGTTATTCAAGGTGATTTCTCTATAATGCAGTTGTAATTCCAGATTGACCCTGGGAGGAGTTTACTGTTGCTTACTCCACTGCTATCTTGGGTTTCCCCAGTTTTGCATATTTTTAAACTATCATTATCTGGCTAATTCCTTCGGTTCCTTTAAGACTTCTGGAAAGAAGGATATGAAGTCATGAAATGCAAGGACCTACATCCAAGATTCCTCTATACAGCAAAGCTATCATTTAGAATGGAAAGGCAGATAAAGTGCTTCCCAGATAAGGTCAAGTTAAAGGAGTTCATCATCACCAAGCCCTTATCATATGACATGTTAAAGGGACTTATCTAAGAAAAAGATGATCAAAAATATGAACAGTAAAATGACAACATACTCACAACTATTAAAAACTGAACCTAAAAACAAAAACAAAAGCAAACTAAGCAAACAACTAGAACAGGAATGGAATTACAGAAATAGAGATAACTTGGAGTGTTATCAGCAGGGAGAGGGGAGGAATGGGGGTAAGGGTACAGGAATAAGAAGCATATATGGTAGGTACAAAATAGACATGGGGGAGTTAAGAATAGTATAGGATGACTCCTAAGATGGCGGTTTTGCTCCAGGAAGCATGATTCTCGGCTTCTGTGCAGGGGAGGGAAACTCGCGGATCGGTGGAGGAACAGAGCAAGTGGCCTAGGTTACCGAAACATTTTTGAAAACAGGACATCAAAAATTATAGCGGTCATTGAAAAACCAGATGGTAAGGAGACTGCTTCAGGACAACAGGGACCCAGGGATCAGCACGGGGACCAGGGGGATTGCTGTCCCCAGGCCCGATGCACCCGGGAGAGCAGAGTTGCTGCTCCCTCCCAGACTATGGAGGTTGAGCAACACCAGGGAAGACCTTGTGGCTTGAAGGCACAGAGAGGGGAGTTGGACTGGGAGAAAATCACGCAGGGGCTTCGAGCACCCACCCATAGCCCTGGGAGATGTGAGTGCCTCCAGTCAGCACGACCAGGGGCAGCCCAGAAGTGCGCCCACACCCCCAGCCCGGTGGGAGTGTGGATAGGTGGAGAACCCAGACCTCACAACCCCAATAAACGAAAGGGCATGGGCGTTCTCAGGTTTCTGGAGCCTGTGGTAGTGAACTGTGGAAGCATGCACCCCCTCAGGAATCGTGACTCTCGCGCTGTGAACCAGGAAGGGATGTAGCATTTAGAGCGGTCCTAGAGCCCAAAATTGAAAAATTTGGTGGATGGGCGTGCCCCTTTACGATCCCCAGAGATTGCACCGTGAATCCGGAAAAGTTGCAAGTGCTTCCCGAGAACATAGCACCCACTGCAGTGAAATATGGGGGAAGGGCACGTCTCCTTCCTATCCGATCCCCAGAGCTTGCACCGTGAAACCGAAAAGACGCAGGAGCACTGCGGGGCCCCAGAGCCCTGGACACCACGGCAGTGAGCTCCAGAGAGTGTGCTCAGGAGCGCCCAGGGTCATGTAGGGGAAAGTCAGATTGTCTCTGGGGAGAGCGTCCTGCTGGCCCTGGGGATAGTACCTGAGAGACTTACTGAGATTTGACTGGGAAGAGTGATAAGCATTTCAAACACCCCTCAGCCTGCTGAAGCCAGCAAGACCAGAAAAACTGGTCTGGCCAGTTAGAAACCAACAAGAGGTTTTTTTGTTTTGTTTTGTTTTGTTTTTTGGCTGCTGTTGGTTGATTGATTTTATCTTCTGTTTTAAGTGACTTTTTATTTTTCAATTCTTATTATTTTTGCATCTCTCAATCCCTTATGTTTCTCTTCCATTCATCCTAGTATTATTCCTTCCACTCCAAATTGATCTCTCCTGCACTCCATCTTCTGCTTTTTTTCCCTTTTTTTTTTGAGCTTGCAAGTTACTGAAAATTTGTATTACCTTATTCTCATATTTCTGAAATTTTTTATTTTAATACTGTTTTGGTATTCTTTTTCTTTCTGTATAATCTTCTTTGCTTGGCTGGTTATACTTTCATTTGATAGGTTCCCCCTGTTATCTCACTCACATGTATTGATAATTTATTATCCTTCATTTGTGTTCCACTAGTACACCTCTCAATGTTCTATACTCCTTATTCTTGTTATCTACATCTCATAGATTCTACCACATGATTGTTGCTTTAATATAACTGTAAATACGACCTAGTTCATACAATTGTAAATACTACACAACACCCCTCCCTGATGTCAGCCCACTTCGCAATTTCCTGAACTATATTATTGTGGGGGTTGTCTCTATTCTTTTACACACTACTCCTATTTACTAATCTTTATTCCCACCCTACCTCAGAATCTGACCTCACACAGCCTCACAGTTTTCTAGATCCAACGAACAATCCTTCCATCCCCAGTAAGAGTCTTACCTTCTTTCTATGCTTTCTAAAACGTGGCTAGTGGAGTGAAGGATCACATTTAACACTATAAATAGCCAAAGAATATCCCATCTCTTCTCTACTGGCTGCTAATGTAAATATCATAGTATACTGTCTTGCTGTCTTAAACCATTTTGCCTTACTCCTCCAACTGATCACAAAAAAGAGTAGAGGGAAGTTGTGAACACCAGCATACACAAAGGAGACTGCATGACTGAATCTCACAGGTATTCTACCAGAGAAGTTCAAGCCATAATCACAGGGGACCAGAACAGATCAATTTAAGAAACACAGGCTAACAAGAAGTATCCCACGAACAATGAGAAAACATAGAAACAACCCCCAAATGAAGGGAAAGGAGGAAGCCTCAGGAAAAATGCTAAATGAAAAAGAGGCAACTCAAATATCTGATAGTGAGTTCAAAACAATGATTATTAGGAAGTTCAATGAACTCACAATGAGCTACCAGAAACTACAGGGAAGCTACAACGATCTCACTGGAAACTATATCAACATGAAAAAGGAAATAGAAACTCTCAATAAGAGCCAAGAGGAAATGAAGAATGCCATTTCTGAACTGAGGGACACAGTAGAAGGAATGAAAAGCAGGATTGATGAAGGAGAAGATCGGATTAGCAAGCTAGAGGACAAAGTAGAAAACAACACCAAGAAAGAGCAAGAAAAGAGGCTCAGAAAGAATGAAGAGGGATAAAAAGAAATGCAAGAAAATACGAAATGTAATAATATCCATATAATAGGGATTCCAGAAGGAGAAGAAGAGCAAGGGATCGAAAACCTATTTGAAAAAGTAATGAAGGAAAACTTCCCTAATTTGATGAGAGAAAAACTCACACAATTCCAGAAAACACAGAGTCCCAATCAAGAGGAACCCCAAGAGGCCCACTTCAAGACACATCATAATTAAAATGGCAAAATTTCAAGACAAAGAGAGAATATTAAACGCATCAAGGGAAAAACAGGAAGTAACATACAAGGGAGCCCCAATGAGGCTAACAGCTGACTTCTCAATGGAAACACTCCAAGCCATAAGAGCATGGCAAGAAATATTCCAAGTAATGAGAACTAGAGGTCTGCAACCAAGGCTACTTTACCCAGCAAGGCTCTCAATCAAGATAGAAAGCCAAATAAGAAGTTTCCCAGACAAAAGAAGTCTAAAAGAATACACCTCCACCAAACCAGCTCTACAAGAGATTCTAAAGGGACAGTATTAAGGAAAGGAAGAAAAAGAGTGAAAGAGAAAGAAAGAGAGGAACACACGTACATAAAAGACAATGAATAAATACCTATCAATAATAACCTTAAACATAAATGGATTAAATGCTCCAATCAAAAGACATAGAATAGCTGAATGGATAAGAAAAAATGACCCACACATATGCTGCCTAAAAGAAACCCACCTCAGGATAAAAGACCTGCACAGAATGAAAGTGAAGGGCTGGAAACAAATCTACCAAGCAAATGGACAGGAAAAAAAGCCGGGGCAGCAGTACTCATATCAGACAAAATAGACTTCCAAAAACGGTCCATAAAGAGAGACCCAGAAGGTCACTTCACAATACTCAAGGGAAGAATCCACCAAGAAGACATAAAAACTATAAATATATATGCACCCAACATAGCAGCACCCAAATACATAAAGAAAATCTTAGAAGACTTCAAGAAAGATATGGACAGCAACACAATTATTGTGGGGGATTTTAACACCCCACTATCAAAAATGGACAGATCTTCCAAATAAAATATCAACAAATATATTGGGGCATTGAACAATACCCTTGATGAAATGGACTTTACTCATATATACAGAGCCTTCCATCCAAAAGAAGCTAAATACACATTCTTTCCAAATGTACACGGAACATTTTCAAAGATTCACCACATGATAGGTCACAAAACAAGCCTCAACAATTCCAAGAAAATTGAAATCATACCAAGCATTTTCTCAGACCACAAGGGACTGAAGCTAGAAACCAACCCCAAGGAAAAAACCCAAAAAAACTCAAAATCATGGAGATTAAATAGCATGCTATTAAACAATGAATGGGACAAGAATGAGATTAGGGAAGAAATGAAAAGGTTTCTGGAAACAAATGAAAACGAACTCACAACAACCCAAAACTTATGCGAAACAGCCAAGGCACTCCTGAGAGGGAAGTTCATAGCAATACAGGCCCACCTAAAAAAGTTAGAAACATTTCAAACAAACAACCTAACCCTACGTCTACAAGAACTTGACGAACAACAACAAAGACAGCCTATAGCAAGCAGAAGGAAGGAAATAACCAAGATCAGAGCAGAATTAAATGACATAGAGACTAAAAGCACAATTCTAAGGATCAATGAATCCAAGACCTGGTTCTTTGAAAAGATAAGCAAAATCGACAAGCCTTTAAGCAGATTCATCAAGAAAAAAAGAGAAAGCCCAAATAAACACAATCAGAAATGAAAGAGGAGAGATTATAACTGATACCACAGAAATACAAAGGATTGTAATAAATTACTATGAAGAACTGTATGCCAAGAAATTTGAAAACCTAGGTGAAAGGGACAAATTTCTAGAAAAATATAATTTTCCAAAACTCAATGAAAAAGAAGCAGAAAGCCTGAACAAACCAGTAACATCAAAAGAAATTGAAGCAGTAATCAAAAAACTCCCAACACACAAAAGCCCTGGACCAGACGGTTTCACAGGAGAATTCTACAAAGCATTTAAGGAAGAGCTAACCCCTATCCTTCACAGACTATTCCAAAAAATCCAAAAAGATGGGAGACTCCCAAACTTTTTTATGAGGCCAACATCATCCTAGTTCAAAAACCAGATAAAGACACAACAAAGACAGAAACCTTCAGGCCAGTATCACTGATGAACATTGACGCTAAAATCCTCAACAAAATACGGGCAAACTGCATCCAACAATACATTAAAAAGATCATACACCATGACCAAGTGGGATTCATTCCAGGGATGCAAAGATGGTACAATATTTGCAAATCAGTAAATGTAACACATCACATAAACAAAAGCAAAGACAAAAACCAAATGATCATATCAATAGATGCAGAAAAAGCATTTGATAAGGTACAGCACCGATTCATGATAAAAACACTGAGCAAAGTGTGAATAGAGCGAGAAATCCTCAACATAATAAAGGCCATATATGAGAGACCTATAGCCAACATCATACTCAATGGGCAAAAATTAAAACATTTTCCACTAAGATCAGGAACAAGACAAGGCTGTCCACTTTCACCACTTCTATTCAATATAGTACTGGAAGTTTTAGCCACAGCAATCAGACAAGAAAAAGAAATAAAAGGCATCCAAATTGGAAAGGAGGAAACAAAACTGTCACTGTTTGCAGATGACATGATAGTAAACCCATAAAATACTATAGACTCCACCAAAAATCTGCTTGACCTAATAAATGAATTTGGCAAAACAGCGGGATACAAAGTCCATATCCAGAAATCAAAAGCATTTCTGTACACCAACAATGAAACAGCAGAAGCAGAAATCAAGGGAAAAATCCCATTTGAAATAGCAAAAAGTAAAAGAAAATACCTAGCAATAAACCTAACCAAAGAGGTAAAAGACCTGTATTTAGAACACTACATAACACTCAGGAAAGAAATCAAGGAAGACACAAACAAATGGAAACATATACTGTGTTCATAGATTGGAAGTATTAATATCATCAAAATGTCCATACTACCCAAAGCAATTTACACATTCAATACAATTCCTATTAAAGTACCAATGGCTTATTTCACAGACATAGAACAAACACTTCAAAAATTTATATGGAATCATAAATGACCCCGAATAGCTGCTGTAATTTTGAGAGAGAAGAGTAAAGCAGGAGGGATCACAATACCTGACACTAAACTATACTACAAGGCCACTGTAATCAAAAAAGCCTGGTACTGGCATAAAAACAAGCACATGGACGAATGGAACAGAACAGAGAGCCCAGAAATAAACCCAAGTCTCTACAGTCAATTAATATTCGAGAAAGGAAGCAACAACACAAAATGGAGTAAAAATAGCCTCTTCAACTAATGGTGTTGGGAGAACTGAACAGCTATGTGCAAAAAAAATGAAACTCGAGCACCAACTTACACCTTATACCGATATAAATTCAAGGTGGATAAAAGACTTAAATATAAAACATGACACCATTAAGGCCCTAGAGGAGAACGTAGGTAGGAAAATCCCAGATATTTCACACAGAAACATTCTTACTGACATGTCCCCTAGAGCAAGGGACATAAAGGAAAGAATAAACAAATGGGACCTCATCAAAATAAAAAGCTTCCGCGCAGCTAAAGAAAACAGTATCAAAATAAAAAGAGAACCAACTGTATGGGAAAACATATTTGCCAATGATACCTCAGATGAGGGTTTAATCTCCAAAATATATAAAGAACTTACATGACTACACTCTAAGAAGACAAGGAACCAATTAAAAAATGGGCAAAAGACTTGAACAGACTCTTCTCCAAGGAGGGCATACTGAGGATCCAGAGACACATGAAAAGATATTCAATATCACTAGCTATCAGAGGGATGCAAATTAAAACCACAATGAGATACCACTTCACACCAGTCAGAATGGCCATCATAAACAAAGCAACAAAGAACAAGTGTTGGAGAGGTTGTGGAGAAAAGGGGTCCCTAGTGTACTGTTGTTGGGACTGCAGACTGGTGCAACCACTATGGAAAGCAGTATGGAACTTCCTCAGAAAACTGAAAATGGATCTGCCTTTTGACCCAGCGATTCCACTGCTGGGACTATATCCTAAAAACCCTAAAACACCAATCCAAAAGAACCTATGCACCCCAATGTTCATATCAGCACAATTTACAATAGCCAAGTGTTGGAAGCAAACTAGATGCCCATGAGTAAATGAATGTATCAAAAATCTATGGTACATTTACACAATGGAATTCTATGCAGCAGAAAGAAAGAAGGAGCTCCTACCCTTTGCAACAGCTTGGATGGAGCTGTAAAGCATTATGCTAAGCGAAACAAGCCATGCAGTGAAAGACAAATACCATATGATCTCACCTTTAACAGGAATCTAAACAAAAAATCAAAGAAACAAGCAAAATATAACCAAAGACACTGAAGTAGAGGACAGGCTGACAGTGACCACAGGGGAGAGAAGAGGGAATTTCAGGGGAGAATGGGAAGGGTTTACGGCACCAAATTTAAAGGACATGTGGACCAAAACTAGGGGGAGGGTGGTAACAGGAGAGGAGGGAGAAGTGTTGCGTGGGTGGGCTGGATTGGGAGTAAAAAGGAGAAAACTGTACTTTAACAATGATTAAATTTTAAAAAAAAAAAGAACAGTATAGGAAAGGTAGAAACCAAATAACTTATATGTACAACCCATGGACATGAAATAAGGGTGAGGGGAAACGTGGCTGGGAGGGGGTGTGCCAGATGGAGGGGAATTAAGGGAGGGAAATGGGACAACTGTAATAACATGATCAATAAAATATATTTAAAAATAATAAATTCAAAATGGATCAAATATTTAAGTGTTAGATCTAAAACCATGAAATCCTAGAATACCTGGCTGATGTAGCTCAGTGAATTGAATGTGCGCCTGTGAACCAAAATGTTGCCGGTTCAATTCCCAGGTAGGGCACATGCCTGGGTTGTGGGGCAGGTCTCCAAAGGGTGCACACAAGAGGCAAGCACACATTGATGTTTCTCTCCCACTCTTTCTCCTTCCCTTCTCCTCTCTAAAAAATATATTTTAAAAAATCTAAAATAAAACATAGGCAGCAGTATCTTGGACATTGTTCATAGCAATTTTTTATCAAATATATCTCCCCAGGCAAGGGAAACAAAATATAAAGTAAACAAATGAGACTACATAAAACTAAAAAGGTTTTGCACAGCAAAGAAAATCATCAATGAAATAAAAAGACAACCCACGGAATGGGAGAACATATTTACCAATACATATAAGGAGTTAATATCCAAAATTTACAAAGTACCTAAAAACTCAACACCAAATAACCAAACTACCCAATTAAAAAATGGTCAAGGGACATGAATAGACACTTCTACAAAGAGGATATACAGATGGCCAATAGACATATAAAAAGGTACTCAATAACACTAATCATCAGAGAAATGCAAATTAAAACCACAATGAGATACCTTCTCATTCCTGTCAGAATGACTATCATCAATAAATCAACAAACAAGTGGACACAAGAATGTGGAGAATGGGGAACCCTTTTGCAGTTGGTGGGAATGCAGACTGGTGAAACCCCAGTGGAAAGGAATATGGAAATACCTCAAAAATTTAAAAATGCATCTTTTTTGACCCAGTAATCTCACTTCCTGGAATATATCTGAAGGAACCCAAAACACTAATTCAAAAGTACGTAAGTGCCTCTATGTTCATTGCAGCATTATATACAATTGTCAAGGTATGTAAGCAGCCCAACTGTGCATCAACAGATGAGTGGATAAAACAACTATGAAACATTTTCACAATAGAATTCTACTTGACTGTAAAAAAAGAAAATTTACCCTTTGCAATGGTATGGGTGGACCAGTGTAATTTCATTACACTAAGTGAAATAAACCAGTCAGAGAAAGAAAAATACTATATGAATTCACTCATATGTGGAATATGATGAACAAACTGAACTAACAAGCTAAACAGAGACTCATAGATGTAGAACTGATGATAGCTAGTGAGGGAGGGAGGTTAGAGTGTGGAGGGATCATGCAAAAAAGGAAAAATGACTCGTGATATGGACAATAATGTAGTTGCTGTTGGGAGGAGGGGGTATACTGGAAGCAAATGGTAATGGAAAAATATAATAAAGATTAAATTAAAATGATTAATTTCTGGGTATGAATTTTGTATCCTGCTACTTTGCCCAATTTATTTATTAGGTCTAGAAGTTTTTCATGTAATCTTTAGGGTTTTCTATGTATAATATTTTGTCATCTGCAAATAATGACAGCTTTACTCCCTCCTTTCCAATTTGGATGCCTTTTATTTGGGGGGGTGGCAGCTAAAATACCAATTTAATATTTAAGTATATGACTTATGTATTTTAAAAATTGACAAACTTTTGTTTTTTCTGATCACTGTGTTAGGACTTCCAGATCCATGTTGAATGAGAGTGGTAAAAGCTGGAAGCAACCTAAATGTCCCCCAGTAAATGAGTGGATAAAAAAACTATGGTACATTTACACAATGGAATACCACACAACAAAAAGAAAGGAGCTCCTACCCTTCACAACAGCATGGATGGAACTGGAAAGCATTATGTTAAGTGAAATAAGCCAGGCGGTGAAAGACAAATGTCATATGATCTCACCTTTAAGTAGAACCTAATCAACAAAACAAACAAGCGAGCAAAATATAATCAGAAATATTGAAATAAAGAACAAACTGTGAGTAATCAGAGGGGGTGGAGGAGAAGGATAATGAGGGGAAGTAGGGGATGGTCCATCAAGGAACATGTATAAAGGACACATGGACAAAGCCAAAGGGGGTAGATTTGAGGGTGGGAGGCGGGGATGGGTGGGGTGGGGGCAGTGGAGAGGTGAAAATTAAGACAATTGTACTTGAACAACAATAAAAAAAAAGATGAGCTAAGGCTATATTTTAAAAGTGGTGAAAGTGGACAACCCTGACTTGTTGCTGAACTAAAAGGGAACACTTAGTTTTTGCCCCTTGAGAATGATGTTAGTTGTATGTTTTTATATATGACCTTTATTATTTTGAGGGATGATCCCTCTAATCCATTTTGCTGAATGTTTTATCATAAATGGGTGCTGGATTTTACTGAATGCTTTTTTTCTTCATTTATTCATATGGTCGTGTGATTTTTGTCTTTCATTTTCTTTAGGTACTGAATCATATTTATTGATCTGCGAATATTGTACCAACCTTTCATCCCCAGGATAAATCCCACTTATCTTGGTGTATGTTCTTTATAACATATTGCTGGATCTGGTTTGCTAATATTGGTTTAGGATTTTGGCACCTACATTCATCAAGGATATTGGCTTATAATTTTCTTTCTTGGTTGTGTCTTTATCTTGTCTTGGAATTTAGGATAGCACTGGCCTTGTAGAAAGAGCTTAAAATTCTTCCCTCCTCTCGAATTTTTTGGAATATTTTGAGAATTTGTGACAGTTCTTCTTTGAATTATTGGTAAAATTCAACTGTGAAGACATCTGGTCCAGAGCTTTTGTATGCCAGGACTTTTCGGTTACTGATTCAATTTCATACATTGTTATCATTCTATTCAGGTTTTCTGCTTCTTTTTGTTTCAGCTATGGGAGATTGTGTGTTTCTAGAAATTTATTCACTTAGCCAAGTTTGACCAATTTCTTGGTGCATATTTGTTCATAGTAATTTCTTACAATCACTTATATTTCTGTGATATCAGTTGTTATTTCACCTTTTTCATCTCTGATTTTATTTGGGTCTTCTTCTTCTTCTTCTTCTTCTTCTTCTTCTTCTTCTTCTTCTTCTTCTTCTTTTTCTTCTTCTTCTCTTCCTCCTCCTCCTCCTTCTCCTTCCTCCTTCTCCTGCTCCTCCTCCTTCTTCTCCTTCTTCTTTTTGTGACGAGTCTTCTTAAAGGTTCATTAATCTTCTTTATCTTTTCAAACAACCAGCTCCTAGTTTCATTGATCTTCTGTATTTTTTTTTTAGTGTCTACATCATTTATTTCTGCTCTGATATTGCTTCTACATGCTCTGGGCTTTGTTGTTGTTTTTCTAGGAGTTTTTTAGATGTAATGTTAGATTGCTTATTTGAGATTTTTTTTGCTTCTTGGGGTAAGCCCGTGGTGCTATGAGTTTCCCTCACAGGGCTGTTTTCTATGTGCCCCACAGAGATTGGGTTGTTGTGTGTTAATTTTTATTTGTTTCCAGGAATTTTTTTATCTCCTCCTTGATATCATTGGTTACCCATTCATTCTTTAATAACATGCTATTTAACCTCCAAATATTTGAGTGCGTTTGTGTCTTTTTATTGAAGTTGATTTCTAATTTCATTGCCATTGTGGTCTGAAAAATGTTTGATATGATTTCATTTTTTAAACTCATTTTTAGAGAAGAAAGGGAGGACGATAGAGAGAGAGAGAAAAACATCAATGTGTGGTTGCTGGAGGTCATGGCCTGCAACCCAGGCATGTACCCTGACTGGGAATTGAACCTGTGTCACTTTGGTTCGCAGCCCATGTTCAATCCACTGAGCTATGCCAGCCAGGGTTGATTTCATTTTTTAAAAATTTGTTAAGGCTTGTTTTGTGATCTAACATGCAGTCTATCTCTGAGAATGATCCATATGCACTTGAGAAGAATATATATTATGCTTCTTTGAGATGAAATATTATGTAAATATCAATTAAATCCATTTTATTTAGTGTGTCATTTAATGTCACTATAACCTTCTTGATTTTTTGTCTGGAAGATCTGTCCATTGTTGACAGTGGGGTGCTAAATCTCCCCATTATGACAGTATTGTTGTCGATATCTTCCTTAAAGTCCACCAAGATTTTTTTTTATATTCATGCGCTCCTATACTGGGTGCATATGTGTTTATAAGGGTTATATCCTCTTGTTGGATTAATCCATTTAGTAGTATGTATTGACCCTCTTTATCTCTTTTTATGACCTTAATTTTGAAGTTTATTTTGTCAGATATAAGTGTTGCAATCTCAGCTTTTTTGTTTGTTTGTTTGTTTCCATTTTCATGGAAGAATTTCCTCCATCCCTTTACTCTCAGCCTTTGTAAATCTTTTTTTTAAAGATTTTGTTTATTTATTTTTAGAGAGGGAAGGGAGGGAGAAAGAGAGAGAGAGAAACATCAATGTGCGGTTGCTGGGGGTCATGGCCTGCAACCCAGGCATGTACCCTGACTGGGCATCGAACCTGCGACACTTTGGTTTGCAGCCCGCACTCAATCCACTGAGCTACGCCAGCCAGGGCAGCCTTTGTAAATCTTTTGCTCTTGTGGACAGCATATATATGGATCATATTTTCTTATCCATTTGGCTATTCTATGTTTTTTGTTTGGAACATTGAATTCCTTTATATTTAAGGTTATTAGAGATAAGTACTTATTTATTGACATTTCTTATATTGTATCTATGCCCCCCCCCTTTCTTCTTTTTCTTAAAGAAGGTCCTTTAGCATTTCCTGTAGTGCTGGTTTGGTGGTAATGTGCTCCTTTAACTTTTCTTTGTCTGGGAAGCTCTTTATTTGCCCTTCAATTTTGAATGATAGACTTGCTAGGTAGAGCAATATAGGCTGCACATTCTCATTTTTCATCACTCTGACTATGTCCTGCCAATCTCTTCTAGCCTGTGATGTTTCTCTTGAGAAATCAGCTGAGTTTCTGTGGGCTTGAATGTAACTGACTGTGTCTCTCTTGCTGCCTTTAAAATTCTCTTTTTGTCTTCAGGCTTTATCATTTTAATTATGATGTGCCTTGGTGTAGTTTTTGGGGGGTTCATCTTTACCAGAATTCTCTTTCCTTCTTGAATTTATGTGCTCTTTTCCTTTACCCAGTTGGGAATTATTCCTGCCATTATTTCTCAAAATAGATTTTCTATCCTTTTCTCACACTCATCTGCTTCTGGCACTCCTACAAAGTGTATGTCATTACATTTGGTGTTATCACAAAGGTCCCTTAGACTTTCCTTATTTCTCTTAAGTCCCTTTTCTTTCTCATGTTCTTTTTGGGTTGATACTGTCATCTTGTCCTCTAACTTGCTTATTTGATTCTCTGTTTCATCTAACCTACTGTTGATTCTTTCATTCAAGAGAATTCTTTATTTCAGATATTATAATCTTCATTTCTGACTCATTCTTTTTTATGGTTTCTGTATCCTTTTTAATGCTTACTATCTCTTTATTTATGTTCTCACTAAGAACATCTATTCTGTGGGGAAAACTAGAACTAGAAAAAAAAAAGAACATCTATTCTTCCCTTAAGGTCTTTGAGCATCATTACATCAATTATTTTAAACTCTGCATCTGGTATTTGTGCTGCTCCCTTTTCATCTATATCTTTTAATTATTTTTGTGGGGATTTCTGTTTCTCTTTTGTTTGGAACATTTTTCTTTGTTGCCCCATTTGATCTCTGTGTGTTAGGTAGGTGTGCTATGTCACCTGAACCTGCTTTTGATGGTTTTATGATAATGGTGTGCTGCTGGGGTTAGTTGCCTGATCCTTCAGACCACCTTAATTCCATGGTCAGGGAGTGTTTCTTGTGGGTTCTGTGACCCCCTGTTGTAGTTGCATCTTAAATGCTGGTGGATTTTTTTATGGGTAAAGTTATCCCTTCAGTCTGGGTGACTGTAGGTGTAACCCTGGACCTCTGTGTGTGGGACCTTTGTGTGTGGGATGCAGTGCTGTTTCTTCCCCTTAATGAGGTAGTGTTCCCAGCAGGGTGTGGAGCCCTCAGGAACCCCCCTTTTCATGTATTGATTATATGGCTACTTGGTTTGAGCTGTGGTGTGGGCTGAAGCCCACCACTAATTTTGTTGGTTCTGGGTCCAGTTGCATGGAGTTCAGCTACCTGTCCCTTTCAGACATTGTGTGTAACTGGCCTTAAGCTCTCTGTGTTTAGCTACCAGGCTGTTCACTGCTTGTGTCTGTATTTACTAGACCTGTTTATGGATATGAGGGACCAATCTGTGTAAGAGTCAGCTTTTCTCTGCTTGGAGCTCGTGACAGCTCTGTGAAAGAAGAGAGGCACCCTGAGTTCAGCCTTCCCCTTTCAGCCACCTTACTCCACCCTGAGGTTATTTTATCTTTCTCCTGAACCTTTGTATGAAGGTCTGTAAGTTGAGGCCAGGTCTGTTGAGATAGGGCTAGCAGGTTTCCATTTTGTTGGTCCTGAAGTCTGTAGGGCACTCGATGAGGGGAGAGAAGCCTCTACTCAAAGCCAATCCCTTCAGTCTTTGCCAAAGATGCTGGCACTTGCTTCCTTAGGGATGTTTACTGCAAATTCAGGATGGGTACATTCAGCTTTCCCCTTTGCAGGAGTGAGCTCAGAAACTCTGGAATAGATCAAAAGAGCCTTCCACTGAACCTGGGGAAAGTCCAGTCCACAGGTGGGTGATAAACTCTTTTTCTCACTCCAAGACCTCATTAGGAGGCTAAGCTCTCTGTCTTGCTCCCAGGTGATATCCTCCAAAACTCTCACACTTTGAAAGTCCCTGTTCAGAGTGTCTCTTTCTTCCCCCTGTAGAAACGCAACTACCAGGGGGACTCTTGGACCTGGCAGTGCTGTTCTGCAGAGTTTCCCCATTAGTGGTGTGCCTGCAACCCTGTAGGAGGGGGATGGGCATTCCTTTCCCTTCCCAGGGTAGTGTGGCCTGAGAGTGGATTTGCCTCACTGCAAAGTATCCCAGGAGCTTGACTCTCACCCACCTAACTCCCAGCCCACAGCCTTTGCAGGGGATACTCCCAGAGATTTCTTCTCTATACAGCACCCAGTTTGCTTGTAAGTCAAACTGTGCAAGGCCCAACAAACCCCTCCTTGCACAAATTTCTGATCTCTCTGCCCAGCTGATCTCAGTGGAAAAGGACCCAAAGATCCAGTGTGGCTTGGTGTGGCTGAGGAAATTTCAAAATGGGCCAAAATTTTTTCCCATTCTGCTAGGTTACTATTGGCAGCCACAGAAGCAGGGGTAGCTCTCAAGGAGGAAGGGGTGCCACCCACATGTCTGAGAATGGGAAAATCAGTTCTATTTTCCAAGCCTCTCAGCCAGCTCTCTGTTTTTGCCTCCATCCTATGCTTCCTCAGCAATCAGAGATCCTCTTTATGCCACTGCTCACTGCCACCCTCAGAAGTCTTATTGAATCAGCATGGTTTCTTTCAGTCTGAGCTCATACAGTGCACTCTTCATTCTGGTGACCAAATTATGGAAGAACTTCACACTGAATTTGCAATCTCTGATTTTCACAGCTATGTTGGAACCTCATTGCTTTCCACCACCAGAGACCCCACAATCTCCCCTTCCCTCTATTGCTGTGGGTATATTTAAAGCTCCACAGTTCAAATGGGAGGGAGCCCCAGAGCTGCAATTTCAATTTTGTCTCTGTTGGCAGAGCAGATGCATACAGGGTCCTTGCCCTGCCATGTTTCAGTTCCTCCTATTAGTCTTTATGCAATACCAACACCAAAAAACTGAGTCACTCTCTGGGTCTGTGTGCATAAAACATCCTTGAAGGATGATCTATCTCTCAAAGTCACTGATGGATAAGGCCTGTGGGTGCCTCTGACAGACCTGGGTAGGGCAACCTGGTCCCTTTATCAGTCTAAGCCCCTATCCTGAGCTCTCCTGGTTGATGCTGCAACAATGGAAGCTTTGCTAATTGTGAGTGTGTAGCCTGGATCTCACAGACTTAGTGGATCCCTGCAAGTTTACCCTGATTTGGGTTGAGTATCCCTGTATGAAACTAATGCTCCTGGATCTGAGGGGAGAGGGAGTTCCAAAACTGTGAATTCTGTCTGGTCTCTCACCTATGATAGGAGCCACACGCCAGATATTTCCCCTTCCACTTGTAAAACCACCTTACTGGACTCCATGGAGCAACTTCTGCACTCCTTGACTTTAAAACTTCATATCAGCTAAGATTCAGTTAAGTGTTCAGGTTGATTGCAAGACATTCAGCTGTAAATCCATATTGGAGCAAGAGCAAGTGGAACTCAGCTTCCACCTACTTTGCCACCATTTTCCCTCCCTGTAATCCTTGATGTTGTAAGTAATTGTTCCTCTTAGAGAAAACAGACCCCTAAAATGCCCTTACTTGGTTATAAATACAAAATTATGATACTAAATATTAAGGAAATGATAAATTATAATTCTAATACACATAACAAGATTCTTAGATATAGGTATGCAGGATATGTTTGCATGAATTAGTTAATTTTATAAATTTGTTTAATATAATTGGAAGAGACCAATAAAATGTGTAACAAATAGACTGAAACTCTTTTTCTAAGTAAATTTTTTTTTCAGTTTCACTTGATGTACAATATTAGTTTCAGTATACAATATAGTACTTGGACATTTCTATACCTTATGCAGTGATCACCCCAATAAATCTCATCTGATTACATACATAGTTACTATAATATTACTGACTATATTTCCTATGCTATACTTTATACACCCATGACTTTTCTGTAACTACCAAATTGTATGTCTTATTTCCTTCATCTTTTTCACTCATTCCCCCAACCTCCCTATACAGGCAACAGTCAAAATGTTCTCTGTATCTATGATTCTGTTTCTGGTCTTATTAGTTTGTTTTGTTGTTTAGACACCAGATATAAGTGAAATCATTCAGCAGTTGTATCTCTCTGATTTGTTTAGTTCAGCATAGCACTCTCTAGGTACATTCATTTTGTTGCAAATGGCAGGATTTCATTCTTTTATGGCTTAGTCCCATTCCATTCTATATATGCACCACTTCTTTATCCATTCATCATTTTTTTCCTCTCATAAATTGTATTTTATTGTTTATGATATTATAGTTGTTTCTACCTTTTCCCATTCATTTATTGGTAAACACTTAACTGGTTCCATATTTTGGTTATTGCAAATAATGCTATAAGGAACATATGGATGCATATGTCTTTTTGATTTAGTGTTTTGAGATTCTTTGGATAAATAACCAGAAGTGGAGTTGCTGAGTCCTTCTTTGAATCTTGTTATATCTTTTATTTTAAAGACAATTGTGTCAGGTATAAGTTTTGCAACCTGAGCTTTTTCTTATTGTTGTTTCCATTTTCATTAAATATGTTTTGCCATCCTTGTACTTTCATTCTCTGTATGTTTTTCTTTCTTTTGTCCCCTCACCTGAGGATATGCTTACTGATCTTATAGGGAAGGGAAATGTGGGAGAGAGGGAAACATCGATGTGAGAGAGAAACATTGATCATTTGCCTGTCACACATGTCCCAACTAGGGGCAAAACACACAATCTACGTATGTGCCCTTTTGGTTTATGGGACAAGGCTCTAACCAACTAAGCCACACCTGCCAGGGCTCATTCTATGTGTGTCTTTTGATGTGAAGCATGTCTCTTGTAGGTAGTATATGTAAGGGTAATGTTTTCTTATTTATTCAGTCTCCATTAACCTTTGATTGAATATTTAAATCATTTGCATTTAAAGTAATTGTTGATAGATTTGCTATTTTATTATTCATATTTTTTTGCATTTTCTTCTTCTTAAAGAAGATCATTTAATATTTCTTGCTTTGGTGGTAATGAATGTCTTCAACTTTTTCTTTTAAAAAAAATATTTTATATATTTTTTTAGAGAGAGGTGAAGGGAGGAAGAAAGAGGGAGAGAAACTTCAATATTTGGTTGCTTCTCACATGTCCCCTACCAGGCACCTAGCCTATAACCCAGGCATGTGCCCTGACTGGTAATCAAACCAGTGACCCTTTGGTTCACAGGCCAGTGCTCAATCCACTAAGCCACACCAGCCAGGCCTCCTTTAACTTTTTCTTGTATGGAAAGATCTTTATTTGTCCTTTGATTCTAAATGGTAGCTTTGCTGGGTAGAGTAGTCTTGGTTGCAGGTCTTTGCTTTTAATCACTTTGAATATTTTATGTCAATCCCTTATGGCCTGCAAAGTTTCTGTTGAGAAACCAGCTGACAGTCTTGTGGAGCTCCCTTGTTGGTAACTAACTGCTTTTCTCTTTCTCCTTTCAAGATTCTCTGTCTTGCCCTGGCTGGCATAGCTCAGTGGATTGAGCACAGACTGGGAACCAAAGTGTCCCAGGTTCGATTCCCAGCCAGGGTACATGCCTGGGTTGCAGGCCATAACCCCCAGCAACCGCACATTGATGTTTCTCTCTCTTTGTCTATCTCCCTCCCTTCCCCTCTAAAAATAAACAAATAAAATCTTTAAAAAATAAGTAAATAAAATCTTTAAAAAAAGGATTCTCTGTCTTTAATCTTTATTGTGCTTTAATTATGATATGCTTCAATGTGTGCCTCTTTGTCATCATCTTGTTTGGGCCTCTCTGTGCTTCATGGACTTGTGTGTCTTTTTCTTACACCACATATAAAATGTTTTTCAGTCATTATTTCTTCAAATAGGTTCTTAATCCCTTGCTCTTTCTCTTCTCCTTCTGCTACCCAGATGATGTGGATGTTGTTACACTTCATGTTGTTGTAGATGTCCCTTAAACTGTACTCATTTTTAAAAGTTACATGTAACGGTTTTTTTAAATCCTCACCCAAGGATATGTTTATTGATTTTTAGAGATACAGGATAGAGAGAGAGAAGAAAATGGAGTAAGGAAGAGAGAAGGGTGGGGAGGAGAGAGAGAAAGAAACACCAATTGGTTGCCTCCTGTACCTACATGTCCTGACGTGGGATCAGACCTGCAACCTAGGTATGTGTCCTGACAAGGAATCAAATATGCAACCTCTTGGTGTATGCGATGATGCTCTAACCAACTAAGCCACCTGGCCAAGACAAACTATCCTCATTTTTTTATTATTTTTTTTCCTTTTGCTATACTGGTTGGGTGTTTTCTGCTACTTTGTCTTCCAAATTGCTAAAGCATACTCTGCTTCATCTTATGTGCTAATGATTCCTTCTAGTGTATTCTTCATTTCAGTTATCATACTCTTCATCTGACTGGTTCTTTTTTATGGTTTCTGTGTCTCTCTTTATGCTATTGATGTTCTTGTTGAGTTTCTTGTGAATCTTTATAATTATTGCTCTGAATTCTGCATCTAGTAGATGGCTTGCTTCCACTTCATTTAGTTCTTTTTTTGGAGATTTCTCTGGTCCTTTTACTTGGAATATGTTTCTCTGTCTCAAATTTTGGCTGCCTCTCTGCTTGTTTCTATGAATTAGGTAGATCTTGGTAGGATAGCCTTATAGTGTAGGTGTCCATTGGAGCATAGTGGCACAGCCTGCCTTGTTGTCACCCAAGCCAGGTGCTTCAGGTGTGCCACTCTGAGGGCTCTGTTCACCTTCCTATTTTAGTTGAGCCTTGATTGCTATTAGCATGTCAGTGGGAGGATTGACTCCCTGGCTAATTGGCTATGATAACCAGCTGTGACAGGAGCTTATGTGCAGGGGCTGACCCCATAGAGCAGAACTCGCTTTAGTAGGGTCTTGTTGCCCAAGTCTTCCCTTTGAGTATGTTGCTCTTGGACATGATTGAGTGGTGCTCTTATGTAGTCTGAAAGTGAGGTGTTAACTGGGTGTGTGTTGGCTCTGGAACCTCTCAGGGGACGCAAGCCAAGGTCAGTTGCTGCCTGTGCCCTGCCTATGGCCAGCTGGCTTGAGCTACAAAGTGACCTACAGATGGTCACCACTTGATATTGGCTTGAAGAGGTTCCCTGAAGAGGCCTGTGAACTGAGGCCTGACTCACTAGTGCTGAGCTTGGGGACTGCTTAGCAAGAGGTATGGAGCATGGGGGGTGACAGATACTGCTTGTTTGGGGTTTGTGGGCCTTTGAGGTAGAATGAGTCAAGATAGGTAGTTTATATGAAAAAACCACTGAAAGTAGCTTGAGTTGGCCTAAATTTTGAGTACAGCAGGATGTCAGGGAATCACTAGGGTGAGGCAAAATATATTAGCTAAGTTGATGGAGTCTCAGATATGGTGATCTCCTGTGCCTGCAAGGGGCAAGATCAGCAGAGGAACAATGGCCTCTGCCACCAATTCTACCAGGAAGGAAGCTGCTTCTCCAGTCCTCACCCTAAAGCCACACAATTGAGTTTCTCCCCATATGTCCCCAGTGCCTTTTGAGCTGTTGCCCCAGCACTGGAGCTCACAGAGAGTGTGTTCAGTAAGTCTGTACACTGGACCTTTAAGAAGAATGAATGCCTGGGACTACAGTAGCCCCTCCAAATCCCATTTTCTCTCAGGCACAATCCCTGATCATTTTCACAGACATAAGTTATAGGATCTCCTCCTCCTGACACTGAAATCCTGTGCTGGGGTTGCTGATATGGGGTTGGGACCCCTTGCTCTTCAGGATAAACCTCCACAGCTGAGATATCCTTCCCAATTTATAGCTCGTTCTGCATCTTCAATCCTCCTACCAGTCTTGAAGTGTCTTTTTCTTTATATTTTTAGTTATTGGACTTTTTTTCATCTAGATTTCAGGCATTTCTCAATGATGATTGTTCTCTAGTTTAGTTGTTATTTTGACGTGGTCATGGGAGATTGCCACTACTGCATTTTGTTTTACTCTGCCATCTTGACTGGAATTCGCCAAACATAATTCTTAGAAGCATACAACATTTTAACCAGGAATGAAGTGGTGGCTTTAATTTATTATTTGTACTCATAAAAACAACCTTCATGTAGTCTTCCTCGTGTTTAAAAAAGACTGAGAACTGTTATTCTATTCAACATTTAAGATCTCAACAATGTTCCCAATTTGACTCAAATAAATTATTACAAAAATTCTCTACAGGTTTCGATGTTCTTACATAACACCTGAATGCAGAAACAGTCAGATGGAAGAGATGCACAGGGTAAGGTATGGGGAAAGATTGCAGAGATCTCATCTCCTTTCCTGGTACACCATTCTGCCAGTACCTGCACATATTCACCTACCCAGAAGATCTCCAAATCGAGTGAAATTTTTTGGTAGCTGTCATTTAAGAGTATATTTGACGTCCATTGGTCATACTTTTAAAATGCTTTATTGTTATATCCAGCCAGAAAGGCAACCATTGTCTTATTACACTACTTCATGATTAGAACGTTTGTTTATATTTTCTTCTAGATGTTTCTTAACTTTCTGAATATTGTTTTTTATTTCTTGTGAAATATGTTCTCTAAGGTCCTAGTGAATTAAGTCCTAGTGTAAATATGGTGACTTCCTGGTATAATTACAACCAGTACAGAGATGACTAGTTTCATGATATGTAGTCTTTGAGACAATTAACCTTTACTGGCTCAGCATAACTTTGTTTAAAAGAATACACATTGATTCAGCTATGAAGGGAAGAAAGGGAAACTAAGAGACAGTTTTGCTACCCACTTAAGCTTGCCCTGTTCAACAGATATTGAAATTGTTAAATCCTAAGATACTTAAGAATTCTAGCTCTAAATCATTCACCTTTGTTACTGTTCTTTATAAAGGTATACAATTACATGAATAAATATTTATTTCCATACAATTCATGAAAGTCTATGTGTACTATTTCATCACAAACCACATACCTATATGAAGGTGTGTTAGGGCTGTTGTAATTTTTCAAAATATTTTATTTATTTATTTTTAGAGAGAGAGGAAGGGAAGGAGAAAGAGAGGGACAGAAACATCAATGTGCGGTTACCTCTCACGTGCCCACCACCAGGGAACAGACCTGCAACCCAGGCATGTGTCCTGACTGAGAATGGAACTGGTGACCTTTTGGTTCACAGTCTGGCACTCAATCCACTGAGCTACACCAGCCAGGGTGTGTTGTAATTTAACTTTGAAGAAACTTCATAAAAGGACTCATTGTGGTGAGGAGTTAGTATATTTTTAAAACCTGTGTAGCATGAAGTTATGTTCCTGGAGCATACCCTTCAAGGTCTTTTCAGAGTTCAAGTCCAAGAAAACTAGGTTAATCTTTTCTAGAGGCAGACAGATCCTCTTATTGACCTAACTAGTGTTTCATCTTAAACCTTATATCATAGGAAGTCTACAAAGGGGTACTTATAATGACTCAACTTCTCTGGTAGTTAATAATCAACATTGGCTACAAATGTAGCATTGTGTCTTTTTTTTTATTTTTTTTATTCATTGTAATTTCTTTTTTATTAAATAAATTTGACATATAATATTGTGTAAGTTTAAGAAGTTCCAGGTGTGACTTTAATACATGTAGCACTATCTGTAATATTACATAATTATAATACAATATTATTGTCTAGATTCAATATACTGCACATTAGATGTCTATAGCTTATTTACTACTTGTTACACATTTATACCTTTAAACACTATCACTCTTAGTCCTCACTCCCCATACCCTGCTAAACCACCATTTTTCTCTGTTGTTTTGGTTTTTAGAGGTTTAACAATTTTAGATTACATATATAAGTGATATCATAACACTTGTGTTTCTGTTTGACTTAATCTCATGTAGCATAATGTGCTCAGGGTCTATCAATGTTGTTGCAAATGGCAGGATATCCTTCTTTGTAATGGCTGAATACATCCCATTGTGTATATTTACATCTTTCTTATCCTAATCTCTTGTTGAGGATTTGGAGTTGTTTTTGTTCCTTGGCTAATACTGCAATAAATATGGGAGTGCACATTTTACATTAAAATTCAGTTTCTATTTCCTTTGGGTATATACCCAGAAATGGAATTACTAGATCATATGGTAGATCAATTTTTAATTTTTTGAGGAACCTCAATATTGTTTCCCATAATGGTTGGACCAATTTACATTCCAAGCAACAATGTATAAGGGTGCCCTTTTTACCACCTCCTCGTCAACACTCATTTGTTGATTTATTGATTATACCACTATAACAGGTGTGAGGTGATATCTCATTGTGGTTTTTATTTGCATTTCCCTAATGATTAGTGATGTTGAGCATTTTCCTTTTTTAAGGTTTTTTAAAGATTTTATTTATTCATTTTTAGAGAGGGAAGGGAGGGAGATAGAGAGAGAGAGAGAGAGAGAGAGAGAGAGAGAAACATCAATGTGCGGTTGCTGGGGGTCATGGCCTGCAACCCAGGCATGTACCCTGACTGGGAATCGAACCTGCGACACTTCGGTTCGCAGCCTGCTCTCAATCCACTGAGCTACGCCAGCCAGGGATGTTGAGCATTTTCATGTGCCTGTTGGCCAGATGTATATTCTCTTTGGAAAAATGTCTCTAGTTCTTCGGCCCATTTTTTAAACTGAACTGGTTAGTTTTATTGTTGTTATTAAGTTGTATGTGTTCTTTATATATTTTTGATTTAACTCCTTATCTGATACGTGATTTGTAAAAATTTTCTCCCATTCTGTAGGTTGTCTTTTCATTTCATTGTTTCTTTGGTTATGCAGAAAATTTGGAGTTTAATATAGTCCTCATTGTTGATTTTGCTATTTCTTAATCTGGATGAATTCCAGTAATCATTATGTAACTTTTACCTAAGGCTTTGCTTGCACAGAATAAAAACTAAAACAAAGAATTTGCAAAATCTACATAAGTTAAGTATGAAGACTTTGTGTGTTTTTTTAATTTAAATTATTTCATTGTTGTTCAATTACAGTTGTCCGTATTTTCTCCCCACCCCCTCCAAACCCACCACCATCCCTTGCTTCCACCCTCCCCCTTGGTTTTGTCCATGTGTCCTTTATAGTAATTTCTGAAAACCCTTCTCCCCACTGTCCCCCCCCCCCGCTCCCCTGTGTCTATTGTTAGATTGTTCTTAATTTCAATGTCTCTGGTTATATTTTGTTTGCTTTTTTCTTTTGTTGATTATGTTCCAGTTAAAGGTGAGATTGTATGGTATTTGTCCCTCACTGCCTGGCTTATTCAACTTAGCATAATGTTCTCTAGTTCCATCCATGCTGTTGGGAAGGGTAGGAGCTCCTTCTTTCTTTCTGCTGCATAGAATTCCATTGTGTAAATGTACCGTAGTTTTTTGATCCACTCACTTGCTGATGGGCACTTAGGTTGCTTCCAGTATTTAGCTATTGTAAATTGTGGTGCTATGAGCATTGGGGTGCATAGATTCTTTTGGATTGGTGTTTTAGGGCTCTTAGGACATAATCCTAGCAGTGGAGTTACCAGGTCAAAAGGCAGTTCCATTTTTAGTTTTCTGAGGAAATTCCATACTATTATCCACAGTGGCTGCTCCAGTGTGCATTCCCACCAACAGTGCACTAGTGTTCCCTTTTCTCCACATCCTCTCCAACACTTATTTGTTGATTTGTTTACGTTGGCCATCTGACTAGTGTGAGGTGGTATCTCATTGTGGTTTAAATTTTCATCTCTCTGATGACTAGTGATGCTGAGCATCTTCTCATGTGTCTTTGGGCCCTCTGTATGTCCTCCCTGGAGAAGTATCTGTTCAAGTCTCTTGCTCAATTTTTTTTATTGTTTTCTTTTTGTCTTCCTGGAGTGGACTTGTGTGAGTTCTTTATATATTTTGGAGATCAAGCCCTTGTCTGAGGTGTCATTGGCAAATATGTTTTTTCGTATAGTTCATTTTAATGCTATTTTCTTTAGCCATTCAGAAGGTTTTTAGTTTGATGAGGTCCCATTTGTTTATTCTTTCCTTTATGTCCCTTGCTTTAGGGGACAAATCCATGAAGATGTTGCTGCGTGGAATGTCTGAGATTTTCCTGCCAATGATTTCGTCTGTGATTTTTATGGTGTTGTGACTTATATTTAAATCTTTTATCCACCTTGAATTTTTTTTTGTGTATGGTGTAAGTTGGTGATTGAGTTTCCTTTTCCTAGAGTTAACTATGCCTGTGAATCAATTATTCATTGTATCTGGGATATAGGTCTTTGTGGCCTCCTTATTTATAGAAATCCTCTTGAGGATCTAAAGTATTATCTCCATGTCACCCCCACTTACAGTATTGGAGTTAAAAAAAAAACTATCCTTCTGCCAACAATTTAATTCAACTAGCTTCAATTCACAATAGTGTTAAATGTAGCAGATCCTTGTGACACCTGTTCTCCCTTTGCCAAATTTTAATTACATGCATCTCTGCACAGGATAAGAAAAACATGTTTCTGCATTTGGTGTTGGGAGAGATGCTGATTGCCTGGGGTGTAGAGTAAGCTTAGCAAACAGAAATCTTTCTCCTTAAGAACACCAACAGAAAGTTGCCAATTAAAAACAACATACAAAACAAAAAACAAAAGGAGAAACAAGTTCTTAAGGAAGTGTGGCATGAACATTTATTGCTGGAATTTAAAATATCTCACTTCTTAATATTCAGTGGGTTAAAATACTCTGAAAAGAAAAGGATGCTACTATGTTAATGAAATATATTTAACGGGACAATATTATACCTTTTGGAGGATAGCAGAGAAGAGAATGAAAACACTCTCGGATCATTACCACTGACTATGCAAATTCTGAAACCCTGATGAATGTGAGAATGAGTCCCAAATAGAAACTAGAAATAAAGTGTTGTGGGTCAGAGTTTTAGTGGAAGAAATACTGAATCTTAGTAGTCAAAGGTTGAGTGACATGCTATAATTTCTTTTGTTTAATTTTAGTTCAAAAGGAAACAATTCTATAGTCATTTTGTTATTTTTATTATCACCTTTATTATATAGTTTTCTTGTTCATTATTGTGATAATAAACTAGAGAATGGTAGGTTGTCATAGAAATACCATTTAAAATTATGTGCTTGAATCAGAAGTAGGCAAAGTTAAACAGCACCCCCCTTCCCCTTAGCAAGACAGCAAATAGTAAACCTTCAGGAGGTTTGAGAGGAGGATGTGGTTTGAAGGAGAAATTAGTTAATCTCTGTCCTTTTGTTTTCTCAGTCCGTTTCCCTATTATAAACAGGAGTAAAACCTTTGCACATGGGGCTCTGAATATGCATTTATAATTAGTCAAAACTGCATTCTACTCCACAAGCAGAACTCAGGGTAGAAGAATCCAAGAAATACTGTGGCTTGTGGCAGCCTTAAACCATAAAAGATGGACTGAGGAATGCCTTTAGAGCCCAGAAAGATCACATGTATGTGTGAGGCATAGTAAAAGATTATTTGTTGAGTGGCAGGACTTGTAGCAACCTGGAGAATGATGTTTGCCAGAAGGCAGTCAAATTCATATTCTGAAGAAAAAAATGCATTGATCAAACAAGTAAATCTGTGAGCCAGTGCCCACCAACAGGTGGTTGTTCATTCCTGCCCTAGGATCTGCAAAAAAAATATATGAATAAACAAATGATTCTTTTATAAAAGGGACCTTGAAAATTTTGCCTCGGCCTGGAAAGTGGCCCAAAAATTTAAATTTGGAAAGCTCTTCCTGAATGGTACCCCCTGGTAGTTGAAGAAGTTTTTATAAAGGAGGTGACATTGGACCTACAAATTGGGAAATGTATAAATTTTTACTTATAATTAATTGAATTTTGGATAAGGGCATGTGTAAAGGCACAGAAGCAAGGAATACATTCAGGAAACAGCAAATAATCTGTAGTAACAAGTGGCAATAAATGAGGCTTTGAATATAGATTGGGTCACTGTGAACAGCATTGAATGCCATTTTAAGAAGTTGAATACTACAGGAAATGGAGAAACCAAAGAACTTACATGTATGAACCATCGACATGAACTAAAGGGGGGAATGCTGATGGAAGGGGAGGGAAAGGGGATAAAGGGGAAAATGGGACAACTGTAATAGCATAATCAATAAAATATACTTAAAGAAAGAAGTTGTGTCAGATACAATATGAAGCAGCTAGGAAGATTTCTGAGATGGATTCTCTTCTGACTTTTGAGAATGAATATCTGTAGGGGAAAATTACTCTGGCACATTAGATAAGCAGTAGATTTTAAGGTCCACTGCCCTTCCACAGGGATCCTAGTTAAAGAATGTCAGAGGTAAAGAGAACAGTTTTATATTATCTACTTCAACTTTCTCATTTCACTGATGGGAAAACAGGAATCTATGGAATTGATATAGCTTGTTTAACATTACACAAGTACAAGAACTAGAATATTCTTTCTACTGCCCCAAACTAACCATCTCATCAGGTTTAGTCCAATTTCTCTTTGCATGGATGTTACAATTTGCTTTCATTTTTGCTGATTTTGAAGTGCAGCTAGGCAAAGCTGCATATCACTTCTGAAGAGCCATGTAAGTTTCTGCCAATGATATCAATAGTTCTTGATGCTCTGCAGTCTCCAGATGTGAAGAAAGATTCTTTCATGGGATTCTGGCTAGCCTTTGCTATTTTAGATGAGATGAGAAAAAGATTTGAGTTTCAGCCCTGGCTGGTGTGGCTCAATGGATTGAGTGCCAGCCTGTAAGGCAAAGGTCACTGGTTCTATTCCCAGTCACAGCACATACCTGGGTTGCAGGCCAGGTCCCCAGTAGGGGGCACATGAGAGGCAACCACCCACTGATGCTTTTCTCCCTCTCTTTTGCCCTCTCTTCCCCTTTAAAAATAAATAAATGAAATCTTTCCAAAAAAGATTTGAATTTCATGGTAAATTAACTATGGTGTATCTATTACCACAACCTTGAGCATGTTAATTTACTGGTCATTCTTTTTTTTTTTCAGTAACCATTCACATTGTAATCATAAGCTATCTCCCACACTTTGCATCTAGGCAAGATTGAGCTTATTTAAAGGTAAAAGAGATAGAGGCTTATGCAGTGTGATTTGAAGTCCAATCCCAGTATGAAGTTTCTAATTCATATGCCTAGGCTCATTTTTATAGGTCTGTTATATGCACATACCTTTTGATGATGTCATATCTTCATTATTGATTATAGCTCATATCACTAGCAAATGACCCTCCTTATCTCCTTTTAATACATTTTGCTCTTAATTTTGCTTGTACTATATTTATAATGCCATCTTGACAGTTTGCTTTTGAGTTTGATTAATGTATCTTTGCAACATATGAATTTTAAGTGCATTTAAGCATTGTGTTTCTGAGAGTGATCACACATTAACCAGGTGACATACTTCTGGGGATTCATTTTTGTGATTTACCCATTGTATATATTTGCTATTCTCACAAATATAGAGGCTTAAAGAAGCACAAATTTAATATTAGCTCATAGTTCTATAGGCCAGAAGTCCAGCAAGGTGCAACAGGTTTCTTGTTGAGCGTCTCCTAAGATTGAAATCCAAGTGTCTGTATGGTTGTGTTCTTATCTGGAGTTTCTGGGGAAATTTCTGACTCCAGGCTCTCTCAGATTGTTGGTCACATTCATTTTCTTGAATTGTAGGACTGAGATCCTTGTTCTCTTGCTGGTTGTTAGTTGTGATCCTCTCTTAGTTTCTGAATGTTTCCCTCATTGCCTCTCCATAGTCTCCTCCATCTCAAAACCAACCATGGCCAAATCCTTCTCATGGTTTGATCTCTCACTTATGCTTCTCCTACTCCTCTGCTATCAGATGGAGAAAGTTTTCAGCTTCTCAGAGCTCCTGCTATTAAAATAAGCCCACCCAGAAAAATCTCAACATTTTAAGAAGCAAGGCCCTAATAAAAAAAAATAAGGAGCTCTCAATGATTTCAGATGAATAGGAAATATAAACATTCTTAGGATATGAGTTTTTTTTTCAGCTTTGGTTATAACACAACATGCATGGATGGCTGTGAGTGATAGACAACAGTAGAAGGCACTGGTTTTGAGGCACAAGAGATGAGGGTAAGATGAAGCATAGTGGAAGGTGTGAAGTGGAAGACCACCTAAAAAGTTCCTACTTTCTGTTTCCTTATCCTGCACTGCACTAGTCCAGAGAACAATGTAAACCTGCTTCAAAACCAAACCATCTGATATGGGTGACCCCTTTTTGAGATGTATATTTTAATTGTAATGGAAAGAGTGGTACTATTTTTTCCTACAGAATCTTATTAACCACTAAAAGGAAGAGGTATGTATGCAATACAAAGTGATAATAGCATCATTTGCTTATCATGGTACAGTTCAATTAGACAAAATATGTGTGATCTGTAGATGGCAGCAAAGAACCCTAAGCAACTCTGTTATAGTGGGCTTAAGTAAAGTAACTGCAGCTACAGTACCCTGAAAACTTCTTGACTATAATTTCAAAATATTAGGACCATTTTTAGACATCAAGGAAGCAAGAGAAGACTAATTGGCTTAGTGTACATCAATCAAGAATGGGCTAGCCATCTTTAAAACAGAACCCGGTTCTCCAAAAGACTTCATGTAGTAATCAAATGGTAAATTTATATGCATCTTCCAGGATAGAGTGGTTTCAATACATCAGTCTCCTCAGATCTATAATTTAATAGGTAGTCATGGCACCATATTTGAATTATAAAAGTTAATAGAAGCAGTCAAAAAAAAAGGAAGAGGGTTTGTTTTTGTTTTTGTTTTTTTGTAGAAATGGTTTATACAGTCCAAAATTAAATTGGAATTTATTCTATGACTGGATATTTTCTTCTTTTTTAAATTGTTCTTCAAGCACAATTGTCTCCAATTTCATGCCACCACTCTTCTCTGCCACACTGACACCCACCTTCCACCCTCAATCGTACCCTCCTTTGGCTTTGTCCGTGGGTCCTTTCTACATGTTCCTTGATGAACCTTCCCCTTCTTTCCTTTGTTATCCCCCTCCTCCTTCCCTTCTGGTTACTGTCACTGTGTTCTTTATTTCAATGTCTATGATTATATTTTGCTCATTCTTTGTTTTTTTGTTTAGGTTCCACTTATAGGTGAGATAATATGGTATGTCTTTCATCACCTGGCTTATTTCACTTAGCATAATGCTCTCCAGTTCCATCCATGCTGTCACAAAGGCTGGGAGCTCCTTCTTTTGTTCTGCTGCATAGTATTCCATTGTGTAAATGCACCATAGTTTTTTGATCCACTCATTTACTGATGGGCACTTAGGTTGCTTCCAGCAGTTGGCTATTGTAAATTGTGCTGCTATGAACATTGGGGTGCATAAGTTCTTTTGAATTGGTGTTTCAGGATTCTTAGGGTGTAATCCCAGCAGTGGAATTAAGTTGCAATCCCATAAAAGTCCTAGAGGAGAACATAGGCAGCAAAATCTCAGATATTCCACACAGCAATATTTTTACCAATATGTCCCCTAGAGCAAAGGACATAAAGGAAAGAATAAACAAATGGGACCTCATCAAAATAAAAAGCTTCTGCACATCTAAAGAAAACATCAGTAAAATAAAAAGGTACCAAACCATATGGGGAAATATATTTGCCAATGATACCTCAGACAAGGATATGATCTCCAAAATATATAAAGAACTCACACAACTCTACCCCAGAAAGACAAATAAACCA
Source organism: Phyllostomus hastatus (assembly GCF_019186645.2). NCBI lineage: Eukaryota > Metazoa > Chordata > Mammalia > Chiroptera > Phyllostomidae > Phyllostomus > Phyllostomus hastatus. Next base: position 19,575,792 of record NW_025334022.1, read on the forward strand.
ATTAAAAAATAGGCAAAGGATGAGAACAGACACTTCTGCAAGGAGGACATACAGAGGTCCCAGAGACATATGAAAGGATGCTCAGCATCACTAGCCATCAGAGAGACACAAATTAAAATCCCAATAAGATACCACTATGACTCTGGTATCTTCTATATTCTCATTTACTAAATTCCTTTAGAGTTGATTGAATCAATTGGCTGGCCTTCATTTGTTAAGGACATTTAACAATGCCAATCCACTATGCCATGAAAAGTCATTTAGTCATAACTCATAGGCATGTTTTACATTTCAGAATTTTTTATTTTTGCCTTGGATTTATCTTTGCCTCCAAATTGATTATTTCAGTGAATGTTGAGTTGTTCATTTTTACCAGCATTACTTTTTCTGTAGAGTTTCATTGCCCATGGATATCAGCTACATTAAAAAAAATGAAACTTAAGCCCTGGCTGGTGTAGCTCAGTGGATTGAGCGCAGGCTGTGAACCAAAGCATCGCAGGTTCAATTCCCAGTCAGGGCACATGCCTGGGTTGCAGGCCACGGCTCCCAGCAACCGCACATTGATGTTTCTCTCTCTCTCTCTATCTCCCTCCCTTCCCTCTCTAAAAATAAATAAATAAAATCTTAAAAAAAAATGAAACTTGATCACCAACTTATTCCATACAGAGAAATAAATTTAAGGTGGATAAAAGACTTAAATATCAATTGAGAAACCATAAAAGTCCTATAGGAGAACATAGGCAGTAAAATCTCAGATATTTCATGCAACAGCATTTTCACTCATATGTATGTTTTAGTAACTTAAACAGACACTTCTCCAAGGAGGACAGAGAGCCCAGAGACATATGAATACTTTCTCAGAATCACTAGTCATCAGAAAGATGCAGATTAAAAAGCAATAAGATACCACTTCACACCAGTCACAATGGTCATTAGAAACAAATCAACAAACAAGTGCTGTCGAGGTTGTGGAGAAAGGGGAACCCTAGTACACTTTTGATGCGAATGCAGACTGGTTCATCCACTGTGGAAAACAGTATGGAATTTCCTCAAAAAAAACTAAAAATGGAACTGTTACAGAACAGAACAAGGGGGGCCTGGGATGATATACTATTATTTAAAAGGCCCCCAGGTCCGTCATGTCCGCCGCCTGAGGAAAGACGTCTCTCAATGCCAGAGATTCGTGAAAAGGAAAGGAAATGTTTATTTAATGCTATACTAACTTAAAGTAGTGACCTAATGTCTTTATCAAAAATCCCAAAGTCCCCCAAAACACCCACAAACAGACACAGTCCTTCCTTCCTTCCCCCCTTTGCCCAGTCCAGAGTACCGTATCTCAGGGAAGGAAAACGAAGTCCATGGCTCAGACAGTCCTCTGGTTCTTAGTTAGTCCTCCATCTCGACTGGGAGACCTCCCTGGGTTCCCGGCACCCTCGGCTGAGTCGCCGGGATCTCTGCTAAAACCAGGTGGTGGTTCCCCTTCTAAAGCTGTGGGGGTCCCCACTCTGTCCAGGCCTCGTGGTTCTCCCTCTCAGGACTGCGGGAAGGGGAGAGTCCCCACTCTGCCAAAGCCGCATGGTTCTGTCTCCTAAAGCAGCACAGTTCTCTCTGGGATGCAGGAGTCTCCACTCCGTCAAAGCCGCGTGGTTCTCTTTCCTATGGCCGCCAGGTCTCGGTTTTTTAAATCCCCACGGCCAATCTTCCTCTGCAGCCTCATTTCCGACTCCTCCCACACTCGGCTTCACTTGCCAGAATTCATATCCTTCCAGCTTTACTGGACTGCCATCTTGAGTCTGGGCAGGCGTGGCCCCATGTCCTGGAGCCAATCTTCTCCGAGCTCCCACGCAGGCGCTGTAGCTTGGGGGATCTGCCCCCAGTCATGTGTTGGTGGGGAAGTTACTTCCATTCCCCCCCCACCTCAGAGATGATCACAGCTATTTAACATATCTAAGCGACCAGCCAAAGGCTATAGATATGTTAAATGACCACGCCAGAGGGTAGCTGCAAGGCTGTTGCTATGCAAAACAGATCTCAATGGCCTTGCTCCATTTGTCCCTTCCCCCAACCCACACCCTGGGGGGGTGGGGTGGAGGCATCTTAAAATCTCCTGGACACCTTAAGTTCTGGACCCCATTTCAAATGCCCACTTGGGGTCCCCCCTCTTGGCTGCACCCTGTAACAGAACTGCCTTTTGACCTGGCAATTCCACTGCTGGGATTATACCCTAAGAATCCTGAAACACTAGTTCAAAAGAACCTATACACCCAAATGTTGATAGCAGCACAATTTACAATAGACAAGTACTGGAAGCAACCTAAATGCCTACCAATAAATTAGTGGATCAAGAAACTATGGTACATTTACAGTATGGAATACTAAGCAGCAGAAAGAAAGAAGGAGCTCCTACCCTTTGCAACAGCATTGATGGAACTGGAGAGCATTATTCTAAGTGAAGTAAGCCAGATGGTGAAAGACAAATACCATATGACCTCACCTATAAGTAGAACCTAATCAACAAAACAAACAAACAAGCAAGGTATAACCAGAAACACTGAAATAAAGAACAAACTGACAGTAACCAGTGGGGACGGGGAAGAGGGATAAAGGGGGAAAATAGGGGAAAGTTCATCAAGGAACAAGTATAAAGGACACATGGACAAAGCTTAATGGGATAGATTAAGAATGGGAGGCATGTATGGGTGCGGCAGTGGGCCATGGCAGTATGAAAATGGAGACAGCTGCACTTGAACAACAACAACAACAAAAAAAAATAAATAAAATAAAATAAAGAAAAATTATGGTGTGCACTATCAAGATGAAGTTGTCTTTCTGTGAATAAAGGCAGAAATATAAATTGAATACTGACTTCAGATTTTAAAACTTTTCTCTGATGCCTGGCTAAATTTTGTTTTTAAAATAAGAACAAGGGGTTTGAGTTTCAAGATGCTTTACTATTATACCATATTGCAGTGGCATTTTATGGCTTTCAAGACTGGCAGTAAACCACATTTCACTGATCTTGTTTTATAAGTCACAATGCAAATTTTAAAGATGAGATACCAATTCATTCTGCCAAATGTATTTTGTTCTATAGACGGTAAATATCACACACAGGAGAGCAGGTTCTCTGAAATATTGAACTGTTCTTCCCTTGTTTCAGAGAATTAAAGAATAAATAGCTCATGAAAAAGTAAAAAATAAGGGGTTGTTTGTATTCTATATGTGAGATAAAAAGCATGTTGCTTTAGCTATAATATTGAAGCAGCAAGCAATTTACTTATTATCTATTTTTCCATGGAATAAAAGTAAATTGTCCAAAATGTGCTCCCATTTCTGTACACTTAATTTCTTCTTACTTCGTCTTTGACTAGGACTTCTTTGTTATAAATGTATAGTGATTAAGTAATATATAGACTTCTTTTGCAGGTAAGGAATGTGCTATATGCTACTTATAAGAGGTCTAAATATCACTTAATCATTGTCAAGAAAAGGCTCAAAATATTGTCAAGACAATCATCCTATTATCAGGTTCATCTTCTATTTTCTCAGATACATGACTGTCACCCCCACTGATCCCTAGTGTTGTAAATTCCACACACAAAATCTCAGGAGTGACAAATGAAACACAGGATCACTTGCCCACTTTGTATATTCTGGGCTTGATCTTTTACTCTGCCTAAATAAAGGGGAAGATGCCCTAAACACTCATGGTAACCCAAACTCAGGCAGCACAACTATATTACAGATAAGGACAGCTCACCAAGAATGCCATTTTTTGTCTTTGACTAGGCATCATTTATTTTTGTAGTTAATTTTGTTTAACCCCTGGTGATACTGTTCATGCTTGGCATATGTGTAATGGAGTACAGCGAGGCTCCCCCAAATGGGGTGTCTGTAGTGGGTTCTAGAACATGCGGTATTCTAGAATATAGGATAATAGGCCTGGCTGGGGGATGGGACCCATGGAGCATGATCATTGAGAGTTATTTTGCATATCAATAACAGCAGGATAACTTCATACCTGATATGCAAAAATAGTTATTTTGCATATCAACAAGTCTACTCTGGGAGATGGGAGTGACTTTGACCTGTGATATAACTAGGAGGCAATTCCCCCTAGTTACAGCACCTGCAGGAGAGCTTGGAGATGGTGAAAGCTTTGACTCCACACCAGGAGGCCATTCCTGCCCTTACCAACTATGGCAGCCAAGAAAGGCAGAAACTGCGGGAGTGCTAGCAGGTGTAGCCAATCATGGGAGGAGTCGGAAATGGGGTTACAGAGGAAGACGCAAGCCAGGATTTAAATCCAGGTGCAGCTGTCATGCTGTGGCTTAACCATAAGGTTTTCAGAGCAGAAAAGGGGGCTCCCTTGACCATGCAGTCCAGAAAGCAGGAAAGCAAGATTTAACAGCCATGCAGAGCTCTTTAGCAGTTTGAAAGAATTCAGGAGAGATGATGCAGGACTAGATGGAAGGACAATCAATGTGAGACCATGCGGGAAGAAAGGGGGTGAAAGGACTCTTGCTGGTGGGCCATGAGAAGGTGCCATGTGGTTTGGGATAAAGAACTGGAGATTCAGTGGCAACACAGCTGATGGTTCTGGGAACTGCCTGAGACCTGCCAGCCAAGCTCAAATTACTGGAAGGAGCTGGGAGTCTAGCCAAGCTATGGACTTTTATTTCTTTTTCCTGAGATATGATACCCTCACTGGCCTGGTTTGACAAAAGTGGAAGGAAAGACTGTGTGTGTGTGTGTGTGTGTGTGTGTGTGTGTGTGTGTGTGTGTTGGGGGCATGTTTTAAGGGACTTTGGGATTTTTTATGGTAGCATTCCACCATTACTCTAAATCTGTACAATTTTTGAATAAATATTTCCTTTCCTTTTCACTAAACTCTAGCATTGAGAGCCATAATTCCTAACACCTGGGGGTAGGCAAAAAACCCACAGTGACAGAAAGATCCCTGGGGAAAGGGGCTTATTTCAGTAACAGTATCTTGGCCCCACCACAGGTCCATTTGTAACATATGTGCTTATTGACATTGTGGGCCCTTGTTCATGCTTTCCCCTAGTCATATGATGGCACCAAGCTCCTGAACACACTTAATAACAGTTCATATCTCTGTTATTGAGGACAAGGTAGAGATTTATCCCCTTAAAGGGAAATCCCAACTGAAGATACCTTTTTTGCTATAATAGTTAAGTGGCTAACTCATGTTAAAATTAGTGTTCAATTAGAACAGAGGACTTCTGGCCAAGATGGAGGCATAGGAAGACACACTGTGCCTCCTCACACAACCAAAATAATGATGACAACAAAAATTTAGAAACAAGAAAACAACCAGTACTGACAGAAAACTGAACTGTATGGAAGTCTGACAATCAAGGAGTTAAAATAGACACATTCATCTGTTGGGAACCGCCCTGACTCGTATCAGAGGCTGAAACCCCCGCCTGGCTAAAGCTAAGGGAACGCTCTTGGAACCATGAGCCAGCAAGGAGATAAAAGCTTATCTTCCTGGCAGGAATGCTGCTTCTGCTGCTGAACCCCAAAAAGCTTGGTCGGTTAGCCAAAGACGGGTAAGATTCCCCACGGGGGGAACGACCCAAGCCAGGCACGATCACTTTGGGAGGCCCCCCAAAAGAAGGACTTGGGGGGGGGGCTGCAGCAAAAGGGGGGTGATGGACCCTCACTCCTCGGCTTTGACAAAGTCTGAGTTCTCAGCGTCCGGAAGAAAATCTCCTTATCTCTCAGTGGCCTTAGTTCCCTTGCTCCACCTAAGCCTGAAACAATGACAGGGTAGTACAGCTCGGTACTGGGAAGTGCGGATTTCCCGGGGTGATCAGGCCTAAGAAAGAACATGTAAATTACTGTGAAACCTTCTTTGTTTAGAATGCTCTCAGTTGAATGAGAAGGGTCTTAGGAGGAAGTTAGTTTGTTCCTCAGCCTTACAGCTCTTTGACCCCCAACTCAATAGACGGGCAGAGTTCTTTGTTTTCTATAGTTCCTTACTTCCCCTAATGAGTATTGTACTTTACCTGAGTTATTATGTAGCATGAGCCCAATAAAAGCAGGTATGGACTGTAAATCGGCGCGCTCCTCACTAGAAGGGGTGGCCATTTCGTCCCTACTTCTCCACAGAAACTAGTTTGTCTCTGTGCATGTTTTTTCTCGTGTGTTTATCGTCGAGCCATCCACAGCGTTCCATGGTCACTGCTGGCTGGTGACCCACACGCAACATTCATCCAGCGTGTCTATTGGTAGGAGGGAAGGAGTCAGGCAACCTGGAAGAGAGGGGTCACGGCAAAAAAAGCAGTGGCTTGAGGACCTCGGGCTTGGGGTGGCAGTGGGTGAACCCAGCAAGGCAACAGATTGTGGAGGGGTGTGGCGCGCAAGGCAGTGGTCCCACACTCCCTTGCAGATAAACCAGGCAAAACTGAGGAGATAGACCGCACAACCCAGGGCCCCAACATGGGGAAATAAAGCCTCAAAACACCAGTTGAAAATGCCTGTGGGGGGTTGAGGTGTCAGGAGAGACTCCCAGCCTCACAGGAGACTTTGTTGGAGAGACCCACAGGGTCATAGAATGTACACAACCCCACCCACATGGGAATCAGCACCAGAAGGCCCCAGTTTGCATGGGGGAAGCAGCAGAAGGGACTGAAATCTGACAGAGAGTGGAGCAAGCGCCATTATTCCTTCCCTCTAGGACCCCTCCCCCACATACAACATCACAACTGAGCGACTGGATTGCCCCACCCTGGTGAACACCTAAGGCTCTGCCCCTCACTACATAACAGGCTCATCAAGACCCAAAAAAATGGCTCAAATGAAAGAACAGATTAAAGCTCCAGAACAAATACAACTAAGTGATGAAGACATAGCCAACCTAACAAATGCACAGTTCAAAGCACTGGTGATCAGGATGCTCACAGAATTGGTTGAATTTCATCACAAATTAGATGAAAAAAATGAAGGCTATACTAAGTGAAATAAAGAAAAATGTACAGGGAATCAATAGTGATGGGAAGGAAACTGGGACTCAAATCAGTGGAGTGGACCAAAAGGAAGAAAGAAACAATCAAACAGAAAAGAATGAAGAAACAAGAATTCAAAACAATGCGGAAAGGCTTAGGAACCTCCAGAACATCTTTAAACATTCCAACATCCAAATTATAGGGCTACCAGAAGGGGAAGAAGAAGAGCAACAAGTGGAAAAGTTATTTGAACAAATAATAAAGGAGAACTTCCCCATTCTGGCAAAGGAAATAGACATCCAGGAAGTCCAGGAACCTCAGAGAGTCCCAAAGAAGTTGGACCCAAGGAGGAACACACCAAGGCACATCATAATTACATTACCCAAGATAAAAATGAAGGAGAGAATACTAGAAGCAGCAAGAGATAAGGACACAGTTACCTATAAAGGAGTTCCCATCAGACTGTCAGCTGATTTCTCAAAAGAGACTTTGCAGGCAAGAAGGAGCTGGAAAGAAATATTCCAAGTCATGAAAGGCAATGACCTACATCCAAGATTGCTCTATCCAGCAAAGCCTTCCTTTAGAATGAAAGGGCAGATAAAGTGCTTCTCAGGTAAGGTCAAGTTAAAGGAGTTCATCATCATCAAGACCCTATTATATGAAATGTTAAAGGGACTTATCTAAGGAAAGTAAGATAAAAAACATGTATAGTAAAATGACAGCAAACTCACAATTATTAACAACCACACCTAAAACAAAAACAAAAACAAGTTAAGCAATCAACTAGAACAAGAACAGAACCACAGAAATAGAGATCACATGGAGGGTTAGCAACAGGGGAGTGGGAGGAGAGAGGGGGAAAAGGTACAGAAAATAAGTAGCATAAATGGTAGGTAGAAAATAGACAGGGGGAGGGTAAGAATAGTGTGGGAAATGTAGAAGCTAAAGAACTTATAACACATGGACATGAACTAAAGGGGGGAATGCAGGTGGGAAAGGGTGTGCAGGGTGGAGGGGAGTGAAGGGGGGAAGGGGACAACTGTAATAGCATAATCAATAAAATATATACAAAAATAAGAACTTAGATGTAGGTCCTACCCCCATCAGAATACAGGAGGACCCTCAAATCTATCCTAAAGCATGCAAGTCAGGTAAATATTGACTAACTTCAAAAGATTTGCTTCTTCGGTACACTAGTTTCAGTATGCAAGAAAACCAAAAAATAATGTTAAGCCACCTAAGGGAATGTAGCTGAAGTAGGGCATAGAGCTTTATTTCTATACCATCACATCATGTTTACACAAATGGTTTTCAGAAGAAAAAAAAAAGAATATTAGGCATGCAAGAATGCAAATGCAGGCATGCAAAATGTTTGTGTACAAACATTTTAAAGTTTGCCCATAAAAGGCATCAAAGCACTGCATATAGACAACTTAGGATTACAAATGAGTTTAAGAAATATAGCATCTTTTTAAAATATATTTTGGATATAAGTTCTGTATTTAATATGTGATTTATAATTTTTTCTGCCGATGTGTAGCTTGTCTTCATATTCTCTTAACAATTTTGTTTTCCTATAAAACAAACAGGTTTAATTTGATGAAGTCCAATTTCTCAGTTTTTTTAATGGCTCATACTTTTGGTATTATATTTAAGAACTGTGCCTAACCTTGGTGTGGTGATTGCAGAGGAGGAAGGTGTGCATGGAAGTGTAAGAGGGTATCAAAAGAATAAATGTTAATGGAAAAAATATAATAAAAAATAAACTGTTAAATAAATAAAAAAAGAAAATAAAGGAAGGAAGGAAGGAAGGAAGGAAGGAAGGAAGGAAGGAAGGAAGGAAGGAAGGAAGGAAGGAAGGAAGGAAACAGAACAGTTCTGCATGAACTAAAACTAGTTTCACCCAGTATATACTGATAAGGTAAACAAGAAACAGCAGTGATTTGAAGTATGGCAAGATATTCATTCAACATAAGAAGGAAGTTAGAATATATATTCCTCATGATTAGTTCCCTGTTTATCCATGGAGAATTTTTGTGATAGACATTTACACTTCAAAAATCTTAGATCTTGGTTAAACTATCACCCCCTTCTCCTCCACTCATAATTACCAGGGATTTATTTCCAGGGAGGGGCAAAAAACATTGCATCCAGACCAGGTGAGGAAAGCTGTTTGACCTGAAGCAAGTAGTAATGTCAGATGTGGAATTAGAACATTGCTATAGAGCAAACACACTAGGTCAGGCGCAGAAGACTGTACTACAATAAAAAGTTAAGTAAATTTTCCTACTTACAAGAGAGACATAAGGAGGAAAATCTGAAAAAGGAGCAATAAAGTTAGAATCAAAGGAATTTACTTAAACATTTTATTTATTTTTAGAGACAGGGGGAAGGAGGGATAAAGAGAGGGAGAGAAACAACAATGTGAAAGAGATACAGAGATCGGTTGCCTCTTGCATGCCCCCAGCTGGGGACCTGGCCTGCAACCCAGGCATGTGCCCTGACTGGGAATTGAACCAGTGACCTTTCAGTTCACAGGCTGGCACTCAATCCAGTGAGCCACACCAGCCAGGGCTGAATTAAGCAGTAATGAAAACATGTTTTCTCTTCTACTTTCCTGAGGCTACCATCTCTACATTAGTTGGTATCTTGAGATTTTAGTCTTTCTTTTTCTCTTCAGCATAAACTCTTAGATGAAGGAGAGCTCTACCTTCCTGATATTTATGTAACCATTGCCTAACTTCATCCTGATTAATGGGCTCCGACACTCCCTATTGAAGCAGTCATTCTCCATGGCTCCTCAAAGAAGCACATGGGGAGATTTTATGCCTATGCCTATGGTCCCAATACAAGAGAATCTCCTGTTAATTGAGTTGAGATGAAGGATTGGTATTTTTTAAAAATTCTGTAGGGATATCTAATGGACAGCCAGGGTTGCAAATCAGTACTAACTCATTTGTTTTAAAATTTTATGTGCAGAAATAATCCTCTGGGGAACTTATTAAAAATGTAGATTTGTGAGACCCCAGAATTTCACATTGAGTAGGTCTGAGAAGGGACCTGGGGCTTCTATTTTTAATAAGCACCCAAATGATACACATGCAGATAATTCAGGGACCCATTTTGAGAATTCCTGTATTAACACTCTTATCTGTTTCACATGCTCCCAAACCTCTAGTATTCACTACCTGATGTATGAAATGTGACTTTAAAATAAACATAATCCATAAACCCCATAGAAAAATCCTATCTAATTCTCATGTATGAGTAAATGTACTTTGTGATTGTCTTAGGTATTGGCCATTTGGAACTTTGGGAAATTTTCTACCTATGTACCTGTTATTTAAGAAAAATTTTCTTAGAAATGAGATTTCATTAATTGGAAGAATGAGAACTCCTTAGAAGTGAGAATTAAATGACTGTAGTAGATTTCTATAACTGCTTAACAAATTACCACACATTTAATGGCTTAAAAACAACATATAGTATTATTTCACAGATTTCATGACTCAGGAAATCTTGATATGACCCTAACTGGGTCATATTTCTCATCTCAGTTAAAGCATCAGAGGTCTCAGGATCTCACAAGACTTCACTCTACTTTTTGGCAAGACTGTATTAATTTATAGATAAAACAAACTGTGATATTGAGATTTATAAGACATAATATGTAGTCTCTGTCCACTGTTCTTGGCACAGAACCCATTGGAATTCACTAAGTGTTGAGAGAGGTAAATGTGTCTTTGTTAATGACATGACTTTTGTAAAGCACCTAAGGATGGAGGCTGGTTAGCAGAAGAACCAACAATGTGATTAGAGACTTGGAACTTTCAATCCCACCCTCCCAAGCTCTTGGGAGGGGAGAGCACCTGGAGCCTGAGTCCAGTTACCACTTGTCAATGGTTTACTCAATCCTGCCTATTTAATGAAGCATCCATAGAGACCCAAAAGGACAGGCTTTGGAGAGCTTCTGGGTTGGTGAACATGTGGAGATTTACAGAGGATGGTTCTCTCTGAGAAGACATGACAGCTACTTGTGCTTTCCCCATACCTTTCACTATGCTTCTCTTCCATCGGGCTGTTCCTGACTTATATCATTTTTACAATAAACTGGTAATCTAGTAAGTAAAATGTTCCTCTAAGTTCTGTGAGCCACTCTAGCAAATTAATCAAACTTAAGGAAGGGATCATGAGAGCCTATAATTTATAGCCAGTCCATCAGAAGCACAGATGACAACATGGACTTGTGATGAGTATCTGAAGTGGTGGCAGTATTGTGGGACTGATCCCTTAACTTGTGGGATGTGACCTATCTCAGGGCAGATAGTTTCAGAATTGAGTTGAAATATAGGACACACTCTGCTTTTTGGTTGGAGAATTGCTTGGTGGTGTGGGAAATCCCCACCACATAGAATTGATACTAGAATCATCAAGCTCATGTGGTCACAGGCAGATATCTGTTGCTTACAGTTACAGAAATGAAGTTCCCACTTTTTTGCTGCACATCTGCCAGAGGAGACTCTCAGATCCTAAAGGACCCCACAGCAGTTCCTTGTCACATTACCCTTTCAGAAGTTCCCTCACAACATGGCAGCTTATTTCTTCAAAGCCAGCAAGAAGGAAAATACTTCATTTTGGTCAGCTAAGACATAGTCTTATATAAAGTAACACCTTTGCTGTATAGCATACTCTAATGAAGGGAGTCCTTTGCCATATTCTATTGGCTGAGAGAAGGTCATAGGTTCTGCTGGATCTAAAGAGGAGGCGATCATATAAAGACTTGATTCATTGGGTGACATCTTGGAATTTTGTTTATGACAATGACTAAATAAAGAGGTAATCTAAGTATCAACTATGTCTTAGAAGGAAACATGGTAAATGGAAAACAAAATCAAAGAAAGAATTTGAGCAATTTTATCCCCATGGAAAAACTAAGGAAGAGGAGAAAAGAATCTTCAAAATAAACTTTTATAGAGAAGTTTTAAAGATTTGATTTATTTATTTTTAGTCAGAGGAGAAGGGTGGGAGAGAAAGAGAGAAACATCAATGTGTGCTTGCCTCTCACGTGCCCCCTACTGGGGACCTGGCCTGCAACCCAGGCATATGCCCCAACTGGGATTCAAACCAGTGACCCTTTTGTTCACTGGCCGGCACTCAATCCATGGAGCCACAACAGCCAGGGTTCTTCAAAATAAATTTTATTTATTTTATTTTTTATTGTTGTTCAAGTAGTTTTCTGACTTTTCCCCCACCCCTCCCCACCACTCCAGCCCTCCCCACCTCCCTCCCCTGTTTCCACTCCCCCTTGTTATTGTCCATATGTCCTTTATAATTGTTCCTGTAAACCCTTCACCCTTTTCCCCCATTATCCCCTCCCCTCACCCCTCTGGTCACTGTCAACCTGTTCTTAGTTTCAATGTCTTTGGCTATACTTTGCTTACGTTCATTTTGTTGATTAGGTTCTTGTTAATGGTGATATCATATGGTATTTGTCCCTCACTGCCTGGCTTATTTCACTTAGAATAATGCTCTCCATTTCCATCCATGCTGTTGCAAAGGGTAGGAGCTCCTTTTTTCTCTCCACTGTGTAGTATTCCATTGTTTAAATGTACCATAGTTTTTTGATCTACTCATTTGTTGATGGTCACTTAGGTTGCTCTCAGCACTTGACTATTATAAATTGTGCTGCTATGAACATTGGGGTGCATGAGTTCTTTTGGATTGGTGTTTCGGGGTTCTTAGGATATAATCCTAGCGGTGGAATTGCTGGATCAAAAGCTAGATCCATTTTTAGTTTTCTGAGGAAATTCCATACTGTTTTCCACAGTGGCTGCACCAGTCTGCATTCCCACCTACAGTGCACTAGGGTTCCTTTTTCTCTACAACCTCACCAGCAGTTGTTGTTTGTTGATTTGTTTATGATGGCCATTTTGACTTTTGAGAAGTGGTATCTCATTAGACTGGTGATTTTTAATGTGATGCTGTTATAGAATATATGTTTCATATAATGCATTTAAAAGTTAGATTCTTTTAGATGGGACTATGAATTAAATATATTTAAACCAACTGTTAGGTGATGCTCTTTGAAATATGACTCTGAATGTACAGCCACTAGTTTTTTCTTGTCCAATTTGGATGAATTCAGAATACAGTCTTGAGACTAAGCTCATGGAAACGGTTGACTACTCTCTCACTCTGGCACCATTACAACTCAGTGACTTTAAATGTTTTAATTTTTACATTTAATTATTTTGTTTAATTTTTTGAATATATTCACATGGCTCAAAAATGAGCAAGTACAAATAAGTATGTGGTGGAAATTCTGCCTTCTACTCCTGTACCTTGTTCCTACCTCACCCTTCATATTTAACCACTGTTAATTTGTCTATTCTGTATCTTTCCATGTCACTATGCATTGGTTCAGTTTCTGCATTTCGATTCTGTTGCATTGATCTGTCTGTAAATTCATACAAAATATGGCTGTGTTTTATTTTGAGGCTTTATATTAAATTTTAATGTCTAGTAGGGCTGATTTCTCATGCTTGCTTTTCTTTTTTCTATTTTCTGTGATGATTATTTGCTTATTTTCATATAAATTATAGAATCAGCTTGTCTAGTTTAAAATTATTGGTATTTTAAACAAATCACATATGTATAAATTGATTTAGGGAACACTTATATTTTAATGACATTGCCTACAGAAGCATAGTAAAGTCTCTGGATGATTGGTTTATTTGCTGATAGTGCTAAAGGACAAGTGAAATAAACTTTCCAAGTTTCTAGCTTAGGTTTCCAGGTGGAAGCATACTTGCACCCAAAGAAGTTATAGGTACATAAACAAGATAAATCAAACAAAATTAGCATTGTGTGTGTTTGCGTGTATGTGTTGGGGAGGGGAAAGAGATGAATAATCAATTCACTTGATTTTTACTCTTATTTGGAAAAAGGAGTATTTTTACTCTCTGACTGGAAAAAGAACAGAAAAAATCTTTTCTGAATTTCAAACATTAAGAAAAGAAGATAGGATAGAATAAATAACACTGGAACACCATTCGCCAGATTCAATTATGAACTGGTTGCTTCACTTGCTTGCTTTCTTATACTCACACACACAACAGAACATACACACACACAAATTTTTTGGTGACTTATTGTCACCCAAATAAAAAAAATAACAACAAAATGCTTACAGCACAAATCACAAACAGGTGGCTAAAATTTTAAATGTGACCTATCTCTCCTCTTTAGGATAAACTGTACAGCAATTTTTTTCTTCCTGTATCTAAACATATTTGTGGGTTTCTGATCATTTACTCTGATAGTACATCATCCTAAGAAACTGCATTTCCAGGATTTTTAGTTTTTGTTATGATTTTCACCTCCTTCATTTTTCTAAGGAGGAGATGCACATTCCTTTTTTTTCTGTGTGACTATTCATTGTTTTTTCTGGTTGAGAATTTGCATTTTCAGCATCTCCATTCTTCTCTGCATTCCTTGGCCTGGCAGCTTCATTGCTAGACTCTTGCACTGGGCCTCTTTCTTCTACAGACTCTCTAGTACCACTTTAAAGAAAAAGATTTCATATATTTATTTTTGGAAAGTGGGGAAAGAGAGAGAAACATCAATTTCTTGCCTCGTATGTGACCCAATTGGGGACTGAACCCACAGCCCAGGCATATGCCCTGGCTAGGAATCTAACCAGCAACTTTTCACTTTGTGAGTTGATGCCCAACTAACTGAGCCAGACCTGTCAGTGTGATGCCATTTTTTTCCTCTGTTTTGCTATTTGCATGAGCAGCTGACAAAGAATTATTGGAGTCCTTAGAGATTTTTTGTGTGTGTAGCATGGAGGTTTGACTGTTATGACTGGTAGTTGGAGAGACAGGCATTTTCTGGGCTATGCTTCCTTCTGACTCTTCATTCCTAGGTAGTCCCCAGATAAAATTCTCTGAAGACATTAATATTTCTGGGTGAATGGTAGGAGATTTCCCCTTTCTCTTCTGTCTCTAACTGAATAAACAAAATGCTCCAAAGCACTCTGCTCAATATTGGGAATAGTATTTTCCACAACAGCTTCAGATGAATAAATTTTACAAAAGGAGATTTAAAATTTCCATATCCAAGCTCACCAAAACTTTAAAGAATATGGGTGATTCTTAAGTAGTTATGCTAGGACTCATAAGATGCTGAAATGATTCCTACCAGTTAATAGACCCAGTGACATTTCCAGTTTTAATAATCAGGTTTTTTTTTCTTTCTCTGACTGGCGTATTTCACTTAACATAATGTTCACCAGATTCATCCATACAGTCACAAAGGGTAAAATTTTCTTCTTTTTATGGCCAAATAGTATTCTGTTGTGTAAATGTTCCATAGTTGTTTTGTCCACTCATCTACTGATAGACATTGGGTTGTTTCCATATCTTGGCAATTGTAAATAATGCTTCAATGAACATAAGGGTGCTTATGTTCTTTTGCATTAGTGTTTTGGGTTCCTTCTGACATATTCCTGGAAGTGGGATCACTATATCAAAAGGAAGTTCTATTTCTAACATTTTGAAGAATCTCCATACTGCTTTCCACAGTGGCTGCGTCAGTCTGCATTTCCACCAACAGTGTAAAAGGGTTCCCTTTCTCCACATTCTCACCATCACTTGTTGTTTGTTGATGTATTGATGATAGTCATTCTGACAGTTGTGAGATGGCATCTCATTGTGATTTTAATTTGCATTTCTCTGATGATTAGTGACCTTGAGCATCTTTTCATATGCCTGTCTGCCATGTGTATGTCCTCTTTGGAGAAGTGTCTATGTGGAATCTAAAGAACAGACTGAACTAACCAGCAAAACAGAGAAACACTCATAGATGGAGAATAGAGCACAGCTATCTGGGAGGGATTCGAGATTGGAGGAATTGAACAAAAAGGAAAAAGAACTCATGGACATGGATAACAGTATGGTGTTGGGGAGAGCGTAGTATGAGGGGCCTAAATGGTAATGGAAAAATATAATAAAGATCAAATAAAAAAAAAAGTTGACTCCAGCCTCACTGGGATGACACAAAGCAGGAAGAGAGCCACGTGCATCCCAATACTGCCTATGGTTATACCAGTGAGCTTGCATCCAGACCAAGGTCACCTTTTACTTCCCACCTGATTCAGTAACCCACCACCTGCCCTCTGGCTTGCTGACTATGACAAGTATGCAGATTTAAGTTAAGGTACCAACTCATGAGACATTGTGAACATAAGGAGATTGCCTGGCCAATTTGGAAATAGCGGCCTATACGGAGATCAAAGCTGTTATACAAGATACAACTCCTACTTCATATGGTCAATAGTGCAAGCTGAGAGAGGTTTTAATGCAACTGTGGGGTGATGTCAAGATCCAATCTGGAATTACAAATCAATTGTGGATAAACACCTGGAACAAACAACTCAGCAATAGCAAGAGAGAGGCCTTCTGACCTTGGACAGACAGAAGAATCAGCTTTGGTGCAACCTATCAGCACCTGCACAACACCAGATAGGATGTGGTGAGTGAAGTGAGCCTCAGTCAACCAGCTGGAGGGAAGGACCTACAAAATAATGACCCAACAACAATCAAAATGCAATTACATCCAGAGAACTAACATAAATGGCATAAAGTGCATCCCAAGAGCATCTAGTTCAGGTGATCAAGGAGACTACACCACTGAATCACATAGGTCTCCTACCATAGAAGTTCACACCAAAAGTCAGGAAGTAAAAACAGATTAATTTAGGAAGCACAAGCAAACAAGAAGAACTTCACAAATAAGGGGAAAACAAAGAAACAACCCACAATCAAAAATAAAGGAAGAATCCTCAGAAAGAGTCCTAAATAAAATAGATGCAAGTAAACTATCACATCTTGAGTTCAAAGCAATGATTATAAGGAAGCTCAATGAGCTCAGTGTGAATTACCAAAAGCTACAGGGAAACTATGAAGAACTTACTGCAAAATATATCAGCATTAAAAAAGGACATAGAAACTATCAACAAAGGCCAAGAGAAAATGAAGGATACAATTTCTGAATTGAAAAACACAGTAGAAGGAATCAAAAGCCGGCTAGATGAAGCAGAGGATTGAATCAGCAAGCTGTAGGACAAGGTAGAAAAAAACTGCCAGAAAAAGCAAGAAAAAGAAAAAAGTCTCAAAAAGAACAAAAAGGGGTTAAGGGAACTGCAGGGCAACATGAAACATAATAATATCCATACAATAGGGATATCAGAAGAAGAAGAGCAAGAAATAGAAAACCTATTTGAAAAAGTAATCATGGAAAAGTTCCCTAATTTGATGAGAGAAAAAAGCCACACAAGTCCAGGAAGCAGAGAAGGTCCCAATCAACAGGCACCCAAAGAGGCCCACTCCAAGATACATCATAATTAAAATGGCAAAATTCCAAAAAGGAAAGAATAAACAAATGGGACCTCATTAAATTAAAAAGTTTCTGAATGGCTAAAGAAAAAAGCATTAAAGTGAAAAGAGAACCAACTATATGGAAAAACATAGTTGCCAATGATACCTTAGACAAAGATTAGCTCAACAAAATATATGAAGAACTCACATGACTCCACTCTAAGAAGACAAAAAAAATTTAAAAATGGGCAAAAGACTTGAATAGACACTTCTCCAAGGAGGACATACAGAGGACCCAGAGACATATGAAAAGATGCTCAGCATCACTAGCATCAGAGAGATGAAAATTAAAACCACAATGAGATACCACTTCACACTGGTAAGAATGGCCAACATAAACAAATCAACAAACAAGTGTTGGAGAAGATGTGGAGAAAAGGGAACACCAGTGCACTGTTGGTGGGAATGCAGACTGGTACAGCCACTGTGGAAAACAGTGTGTAATTTCCTCAGAAAACTAAAAATGGAACTGCCTTTTGACCCAGCAATTCCACTGCTGGGATTATACCCTAAGAGCTCTGAATCACCAATCCAAAAGAACCTATGCACCCCAATGCTCATAGCAGCACAATTTACAATAGCCAATTGCTGGAAGCAACCTAGGTGCCCATCAGTAAATGAATGGATCAAAAAAATATGGTACATTTACACAATGGAATTCTATGTAGCAGAAAGAAAGAAGGAGCTTATACCCTTTGCAACAGTATGGATGGAACTGGAGATCATTATGCTAAGTTGAATAAGCCAGGCAGTGAGGGACAAATACCATATGATCTCACCTTTAACTGGAACATAATCAGCAAAAGAATAAAGCAAACAAAATATAACCAGAGACATTGAAATTAAGGACAATCTTACAATAGCCAGAGGGGAAGGGGCAGTGGGAAGAAGGGTTTTCAGGAACAACTATAAAGGACACATGGACAAAACCAAGGGGGAGGGTGGAAGCAAGGGAGGGAGGTGGGTTTGACTGGGGTAAAAGGGGAGTGGTGGGGAGAAAATGCAGACAACTGTAATTGAACAACAACAAAGTAATTAAAAATAAATAATTTAAAAAATGGCAGAATTCAAAGACAAAGAGAGAATCCTAAAGGTAGCAAGAGAGAAACAGAAAGTAACATACAAGGGAGACCTGATAAGACTAGTAGCTCAATTCTCAATGTAAACAATACAAACCACAAAGGAACGGCAAGAAATATTCTTAGTAATGAAAAACAAACACCTAAAACTGAGACTACTCTACCCAGCAAGACTCTCAACTAAAATAGAAGGTGAAATAAGGAGCTCCGCAGACAAAAGAAAGCTCAAAGAACACAACTCAACCAAATCAGCATTGCAAGATACGCTAAATGGACTGCTTTAAGAACAGGAAGAAAAACAGTGAGAGACAGAGGAATGCAGGTAATGGCAATGAATAAGTACTTATCAATAATAACCTTATGTGAATGGATTAAATTCTCCAATCAAAAGAATGGGTAAGAAAACATGACCTGCACATATGCTACCTACAAGAGACCCACATCAGACCAAAAGACCTACACAGACTGAAATTGAAGGGTTAGAAAAAATATTTCAAGCAAACGGACAGGAAAAAAAAATGCCTAGGTAGCAATACCTATATCAGACAAAATAGACTTCAAAACAAAAGTCATAAAAAACAGGCACAGAAAGAAACTTCAAAATACTGAAGGGAATACTTATGTCCATCAGGAAGATATAAATATTGTAAACACATATGTATTCAACATAGGAACAACCAACTATATAAAGAAATTTTTGGAGGTCTTCATCAAAGATATAGACAGCAACACAAATGCAGTAAGGAATTTTAAAACCCCACTCTCAACAATGGAGAGATCTTCCAAACAAAATACCGTAAGGGTATTGTGCAACAGAATGACACATTAGATCAAATGGACATAACTGAGATTTTACATATATATCCTTTCATCCCAAAGAAGCAAAATGCACATGGAATATACTCAAACATAGACCACATGACAGGACACAAATCAAACCTCAACAAATTCAAGAAAATTGAAATTAGATCAAGCATTTTCTTGAACCACAAAAGCCTGAAACTAAAAACCAACCTCAAGGAAAAAATTCAAAAATCTTCAAACTCATGGGGACTGAATAGCGTGCTATTAAACAATGAATGGGTTAATAATGAAATCAAGGAAGAAATCAAAAAGTTTCTAGAAACAAGTGAAAATGAACACACAACAGTCCAAAACTTATGGAACACAGCAAATACATTCTTGAAAGGGAAGTTCATAGTGATACAGGCCTTCCTAAAAAAGATAGAAATATTTCAAATAAATAACCTAACCCTACATCTACAAGAACTGGAACAACAACAACAACAAAGCCCAGAGTGAGTACAAGGAAGAAAATAATCAAGATCAGAACAAAATTAAATGACATAGACACTAGAAGAACAATTCAAAGGACTGATAAATCCAGGAGCTGGTTCTTTGAAAAGATAAACAAAATTGACATGACTTTAAGCAAACTCATCAAGAAAAAATGAGAGTAGACCCAAATAAATAAAATCAGAAGTGAAAGAGGAGTAACCACAATTGATACTACAAAAATACAAAGGATTGTAAGAATTTACTAAGAACAACTATATGCCAAGAAATTAGAAAACCTAGGTGAAATGGAGAAATTGCTAGAAAAATATAATCTTCCAAAACTAAATGAAGAAGCAGAAAGCCTGAACAGACCAATAACAGCTGCTGAAATCGAAGCAGTAATAAAAAAAATAAATTAAAAAGAAAACCTGTCAGCACACAGAAGCCCTGGACTGTATGGTTTCACAGGGAAATTTTACAAAACATTTAAGGAAGAGCTAACTCCTATCTTTCTCAGATTATTACAAAAAAATCCAAGAAAAGGGAAGACTACCAAATTCTTTTTATCAGGCCAGCATCCTCCTAATTTCCAAACCAGACAAAGAGACAGCAAAGAAAGAAAACTACAGTCCAATATTGGTGATGAACGTAGATGCTAAAATCCTCAACAAAATATTGGCAAACCGCATCCAGGAATACTTCAAAAGGATCATATACCATGATCAAGTCAGATTCATCCCAGGGATGCAAGGATGGTACAATATTCACAAATCAATAAATGTAATACATCACATAAACAAAAGAAAAGACAAATATCACATGATCATATCAATAGATGTGGGAAAAAAGCATTTGATAAGGTACAGCACCCATTTATGATGAAAACACTCAGCAAAGTAGAAATAGAGGGAGCATTCCTCAACATAATAAAGGCCATATGCAAGAGGCCTACAGCTAACATCATACTCAATGGGTAAAAACTAAAACCTTTCACACTAAGATCAGGAACAAGACAAGGATGTTCACTTTCACCACTCCTGTTCAACATAGTATTGGAAGTCCTAGCCATAGAGCCATAGCAATCAGACAAAAAGAAAAAAATGGAAGGCATACATCCTTGGTTGATGTGACCCAGTGGATTGAGCATCCACCTGCGGAGCAAAGGGTTACCAGTTCAATACCAGTCTCAGGCACATGCCAGGGTTGCGGGCCATGTCTCTAGTAGGGGGTACATGAAAGACAACTAAATATTGATGTTTCTCTCTTTCTTTCTCCCTCCATTCCCCTTTCTAACAATAAATTTAAAAAAACTTTAGGGAAAAAGAAATGAAGGTCATACAAATGGGAAACAAGGAAGTAAAACTGTCATTGTTTGCAGATGACATAATAGTGTACGTAGAAAACACTACAGACTCCACCAAAAAACTATCCAACCTAATAAGTGAATTTCGCAAATCAGCAGGATATAAAGTCAGCATTCAGAAATCTAAGGAATTTTGGTACATCAACAATGAAATATCAGAAACAAATAAGGAAAAAATCCCATTTGCTACAGCAACAAAAAAAATAAAGTACCTAGGAATAAACCTAACCAAGGAGGCAAAAGACCTGTACTCAGAAAAGTAAACAACACGAAGTAGAAATTAAGGAAGACACAAATAAATGGAAGCACATATCATGTTCATGGATTGGAAGAATTAACATCATCAAAATGTCCATACTACCCCAAACAATTTATAGATTCAATGCAGTCCTTATTAAAATAACAATGACATATTTCACAGATATAGAAAAAACATTTCAAAAATTTATATGGAGCCATAAACAACTTCAAATAGCCACCACAATTTTGAGAAAGAAGAGTAAAGCAGGAGGGATCACAATGCCTGACACTAAACTATACTACAAGGCCACCATAATCAAAACAGTCTGGTACTGGCATAAGGACAGACACATAGATCAATGGAAGAGAATAGTGAGCCCAGAAATAAACCCAAATTTCTATGGCCAATTAGCATTTGACAAGGGGGGGAAGAAGCATAAAATGGAGTAAAAATAGCCTCTTCAATAAGTGGTGTTTGGAGACTTGGACAGCTACATGTGAGAAAAGGAACATCAACCACCAACTTACACCAGACACAAAAATAAATTCAAGGTGGATTAAGGCCTTCAATATAATTCTCGACACCATAAAAGTCCAAGAGGAGAACATAGGCGGGAAAATCACAGATATTTCACGCAGCAATATTTTCACCAATATGTCCCCTAGAGCAAGGGACATAAAGGAAAGAATAAACAAATGGGACTTCATCAAAACAAAAAGCTTTTGCACAGCCAAAGAAATCATTAGCAAAATGAACAGGGAACCAACCGTGTGTGAAAATATATTTGCAAATGATATCTTGGACAAGGGTTTGATCTCCAAAATATATAAAGAAATCACATGACTCCACTCCAGAAAGACAAAAAACCCAATTAAAAATGGGCAGAGGACCTGAACAGACACTTCTCCAAGCAGGACATACAGAGGGCTCAGAGACATATGAAAAGATGCTCAGCATCACTAACTATCAGAGAGATGCAAATTAAAACCACAATGAGATACCACTTCACACTGGTCAGAATGGCCATCATAACCAAATCAACAAGCAAGTGCTGGCAAGGTTGTGGAGTGAAAAGAACCCTCGTGCACTTTTTGTTTGGAATGGAGACTGGTGCAGCCACTGTAGAAAACAGTGTGGAATTTCCTCAGAAAACTAAAAATGGAATTTCATTTTGACCTGGCAATTCCACTACTGGGGTTATACCCTGAGAATTCTGAAACACTAATTGAAAATAACCTATGTGCCCCAAATGTTCATAGCAGCCCAATTTACAATAGCCAAGAGTTGGAAGCAACCTAAGTGCCCATCAGGAAATGAGTGGATCAAAAAAACTGTGGTACATTTACACAATGGAATACTACACAGCAGAAAGAAAGAAGGAGCTCCTTCCTTTTGTGACACCATGGATGGAAGTGGAGAGCATTATGCTAAATGAAATAAGTCAGGTTGTAAAAGACAAATACCATATGATCTCACCTATAAGTGGAACCTAATGAACAAAATGAATAGGCAAGCAAAATATAACCAGATGTATTGAAATAAAAAACAAACTGACAGTAACCAGAGGGGAAGAGGGAGAGAGATAACGGGGGAAAGAAGGGAAAGGGTCATCAAGGATTATGTATAAAGGACCAATGGACAAAGCCAAACTGGGATAGGATGGAGGGCATTAGATGGAGGGGATGGGGAGTTGGTGAAAGTGATGGTGGGGAAATGGAGACAACTGTTTTTGAACACCAACAGTTTTATTCCAAAAAATTATAACATCATTTTATAAGCCAGGAAGAATCTTCCACTTGTTCCCTTTTGGTTCTTTGTATTCCTCAATTTCACATGCAGTTCTTTTGCATAAAATTTGAAGCTTTGTTCTCAAAGAACCATTGAATGTTATAGAGTTGTTGGGCTCCAGCTTTTCATCAGCTCCTGTACACTTATTTAGAATTTCTTCAATGTAAACACCATTTGGCTTAAATGGGTTTTTTCCTGTTTTGTTTTTTTAAAATTACATTTATTTCAGGATTCTTAGGGTAACAAACTAACAGTAACTGTAGGGTAGGGGAGAGGGGGATAACAAGCAAAGAAGCAGAAGTGTTATCAAGGAACATGTATAAAAGACCTATGGACAAAGACAATGGGGGATTGAATGTGGGGGGTGAGGGTGGTTAGGGTGGGGTAGAGTAATGGGGAGGAACTGAGGAATAGGGGAAATGGGGGAAGTTACTATTGCACAACAATAAAAAGTTAAATTTATTGGGATGACATTGGTTAATAGATTTCTATAGGGTTCAGCTACATGGTTCTATAGTACATCATCTGTATATTGTAGTTTGTGTTCACTACCCTAAGTTGCCTCCTTCCATCAACATTTATCCCCTCTTTACCTTCTCCTACCTTCCCTCACCCCCTTTCCCTCTGGTAATCTCCATACTGTTGTTTATGTCTATGAGGTTTTTTTCCTTGCTTAATCCCTTCTCCTTTTCCACCCAGCCTCAAACCCTCTTCCCTTCTGACAGCTGTTTGTTAGTTTATTTTGTTCATTAGATTCCACATATAGGTGAAATCACATGGTATTTATCTTTCTCTGACTGGCTTACTTCACTTAGCATAATATTCTCCATGCTGTCTCGAAGGATACTATTTCCTTTTTTTTTATTGCCAAGTGGTATTTCATTATATAAATGTACCACAGCTTTTTTTTTATCCACTCATCTACTGATGAGCATTTGGGTTGCCTCCAAATCTTGCCTATTATAAACAATGCTGCAATGTATATAGGGGTGCATATATTCTTTCAAATTGGTGTTTTGGTTTTCTGTGGATATATTCCCAAAAGTTGAGTTGCTGGGTTATAAGGCAATCCATTTTAAATTTTTTGAAGTAACTCCATACTGCTTTTCACATTGTGTGCATCCAGTAAAACCTCAGACATTTCTCATAGCTATATATTTTCTGATATATCTCTTCAGGAAAGGTAAACAAAAGAAAAATTAAACAAATTGGTCTGTATCAAAGTAAAAAGTTTTTGTACAGCAAAGGAAAACATCAACAAAATGAAAAGACAACCCCTGAATGGGAGTACACATTCCCCAACATATCTGATAAGGGCTTAATATCCACAATTTATAATAAATTTATACAACTCAGCACCAAAGAAAAAAACAATCCAATTAAGAAATTGGCAAAGGACCTGTATAGGCACTTCTTCAAACAGGACAAACAGATGACTAATAGATATATGAAAAAATGCTCAACATCACTAATCATCAGAGAAATGCAAGTTAAAACCACAGTGAGACATCACCTCACACCTGTCAGGATGGCTACCATCAATAAACAAATCAACAAATGTTGAGGAGGGTGTGGAGGAAAGGGAACCCGTCAGCTATGATGGTCGGAATGGGATTTTATTCTTATAAAAGCGAAGGTAACTTAAGTAATTTCAATATCGGTATCTTTGAAGCTTTGGAACCAGTGCCGGTATTTGTACAAATCCTTCTCACTATAAAAATTTCTTTTTGATTTGGCATTTGCTGCAGTGGAACCAGCACCCTGCTCAGCTGGAACCTGCTGCCTTGGCCTTCTGGTCCACTGCAAAACTTACTTGGCACAGGGTGGCCCTATGGCTGGCTCAAAGGGCTGCTGGGACTGCTTAGGCTGCTTGGTCTGCTCAGGCTGGGGCTCTGAATCTGTCTTCCAGGTGGAGTTGCAGTCCTCCACCATGGTGGGCTTTCCCAAACCAACCTTACCCAGTAGACTGTCTACTGAAGAAGTGGAAGGGGATCTGGGGGTTGCTGCGGGACTTCTTTGGGGCACTAGGACACTAAGACTCAGGCGTGGCCACAGCAAGGGGGCTGGGCAGCAACTTCGGATCACCTACCAAAGAACTGCCTAAGCAAGTTGAGCAGCAGACAGGCACACTACTTATTTTTTCAAGTGAAACCTTTATTAGGGTTTTAATGTATCAGCTGGAAGTCACGTGTGTTTATGTGAGTATATAAATGAAATCACAATATCGAATTTCAGCAGAAAAATTTTGGAGACAGACACAGCATGCCTTTTCCTTTTAAGGGTTATCTTCTTATGGTTTTATTTCTTAGGAGTCTCTTTAGCACTTCTATAGCAACCCTTCACCCAAGCAAATGAAAGAGTATAAAAGAACAGTGAGGGCTGTTAAAAATGGTATTCTGGAACATCATTCTGATTTCCCTTAGGGAACCATTTTGACATTTTATCATACTGTGCCCAGTAGTCTATGGAGATTTTACTTATATTTAAGACTTAAAGTCCGTAAAAATCAATTGTATTTTTTGTTGTATTTGCATTTATATAGATTCTTTAATATATTTTATATTATAGTTCTTTTACAGACCAATGAATTATATAATTTTATGGTAGGGGCTATAGCTAGCAAAATTGACAGCTCTTATTTACAAAAGGTTCTATTTTACACATTTCTGCATGTGTGAAGGAATATTGAAGATTATATAAAAGTGTAAATGTAGGGGAATTAATTAATACCTAGCAGCAGTTACAGCTTGGCCTTTCTATGTCAACAGTGATCAGAAAACACTCAGTAAATGGATATGAAGGGACTTTTATTAGCCCAGGCAAACAACCATTGATACATCACATCAATTATGATCACATCAGTGCTCCTTTACATTGCAGAAGGATTGGCTTTTGGTCAGGACATATTTCTAGAGGTGGCAAACATTTATTCACAACTTAGACTTGGACTCTTGGCTATAGAAGGGATGTTTGAAAGCTATGTATCACTAAACAGGATTACAGCAATCATTATAGAATCTTGTCTACTCTTCATGACTATTTTCACAGCAGACAATTGGGAAGATTTTCCATGTGTTTGTAAGAATACACAGATTGTGTAATTATCAAATGAGAAAACTAATGGATTGAGGTGAGAGAACAAAGAGACAATCTAAGGAAAATGTAATTTATTCCATAAATTAGGAGTTTTACTATTTTCTGAATTCAATTCCCTCTCAATGTTCATGTTTTAAAAAATATTACATGCCTTAATGTGTCAGTATATTAACTATATGGAGCCCTTCTTGTCTTCATACTGGGGGTTCTCTTATGCTTTGAAAAAAAAGATGTTGATCTTCTTTCATATAACTTAAATTCAATAAAAATACACCCAAGGACTGCTATGAAAACTTTTAACTGATACTATTAATTGTGGACCTTTGGGTTGTATATGAAGTAAAAACTTACTAGTTCATATGTACATATCAACCCTTTACAAATAATCAGAAAATCCTAGAATTGAATGAGCTCTTTATATAACACTTATCCTGGAATTAAGAATCTAAAGGTTGCCCTGGCCAGTGTGGCTGAGTTGGTTAAAGCGCAGGTTTGATTTCTGGTCAGGCACTTGCCTAAGTTGCTGGTTGGGCCTCCGGTTAGGGTGCATATGAGAGGTAACAAATCGATGTTTCTCTCTCACATCAATGTTTCTCTCCTTCCCTTCCCCAGTCTCTCTAAAACCAATAAACACATCCACAGGTCAGGATAAGTTTTTTTTTAAAACCTGAAGGTTAAAAGTTTCTTGCCATAGAGTGAGTGTGTCCCCACAAAATTAATTTGTTGAAACTCAGTTCCCAGTGTGATTGAATTTGGAGGTGAGGCCTTTGGGAGATGATGAAATCATGAGGGCAGAACCTTCAGGAGTGGAATTAGTGCCCTTATAAAAGAGACCTCAGAGACATCCCTTTTCCCTTCTGCCCTGTGAGGAGAGCAAAAAGATAACCAACTATAAACCAGGAAACTGGTGCCAGACATCATACCTGCTGGCTCCTTGATCTTGGACTTCCATTTAGTTATCCTCATGGTTCTTGTGTCTGGATCATCATTAGAATCCATCTGAGGAGCTTTACAAAACAGATTGCTAGTCCCAGACCAAACCTACTGAATCAAATTTTTCCAGGAGCAGTGAATTTTTTCCAGTACTTCTAGGGGATTCTTATGACAAGCCAGATTTGAGAATCATGGATTTGGACAAAAGCTAACCAACTTTGGTGGAGTTTTACCTCACGGTTTATTGAGAAATGGGGATTCCACTAGGTCCATAGATAATATGCATTTTGAATTAATTATGCTGTCATGACATAATTTTAGATGACTTCACCTTGCAAAACAAAAATATAGGCTCTAGTTTGACTCATCTTAGAAACTTCCATTTAGCCTTGTTCCTTTTTTTAAATCAGCTATTCAAAATGTTAAAGGGTTATATTTAATTATCCCCCAAACAGTTTTGCTCTATACTAACTAGCCCCTTAAAATCTTATAGGTCCTATATTCTAACTCTTTAATGACTTTTGCTTTCCTCAGGAATCTAGTTTCTCTAAACATAGAGATATAGCAGCAATAGCACACCAACTCTGAGAAATACAAAGTTGACTAATAACTAGTCTTGCTAGAAGAGCCATTTCTAATGTCAAGAAATTAAACTTAGCTGTTTCAGTTTTGGTTGACCATTAGAGTAGATAATTAACAGTACATAAGCATTTCTATAGTCAATCCAAAGTTTATGAAATCAGATCTTCATATCTTTTTTGTTTTTAAGATAGCATCTAAGCACATAGATAAACATAAACATATGCACAGTTGTCTGAGTGTTAATTGGACCACTGCGATCAGAAATAGTTGATTTGACATAACACTGACAATATTGCATTACCTAGTTTCTAACAACTAAAATAAGATCCTTGAACTAATCACAAGCTCCTCTCACAAAGAAAAATAATGAATTTAAGCTAATTGGATGAACTTATCTAATATGCTGAAATCTGAACCAAGCCTTCCTTTTTATCTGCTTTTTTTAACCTAAATCAACAAATAACCAGCTGAGATATCAATACAGAGTAAAACTGAAATATCAAAACATTTGCCACACTGATTATGAATTGGCTGAAACCTTCATTTAATTCCTTAGTTCAAACTGCCAAATGTGGATATAGCTATATTTTGTCTTGTTCAGTAGACAAGTTGATTCTCAGGGGGAGCAGGAATAGAAGCTCTTAATCAAAACCCAGCTAGCTTCATCTAGTTAACTCTGGTAAATTAAAACTAATTCCTCCTGAATATTTTCTGTTGGATTAATCTATATGTTTACTATTTGTTCTGAGTACATACAGAGAGACATACCCATGATTTCAACTGCATTCACTATTGTGTAATACCATTTAATTTATGAATTTCTTGTTAATTTACCTGAGCATTGTCTTTTACTTTATGGCAACACACCATACCTGTTTTAGAGAGTTTCCTAATAAGAAAACATTATGTGGAACTATATTTAAATAAACTCAGTTGCTTGATCCCTTGATATTTGCTGATTGAGGTTCAATATAAAATACTTTCAGTCTCAAGTGGCAATAAGCATCAAAATTTCCATTGTAAAACTGTTCTGGATTGCATGTGTGTGTTCCTAACACCTTATTTCTGTACAATCATTTTACCTTTTCAGTGCAGTTTCACATCCATTATTCTATTTAATCTCCATATTTTAAATTAAATATATTCACATATTACATATTTAAAATTCCCCCACCATCAAAGCAATAGAGCTTACTCAGATATTTAAATAACAAATATTTGCTATTAAAACTGATAAGAATTACTTCATGTTTTCTTTATGTTGCCCTCTTCTGTCTATCTTATTTTTTTAAAGATTTTATTTATTTGTAGAGAGAGGGGAAGGGAGGAAGAAATAGAGGAAGAGAAACATCAATGTGTGGTTGCCTGTCACTCATTCTCTACTAGAGACCTGGTCCACAACTCAGGCGTGTGCCTGAGACTGGATATCAAACCAGTTTTTTTATTGAATCAGTAAAACTCAACCAGCAGAGGTTGAGTTTTACTGATTTTTCCAATGTTAGCATTGATCTCAGTGTTGAACATGTACTATATGTTTGCTGTTTCATGTAACTCCCTGTTTTAAATCCCTTTGCTCAGCAGGCCAGGGCTCAGTCCACTGAGCCACACCAACCAGGGCTGTTTATCTTTTTAATGGGGCTTATACTTGTCAGTTTTGCTCCCATGTCATCATTTAATATTTAAGTTCCTATTATGTCCAAGAGCCCTTGCTAGATGCTAAGAAGAATACAAAAAGCAGTAAAATATGTTTTGGCCTCAAGGTATTTGCATTCTAAAAGGAAAGTAAATATATACTATTCTAAGTATAATTGACTTTCCTCACGTTTTAAATTTAGTCCCACCATGGTCCTGATTTTATGTCTGTCTTTCCTGTTTGCCAATGAATTACCTAAAGGCAGAGGTTGAGTTTTACTGATTTTTCCAATGTTAGCATTGATCTCAGTGTTGAACATGTACTATATGTTTGCTGCTTCATGTAACTTCCTGTTTTAAATCCTTTAATTTCTCCTTATTGCCTTAAAGATAGAATACAACCCCTCAGCATGTTAGGTAAGCCTTTTGTGATTTAAGTCTACACTGTCCTGTGTGATAGCCACTGCCAAATATTTTGAGCACTTGAAATGTAACTAGTATGAACTGAGATGTACTTAAAAGTAAAATACACATTAGATTTCAATGACTTAGTAAGAAAGCAATGATGTAAAAGCTCTCATCAATAATTATTATTTTGATTACATGTTGAAATGACATTTCAGTCATATTAAGGTAAATACAGTTTGGTAAAATCAATTTCACCTTGTTTTTGCTTTTTAAAATATGGTTAATAGAAAACTTTAAATTACATACATGACTTATATTTATGACTCATATTTTTGATGACAGAGATGCTCAAGCCCCCTTCCCACCTCATATCCCTTAATTTCCACATCCACCTTTTTTCCACTCTTAAAAAGTCTCTGTGCTGTCTTCCAAAACACATGCTAAACTCTCACTTCAATATTTTGCAGCTTTGCCTGGCATACTGGCTCTTAGCACAGTCCCTGGAAAAAGCTAACTCACTGCACTCCACCTTAGACCACTCCCTCCCAAGACCTATTTTAGATGTCCTGTGTCTGTAATACCATATGATCCTGCATAAAGCTTTATCTAAGACTCACACACTGTATTGTACTACTTGGTTTACTTTTGCCACTTTTTTTGTAGATTTTATTTATTTGTTTTTAGAGAGAGGGGAAGGGAAGGAGAAAGAGAGGGAGAGAAACATCAATGTGTGGTTGCCTCTTACACGGCCCCTACTGGGGACCTGGCCCACAACCCAGATATGTATCCTGACTGGCAATCAAACTGGTGACCCTTTGGTTCTCAGGCCCATGCTCAATTCACTGAGCTACACCAGCCAAGGCTACTTTTGCCTCTTTTAAAACTGGAACTGAGCCTTTCTGACTCTCCTGCATTAAACACAGTTTCTGGTTTAGAATATCTTTTAATTTTTGTTGAGTGAATACAAGAAGGACCTAGTTCAAAAGCAAATTTAAAGGGAAACTTTTAGATCTTTTTTCTTTGAATATGGACAATAACTTTAACTCAAACATACCATCCGAGACACTCCTTCCCCTTCACCCTCTTACCAAGTCAAAATGAAGTCCATAATCAACCAAAAATCCTTCCACTCTTCCCCCAGAAATGAACAAATAAAAATACCAACCCCCCAATAGAAACCATTACAGAGTTTCATGTAAAACTATTAAACATTTATTTTTAAAAGGTTAACTTTCATAAAACAAAAAACAAAAAACTCAGTGTTATCTGGTCATCAATCTAATGTCAGAAGGTCATGGGAAAATAACTGCCTCTTATAAACAGCTGGGAAAAGCTGTGGAAGAAAGTGACATGCCCTGGCTGGTGTGGCTCAGTGGATTGAACATAGGAGTGGGAACCAAAGGGTCACAGGTTTGATTCTCAGTCAAGGCACATGCCTGGGTTTTGGGCCAGGTCCCCTGTAGGGAGCGCACAAAAGGCAACTACACATTGATGTTCCTCCTCCTTTTTTTCTCCCTCCCTTCCCCTCTCTCAAAATAAATTAAAAAAATATTTTTAAAAAGGAAAGTGACAATGTCTTCTCAAAACAATCATTAATTCATTTTTTATCAAAAACTTAACTTTTCACTTGAAGACAGGGTGTTTCTGCAACAGTGGCTTCCTCTTTCGTACTCAGAAAGGTCGATAAAGTCTCTGGTAACCACTACCAAAAGCAGCCACCTGGTTTAGTTGCACATTGTAAATAGCAAATGCAGTTCCGATGGTTGAGTCTCATGGTTACATACAACAACATACTTTCCACCACCATAGCTATTAAAAACTGGCTGGTTATTGTAGGCATCACAGAAATGGCCATACAATTTGATCAGCAAAATTAAAGCCTTGGTTGCAGGCTGAGATGGAAATGGAAACAAGTATCATAAAAGGGTTCCTGACATCTCTGATTGTCCCACAAACATTTTGGTTGACTCCACAAGCATTTGGACTTGTGAGGAACTCTCCTCCTTCCCAGTGATTGCCTAGCCTGGGAAAGGGAACATCTCCACCTCCCTTCAGTTGTGGCTTTCAACTTTCATTGTCGATGGCAATTTTAGCTTCACACCACCTGGAGCCAATAAGATGATATCTGGTTTCTAACAGCCTCCTCACTGGGGTGTCATCAGTAGAGGTAATAAAAGAAAAACCTCATCTATTTGTTCTTGGACAAACTGGCAGCTCAATATTATCAATCAATCCAAATGACCCAAAGTACTCTCTGCTTTTTTCTTCAAACGCCTTAGGGTTCACCCCACCCACGAAAACCTTTTTCAGAGGGAATTTTAATTCCAAGGTTTGAGCCCTTGTAAGTTCCAATTTCCTGCCATCCACTTTGTGCTATTTGACTTGGAGCACCTTGTCAACGGCAGCACTGTCTTTGAAAAGCACAAACCTGAACCCTCTGAATACTCCTGCTTCTGAGTGGGTTTCAATAGTAAAATGGATAATCTCACCATATTGGGGCAAATATTCAAAAAGAGCTTCCTTACTGCTTTTACAAGAGAGTCCCCCAATGAATATTTTGCTGGCCATATGCTGAACCTTGCTGGTCTCTATTCTGAAGTTTTAAAGGGAGTTTTACATTGAGTTTGCTCATCACATAGCTGAGGCAGGCCATTTTCTTGAGGTTGACAGCTTTGGGGCTTTCTGGGAAAACCCGTGCTTGATCCTTAACTGTTAGAGAGGGGACAGCATGGCAATAAATGCTGGGGGGGATGCAAAAGAGATGTAATGACGTGAGACCAAGGGAGTGAGTGATTGGAAGTTTTGAAATGAGCAGTCAGGAAAATTCATGGTTTTATCAAAGCCATGACTGCCACACAGAAGTTGGCTTGTCATCAGGCATTTATTTATTATACTATCCTTAACATGTTAGTCCTCCACAAAAGGAAAATTTGCTGAGAGCACAAGCACCTTGCTCTCTTCAGGTAGTAGCTCTCTCAAATTTGGTTAAACTATTTTTTTTTGTCTTTCAGATGGACATTGCCTGTGTAAGTGATCACTTTTTCATTGCCTTCTTTAGATAATTTCTTATTCCATTGCTGTATTTGGGGGCAGAGTTGGGAAAAGAGTTGGAAAGGACATAGAATAGAAAGTAGATTACAGGAAAAGCAACTTCCTATGCTAAAACATTTTAAATAATAGCAATGTTGAGATAGAATTTACATACCATACAATTTGACATTCTGAAGTTTTTCACATATTTACAGAATTATGTGATTGCCAAACGTAATCACCACCATTTCATTTTATAAACCATTTGTCTCCCCCTCAAAAGAATTTTTTTTACCTCATTAATCAGTCACTCCTCATTTTCCCCTCAATCTTCCCAAATCAGATAATCTGTGGCCTTTTTTGTCTGGCTTCTTTCACTTCAACCATTGATTCCTAGATTCTTCCATGTCATGCCATGTTTCAGTATTCCATTCATTTTTTATAGGTGAATAGTATTCCATTGCATTGATATATCACATTTTGAATATCCATTTCTCTAAAATAACATTTGAAAGTGTTGATGCTCTGATAGTATTCCACATCTGTGTCATAGTTAAAATAAGTACAAGGGATTCTTTTCTGGAAGTCATTTGCATTTCTGAATTCTGGCACCATCCATCAGTGCACTTAGGATTCATCACAATTGTCCAGTCTATTGAGATGTTATTTAATATTAGCTTAACTGTTACTTACATATGAAGACCAAATGTCAGATTCTTCAGCTCAGTTTGGCTATTTCAAGGTGGGCACCCCTTAACCCCTATATTGTTCAAATGTCAACTGGATTAGCTTTTAGGGGGAAGTGCTGTTATTCTTCTACAGCACATTCTCCCAGGCTCTGTATATATTATACTTGCAACTGAATAGTATTCTAGTGCATCAATTTCTGCAATTACTCATTTCTTTAAAAAAATCCTACTGTTAATAATAATGCCTATTTATTCTGTCTGCAAACGTATACTCACCATCATTGGGAGATAAGTAAAATGAAACTGTTTTAAAAATACCCTCAGTGAAATAAAATCATACAGAAACTGAATCATTTAACAACAAAGGTAAAGCAAAACCTTTAGGGAAAAAAACTCTGACTCACACTTTAATCATAAGCTATTTGAAACCACAGCTGCTCCCACATTTTAGATGCTATTCCACATCCTCGTGTTTTTGTTCATTAAGAACATTCTTCCCCAAATGCCTTTATTGTCTCCTCAGCCAGAGACTGTTCCCATTCCAGCTGCCTAACCCTTATAGCCTCTTCTAAGAGCCTCACCTCTGTAAAACGATCACACGTTTTTATACATCTTTATCAAGGAGCTTATAAATACATTGGTCAGTGAACCTCTCATTGGACCGGCACTGTGCCATACTTAACTTAAAGGTCTCAACATAGGATAATACATATAATACTTAGCACAATAAAAAAGAAAAAAAGGAACTCATTAAGTATTTACTGAAATAAGCTAAGCACTGGAGTTCTGAGGGACACAATTTTAAAAATCATTGGTCTAACTGCACTGTGAGTAGATAATCCAGCCGCAGATTATGTCCTGAATGCTGATCTGTCACAAATTTGAAGATATGACCTATCATTCCTATGAAAGAGGCTGAAAGTTAGAAATTTTCTTATTTCTGGGTCATTTTTAAATCAACTGAGATAACCACAGAGTAGCCAGAGTTCCCTTCAGCTCCTGCTTTCACTAGAATGAAAATCTTAGAGTAATTATACCATCTGTGTATTTCTAAACTAATGAGGCACCTTAATGACTAGTTATTTACCTGTGGCTATCATTAGGCCATGGCTGAAGTCATAGTTTTGACCCCTGTGTGGGCTGCTTAGCTTTACTTGATTATATGACTGTACACTACACGCATTATCCCAGTTCTGGGCATTGCAAATGCTTGTCCCCTAGTCACAAGGGACCACTGGGTCTGAGCATATCAATGAATCAGTGAAAAGACTATCTTCACTTGTGTATACAAAATTCAAAGAATTTAACCTACTGATCTTGGGTCAGTGGTGTCATCTTGGTACCTAAAAGACAACAAATTATTGCAATAATTACTTTTGAGGCAGTTAAAGGGAACATTTTTAAAAAGGTTATATCTACTCTTGGATCCCTAATAAAAATAATTACGCTCACTGAGGTACTTTCCTCCCACACACATGCTTCAAAATCTTTAACTGTTTCAAATGTTTTCGAAGTAACTCCTTTTCACTTTAGTGTATGAAGAAATTAAGTGCTATTAGCTTTAGTTTTCCATGTTGATGTTGCCACAGAACATTTTTTTCTTATTTATTTTTTAATTATCTTATTATTGCTCAAGTACAGTTGTTTCATTTACACCCCACCACTCCCCCTCACTCCAGCCATTCCCACCTTCCTCTCCTGATTCCACCCCGCCTTGGTTTTGTCCATGTGTCCCTTATACTTGTTCCTGAAAACCTTTCCCCCAATTCCCCCATTATCCCTACACACTTCCTCTATGGTTACTGTCAGATTATTCTTAATTTCAATGACTCCAGTTATATTTTACTTGCTTGTTCATTTTGTTCATTAGATTCCACTTATAGGTGAGATCATATGGTATTTGTCTTTTACAACCTGACTTATTTCATTTAGCATAATGCTCTCCACTTCCATCCATGGTGTCACAAAAGGAAGGAGCTCCTTCTTTCTTTCTGCTGTGTAGCATTTCATTGTGTAAATGTACCACAGTTTTTTTGATCCACTCATTTCCTGAAGGGCACTTAGGTTGCTTCCAACTCTTGGCTATTGTAAATTGGGCTGCTATGAACATTGGGGCACATAGGTTATTTTCAATTAGTGTTTCAGAATTCTCAGGGTATAACCCCAGTAGTGGAATTGCCAGGTCAAAATGAAATTCCATTTTTAGTTTTCTGAGGAAATTCCACACTGTTTTCTACAGTGGCTGCACCAGTCTCCATTCCAAACAAAAGTGCACGAGGGTTCTTTTCACTCCACAACCTTGCCAGCACTTGCTTGTTGATTTGGTTATGATGGCCATTCTGACCAGTGTGAAGTGGTATCTCATTGTGGTTTTAATTTGCATCTCTCTGATAGTTAGTGATGCTGAGCATCTTTACATATGTCTCTGAGCCCTCTGTATGTCCTGCTTGGAGAAGTGTCTGTTCAGGTCCTCTGCCCATTTTTAATTGGGTTTTTTGTCTTCCTGGAGTGGAGTCATGTGATTTCTTTATATATTTTGGAGATCAAACCCTTGTCCAAGATATCATTTGCAAATATATTTTCACACACGGTTGGTTCCCTGTTCATTTTGCTAATGATTTCTTTGGCTGTGCAAAAGCTTTTTGTTTTGATGAAGTCCCATTTGTTTATTCTTTCCTTTATGTCCCTTGCTCTAGGGGACATATTGGTGAAAATATTGCTGCGTGAAATATCTGTGATTTTCCCGCCTATGTTCTCCTCTTGGACTTTTATGGTGTCGAGAATTATATTGAAGGCCTTAATCCACCTTGAATTTATTTTTGTGTCTGGTGTAAGTTGGTGGTTGATGTTCCTTTTCTCACATGTAGCTGTCCAAGTCTCCAAACACCACTTATTGAAGAGGCTATTTTTACTCCATTTTATGCTTCTTCCCCCTTGTCAAATGCTAATTGGCCATAGAAACTTGGGTTTATTTCTGGGCTCACTATTCTCTTCCATTGATCTATGTGTCTGTCCTTATGCCAGTACCAGACTGTTTTGATTATGGTGGCCTTGTAGTATAGTTTAGTGTCAGGCATTGTGATCCCTCCTGCTTTACTCTTCTTTCTCAAAATTGTGGTGGCTATTTGAAGTTGTTTATGGCTCCATATAAATTTTTGAAATGTTTTTTCTATATCTGTGAAATATGTCATTGTTATTTTAATAAGGACTGCATTGAATCTATAAATTGTTTGGGGTAGTATGGACATTTTGATGATGTTAATTCTTCCAATCCATGAACATGATATGTGCTTCCATTTATTTGTGTCTTCCTTAATTTCTACTTCGTGTTGTTTACTTTTCTGAGTACAGGTCTTTTGCCTCCTTGGTTAGGTTTATTCCTAGGTACTTTATTTTTTTTGTTGCTGTAGCAAATGGGATTTTTTCCTTATTTGTTTCTGATATTTCATTGTTGCTGTACCAAAATTCCTTAGATTTCTGAATGCTGACTTTATATCCTGCTGATTTGCGAAATTCACTTATTAGGTTGGATAGTTTTTTGGTGGAGTCTGTAGTGTTTTCTACGTACACTATCATGTCATCTGCAAACAATGACAGTTTTGCTTCCTCCTTTGCAATTTAGATGCCTTTTATTTATTTTTCTTGTCTGATTGCTGTGGCTAGGACTTCCAATACTATGTTGAATAGGAGTGGTGAAAGTGGACATCCTTGTCTCGTTCCTGATGTTAATGTGAAAGCTTTTAGTTTTTGCCCATTGAGTATGATGTTAGCTGTAGGCCTCTTGCATATGGCCTTTATTATGTTGAGGAAATGCTCCCTCTATTTTCACTTTGCTAAGTGTTTCTTCACAAATGGGTGCTGTACCTTATCAAATGCTATTTTTCCACATCTATTGATATGATCATGTGATTTTTGTCTTCTCTTTTGTTTATGTGATGCATTACATTTATTGATTTGTGAATATTGTACCATCTTTGCATCCCTGGGATGAATCTGACTTGATCATGGTATATGATCTTTTTAATTCATTGCTGGATGTGGTTTCCCAATATTTTGTTGAGGATTTTAGCATACATGTTCATCACCAATATTGGCCTGAGGTTTTCTTTCTCTGTTATGTCTTTATCTTGTTTTGGGATTAGGATGATGCTGTCTTTATAGAAAGAGTTTGGGAGTTCTGTCTTCTTGGATTTTTTTTGGAATAGTCTGTGAAGGATAGGGGTTAGCTCTTCCTGAAATTTTTTGTAAAATTCTCCTCTGAACCCATCTGGTCCAGGGCTTTTGTGTGTCGGGACTTTTTTATTACTGCTTCAATTTTGTCAACTGTTATTGGTCTCTTGAGGCTTTCTGCTTCTTCATTCAGTTCTGGAAGGTTATATTTTTCTAGAAATTTGCCATTGCACCTAGGTTTTCACATTTCTTGGCATACAGTTCTTTGTAGAAATTTCTTACACTTTTGTATTTCTGGGATAGCAGTTGTAATCTTTCCTCTTTCATTTCTGATTGTGTTTAGTTTGGTCCTCTCTCTTGTTTTCTTGATAGTCTGCTGAAAGTTTTGCTGATCTTGTTTATGTTTTCAAAGAATCAGCTCCTGGATGTATTGTTCCTTAAGATTGTACTTTTAGTCTCCATGTCATTTATTTGTGCTCTGATCTAGGTTATTTCCTTTCCTCTACTTGCTCTGGACTGCCTTTGTTGTTATTCCTCCAGTCTTATATGTGTAGGGTTAGGTTGTTTATTTGAAGTGTTTCTATGCTTTTTAGGGAGGCCTGTATCACTATGAAGTTTCCTCTAAGGACTGACTTCGCTATGTCCCATAAATTTTGGACTGTGGTGAGTTCAATTTCATTTCTTGCCAGTGACTTTTTGATTTCTTCTTCGAACTCATTTTTGACCCATTCATTATTTAATAGCATGGCTTCAATCTCCATGAGTTTGAGTCTTTTTGGTTTTTTTCCCTGAGGTTCAGATCTAGTTTCAGTCCTTTGTGGTCAGAGAAAAAGCTTGGTATGATTTCGATTTCCTTGAATTTGTTGGGACTTGTTTTGTGTCCTATCATGTGGTCTATCTTTGAAAATATTCTATGTGCATTTGCAAAGAATGTGTACTTTGCTTCTTTGGGATGATCAGCTCTCTCTATCTATATAAATTTGATCCATTTGATCTAGGACATTGTTCAATGCTGCAATATTGTTGTTGATATTTTGTTTGGAAGATCTGTCCATTTTTGACAGTGGGATGTTAAAATCCCCTAGTATACTTGTGTTTCTGTCAATATATTTCTTGAAGTCCTCCAAGATTTTTTCTTATGTATTCGAGTGCTCCTATGTTGGGTGCATTCTACAATGTTTATGTCTTCTTGATGGATTCTTCCCTTGAGTATTATGAAATGACCTTCTGGGTCTTTTTTATGGTCCTCTTTTTGAAGTCTATGTTCTCTGATATGAGTATTGCTACCCCAGCTTTTTTCCCGGTCCACGTGTTGGGAATATTTGTTTCCAACTCTTCACCTTCAGTCTGTGTAGGTCTTTTGTACTGATGTGGGTATCTATTAGGCAGTGTATGTGTGGGTCATGATTTCGTATCCATTCAACTATTCTATGTCTTTTGATTGGAGCATTTAATACATTTATGTTTAAGGTTATTATTGATAGGTACTTATTCATTGCCATTTTTCTGCCTTCATAGCTGTGTTTCTCTCTTTCTCCCCCACCCTTTTCTTAAAGCAGTCTCTTTAGCATTTCCTGCAGGGAAGGTTTGGAGGAGATGTAGTGTTTTGGACTTCTTTTGTCTATGAAATTCTTTATTCAGCCTTCCATTTTAATTGAGAGCCTTGCTGGGTAGAACAGTCTCAGTTGCAGGCCATTGTTTTTCATTGCTTGGAGTATTTCTTGCCAATCCCTTCTGGCTTAGAGTGTTTCCATTGAGAAGTCAGCTGTTAGTCTTATTGTGCCTCCCTTCTATGTTACTTCTTGTTTCTCCCTTGATGCCTTTAAGATTTTCTCTGTTTCTTGGAATTTTGCCATTTTAATTATGATATGGCTTGAAGTAGGCCTCTTTGTGTTCCTTTTGATTGGGACTCTCTGTGTATCCTCAATTTGTGTGACTTTTTCTCTCCTCAAATTAGGGAAGTTTTCCATCATTTCTTTTCAAACAGGTTTTCTGTCTCTTACTCCTCTTCTTCTCCTTCTGGTATCCCTATTATATGAATTTTTCATTTCATGTTGTCTTGCAGTTGCCTTAACATATCTTTGTTCTTTCTGAATCTCTTTTCCTTTTCTTATTCTTTCTGGGTGTTTTTTTTTCTATCTTGTCCTCTAGCTCCCTGTTTTGATCCTCTGCTTCATTTCACCTGATTTTGACTCCTTCTATCACATTCTTCAATTCATAAATTGTATTCTTCGTTTCTTTTTCACTCTTGTTGATTGTTTCTATGTCCTTTTTCATGCTGATGCAGTTTGTAGTAAGTTCCTCCTAACTGCCCATATGTTTTGGGCAGCTCAAATTCTCACAGAGAATTCTCACTGAGCTCATTGAGCTTCCTTATAACCATTGTTTTGAACTCAATATCTGATAGTTGACTTGCTTCTATTTCATTTAGCATTCTTTCTGAGACTTCCTCCTTTCCTTTCATTTGGGGATTGTTTGTTTGTCTTCCCATTGTTTGTGAGGCTCTTCTTGGTAGCCTCTGCTTCTTAAATTTATCTACTCTGGCTCTCTGGGTTTGGGAACTTCTATGTTAGGAGACCTGTGAGGTTAAGTGGTGCAGTCTCCTTGATTCCCTAAACTTGCTGCTCTTGAGCTGTTGCTTATGTTGGCTGTATGGATATATATGGGTTTTGATTGTTTGGGGCATTTTCTTTGGTGGGTCTTTCTCTCCAGCTGGTTAACTGAGGGTCACTCCACCCACCACATCTTGTGTGCTGTTGTGCAGGTATGAACAGGTTGTGTTGAAGCTGGTTGTTCTGTCTGTCTGAGGTTTTGAGGCTTCTCTCACTACTGTTCACTTGTTTGTTCTGGATAATTTTTCCACCATTTAGTTGTAATTTCAGATTGGTCCTGGGCATAGGTTAGTGTGGATTCCACTCACTCCTTCACCATCTTCCTTTATTATCTGTTGGTGGTTCATTTGTTGGTGGTTTCTCTCTTCCAGAAGGTATACTGGTGTTCACAGCTCCCACCCACTCTTTTTTTTTTCAGTTGGAGGGGGAAGGCAAATGGATTAAGGCAGCAGAAGTGTATTTTATGGGATTTAAAGTACCAACCTGTAGAGAAGAGATAGGAGATCCTTTGGATAAGTATAGTGTTAACTGTGATATTTCACCCAACTAGTCACTTTTTAGAAAGAGCAGGAAAAGATAAGACCCTTGTTATTGGGAGGAAGGATTGTGAATTGAATCCAGAAAACAGTGAATTTGTGGGGGGTCAGATTATGAGATAGAGTGAGAGAAAAATATAGAAAATAAGTGTAGTATGTGAGAGAATAGAGTTAACCACAAGAGTAATAAAGTTCCAGAAGACAGTGAAATGGGCTAAGATCTGGGAGGGGTGCTGTATAGTGATTACAATTGTATGGAACAACAATTATTTACAATAATACTGGAACAACAATCATATGAATGAATTTATATGATCTGAATAACAAGAATAAGAAGCACACAACCTAGAGTAATGTGATATTGGAACACAAGTGAAGTGAAAGAAGGAAAATTGAAAGTACACTATAAAAGAGAGAACAAGGAAAACCAGTCAAACAATGCAATTAAACAAACAAATCAAATAAAAAAACTAAACAGAAAGAAGAGAAATAAAAATATATTAATAAAATAAAAGAAGTAAAATAATAATAATAATAATAATAATAATAAATATAAACAATAACATGCAAGTTCCATAAGATAGCAAAGTGAAATTTGTCTCAGTTTCTCAGTTGTTGGAATTAGCTTTGTGATCCCTCTTTCAGTCTGACTCTGGTCCTTTCACAGCTCCAGGTTTTATTGTCTCACTTGGGGGAAAAAAATAAAAAGAAAAAATATATATATAAAAAAAGCCCCCTGCTGACTTTAAACTGACCAAGTGAGTTCTGCTGTTCTTCCTGCAGCAGGGTGGGTGGGTTTCGCTTTTCTCCCTTCCTATGATTTTGGAAGGATGGGGGCCAAGCCTGGGCTGCACTCTTCACAGTTGCCCAGCCTCCGGCCCAGTTCCTCAGTTTGCTGCCAGCCCCCCCCGCCCCCCCCCATACCCTTCTGCTCCAGGGTGGTGCCTTCAGTCCACCAGTTGTGCTGTCCTTGAGGTGCACCAATTAGTGGAAACTTACATAGCACCCTCTCACT
Source organism: Phyllostomus hastatus (assembly GCF_019186645.2). Classification (NCBI taxonomy): domain Eukaryota; kingdom Metazoa; phylum Chordata; class Mammalia; order Chiroptera; family Phyllostomidae; genus Phyllostomus; species Phyllostomus hastatus. The sequence continues at coordinate 19,617,657 of NW_025334022.1, forward strand.
CTTTGCTGTTCTAGGTGCTAGGCACTCTCAAATTCTCTTCATGGTAACTCAGCTCCTCCACTGAGTTAAGTCTGTCTGGGGTCTGCTAACTCCCTGAGCCCTGCTGTTTTCCTCTGGGGAGGGTACTTCCTCCTTCCTCTTAGCAAGCCAGTCAAGCTGGACGGGGTGGGGGTGCAGACACGGTCATGGCATCAAGGGTGGGAGCACAGCCGAGGCTGAAGCAAAGATCAAGGCAGTGGTGGTGGGGGCGCAGCCTCTGTTATTGGGGTAGTGGGGGTGTGGGTGGGGATGGCCACTGAGGGAGAGTTCCCTAATCAGTCACCAAGAGCCTCTTTTTCAAACAAAATCCTCCTGTTCAAGCCTGCTGTTCCCAACAAGTGCCCAGCCTCTCACATAGGCCAACTTTCCAACCAGACCAGAGACTATCTGGGTCAGGGTCTGTCACAGACCAACTCTTCTCCCTTCTCCAGGTGTCACCCAACTCCCCAATTTCTCTGGTAATGACCCAGCCTGTGTCCACAGTCTGGGCAGGTGAACACCACCCCTGTGCATCTGCCAATTCATCTTTATTTCCCCTCAGTGACTTCAAGCATCCAGGTCCATCCTGGTGTCACTCTATCTTCCCTGTTTGGCAAAGGAGGGGGTCATTGACCTGGCTCTCTCCCAAGACTCCTGTGGTAGGCCTGGCAGGTGCTGGACCTGGGGCTGCAGCCACCTTGGTCCCCATGCTGGTCCCAGGGACCTTACCATACCAAAACAATCTCCTTACCATCTGTTTTTCAATGTCCTCTACAATTTTGGCCTCTAACATTCATATATGCTGGGATGCCATTGGCTGTTCACTCTGTTCCTCATAAGATCATCCAGGTGTTCCACCTGTGGTCAGGGGTTAGTGGACTCTACTCCCACCTACCTTGCTGCCATCGTCCAAGACCACCACAAGACTTAAGATATTTTTAAGTACTGAAATACTGTCATCCGATTCCTAATTTTAACTTTCCTTGTGGAGCAGTGCAGTAACAATAATTCTGACCAAAAATTTATTCTTATTCCATATTAAGTTAAAACATGTATAATATTGAACTAAAGCAACTGGAGATTTCTTTGTTGAGAAATGAATAAATTAATGAATGTTAGGTACACAGACAGGTACCAAAGGTATTTTACAAATGTGCAATGCCTGTAAAAATTAATACTGTAAATCAAAGACTAAATGGCACAGAAGTTAACAGTATAAAGTAAGGATTCGCTGCTTTGGAGTAGGGGGACGAAGTGCTGTAACACATGCAGAACATAATAATTTTTGTATCTTAGGGAACATGGCATACCTGATTTGGATTTGTTTTACTGTGATTTACACCATGCCTGCAGTATTTATAGCTCTTAATTTGATCATCCCTTAGACATTGGTATCTCATTTGTAATTATTGGAGAATGTGGAATAAGAGGAAGGATGACATATGCCTTTAGAATTAGTTGGCCTCTCTTATCATGGGACTCAACCTTGGCAGAAGGATGCTGAGGGATACATAAATCAGAAAGGTAGCATGGATGTATCTTGATTTGATATGCTGGCATAGACCTATCTCTGTGGTAATATGTTCTTTAATGCTCTGTTGAACTTGTTCTCTTTAGCGAAATGAAAATGTATGTGTTTGACATATTTGGTCTAGCTGGTTGTTTAATAAAATGAGATTTCCCTTACTCTTTTTCCTCTTCATTTTCCACAGAAACAGCCAGTGCCCATTACTTAAATTAAGTTTCAAGTGCTTGCAGATAGTTTGAAAAATGATCTATCCCTGGCTGGTGTGGCTCAGTGGATTGCATGCCAGCCTACAAACCAAAGGGTCACCAGTTCGATTCCCAGTCAGGCCACATGCTGGGATGTGGGCCAGCTCCCCAGAAAGGGACATACAAGAGGTAACCACACATGGATGTTTCTCTCCCTCTCTTTCTCCCTCCCTTCCCCTCTGTATAAAATTAAGTATATAAAAGCTTTTTAAAAAAGAAAGATGATCTAGGAAATACTATTCTCTACTAACTTTGAATGTATATAACTAGTAACCTAGCTGAATATAGTACATTGGAAATAGACAAAAATTAATTTGACATCAAAAGTTTTTTAAAGATTTTATTTATTTATTTTTAGAGAGAGGGAAATGGAAGGAGAAAGAGAGGGAGACAAACATCAATGTGTAGTTGCCTCTCATGTGCCCCAAACTTCAGACCTGGCCCACAACCCAGGCATGTGTCCAACTGGGAACGAACCAGTGACCCTTTGATTCGCACACCTGCGCTCAATCCACTTAGCTACATGAGCCAGGGAAGGACATCAAAAATTTTTAACAGCTAAGTCCTGCTGCTGGACATCTGCCTAGATGGGACTAATTTAAAAACTCTCTTTTGACAGAGAAGATGATGGTAAAGTAGGTGGGAGATGAGCCCACTTGGATGTGCACCTAACTAAGACACTTAGGACAAAGTGAACATCCAACAGATCTTAGTTGATATGAGGTTTGGAAGCCAAAGTGTTCACAGCACACTTCAAAATGGGGGAGTAAGACAGTAAGACCTAGAGCAGATAGAAAACCAGAGAGAGATCCCAAAGATGTCATAAGTCAGGCAGTGAGGGAAAAATACCATATGATCTCACCTTTAAGTGGAACATAATCAACAAAATTAAAAAGCAAACAAAATATAACCAGAGACATTGAAATTAAGAACAATCTAACAATAGCCAGAGGGGAAAGGGCAGGGGACAGTGGGAAGAAGGATTTTCAGGAACTACTTTAAAGGACACCTGGACAAAACCAAGGGGAAGGGAGGGAGGTGGGTTTGGAGGGGGTGGGAAAGGGGTGGGGAGAAAATACAGACAACTGTACTTGAACCTGTACTTGAACAACAATAAAATAATTTAAATAAAAAAAAGAAGTCGAACACCAACAGCTGAAATAAATTTCACTTTGTTCTTCACCAGAACTTGCAGGGGTTTTTTAATTTCTCCTTCTTTTTATTAATTTAGTTTTTTGTAAGTTTGTTTTTTATTTGCATTGTTATCTCGTTTTTTCTACTACTTTTCTTTTTTGCTGTATATCTTTTTTAATTTAAAAAAATTTTAAATACAAACAATATTTATTTTTTTCTTTTTTCCCTTTTTAAATTGCTGTTCAACTACAGTTGTCTCCATTTTGCCCCTACCACTCCCTCCCACCCCAGCTATCCCCACCTCACACCCCTGTGGCTTTGTCCATGTGTCCTTTATCCATGTTCCTCTGCAACATTTTCCCCGTTCCCCCACTGTTATCTGCTCCCACCTCCCTTCTGCTTACTGTCAGTTTGTTGTTTATTTCAATGTTTCTGGTTTTATTGAGCCTACTTGTTTGTTTTGTTGATTAGGTTCCACTTATTGGTGAGATCAAATATTATTTGTCTTTCACCGCCTGGCTTATTTCACTCAGCATAGAGCTGTCCAGTTCCATCCATGCTGTCACAAAGGGTAGGTGCACCTTCTTTCTTTCTGCTGTGTAGTATTCCATTGTGTAAATGTACCATTGTTTTTTTAAACTTTTTTATTATTGTTCAAGTATAGTTGTCTCCATTTTCCCCTCAATCCCAGCCATCATGATCATTCACCCCTGATCCCACCCTCCCTTGATTTTGTCCATGTGTCCTTTATAGATGGTCTTGAAAAACCATCCCCATTTCCCCCCCATTATCCCCTCCCACTTCCCATCTGCTTACTGTCACTTTGTTCTTAATTTCAATGCCTCTACTTATATTTTGCCTGCTTATTTGTTTTGTTGATTAGGTTCCACTTATTGGTGAGATCAGCTGGTATTTGTCTTTCACAGCCTAGCTTATCTAAATCAGAATAATGCTGTCCAGATTCACACATGCTGTCATGAAGGGTAGGAGCTCCTTCTTTCTTTCTGCTGTGTAGTATTCCATTGTGTAAATGTACCATAGTTTTTCAATCCACTCATTTACCTATGGGAACTTAGGCTGCTTCAGACACTTGGCAATTGTAAATTGTGCTCCTGTGAACACTGGGTGCATAGGTTTGTTTTCTTTGTTGTTTCAGGATTTGTAGGGTATAATCCCAGCAGTGGAATTGCTGGGTCAAAAGGCAGTTCCATTTTTAGTTTTCTGAGGAAATTCCATACTGTTTTCCACACAGGCTGCACCAGTCTGCATTCCCACCAACAGTACACTAGGGTACCATTTTCTCCACAATCTTGCCAGCACTTGTTTGTTGATTTGGTTATGATGATCATTCTGACCTGTGTGAAGTGGTAACTCATTGTGTTTTTAATTTGCATCTCTCAGGTGGCTAGTGATGCTGAGCATCCTTTCATATCTCTTTGGACCCTCTGTATGTCCTCCTTGGAAAACTGTGTAATCAGTACTTTTGCCCTTTTTTAATTGGATTGTTTGTCTTCCTGGAGTGGAAGTGTGTTAGTTCTTGGTATATATTTGAAGATCAAACTCTTGCCTGAGATATCATTTGAAAATTCATTTTTCTATAAGTTAGTTCGCTTTTCATTTTTACTGATGCTTTCTTTAGCCATGATGAAGCTTTTAATTTTGAGGAACTCTCACTTGTTTATCCTCTTGTTTATGTCCCTTGCTCTTGGGGACATATTAGTGAAGATATTGCTACCCAGAATATCTGAGATTTTCCTCCTTATGTTAAACTCTAGGAATTTTGTAGTGTTATGACTTACATTTAAATCTTTTATGCATCTTGAGTTTATTTTTGTATATGATTTAAGTTGGTGGTTGAGCTTCATTTTTTCACATGTAACTGTCCAGCTGTCCCAACACCATTTGTTGAAGAGGCTATTTTTACACCATTTTATACTTCTTCCCTCTTTGTTGAATATTAATTGACCATAGAGACTTGGGTTTATTTCTGGGCTCTCTATTCTGTTCCATTAATCTATGTGTCTGTTCTTATGGAAGGACTAGACTGTTTTGATTACTGCACCCTTGTAATGTAGTTTGATAACAGGTACTATGATCCCTCCTACTTTGTTCTTCTTTCTCAAAATTGCTGCAGATATTTGGAGTCCTGTATAAATTTTTTGAATGTAAATTTTTGATATGTTTGTTCTGTATCTGTGAAATATGACATTGGTACTTTAATAGGGATTGCATTGAATCTATAAATTGCTTTGGGTTGTATGGACATTTTGATGATATTAATTCTTCCAATCCATGAACAGGGTACATGCTTCCATTTGTTTGCATCCTCCTTAATTTCTTCTGTGTTGTGTAGTTTTGTGAGTATAGGCCTTTTACATAATTGGTTAAGTTTATTCCTAGTTACTTTACTTTTCTTGTTGCTAAATCAATGGGATTTTTTTCCTGATTTCTGTTTCTGATATTTCATTGTTGGTGTACAAAAACGCCTTTGATTTCTGAATATTGACTTTGTATCCTGCTGATTTGACAAATTCACTTATTAGCTCAAGTAGATTTTTGATGGAGTCTATAGGATTTTCTATGTACACATCATGTCATATGCAAACAATGACAGTTTGGCTTCTTCCTTCGCAATTTGGATGCCTTTTATTTCTTTTTCTTATCTGATTGCAGTAGCTGGGACTTCCAATACTATGTGGAATGGAATGGTGAATGTGAACATCTTTGTCTTGTTCCTGATGTTAGTGGGATAGATTTTGGGTTTTGCCCATTGAGTTTGATGTTGGGTATAGGTTTCTTGTATATGCCTTCATAATGTTGACGAATGTTCCCTCTATTCCCACATTGCTGAGTGTTTTTACTATAAATGGGTTCTGTTCATTTTCAAATGCTTTTTCCACATCTATTGATATGATCATGTGATTTTTGTCTTCTCTTTTGTTGATGCATTGTATTACATTTATTGATTTGCAAATATTGTACCATCCTTGCATCCCTTGGATGAATCCTACTTGATCATGGTATATGATCTTTTCAATGTATTGCTGGATGTGGTTTGCCAATATTTTGTTCAGGATTTTAGCATCTATGCTCACCAGCAATATTGGCCTGTGGTTTTCTTTCTTTGTAGTGTCTTTATTTGGTTTTAGGATGAGGATGATGCTGGCTTCATAAAAAAGTATATGAGACTTCCCTCTTCTTGGATTTTTTGGAATAACCTGAGAAGGATAGAGGTTAGCAATTGCTTAACTGTTTTTGTAAAATTCTCCTGTGAAACCATCCAGTCCAGGACTTTTGTGTGCTGGCAGGTTTTGGATTACTGCTTCAATTTCACCAACTGTTATTGGTCTGTTCAGGCTTCTGCTCCTTCTTTGTTCAGTTTTTTTTTCCTAGAAATTGGTCTATTTCATTCAAGTTTTCTAATTTCTTGGCATTTACTTGTTCATAATAATTTCTTACAATCTTTTGAATTTCTGTGGTATCAGTTGTAATCTCTCTTCTCTCATTTCTGATTTTACTTATTTGAGTCTTCCATCTTTTTTTCTTGATGAGTTTGCTTAATGACTTGTTGACGTTGTTTATCTTTTCAAAGAACCAGCTCCTGGATTTATTGATCCTTTGAATTCTTTTAGTCTCTATGCCATTTAATTCTGCTCCAACCTTCAAAATTTCCTTCCTTGTACCCTCTCTGGGCTTTTGTTGTTGTTGTCATTGTTGTTGTTCCAGTTTTTGTAGATTTAGGGTTAGGTTGTTTAGTTGAAATGTTTCAATCTTTTTAAGGTAGGTCTGTATTGCTATGAACTTCCCCCTCAAGGATCTATTCACTGTGTCCCATAAGTTTTGGACTGTTGTGTGTTCATTTTCATTTGCTTCCTGAATGTTTCTTATTTCTTCCTTGAACTCATTATTGACCCATTCATTATTTAATAGCATGCTATTCAATCTCCAAGAACTTGAGTGGGTTTTGTTGGGGTTTTTTTAGCTTTTTTCTTTGACGATGGTTTCTAGTTTCAGGTCTTGTGGTCCAAGGAAGTGCTTGATATGATTTCAAATTTCTTGAATTTGGGGAGCCTTTTTTGTGTCCTATCATGTGGTTTGTCTTGGAAAATATTCCATGTACATTTGAAAAGAATGTGTATTTTGCTTCTTTGAGATGAATGGTTCCATATATATAAGTTAATTCCATTTGGTCTAGGACATTGTTCAATGCCACAATATCTTTTTGACACTTTGTTTGGAAGTCTATGCATTTTTTACAGTGGGCTGATTTCTCCACAATTTAGTTTTAATTCCAGACAAGCCCTGGGAGGACATTATTGTGGCTTCCTTTCACTCCTCCATTATCTTCCCTCTCTTCTTTTTCACTCCCTTTCATAATGCACTTTAATTTTCCTTCTTTCACTTCACTCATATTCCAAATAACTCACTATTCTTGGTTTTTTACTTTTTACTGTTTTATTCAGATATACATTTTTATCATGTCACTGTTATTCCAGATCTCACACAGCATCCTTCCCTGTTCTTAACCCATTGTGCCAACTTCCTGAGCTTTATTACTATTGCTATAAACTTCATTTCCTCTCACACTGTGCCATGTTCCTATCCCCTACTTTCACTATTTGTCTTCCATCTAACCTCACATAAGCACTCTTCTTTCTTAAGTCAGCTCACATTCATTTCCTCCCTCTTTTAAGGGCCTTGTTTCTATTCCACCTTTTATAAACAGTGGCTACTTGGGTGAAATACCAGTTATTGCTGTATTTCTCTAGTTGAATTCCTATTTGTTCACTATTTGTTTGTACTTTAAATCTCATAGAATATTCTCCCCATGTCTTAGTCCATATTGCTTTTCCTCTACCCTGATCAGTTGAATAAGGAATTTTATTTCATTTTTTTAATTTCCCCCTATGTCAACCTGGGCTTTACTCCTTACACTTATTAGTTTGCTCCACCCATTCTCTCAAAATAATTTTTCTTTACTGTGGACACCTCATATTCAGTTTTTGCTTTCATATGATATTCTTACTCCAATTCTAATTTTATTAAATTTCTATCAGCTGTCATTGCTATAAACTGTGCCATAGTTTTCCTGCAATTTTGCTACCATTGGTCCAATGCCTTTTCAATTTTACCTCAAACCTCCTATTATACTCTTTCTTTTTCTTACCCTATTGTTCCAATTGCCCTTTCATAATTTACTTACATTTTAAATTTTGTTCTCTCCCCCTCTTTGCCAGGACAAATCCTTACTCAATCCAATTATCCTCCATCTTCCACTTAATAATATTTCCCCTCTTTTAGTCTTCACATATATCCTTTGTCATATCTTAAAATATCCATAGTCTCTCTTCACCTTTAGAATCTTAACTGAATTGTGTTTGGGATTGCTGATCTGGTGGGAGGTTCTTTTTGCTGGCATAGGTTTGGTTGTCTGTTAATATTGCTCTGTTAACCAACATTTGTACAACTGCATATGAGACAAGGTAGAAGTTGTGACTACTAGGAAGCCCACTGTAGGGGAGAAACCAAAACTGTGGTAAATTTACACAATGGAATACTACACAGCATTATGCTAAGTGAAATAAGCAAGGCAGTGTAAGATAAATATCATATGATCTCACCTATAAGTGAAACCTAATCAACAAAAGAAGCAAATGAGCAAAATATAATCAGAAACTTGGAAATAAATAACAAACTTACAGTGACCATAGGGGAGGGAGAAGGAGATAATGGGGGAAAGAATGGGAAGAGGCAAGCAAAGGAACATGAATGGAGGACTCATGTGCATAGACAATGGGGGGGACTACCTGTGCAAGTCAGGGGGGAAGGGGTAGGGGTGGGCAATGGGGAAAAAGGCAGGACAACTGTAACTGAACAATAATAAATTAAAAGATATAACAATGAATAAAAAAACAATGAAAAGTCTCTTTTCCCCATCTACAAAGAAGGCAGATGTACATGACTCTAGGAAGACAACTTACACTTGGCAGTTTCAAGAACAGCTTGACAAAGACATGCATAGGTATTAAAATGTGCATTTCTCTTTGGAATACTACTTAAAATAGGCAATTCATTGATGCTAATCTAAGAGAGACTCACCTTAAAGGTTTCTTGTTTTATTTTGTTTGATGTTTTTAAAAGAATCATTGGTAGAAAGAAAACTCATTTGCTTCCTTTACCCAACACTGAATATGTAGGGTATGGTTAAGGGAAAGCTACTGTGATTACTGTCTCCCAGCCCTGGAGGATCAGTTGTGCAGGGGCAGGTTGGTGATGCTCCAGTGTGGTCTGTATCAGTTTACTGGGTGCACACACTCTGGGGTTTCCCAGGTGGTGCAGGTCAGGGTCAGTCACCAACTGTGTTCTTCCAGGGGCCACCTAGCATGAGTCACAAACCAATGTGCATATGGCTGCTACCTGTGCTGGACTTGGAAGTTCCCCTGTGGAGCCAATCTGTGATCCAAAGCTGGCTGCTGCTAGTGCTGGGTAGGAGGGCTATGGGTGGGTTATAAGATGGGTGTGGCAGAGACTCAGGTAAATGCCAGTGTGGGGCAAACAGTGTAAGCCAGATTGATGGAATCTTGGATATGGCTCCTGCTTGCCTCTTCTGTGGCTTTTTGAGGGGAAGGCTCAGAAAAGGCACAATGTCCTCTGCCTGTTTTTCTTTCTGGGAGAGAGCTGTTCCCCAGTCATCACCCTCATGCTGGACACTTCATTTCCTCCCTGTATGCCACTGGTACCTTTTAAGCTGCTACCCTTGTGGTGCTGGAGCTCACAGGGCATGCATCTGAGGAAGTTCAGCACAGGCACTTTAAGAGAAACTGCCAGGAAGTCCATTAGTTTTTTTTCACTGACTCAAATGTCATTGGTTCTTATAGCCAGAAGTTATGGGGGATTATCTCCTGGCACTGGAACCCTTGGTTGGGGAGCCTGGTGTAGGCTCCTCAGGACCCCTCAATTATGAGATATTCCTTCCAAATTTTTACCCACCACAAGTCAGTGTCAAGACCCACCTGTTCTGTCTCCAGGACTCCAGGTCCACGTGTCTCCTACCCTTCTGGATTGACATGGTTTCTTTAATTCTGAGTTGTCAGAATTCTATTCAACTCAATTTCTGACAGTTGTGAGTGATCGTTGGCCTGTAATTTAGTTGCAGTTTGATGTGGTTGTGCCAGGAGGTGAGCTGTGTTTTCCTATGCCTCCATCTTGACTGTCTTTCCCATTTTTTTCTTTATAATAGTGATTTGGTGGATAGGCTTTGGCTGGAATTTTTTTCTTGAATTATTGGAATCTGTATTGCTTATACAGGGTTTTGTAAGAAATGTAAAGTTAAACTTGTTCATATATGAATCATGCAAATGTTGAGTTTAGATATTATTATTCTGCATAGATATAAATAAATATCGATATCAACTTACATACTATAGAGAAGTTTGTGCATATAATGCACAATGAAGACTTCTAAAGAATGTCTGATTACTTTATTCATGTACTGTTTTAAAGTGAAATTCTTTCCAGTTATTTTTGCTGGGTCAAAGAAACATCTGTATTTAAATATTCATAGACTCTTCATCTTCAGCCTAAGTAATAAAAGTACTGAGTATAGGTTTTGTTTTTGTAGCACTTTTTTTGCTCATAAACAATATTCCACTTATCTCTTCTAGAGAAAATATACTGATCAATAATTTCCTGTTGTGATTATTTTATGAGCATAATTCTTGACTTTACAGAGAAGAATATACTTAAAATCAAAATATATAAAGCTTGTGTCTCATGTGTAATCCTCTTGTAATTACAGCCCACATAACAAAATTAAAGCTGATCACAGAAAGAACAGTTGTGGAGTTAGAGAATTATGGAGGTTTCTGCAAAGTGCACAGGTATACACAAAGGATTCGAGAATACAATCAATACCAATGAGGGTAGTATTGAGAATAATCTGACAGAAATGGAGAAAGGAAGGCTAATGCTGCTCCAGTGAAACACTTGGGTCAGGTACTAAGAGAGGAGAGGATTTAGGTACTAGAACTAGAATATTTAGAACTAGAGGAATCAGAGATTAAGAAAACAAATACAAACTTAAAGAATGTCTCCTGGATCAAAACAGGAAGATGAAAATGTCTCTTGATGAAAAATATAGTAAGATGGGTCAATATTCAATTGTAAAATAATTTGAGGCTCTTTTTCCCTGTCCTTTGGCAATGGTTTTCTTTTGTCTGGAAGTATTATCTGTATTAAGTGATGCTGGGTCAGCAATCCAAATGCCAAGGTTTTTTTTTCTCTTTTTCTGTTGGCTTGTTCATGCAAATGTCAGGCACTAGAATTCTGAACAGTATAGTACCCAGTACTTCTAGGAACGTGGGGAAACAATAATCCTTACCTAACAGTTCAGTTTTCTGTCTGCCAATATCCAGTTCGTTTTTTCATCACTGAGGACTCAACTACACTCAACTGCACAGGTTTGTTGTTCTGTTCTGTTTTGTCTTTTTAATATCTGATAATAAAGTGTTCATTTTTTTTGAAAATTTAATATCCAAAGTAGCTGTGTCTTCTCTCTGGAGATGTTGATCTCTAATATATTTTCTATTCTACCATTAATATCTATTTCTAGGCTCACCAGAGACTGAGCTTAAGGAAGAAAGTAGCACTTGTAAAAATTCAGTGTTTTTAAGCATTCAGCCAGATGTAAGGTGCATCTGACAGAAAAAGAGGATAATAGCATCAGGAAGAAAAAAATAGTATGCACAATAACTTCAGTTTGTTCTAAGAACAACAGTGGGGTAGCTAGGGTATTGTTTACGTGGAGACATATTGCAGGAAGTGAGGTTGGAAATTTGAGCCTTTTTACACTATGCAACAAACATTTTTAACTCTTTTATGTGCCATGCACTGTACTAAGATATTTAGATAAAAGGATGGATAGAATACTTTTATGAATTAACTGTAGGACAGTGATAGGCTTGTAAACATGAGCTTCATTATAATGTAAATAGTCAAGAGGTAAACCTACATTGTTCCGTGGGTAGCACAGGGAGCACCAATAGTAGCCAGGAGGCAGAGAAGTGTAAAATGACCTGGAGAATAGAGTGAGAAGCCACAGGAGGCCAGCATTAAAGCCCTGAGATGCTCCAGCATTTAATGGACCAGGGAGATTTCCATAGTCTATGGAGTTTATAGCAACTTAAAGTTGAAACCTATTATTTTGTGCTTAGAATGATTTAGAAAATACTTTCCTTCAAAGACTCAGAAAATGATTGAACTATATAGTCACCATATTTAGTTGATTTACCCTGTATAGTATGATGCTATTTGCATAATAACCTCTGTGTATCTTTATGACCACATGTAAATGAGCCAAAAATATATGGGATCATTTGAATTAACAGTCATTTATTTGAAGACAGGACACCAAAAGCAGAAGTAATGAAGAGAAATTTGATATATTAGACGTCACCAAATTTTAAACTTTTGAATTTCAAAAGACAATATTATGAAAAATGAAAAGCCATAAACTCAGAGAATATTTTCAAATCCTGTAATATTCAATACTGGGCTTGCATCAAGAGTATATTAGGGGCAGTTTTCTCCAGCTTTGGGTTGTGGCCTCTGCTGGGCTTTGGCTTCTGGTTGTCAGAGGGCGAGGTGGTGTGAACAGTGGCTCAGTTCCCCTGCAACCACCCACCTTGGCCCACAGAGCAGCCCATATGCAGACTATCTAGTGTGTGGTGGTGGAAGATGGAGCTGTAAGTAAAACTTGACCATTGAGCCATTATACAACCAGTACATTTCCTGGAGAGTATATCCCCACTGTCTTGGTCAGGTGACTCAGTTGGCTGGAGCATCCTCCTGTGCACCAGAGGACTGTGGATTTGATTTCCAGTCAGTGGGGTGAAAATGGAGACAACTGTACTTGAACAATAAAAAAATTTAAAAAACATTTTTTATTTTTTAATTACAGTTGATGTACAATATTATGTTACTTTCAGGTGTCCAACCATGTGATTATACATTTATATAATTTACAAAGAGATCACCCCAATAAATCTATTGCCCATGTGACACCATATATTGTTCTCACAATATTATTGACTGTATTCCTTATGCTGTACTTCACATCCCAGTGAATGGTCTTTGTGTGTGTGTCTTTCAGTCTGAAGTGTGTCTCTTGTAGACAGCATATGTAAGGGTCATATTGGTTTATTCATTCAGTTACCCTATGACTTTTGATTAAAGTATTCAATCCATTTGCATTTCACATAATTGTTAATAATGTATTTATTGCCATTTTATTATTTACATTTTTGTCTTTTATATCTTTTCTTCCTAACAAAGATCCTTTAACATTTCTTCTAATATTGATTTAGTGGTGATGCGCTCTTTTAGCTTTTTCCTATCTAGGATGTTATTCATCTGTTCTTCGATTCTAAATGATAGCTTTGCCAAGTAATCTTGGTTATAGGCCTTTGCTTTTCATCACTTTGAATATTTATTGCCAATCCCTTCTGACCAGCAAGGTATTTTTTAATGTATTTTATTGATTATGCTATTACAGTTGTCCGATTTTCCCCCCTTCACTCCCCTCTACCCTATATACCTTCTCCCACCCACATTCCCTCCCTTTAGTTCATGTCTATGTGTCATACTCATAAGTTCTTTAGCCTCTACATTTCCCATACTATTCTTACCCTCCCCCTGTCTATTTTCTACCTACCATCTATGCTACTTATTCTCTGTACCTTTCCCCCCTATCTCAACCTCCCACTCCCCTGTTGCTAACCCTCCATGTGATCTCCATTTCTGTGCTTCTGTTCCTGTTCTAGTTGTTTGCTTAGTTTCTTTTTGTTTTTGTTTTAGGTGTGGTTGTTAATAATTGTGAGTTTGCTGTCATTTTACTATACATGTTTTTTATCTTACTTTCCTTAGATAAGTCCCTTTAACATTTCATATAATAAGGTCTTGGTGATGATGAACTCCTTTAACTTGACCTTATCTGAGAAGCACTTTATCTGCCCTTCCATTCTAAAGGAAAGCTTTGATGGATAGAGCAATCTTGGATGTAGGTCCTTGCCTTTCATGACTTGGAATACTTCTTGCCAGCCCCTTCTTACCTGCAAAGTCTCTTTTGAGAAATCAGCTGACAATCTGATGGGAACTCCTTTGTAGGTGACTGTCTCCTTATCTCTTGCTGCATCTAGGATTCTCTCCTTCATTTTTACCTTGGCTAATGTAATTATGATGTGCCTTGGTGTGTTCCTCCTTGGGTGCAACTTCTTTGGAACTCTGTGAGGTTCCTGGACTTCCTGGAAGTCTATTTCCTTTGCCAGATTGGGGAAGTTCTCCTTTATTATTTGTTCAAATAACTTTTCCACTTGTTGCTTTTCCTCTTCTCCTTCTGGTACCCCTATAATTTGGATGTTGGAATGTTTAAAGATGTCCTGGAGGTTCCTAAGCCTCTCCTCATTTTTTTGAACTCTTGTTTCTTCAGTCTTTTCTTTTTGGTTGTTTCTTTCTTCCTTCTGGTCTACTCCATTGGTTTGAGTCCCAGTTTCCTTCCCATCACTATTGGTTCCCTGTGCATTTTCCTTAACTTTACTTAGCATAGCCTTCATTTTTTCACCTAATTTGTGACCAAATTCAACCAATTGTGTGAGCATCCTGATTACCAGTGTTTTGAACTCTGCATCTGATAGGTTGGCTATCTCTCCGTTGTTTAGTCATATGTTTTCCAGAGCTTTGATCTGTTCTTTTGTTTGGGCCAATTTTTTTTGTCTTGACATGTCTGTTATGTAATGAGAGGTGGAGCCTTAGGTGTTCGCCCTGGCAGGGCAACCCAGTCACTGGGTCGAGACATTGCATGTGGGGCAGGGGTCCCAGAGGGAACAATAACACTTGCTCCGCTCTCTGTCGGATTTCAGTCCCTTCCCCCACTTCCCCAAGCAAACTGGGCCCTTCTGGTGCTTTTTCCCATGTGGGTGGGTTTGTGTATGTTCTAGGACCCTGTGGACCTCTCCAACAAACTCTCCTGTGAGAATGAAAGTTTCTCCTGCTGCCACCTTAACCCCCACAGGTTTTTTCAGTCAGAGGTTTTGAGGTTTTATTTCCCTGTGCTGAGTTGAACGGTCTGTCTTGCTCCCCAGTTTCTCCTGGTTTATCTGCACATGAATGTGGGACCGCCCGGTTCTGCAAGCCACCTTACACACTGCACTCCTCCACAATCCACTGCCTTGCTGGGTCTGCCTGCTGCCACCTTGCAGGCCAGGGGTCCACCAGCTACTGCCTTACATGCCCAGGGTCTGCCAGCCACTGCTTTTTTTTGCCATGACCCCTCTCCACCTGGCCACCTGACTCCACCCCTCCTACCAGCCTCAATGAATGTGTCTATAGTACTTTAACTCCTTGGTTGTTGGACTTCCATACAGTTCAATTTTCTGTCAGTACCGGTTTTTATTTTGTTTCTCAATTTTTGTTGTCGTTATTTTGGTTGTATGAGGACACACAGTGTGTCTACCTACACCTCCATCTTGGACAGAGGTCCGGCCTGCAAAGTTTTTGTCGAGAAATCATCTGACACTCTTATGGGAGATCCTTTGTAGGTAAATTGCTTTTCTCTTGCATCTGTAAGATACTCTATTTGTCTTTAACCTTTGGTAATTTAATTGTTATGTGTCTTTTTGTGCACTTCTTTGGGTTCATCTTGTTGGGACTTTCTGCGCTTCCTGAACTTCACCTTCCCTTCACCAGGTTAGGGAGTTTTCCTGTTGTTATTTTTTCAGTTTGTTTTCCTATTTCTTGATCTCTTTCATCTCCTTTCAGGATCCCCATGATGCAACTGTTGAAGTTGTCCTAGAGGCTTCTTAACTATCCTCATTTTTTAAATTCTTTTTACTTTTTGCTTTTCTGATGGGTGTTTTCCGCTTACGTATCTTCCAAATCACTGATTTGATTGTCTACTTCATATACTCTACTGTAATGTATTCTTCATTTCAGTTAGTGAATTCTTCATTTCTGACTGATTCTTCTTTATGTTTTCTATCTTCATATTCATGTTTACTATCTTTTTGCCAAAGTTCTCACTTTGTTCCTCTTCTCTTCCCCTAAGATCATTTAGCACCCTTATAACCAGTGTTTTAAACTCTATTTGGTAGATTGCTTGTCTCCATTTTGTTTAGTTTTTTTTCCTAGAGTTTTGTCCTGTTCTTTTATTTGGGATGTTTCTTTCTCTCCTCATTTTGGCAGCCTGCCTGTGTTTGTTTCTATGTATTATGTAGAGTTGCTATGTCTCCCACTCTTGGTAGAGTAGCTTTATGTAGTAGGTGTCCTGTAGGGCCCAGTTTTGCAGCTTCCTGATTCACATGAACTAGGAACTCCAGATGTGCCACCCATATGGGCTGTGTACACCATCCTGTGTAGTTGAATCTGTTGGCATATCAATGGGGGGCGGATTTATTCCCATGCCAGTAAGCTATGAGGACTGGCCCTGACTGTAACAGGGTGCAGCCAAGAGAGGAGCCACAAATAGGGATTTGTAATAGGGTCCAGAAGAGCTTGGAGATAATTGGCCCAGAGTGCTGGCAGCTGTGGCCAATTGTGGGAGGAGCCGGAAATGGGACTGCAGAGGACGATTGGCCCTGGGATTTAAATGAAAGCGCGGCAGCCATTGGGCATCTCTCTCTTTGGGACTCTGGGTCTGTTTAGGACCACGAGGCTTTGGAAGTGTTCCATTTTGCCACGTGGAGGGTGCCGGGAGGACTGTGTGCATTTGTGGAGAAGTTTAGTTTGTATTATTTCAAATAAATAATAAATTCCTTTCCTTTTCATTGATCTCTAGTATTAAAAGATGTCTTTCCTTAGGCAGTGGGCAAAATGAACCCAGTAGGTGGGGAGGAACTCCCAGAGAAAAGGGGGTCTTGTATATCATTCAGTGCCCCCCACCCCAGTCTGTTCTGTAACAGGACCGCCAGGGAGTATCTGCTTGCAGGGGTCAACCCCACAGAGCATAACTAGCTTCAGCAGGCTTCTGGTACACACTGAGTGTGCCACTCATGGAGATGGTTGTGCTACTGGATAGGGACCAGTCCAGAGTGGGTCTTCCTCAGGCCAGCCTGACATGTGTGGGTTGTTGACTTCATGTTGGAAAGATTTCACAAGTCCAGGTGATTTTAAGAGTACATTTATTAAAGCTGGGGACAGTTAGGCAAAGGAAGGACTTAGGGTAGGAGAAGGAACAGGAGAGAGCTTAGGCGGTGCTCTGCTTTGGCTCCCTAGAAAATTTATAGGAAAGAAGTGAGCCAAGGTGTGGCTGCTGTTAGCTCACACTGACAGGAGTGAGTCAAGACAAAGCTGCTTTTAGTCCACTGGGAAGTCAGAGGAAAAGGGGCCTTGGAAACAGTTTCAGGGGATTAGCTCAGAAGAAGCTGTCGCTGCCTGCTTATCCCCTATTTGCAAGCCTCATGGAGACCCTTAGAGTTCAGGAGAAAGTAAAAGTTCATGCCCAAGAAGGGGCATAGGCGTGCTCTAGAGTGATCCTGCAACCAGTGTTTGTCTGGAGGGGTTTTAACTCTTTTGCAGGTGAGAACTTTAGAAGAGGGTTTCCATAAAACATCCATCAGCCTTTGAGGCATGTTTTTAGTATGCAGATGCATCAAATGAGCATATAGTGGAGTTTGGGGTTATTCTTTGGTTTGCTTTACTCTTTTACTTTTATCTTGGGTCTGTTTGGCTCCAGTCAGCTTTTTGTTATTTCTTCCCCTGACTTCATCTGTACTTGGGTTTAGCTGGCATAAATGGCATTAATTGGGTCTTTGTTCTTTATTTTCCTGACCAGGGTGATTTAAGCTATACTTTCCAGGAGTGGTATAAACCATTTGCTCTCAGGTATTCTTGGTTAAGGAAGATAAAGTCTTGAGATTCACTAGTTGACTGTAAGTTTTTGAAGTGGTTTGGCTTTGTTCAATTTTCTTGTCTCAGTTTCTCTATTCCACTTGCCCAGGACTTTTTCTAGCTTCTTACTATCCTGTCACAGCTGGGTGATGCTTCAACGTGGTCTGAAGCTGTCCACTCAGTGTGCTGGCTTTTGAGCCTCCTGGGAAATGCAGGCCAAGGTCAGCTGCTGCCTGTGCCCTTCCCTGGGCCACCTGACATGACCTACAAAGCAATCTGCAGATTGCTCTTAACTTGTGCTGGGCTTGGAGGTGCCAGTGAAAGGTCAAACTGCAAGCCAAGCCCAGCTGCTGTGAGTTGCAGGCCTGGGGTCTCTTAGCAAGAGGTACAGCATATGCTGAGGCCTGATGTTGCTTTTTTGCAAGATTTTAGAAAAGTTGGTAGCATGAGCCAAGGTAGGCAGTTTGTATGGAAGAAAGGTGGGGCCACAAGTTAGGGGGTGTGGGTTATTATGAAATTGCAAAAGCAGAAAAAACAGTGTAAGCCAGGTTGATGGTGACTCAGACGTGGCACCTGCCTGTGTGCTCTCTGAGGGGAGTACTCAGCAAAGCAACAAAGGCCTATGCCAGCACTTCTGCCTGGGAAAAAACTGCTCATCCAGTGCTAGCCCTGATGACATTCAGTTCAGGTTCTCCCTATGTGTCCAAGGTGCTTTTTGAGCTGCCACCCCAGTGCTAGAGCTCAGAGTGAGTGAGTCCCAGTAAGTCCATGAGCTAGCCCTTTAAGATGAACACCTGGAACTCCTAGAGTTCCCTCCCCTTTTTAACTCAGCCACAATCCATGCTGGCTTTCACAGCCAGAAGTTATGGGGACTTCTTTTCCTGGCACTGGAAGCCTGGGATGGGGTCCTGGGATGGGCTGTAACCCCTGGCTCTTCAGGAAGGACCTCCTCAGATGAGATATCTCTCCCTGTTCTTCACCATCACACATGGGTGTGGGACAAGCCTGTTTAGCATCTCTGCCCCTCCTAGGAGTCAGGTTGTGGCTTCTTCTTTATATCCTTACTTGTAGGACTTCTGTTCAGCTAGATTTCAGGTGGTTCTGAATTATGGTTTTTCTGTAGTTTAGTTGCAGTTTTGATGTGATTGTGGAAGATTCTGAGTTCTGCATTCACCTATAACACCATCTTGACTGGAAGTCAAATATTTTTTAATAACAACTTTTGAAGTGTAATATACATGGACACAGACAACAGTGTGGTAATTGCTAGGGGAAGAGGAGATGTGAGGAGCTGGAGAAGGATATGGAGTTATAGAGATGTAAAGAGACTTCGAGTGGTGAACATACAATACAGTGTACAGATGATGTGTTGTGAAATTTTGTACCTGAAACATGTAATTTTGTTAACCAATGTTACTCCAATAATCAATAAAAAGGAAAGTATAAATATATTGAATACATATAACAAAATATACGGTACCCATAATGCAAGTGTATAAGCTCAATTTTTTACAAACTTAACAACTAATATTTTTATTTCACTTTATTCTTCTTTTAGTTTTATTTTATATTGGTTTCAGATATACCACTTAGTCTCTAGACAGTCATGTATTGTACTTTACATAGTGTTCCCCTTGATACTTCCAACACCCTAACTGGCACCATACAATTTTATGGTATTATTATTATTAAAGATTTTATTTATTTATTTTTAGAGAGGGAAAAAGGGAGAAAGGGAGGGAGAGAAACATCACTGTGCAGTTGCCTCTTGTGTGCCCCCTACTGGGGACCTGGCCTGCAACCCAGACTTGTGCCCTGACTGGGAATCAAACCGGTGACGCTTTGGTTCACAGGTTGACACTCAGTCCACTGAGCCACACCAGCCAAGGCTTATGGCCATATTATTGGCTATATTCCCTATGCTTTACTTATATCCTTGTGACTATTTTGTAACTACCAATTTGTACTTCTTAATTCCTTCATCTCTGCCACCCAGTACCACAACCTCCCTCTTTTCTGGCAATCACCAATTTGCTCTCTATGTCTATAAGTCTGTTTCAATGGTCAGATTTCATTCTTTTTATGGCTGAGTAGTATTCTATTGTATATATGTACCACAACTTTTTTATTCACTCATCTACTTTTTAAAGATTTTATTTACTTATTTTTAGAGAGCGAAGGGAGGGAGAAAGAAAGAGAAACATCAATGTATGGTTGCTGGGGGCCATGGCCTGCAACCCAGGCATGTGCCCTGACTGGGAATCGAACCTGCGACACTTTTGGTTCGCAGCCTCACTCATCTATTGATGGGTACTTAGGTTGCTTCCATAGCTTGGCTATTGTAACTAACACTGCAATGTAACACAGGGATGCATATATTTTTTTGAATTAGTGTTTTGGTTTTCTTTGAATAGATTCCAGAAGTGAAATTGCTGCATCATCAGGCATATACTTTTAAAAATTTTTTGAAGTACTCCATACTCTTTCCCATAGTAGCTGTACCAATCTGCATTCTCATCAACAGTGCATGAGGGTACCCTTTTCTCCACATCCTTACAAACAGTTGTCATTTGTGGATTTATTGATGATGGCCATTCTGACAAGTGTGAGGTGATATCATATTGTGATTTTAATTTGCATTTCTCTGATACAGCGATTTTCAACCAGTGTGCCACAAGAATTTTTAAAACATGCAATACCTCACTTAAATTATGGGCACTCACCTCTTTTCTCTTAGATTGTCATATAAAAAAATAACAGCAGCCAATACAACAATAGCCATCCATTGTGAATGAACCAGAATTATACCATTTTTGATATATCAGCAAAAAATATAAATTTTGGTGTGCCACAGAATTTTAGTAATTAGTTTATGTATGCCATGAGATTAAAAAAAGGTTGAAAATCACTGCTCTAATTAGTGACGAGCATTTTTTTCACATGCCTATGGGCCAACTGTATGTCCTCTTGTAACAGGGTGCAGCCAAGGGGGGGCCCAAATAGGGACTTGTAATGGGGTCCAGAACTTGGTGTCCAGGAATATTAGAAATATACCTATATATATATATAGGATGTCCTCACCCCCACAAGTCTGACCTGGGGGATGGAACACATGGATCATGGTCATTGTCATTGAAAGTTCTTTTGAATAGCAACAGTTTTGCAGATAACCTCTAGAACAGTCATTTAACATATCTATAACCTTTAACTGGTTTCACAGCTATGTTAAATAGCTGTGGTCATGCTTTGAGACAGGGGCGTGGGAGGGACTTCAATCCATGATGTAACTGGGAGGCAACTCCCCCTGGTTACAGAGCCTGTGTAAGAGCTTGGAGATAATTGGCTCCACACCACAGGGCCACACCTGCCTGGACTTACTATGGCAGCCCAGTAAAGCTGGAAAAAAAAATACAGGAATGATGGCAGCTGTGGCCAATTGTGGGATTAGTTGGAAATGGATGAAGCAGAGGAAGATTGGCGCTGGGATTTAAACCCAGGCACCACAGTCATGCAGGGTCTGTTTGGGACCACACGGCTTGGGCAGAGAAGAAACATGGACTTCTATTTCTTTTCCTGAGATACAGTACCCTGGACTGGGCAAGGGGGAGAAGGAAGGACTGTGTGTTTGTGAGTATTCTAAAGGACTTTAGTATTTTTAATGAAGGCATTAAGTCATTACTCCAAGTCTGTATAACTTTAAATAAATAATTCCTTTCCTTTTCACCAATGTCTGGCATTGAGAGACATCATTCCCTGGTGGTGAGCAAGGGGAATCTAGTACACAGAGGGGACCCCTTGGAGCACAAGGGTGGGTCCATTCAGTAATGGTACATCATTTGCCCACCACCGGGTCTGTTCTGTAACACTCTTTGGCAAACTGTCCATTCAAGTTCTCTGTCCATTTTTTAATTGGATTGTTTTGTTTTGTTTTGTTTTGTTTTGCTGTTGAGTAAAATAAGCTATTTATACATTTTGGATATTAACCCCTGAGCAACTGATTTTTTTAATTACAATTCTCAGGTGAGGACCTGGGAGAAGTGAGAGCCCCCAGCCAAAATGACCGCCCCTGGTCGGGAAAGGCGCCAACACCCCTGGCCCGGTTGGGGTGCGGATCAGTGGGAAACAAACAGCTGGGAAGGACTCCACTCGCGCCCCAACGGGAGGCCTGACTCACGCGCGCTGTGAACCCAGGGGGGTCGCGCACTCCATCGGGAAGCCTGACTTGAGCTAGCTGTGAACTCGGAAGAGTCACGGCGGGGCGCTTAAGGCAATCCTAGAGCCCAAATCTCAAAAGATTGGTGGAGGGGCGCACACTTTTATGATTCCCAGGCAAGGCGCAGTGAATCCCAAAACGTCTCAAGTGCCTTCTGACATCATAGAGCTGGAATCCTGCAGGACCCTGGAGTCTGGAAGAACGTGGCAGTGAGCTCTAGAGAGCAAGTGTGCCTGGGAGCGCCCACGGTACCTGACAGTCTTGCTGAGATCTGACTGGGAAGAGAGAGAAGCATTTCAAAGGTCCCTCAGCCAGCTGAAGCCAGCAAGATCAGAAAAACTGGTCTGGCCAGTTAGAAACCAACAAGAGGTTTTTCTTATTTTGTTTTGTTTGGTTTGGTTTGGTTTGGTTTTTGTGGCTATTGTTGGTTGATTGACTTTATCTTGTGTTTTATGTGACATTTTATTTTTCAATTCTTATAATTTTCATACCTCGCAATCCCTTATGTTTCTCTTCCATTCATCCTAATATTATTCTTTCCACTCCAAATTTATCTCTCCTGCGCTCCATCTTCTGCTTTTCTTTCCTTTCTTTTTTCACTCTTGCAATTTACTGTAAATTTGTATTATATTTTTCTCACGTTTCCGACATTTTTTCTTTTAATAGTATTTTGGTATTCTTTTTCTTTCTGTATAATCTTCTTTGCTTGGCTGGTTATACTGTCATTTGATAGGTTCCCCCTGGTATCTCAGTCACAATGTGTTGATAATTTACTATTCTTCATCTGTGTTCCATTAATACACCTCTCAAGTTTCTATACTCTTTATTCTTGTTATCTAGATCTCATCAATTCTGCCACGAGACTGTCACTTTACTATTACTGTTAATAAGACCTAGTTCATACAATTGTAAATACTACTCAATACCCCTACCTGATCTCAGCCCACCTTGCAATTTTCTGAACTATACTATTGTGGGGGTTGTCTCTATTCTTTTACACACTACTCCTATATACTAATCTTTAATCCCACCCTACCTTAGAATCTGACCTCCCACAGCCTCACAGCTTCCTAGATACAACTATCAATCTTCTCATCCCCAATAAGAGTCTTACCCTCTTTCCATCCTTTCTAAAACATAGATAGTGGGGTGGAGGATCATGGTTAACACTATAAGTAGCCAAAGGATAACCCATCTCTTCTCTACTGGCTACTAATGTAAATATCATAGTACACTGTCTTGTTGTCTTAAACCATTTCGCTTACTCCTCCAACTGATCACAAAAAAAGAGTAGGGGGAAGCTGTGAACACCAGGATACACGAAGGAGATTGCACCACTGAATCTCACAAATATTCTACCACAGAAGTTCACACCATAATCACAGGAGATGAGAACAGATCAATTTAAGAAACAAGAAGAAAAAAGAAGAAACCACGAACAATGAGAAAACAAAGAAACAACCCCCAATTGAAGGGAAATGAGGAAGCCTCAGGAAAAATGCTAAATGAAATAGAGGCAACTCAACTATCTGATAGTGAGTTCAAAACAATGACTACCAGGAAGTTCAATGAACTCACAATGAGCTATCAGAAATTAGAGGGAAACTACATCAACCTCACTGCAAACTATATAAAGATGAAAAAGGAAATAGAAACTCTCAACAAAGGTCAAGAGGAAATGAAGAATACAATTTCTGAACTGAAGAACACAGTAGAAGGAATGAAAAGCAGGATCGATGAAGCAGAAGGACTAGCAAGCTGGAGGACAAAGTAGAAAACAGCATCCAGAAACAGCAAGAAAAGGAAAAGAGGCTCAGAAAGAATGAAGAGGGATTAAGAGAAATGCAAGACAATATGAAACATAATAATATCCGTATAATAGGGATATCAGAAGGAGAACAAGAAGAGCAAGGGATAGAAAACCTATTTGAAAAAGTAATGATGGAAAACTTCCCTAATTTGATGAGAGAAAAAGTCACACAAATCCAGGAAATGCAGAGAGTTCCAATAAAGAGGAACCCAAAGAGGGTCACTTCAAGACACATCATAATTAAAATGGCAAAATTTTAAGACAAAGAGAGAATCTTAAAGGCAGCAAGGGAGAAAAAGGAAGTAACATACAAGGGAGCCCCAATAAGGCTAACAGCTGACTTCTCAATGGAAACACTTCAAGCCAGAAGAGAATGGCAAGAAATACTCCAGGTAATGAGAACCAGAGGTCTGCAACCAAGGCTACTATATCTAGCAAGGCTCTCAATCAAGATAGAAGGCCAAATAAGAAGCTTCCCAGGCAAAAGCAGTCTAAAGGAATACACCTCCACCAAACCAGCTCTGCAAGAGATCCTAAAAGGACTGCTTTAAGGAAGGGAAGGAAAAGAGAGAGAGAGGAACACATGTACATAAAAAAAATGAATAAGTACTTATCAATAATAACCTTAAGCATAAATGGATTAAATGCTCCAATCAAAAGACATAGAATAGCTGAATGGATAAGAAAAAATGACCCACATATCTGCTGTCTACAAGAGACCCACCTTAGGATCTCTTAGGATCTCTTAGGATCTCTTAGGATCTCTTAGGTTCTCATAGGATAAAAGACCTACACAGGCTGAAAGTGAAGGGCTGGAAACAAATCTTCCAAGCAAATGGACAGGAAAAAAAAGCCAGGGTAGCAATACTCATATCGGACAAAATAGACTTCCAAAAAAGGTCCATAAAGAGAGACCCAGAAGGTCACTTCATAATACTCAAGGGAAGAATCCACCAAGAAGGCATAAATATTGTAAATATATATGCACCCAACATAGCAGCACCAAAATACATAAAGAAAATCTTAGAGGACTTCAAGAAAGATATGGACAGCAACACAATTATAGTGGGAGATTTTAACACCCCACTATCAAAAATGGACAGATCTTCCAAACAAAAATATCAACAAAGATATTGTGGCATTGAATAATACCCTTGATGAAATGGGTTCACTGATATATACGGAGCCCTACATCCAAAAGAAGCTAAATATACATTCTTTTCAAATGTACATGGACCATTCTCAAAGATAGACCACATGAAAGGACATAAAAGAAGCCTCAAGAATTTTAAGAAAATTGAAATCATACCAAGCATTTTCTCAGACCACAAGGGGCTGAAGCTAGAAACCAACCCCAAGGAAAAAAAACCCCAAAACACTCAAAATCATGGAGATTAAATAGCATGCTATTAAACAATGAATGGGTCAAGAATGATATTAGGGAAGAAATCAAAAGGTTTCTGGAAACAAATGAAAACGAACTCACAACAACCCAAAACTTATGGGACACAGCCAAGGCAGTCCTGAGAGGGAAGTTCATAGCGATACAGGCCCACCTAAAAGGGTTAGAAACATTCCAAACAATCAACCTAACCCTACATCTACAAGAACTCGAGGAACAACAACAAAGGCAGCCCAGAGCAAGCAGAAGGAAGGAAATAACCAAGATCAGAGCAGAATTAAATGACATAGAGACTAAAAGCACAATTCTAAGGATCAATGAATCCAAGAGCTGGTTCTTTGAAAAGATAAACAAAATCGACAAGCCTTTAAGCAGACTCATCAAGAAAAAAAGAGAGAAGACCCAAATAAACACAATCAGGAATGAAAGAGATTACAACAGATACCACAGAAATACAAAGGATTGTAAGAAATTACTACAAAGAACTGTATGCTGAGAAATTTGGAAACCTAAGTGAAATGGACAAACTTTCTAGAAAAATATAATCTTCCAAAACTCAATGAAAAAGAAGCAGAAAGCCTGAACAGACCAATAACAACAAAAGAAATTGAAGCAGTAATCAAAAAACTCCCAACACACAAAAGCCCTGGACCAGATGGTTTCACAGGAGAATTCTACAAAGCATTTAAGGAAGAGCTAACCTCTATCCTTCACAGACTATTCCAAAAAATCCAAAAAGATGGGAGTCTCCCAAACTCTTTTTATGAGGCCAACATCATCCTAATTCCAAAAACCAGATAAAAGACACAACAAAGAAAGAAAACTTCAGGCCAATATCACTGATGAACATTGACGCTGAAATCCTCAACAAAATACTGGCAAACTGCATCCAACAATACATTAAAAAGATCATACAAAATGACCAAGTGGGATTCATTCTAGGGATGCAAGGATGGTTCAATGTTCATAAGTCAGTAAATGTAATACATCACATAAACAAAAGCAAAGACAAAAACCACATGATTATATCAATCGATGCAGAAAAAGCATTTGATAAGGTACAGCACCCATTCATGATAAAAACACTTGGCAAAGTGGGAATAGAGGGAGCATTCCTCAACATAATAAAGGCCATATATGAGAGACCTTCAGCCAACATCATTCTCAATGGGCAAAAATTAAAATCTTTTCCACTAAGATCAGGAACAAGACAAGGCTCTCCACTTTCACCACTTCTATTCAATATAGAACTGGAAGTTTTAGCCACAGCAATCAAACAAGAAAAAGAAATGAAAGGCATCCAAATCAGAAAGGAAGAAACAAAACTGTCACTGTTTGCAGATGACATGATAATATACATAGAAAACCCTATAGACTCTACCAAAAAACTGCTTGACCTAATAAATGAATTTGGCAAAACAGCGGGATACAAAGTCCATATCCAGAAATCAAAGGCATGTCTGTACACCAACAATGAAACAGCAGAAGCAGAGATCAAGGAAAAAAATCCCATTTGAAATAGCAAAAAGAAAAATAAAATATCTAGGAATAAACCTAACCAAAGAGGTAAAAGACCTGTATTCAGAAAACTATATAACACTCAAGAAAGAAATCAAGGAAGACACAAACAAATGGAAACCTATACCGTGTTCATGGATTGGAAGAATTAATATCATCAAAATGTCCCTACTACCCAAAGCAATTTACACATTCAATGCAATTCCCATTAAAGTACCAATGGCATATTTCACAGACATAGAACAAACACTTCAAAATTTATATGGAATTATAAACAGACCCCTGAATAGCTGCTGCAATTTTGAGAAAGAAGAGTAAAGTAGGAGGGATCATAATACCCGACACTAAACTATACTACAAGGCCACTGTAATTAAAACAGCCTGGTACTGGCATAAAAACAGGCACACAGACCAATGGAACAGAACAGAGATCCCAGAAATAGACCCAAGTCTCTATGGTCAATTAATATTTGACAAAGGAGGCAGCAACATAAAATGAAGTAAAAATAGCCTCTTCAACAAATGGTGTTGGGAGAACTGGACAGCCACGTGCAAAAAAATGAAACTTGAGCACCAACTTACACCATATACAAAAATAAATTCAAGGTGGATAAAAGACTTAAATATAAAACGTGACATCATTGAAGTCCTAGAGGAGAACGTAGGTCGGAATATCTCAGATATTTCACACAGAAACTTTTTTACTGACTTGTCCCCTAGAACAAGGGACATAAAGGAAAGAATAAACAAATGGGACGTCATCAAAATTAAAAGCTTCTGCACAGATGAAGAAAACAGTATCAAAATTAAAAGAGAACCAACTGTATGGGAAAACATATTTGCCAATGACACCTCAGACAAGGGTTTAATCTCCAAAATATATAAAGAACTTACAAGACTGCACTCTAAGAAGACAAGGAATCCAATTAAAAAAGTGGGCAAAGGACTTGAACAGACACTTCTCCAAGGAGGACATACAGAAAATCCAAAGACACATGAAACGATGTTCAATATTTCTAGCTATCAGAGAGAATCAAATTAAAAACACAATGAGATACCACTTCACACGAGACAGAATGGCCATCATAAACAAAGCAACAAACAACAAGTGCTGGAGAGGTTGTGGAGAAAAGGAGTCCCTAGTGCACTGTTGGTGGGACTGCAGACTGGTACAACCACTATGGAAAGCATTATGGAACTTCCTCAGAAAACTAAAAATGGATCTGCCTTTTGACCCTGCAATTCCACTGCTGGGACTCTATCTTAAGAATACTAAAACACCAATTCAAAAGAACCTATGCATCCCAATGTTCATAGCAGCAAAATCTACAATAGCTAGATGCTGGAAGCAACCAAGATGCCCATCAGTGAATGAATGGATCAAAAAACTATGGTACATTTACGCAATGGAATTCTATGCAGCAGAAAGAAAGAAGGAGCTCCTACCCTTTGCAACAGCTTGGATGGAGCTGGAAAACATTATGCTAAGTGAAACAAGCCAGGCAGTGAAAGACAAATACCATATGATCTCACCTTTAACAGGATCCTAAACAACAAAACAAAGAAACAAGCAAAATATAACCAAAGACACTGAAATAGACGTCAGGCTGACAGTGCCCACAGAAGAGAGTAGAGGGAATCTCAGGGGACAGTGGGAAGGGTTCACAGGAACAAACTTAAAGGACACATGGTCATAAACTAAGGGGAGGGTGGTAATGGGAGGGAAGTGGGGAGGGATGGGGGGGCTGGATTGGGAGTAAAAAGGAGAAAACTGTAATTGAACAATGATTAAAATAAAAAAAAGATACATCAAAAAGAAAAAAACAATTCTCAGGTGAGAGATGAATTTAGAACTACTCAGTAAGTGCTAAAATAGCCTAATATAAATATTGCAAAATAGTCATGATTTTTTTTTACTCGGAGGTCTATTAATGTTCTTAATCACCTTACTGTAAGTTGAGTTCAGTGCTCCTCTGTAGTGGAGGTTCTGAGTTTTCCCATAGTGGAGGTGTACTTTTCCTTACCTAATTTTATCATTTTTATAGTTGTCTTACTGGATTTTGAACATGAGAGTGCAACTAGCGCAATAAAATCCTCTTAGATGATTTTCTAAACATTTAAAAATTTTTAAAGAATATATAGAGAAAACTATTTTCCTCAAACACTTAGAAGTTCAGAAACCATCACCTATCGCAACAGAAAACAAGAAACAATCCCCTTGATTCCAGTATCTCATTATAAGAAGCTGAGTAGGATGCAGGGAGAGCTGATTTTTCTTCACTTTAAGGGAAAAGAGAATTTCCTTGAATCACATTTCTGTCTTGGTCTGTTTAAGTTAAATGCCTGCTAGGTTCATTTATATTCCTGTAGACTTTCTGAAGAATATATACCTATAGTGGATAGTTTATATATATAAAATGTTCCAACAGAGCCAAAAAATAGCCAAACTATGGATTCTAATATCTAGTCACAATGTGGAGTCTAAAAGGTGAGAGTTAATATAAATGGTAATTGTAAAGATCCTACTTAAACATATTTCAATTCAGAAAAGATAGTATGGAAAAATGTTAAGTTAAATAAAGATTTCATAATTTAGTTCTTTTTCAGATAAATTTGGCTGGTTTTATTTTTTCAATAAAGTTTAAAATTTTAGAATAGTAGAGTTACAGAAAAGTCTTGTCAAAAATAGTAAGTAATTCCCAAATTCCCAATACTGTGTTCATCCCTGTAAGATGTTAACATCTTACAGTATTATGGTGCATCTGTCACAAGTGAGGAACTGGCATCTGTACATTACTATTAACTAAACTCCACAGTTTATTCAGGTTTCACTATTTTTCCCCAATGTCCTTTTCTCTTACTTTTATTCATCATGTCTTTAGTTTCCTCTGGGCTGTAACAGTTTCCCAGACATCCCTTGATTTGATAACCTTGACAGTTTTGAGGAGTAACAGGTATTTTGTAAAACATCCATTGATATGGATGTTTCCATTGTTTTTCTTTGGTTAGACTGGTGGTGTGGGCTCTTGGGAGGAAAACAACATAGGCTAAGTGCTATTTTCAGCACGCATCAGAGCACAGGTGCATGCAATCAGCCTGATTTGTCACTGATGATAACCTTAATCACCTGTTTGAGGCAGTGGTTGCCAGGCTACTTTTCCTCCATTCCATACTCCACTCCTTCATGGTTTAGTAATTTTAAAAGTATTTTCTTTATGAGAGTTGTTTTAGAACAACAGTTTAATTTCATATTGTTTTTTTGTCTAAGAATAATATCTTTTTCTGATATAGCCAAAAATAGCTAACCATTTAATCTGCTTTGTGTGTGAGGTGCAATAATGATTTTCTCTTTAAAAAAGTCAAGATACAATTGTCAATATGAATATTTGTATAACATTTGGTTATTTCTCTTCATTGATATAGCAACATATGGGTATAAACTTATTTATTCCTTAAAGCTACTATGCCTGGACTTTGCATTTTGGCTATTATTCTTTAGATCTGTGATAGGCTCTTTTGGCCTAGAGAAGGCATTGAATGGCAATGCTTCTACTGCATGACATAGGACTGGAAGGTGATCCCTGGTAGAATATCAGGTCTCTTGTCCATGTAGAGCCTCCTGCCAGGTGACTGACTAGAATTATCTCATTTGAATTCACCTTTCTGGAATGGCCATGATGCCCCAAACACCTAGATGTGCTTCTCTAAATTAATTTTACAGCAGTGATTAAACCTATCATTATAAATAGCATTGCTCATTTTACTGCTGGTGGGCACACTCTTGTGCTTACTCCAAGGCATATTTGTAGAGAGAACTTGGAACATGTTACTTTCAGAAATACAGCCCCCTCTCAGGGTTGCTAAATTCATTCTTAGCTCACCAAATAAGTTTTCAAATGATTGAATGTAGTGTGTAGGATTTAAATGTTTACTCTGCTTTTCTGGGATTTTTTGCTAATGCAGGAATCACTCAAGATTTTGAAATTGAAAGACTTCATTAGATTGACAGTTTATATTTCTGAACCTGGTGAGGTCTTTATTCTAACCATTAAACATTTTTTTGTTTTCCTTTTGCTTTTTCCTTTGTTTTGCAATGCAAGAGTTCAATTACTACAGCATGGCCTGTTAAAGTGAGGGGAAGGTAGCATGAGTCTACAAGGTTAACAACAGTTGTCATGACAGATAGAAGATGAAGCCAAGGCCCAGTAGTGATTGCTCCAGAAATCAGGTTTTTTAATGGGGATCGATAGGCAACTGTGGTATTTTTAGGGTCATCAGTAATAGCTTTGACTTGAATGCATTTCTCCTCTTTTAAACTCTGCTCTGATGCAAGTGATCAATATTGTAGTTTTGGTTTAAAAAATCCTTTTTGACAGAACCTCCAAGATTAATTACCTAGATCAATAACATTTTTAAGAACAATTCATCAAGATTGTATTTAAACAGAGACCATGATGTGTTTAGACTGTTAATAATACCAGCCTTTCCTCCCCCTCTCCTTCTTGTAGATTATCTGTTTTTCCCCTAAACAGAGCAGTAGATTTCACAGTAGGGTATAATGTCACACAGTTTCCCAGAGATTAAAATAAGATAACAGTTCTTCCAAGTCGTTGTTACTCTCTTCTCCCGTTCTCCCCACAGTTCTTTATTGTTCCTAATTTGCAAATAAACCCTATGTTTTTACAATACTAAGCTGTGAAATCTTATGTTTTCTTGGTCTTATAAAATTGAGAACACATATCCTGGAAGAAAATGAATACAGAGAAATGCAAAGCATTGCTGTAATCAGGCTCTTACACTTTTCAATCAGCAACCACTCTAGGGTAGGTATAATTGTCTTTATAATTCAGGCAGAAGCATATCTTTGCCCTGGATGACTTTGTCTGTGTGGATCCAGTTTAGTAGAGGATAAAAAGTGACCTTATATGTCAGTGTATACTTCTAAAAATCATAACAATGGGAAGCAGTGACTAACCATTACTGAAGCTTACAATTGTGTAATGCAATCATTTGCCCCCAACATCTTTAATAATAAATAATTATCCATTTATCCAGAATGCAAAACTAATTCAGAAGCACAGAGGTGAGAGAGGTGTTCCAAACCATTTTTTCTATATTCTTGCTGAAAATATGAGGAAAATGAAAGATACAAGGTAGACAAACTGGGCTATATATAAGGCTTGTAAGAGCTATCAATTGGTAGCTTTAAAATTTCCTTGAACTCTCATATTGATGGAGACATGCGAAACTCTGCTGAAGGCTTGAAGAGCATCCAGAGTAGTCCCATAGGGTTTGCCTTGGAATTCAGATATCATTTTCAAAGCTCTTTCTATACGTCCTTTCTCAGTTTGGCTTTAGATTGTGTTAAATGCAGTGATAAGGGAGCCAAGAGGTTCTATGTGAAAACTAAAGTTTTAACTCAAGCTAAGAAAAGGTAAATTACTTGCTGATTTAGGATGATAAAAGACCAAAAATATAATTGATGCCTGAGTTTCTATTTGTAAGAGATATACTACAAATCAAGTATGAATTCCAGGTAAGCGTATTATACAAGTAAATTTTTTTAAAGCATCAGTAAATATTTTTTAATTGTTACAAGGTAACCCATTCCCCAAAACAGCCTCACATCTTGTATCCTTAGGGAGCTTCAGTTTATAATCAGTACACTCATAGTAGTGAGGCACATTAAACTCTGATTCTTCAAGATTCAAATTTGGTAAGTTCATTGGAAACATTGTCCTAGATGTCAGCCTTAAGTAAATAACACTACCCAGGCAGTCTTATTTGATGAAGAGCTTGTAAAAGTTTCATAATAGAAAATGCTTCTAGAAAATCCCTGGGAAACCATGAGCCGGCATGAAGGGATTGTGCATGTAAACCAGGCAGCAATAAACAGGAAAGGGGGAAGAGCTGTGTATAATGAAGTATGAGAATTAAGAAGACTAACTTGGTCTTGTTTTACAATTTTACCTGATATTTGTACCTGCTTTGTCTTATTTACTTATTTGTTTATTTGTTTACATTTTTTATTTTTAATTGTTCAAGTACAGTTACTAAAGGAAAATTTCTAAAGAAAAGATTTGTTTTTCTAATTAAAGATATTTCCATGTGGCTTAAATAAGATTCTTACCCATATTTAAAATAGTTGTCAAAGATTTTATGGCAAACTGTAAGGGGAACCAAAAACTCTCAAACTTGAGACAGTTTTGTTTTTGTGGATTAGAAATAAATGCAGCCATAACCAGGCCATTTAATTTACTTTGATTTTATCATTCTATGGCATTATGGGGAAAAAAGCACTCACTTTTGCTGTCTTTTGTAACACAGAATCTAGAAAAGCTTTCACCAAGGAACCATCAATTCTATTTTCTGTTCATATGTGCCCACTGAACCAATAGCATGACAATTTTTTCATCACACTTCTGGTTCAAAAATGACATTGCCTTCTCTTCAGCAAGTAACAGTTATCTTTGCCTCCTCTTCAGCAAGTAACAGTTATCTTTATTACACAAACATACCTTAAATTTCTAAAGAGTATTTCAATCAAGTCTTCCTTAGGAAACAATAGTTGTGTGGTGGTGATTGTGTTGGTGTTTTAACCAGCACTTTCTATACAGGAGAGTGATTATCTCCAAACTTGATCCCCAGTGCTTTTTAAACTTAATTTTATACCCTACCAAATCCCCCACCATACTGTCTAAGCATATTTTATAAATAATAAATGTTTATATTATACTGCTAGTTTTTTACTTTTTATAGCTTCAATTGCTTACTTAAGAGGAGAACACTTACATTTAATAGAGTTTTAATTAGTATCCAGACATTCTGAACTTACCATAATGATCTATCCTGGACTAAGGGTAAGTGTCATTGTTAGGAGGATAGTCAGACAGTTGTTTGGGAAGGCATTCAAAGTAAAGGGCTGTTCATTAGATTCCACATATAGTGAAATCATATGGTTCTTGTCTTTCTCTGACTGGTTTATTTCACTTAGCATAATGTTCTCCAGCTTCATCCATTCTGTTGCAAAGAGTAAATATTTTTTTTTTTGTAGCTGAGTGGAATTCCACTGTGTAAATGTTTCATAGTTGTTTTGTCCATTCATCTACTGATATGCACTTGGGCTGCTCCCATTACTTGGTGATTGTAAATAATGCTGCAATGAATATAGGGGTGCTTATGTTCTTTTGAATTAGT
Source organism: Phyllostomus hastatus (assembly GCF_019186645.2). Lineage (NCBI taxonomy): Eukaryota > Metazoa > Chordata > Mammalia > Chiroptera > Phyllostomidae > Phyllostomus > Phyllostomus hastatus. The sequence goes on from NW_025334022.1 coordinate 19,651,602, forward strand.
GTTTTTGGGTTCCTTAGTATACATTCCCAGAAGTAGGATCTCTGGGTCAAAAGGCAGTTGCATTTTTAAATTTTTGAGGAATCTCCATACTGCTTTCCACAGTGGCTACACCAGTCTGCATTCCCACCAACAGGGCAAAAGTGTTCCCCTCTCTTCACAGCCTCATCAGCACTAGTTGTTTGTTGATTTATTGATGATAGTCATTCTGACAAGCATGAGGTAATATATCATTGTGGTTTTAATTTGCATTTCTTTTGATGATTAGTGATGTTGAGAATCTTTTCACATGTCTATTGGTCATAAGGACACTATAAAATGGTAAAGGAAATAATCCAGCAAGAGGATATAACCAAAGTAAACATTTACACACCCAATATAGAAGCACCTAAGTGTGTGAAACAAATCTTGATGGGCATAAAGAAAGAGATCAACAATAATACAGTCCTAGTCATGGGTTTTAACATCCCTTTTACTTCAATGCATAGATCTTCTAGACAGAAAATCAACAAGGAGACAGTGACTTTAAAAGACACACTAGATCAAATGATTTCTTTTACTTTTTTATTGATGTTCAAATATAGTTGTCTCCATTTTCCCACCACCACTTTCCCCCACCCTACCCATGCCTACCTCCCACCCTAGATCCCACCCCCCTTGGCTCTGTCCATGGGTCTCTCATACTTGTTCTACATCCCTTTCCCTTCTTTCCCACATTATTTCCCTCTCCCCTCCCTCTGCTTACCAGATCCAATGGATTTGATATCTTCAGAGCATTTCACCCCAAAGCAGCAAAATACACATACTTTTCAGGTGCACATGTAATGTTTTCTTGGATAGACCACATGTTAGGACACAAAACAAGTCTCAATAAATTTAAGAAATTTTAAATCATATCAAATATCTTCTCTCATCACAATGCTATGAAACTAGAAATCAATCATAAGAACACTGAAAAACATGCAAAGACATGAAAGTTAAATAACATGTTATTAATGAATGTGTCAACAAAAGATCAAGGAAGAAATAAAAAGATACCTTGAAACAAATCAAAACACAAGGAAAGTGGAAACAGATTCACAGATAGAGAACGGAATGACAGCTAGTGGAGGGAAGTGGGTAGAGGCACTGAGCAAAAAGGCAAAAGGACTCATGGACACGAACAACAGTATGGTGATTGCTGGAGGTAGGGAGTATAAGGGAACTAAATGATAATGGAAAAAATGCAATAAAGATTAAATTTTAAAAAGGGATTAAATTGGGGAGATGGCAGTGAGGTAGGTGGGAGCTGAACCTACTTGATCGTGCACCCAGCTGGGACACTTAGCCAATCTTCTGAAGAACAGAGCGAACAGCCAATGGAATTCCAGTTTATATGAAGTTTGGAAGCCAAGGATTGCAGAAGATGTTTAAAAATGGAAGGTAAGGAGATCTTGTAGGCTGATGGGAAGGTCCCCAGGCCCTGTGCCAGGAACAGCAGCTGCTGTGGGAGCTTTGGAGAAGAGCTAGGTCAGCGACTATAACTTTGCAGCTCCCTTCCCTCCCAGAGCAGGGAAGCCCCTCCCTCACCAGAAGAGACCTAAGGCTTGAAGTCGCTGGGGGAATGACGAAGTGAGAGGCCCACAGCAGGCTGTGTTTCCTGGTTGGGATTGTTGTCTACAGCTGGGACAGTACTAGAGAAATTGGGGAGCTGGGTGACACCTGGAAATGAGAGAAGAGTTGGTCCATGACTGACCCTGACCCAGATAGTCTGGGTACTGGTCAGAGAGATGGGCTGTGTGAAAAGCCAGGCACTTGTTAGAAAAGGCTGCCCACTACCAAGGGGAATTCTCTAAAAAAAAAAAAGGCTCTCAGCCACTGTGAAATGTCCTCTCACACCCAGAGAGCCAGCCAGGAAAGAGGGAGGAGGAGGAGCACGATTTGCTTTAAACCAGGGGGCCTCACAGATTGATTAAAGGGGAGGCAGCAAGGGCTCAGAGCAGTAGCAGTCCCCAGAGAGACTTAGTTTAATGAGGGAACTAAACTGCCTTGAAGGGACTTTGCATGTTCAAAGCACCCAGGACAGCAAAGAGGGAGGAGGAAGGGTGTGAGTTGCTGCCACTACTAATCAAAGGGTGGCACAATGAGGTGGATTAAAGGCACCAGCCTGAGACATATGGACAGCAGGGAACGCACAGTGATCTGAGGGCTTGGACTGGAGGCTGAGCACTTCTGAAAATTGTAGCCCAGACCTAGCCCCATCCTCACAAACCCACAGGAAAGGAAAAAAAAGGATCCCAGACCACTCTGCCTACAGCATCTGGAAAGACCAGTAGACTCAGCTTGGCAGGTTTAAAGTCAGCAGGAGGCTTGCTTTCTTTTTCAAGTGTGAGACAGTAAGACATGGAGTGATGAAAGGAACAAGGACAGATCCAGAGAGAGATCAGCAGGCTAATGCCAACAGCAGAGAACAATTTAACTTTGCTCTCCTGCAGAACTTGCATTTTATTTTTAATTTTTATTTTATTCTTATTTTAATTTTTATTTCTCATTTTTCCATTTAGTTTTCTTTGTTTTGTTTGATGGTTTGATTTTATTGTTTCACTGGTATTCTTTGTTCTTCCTTTCATATTGCATTTGAATCTTTCTTCCTTCACTTCACTTGTATTCCAGTAACACACTACTCTTAGTCTTTTACTTGTTATTCTTTTTATTCAGATCATGTATTTCTAGTCATATTATTGTTGTCCCAATCCCACACAGCACCCTTCCCTGGTCATGGTCCATTTCACTATGTTCCTGAGCTGTATTACTGTTGTGGTTAACTTTATTGTCTCTCACAGTACACCAAGTTTCTATCCCTCAGTCTCACTATATCTCACCATCTAACCTTGCATAAGCACTCTGCTTTCTGGAGTCAGCTCACATTCTTTCCCCCCTCTAATAAGAGTCTTACCTCTTTTTCATCCTTTATAAAAAGTGTCTAGGTGGGTGAAATATCACGGTTATTGCTATACTTCTCCAAAGGATTGCCTATTTGTTCACTACTTGTTAGTACTTTAAATCCCATAGAATACTCTCCTGTTGTCTTACTTCATTTCACCTTCACCCAGCCCCTCATCACATACTAGACAAGGTGGGAGTTGTGAATACCAGTAAACCTGCTAGAGGGGAGAACCCACCAACAGGTAAAACCCACATACAACAAGAGAGTCCACACAAATGGAAGGAAGGGCAACATTAAAGCATCTGGGCAAGGAGATCATAGAGACCACACTGTAACTGGAAAAGACACCAGCATTTGGGCTGCCTGTCACTACCAAACCCAATAAGCAATGACAGTAATTGAATCTTTATGGGTGCTTTATTCAGATGACCAGTGATCTGAGAAGATGGTAGATTCCTACCCTAACAGATCATCTTCTCTTCTCTTTTAGGCCAGACCTTTCATAAGGGGGGAAGGATAAACAAGGTACAGTGAGGGCTTTGAGATTCAGAAGCTGCAACGTTCCTGTGCTGGACAGTTAGCTGTTCCCAGGAGAGGATGGCCATCTGCCTCTCCCTGGAACACAAAGGCCTGGATGCCTTCAACTTGTCCGCAGGTGGTAATCTCTAGCAGTGCCACAGGAGGTTGCTGTTTTCCCAGGAGCCAGGATGGGCTTTATCTGTAGTTTCTGAAACAAAAGCTTTAACATACACATTACTTGCTAGACTTATAACTTCACCTTAAGCTAAAATTTTCCAAGTCTTGAGTCCCCTATCAACACCGCCAAGTCCCACAGAACACCTACCATAGAAGTTCACCCCACAGAGACAGCTAGCAAAGCAGAGCATTGGGAATCACAGAACCAAGCAAAAAGAGACATTAATATGACCTACAAAGTGATACCCCTGATAATTCTAGTACCCACTTGACACAGTATATATTTATTACAATATTATTAACTCTTCCCTATGCTATACTTTACATACCTGTGACTATTCTCTAATTACCAATTTGTACTTAACCCCTTCACCTTTTTCACCCAGCTTCCCAACTCCCTCCTATCAACCATCAGCCTGTTCTCTGTATCTATGAGTCTGTTTCTATTTTATCTATTTGATGTCATATGGGTACTGTAAGATCTATCGAGGTGATCACTTCCTAAGTTATATAAATGTCTAATCACTGGGCTGTACACAGGAAACTATTATAATAGTGTATATCTACTGTAATTTAAAAATAAAAAATATTTAAAAGAAAAAAGCAAAATATTTTTAAAAATTAGCAACACTTCTCTCTGTAACAATATAGGAGTGCTTCTCTACTGTTCATTTACTGATGTTCCATGCATAGGAATGTCTCTTTTTGAAGAGCTGAATTGTGATACTGCAAGCATGAAATAATCACCCCTTAATGAATCTTACTTCTTTAGAGTTTTTCTGAAATTCAGCTTATACATCTGCTATCCCTAAAACAACACAAAATCTCTTGTTTTGTTAAAGACAACTAATATGAGGTGTTTTGTTCTCTGGAGTTAAATTTCTATTATGTTCATTTTTTATTAAAACATGCCAAAGTTAAAAACAGCATGGCCACAGGAGAAGCATTAGGAAGAACTGCATAGCTGAAAGTAAATTTAAAAAAATTATGAGCATAATACAATGCTAAAGCCCCCAGTACCTGTTATGGTACTCCATGCCATGCTTCCAAGTTAAGGCCAGTCTTTTTTTCATTCTGGTATGTTTCCCTGTTCAAATTGAGAAATGATTCTCCCATAATGTTACCTAGAAATACCAACACCCTTCACTCAACAACAAAAATTTCCCTTTTGCTCTGATTTTATTACCAGTGGGTCATTGATAACCATGCTATTTTACTATTTGTGTGATAAAAAAGAAACTTTTTTGTGTGTGTTTGTGGTGGGTTACTCTCAAGCAACCATTAAAAAGTATTCAGAATTAACTACATCAGAGTATATTGTATAAATATATGAAGAAATCACACACATGCAATTTTTTAGTCATGGCTTTCCACAGTGTTTGTTGGAAAACAAACAAACAAATAAACAGTGTTTTGTGTAAGGCCAGACTCCCACTAGATGGAATAGACAGCAATATTTTTATAATTTGAGTTATACAATGAAAGATTTATTTTCCATTTACCCCTAATAGTTGTGTTCATTAACATTGCTGTGGTGTCTTAAAATTTTCACTTAATCTGTTTGGAATGAAACACTGAAAGCTCTGGTCAAAATGCAAACCATATCAAATGAGGGAAATATTAAAAGACACTATCAAACATCAATTCACCTTGAATAAGTTTTGCTTTCTAAAATGTAGCAGAAGAAAATTGATGGGAAAAATAATTCCCATAATCTAGGTTAAGTGTTTTAAGTTAGGTTTCTGGAGAGGGGCAAAAAGAATAAAAAAAAAAAAAGATTAGAGGGAAACCTTTCCTACTTAACAACGTACTTGATGATGTCACTAAAGGCAATCTTAAATCTCCATGTGTTAAAAATAAAGTTCAGAATTAGGTAATTCTCAGGTTTCCTAGATGACCTCTGACATTAACCAGAAAGGGCACTTAAAGGCCAAAATACTCCAGGCAAAAAATGTGTACCTCGTCAGAATGAAAAGCTAAAATTGGGAACTGGGAAATCAATAAATGGAATAGGAATTTTCTTAACCGATCACAAACCTGTCTTTAACCTACAGCAGTGATTTTTTCAGCCTTTTTTATCTCATGGCACATATAAACTACCAAAATTCTGTAGCACACACAAAAATATATTCCATATTACATATTATAATTTTTGCCTATCTGACAAAAATAGGTATAATTTTGATTAATTACCAGAGAATGGCTATTGTTGCAATGGCTGTTGTCATGTCTTATTTTGACAACCTAAGGGAATAGAGGGTAGTGCTCCTGACTAATAGTCAGGTACTGCATGTTTTAAAAATTCTGTTGCAAAAGGTAGAAGCTCCTTCTTTCTTTCTGCTGTGTAGTATTCCATTGTGTAAATGTATCACCTTTTTTTTGATACACTCATTTACTGGTGGGCACTTAGGCTGTTTCCAGGACTTGGCTATTGTAAATAGCACCACTATGAACATTGGGGTGCATAGGTTCTTTTGAATTGCTGTTTCAGGCTTCTTAGGGTATAAACCCAGCAGTGGAATTGCTGGGTGAAAAGGCAATTCCATTTTTAGTTTCTTAAGGAAATTCCATACTGTTTTCCACAGAGGCTCCACCAGTCTGCATTCCCACCAACAGTGCACTAGTGTTCCCTTTTCTCCACAACACCACCAGCACTTATTGTTTGTTGATTTGTTTATGATGATCATTCTCACTGGTGTGAAGTGGTATCTCATTGTGGTTTTAATTTGCATCTCTGATGGCTAGTGTTGTTGAGCATCCTTCCATATGTCTCTAGGCCCTCTGTATGTCCTCCTTGGAGAAGTGTCTTGAACCAACATTCTTAAACTTAATGCTTTACACACCAAAGATTGCAAATACCTAAAACACAAGCTATGGACATTTAATCTCTACAAATCCCTGTATTCTGCTATTTAATTACCAATTCATGAGAAATTGATGAAAATAAAATATAACAAATATGAAACACCTAGTAAAAGTGACCTGTGTGTACCAGTAATGGTCATTCCCTTTCTATCATCTACTACATCCTCACTGTTTTCTAGAGTTTAGGTAATCTTATTTACTAGAAAGACAGAAAAATACTATGTTATTTTTCAATGTTCCCAGTCTGTTTCTATGTAATTACAGCAGGTCCTTGAATTCCGTTTTTTTTTTCATTTTAACATTGTTGCAGTAGAAACTCAACTCTTGTTTGTATCAATTAGCCAATAGTGAAATTGGTTTCATTATACATCATTTTGCTCAAAGTCACAGACTCTATCAACGTTATTAAATGAGGACTTAATGTAATTCCTTTTAGAATGTAGTCCAGAGGAGAAAAGTTGCTCCTGAGTGCAGACATATTTCAGACTATGAATATTATATAAATACTCATGTATCTCTCTGTTTTGTTTGCCAAGAAGTTCACTTAAGCCTCATGCTCACTCAGTAATTATATTAACTTAGGGGAGAGTTTGAGAATATTTTTGCTACCCTTTCCTCCACATTTAATACACATATTTACTTTCATTTTAGCAACTGTATTGCTCTGAGATGTCTTTTATTATTAGTTTCCTCAAGTTATTTAGAGTAATTAAACAAAACTATAGACACATTAATGGCAATAATAATAGATGTTAGCAATTTGAAATAAAAGAAGTAAAATTGAATAGATTGGTTGTTAAAGAAAAATAACAAAAAGGCAGACAACTTTAGTCTTCAAAAATTTGATGCACAATACCCATGTACTTGATTTTTATTAGTCAATTAATTGATTTTAACATATCTATTTGGCATATTCTAGTTGTTACTCTGTTCCTAATTTAAAGTAGCAGTTAACACTGTGTTATTTATTTAAGAAATAGGAGGAGGTAGAATTATGTGATTGGAATATAAAACTATGAAAGTTGGCTCCTGTCCTTGACTTATCAACTTTTATAAAATCAAAGTACTTTAGAGAATTCAGGTACCTTATTTTTGTAGATCACACTATTCAAACTACTTATTTTGCAGTTGAGAAAGCTAAGTTTCAAGAAAGGTTAATGTCTTACCAAAGACCATATAGTTTATTGGTAATGGAGTCTGGATGAAAATTCAGAACCTAAGAATTAGAAGAAATCCATAAAGATAATTTTATTTATCCCCATACAAAATATGGGTAGATAGTACATGTCTAAAGCCATTCAACTTTTAAAACTTTGACAAATATTCTTGAATGTTTCCAAATTAATTCACATAGAACATACCCAAAATAGAATATATGACCTTTCTACTGCCAACTTGGTTCTTTTTCAGTGTGCCCTAACTCAATGAATAGCACAACTGCCTATTCAGTTCTACAAATTAGGAAACTTGGTGCCACCCTTGAAATGTTCATTTTATATATAAAAGCCATCATCAAGTCCTGCTGATTTTACCTTTTAAATTAACCCACTATTTTCAATCTTCACTGCCACCACTGTAGTCCAAGCAACCATCATCTCTTTCCGAACTCCTGCAACATCCTCCTAATTGATCTTTCCACATCCATCTTAGTTAAAGTTAAAATAACTAAAAAATACAGTGAGCTTCTCCCCTACACACTCACATACATATTTAAAACCTTCAGTGCCTTCCAATTTCTATTAAGAGAAGAGCACATTTTTAGCATTTTATACAACACCCTGTACTACCTAACCCTTAACTACAGTTCTACTTGGATTTTGCTCTCCTCTGTAGTCAGTTGAAATTTTTCAATTATTCATATTCACTATACTTTCTACGCCCACCTCCTATATATTTGCACTTGCTTTTCCCTGTTGGATCTATCTTTCTACTTTGTGTATGTGGCTCCTACTGTTCCTTCAGAGGTAGAATGCTGTAATGATTTAATCATGTATTGACAAACACTTCTCCTACATAGTGTTTATCCAGTTTTATATGTACTTGTGACCATGATTTATGATTACTTACATTTATATTAAATTCACTGGAGGCAAGAACCCACCAACAAAGGAGCCACCAACAGATAAAACCCAATAATATGGCTCTAGATATTATCTGAGCCATAACCCAGATAATATCTAGACTGGTCAAAGAGTTGGTATGTGAGGAAGCTGGGTGCTTGCTAGGAATGGCCTGCTAAACAAAGGGAATTCAGCCAAAAAATGCTCCCAGCCACTGTGCAAGTACCTCTAGTGCACAGTGGCAGGGTCAGCAAAAAGGGAGCGGGGGCGGGGGGCATTTGCTCCACTCAAGGCACCTCACAGATTGATCAAAGAGGGACAGCAGGGGCTCAGAGAGGTAGCAGCACCCAGAGAGACTTAATTCAACAGAGGAACTAAATGGCCCTGAAGGGACTTTGCACACTCAGGCCCAGGCTAAGAAAGAGGGAGAAGGAAGGGAGAAAAAGGATTTGTTCCCACTCAGTGTACCTCACGGAATAATCAAAGGCATGTACAACAACATATACTATAGGTGCTGGCCTTGAACATATGAGAAGTGGGCAGTGTGGACCACACAATGCTCTGAGGGTGTGGGCTGGAAACTTGACATCTGTGAACTATAACCCAGACTGAGCCCCCATCCTTACAGAACCACAGGAAAGGAAAAAATGGAGCCAGCACCCCCTCTGCATGCAGCATCCAGGAAAAGCAGCAAAACTCTAAGATAAACATGAGGTATTTTTTTCTCAAGTGTAAGACAATAAGGCCTGGAGCTTTGAGAAGACCAAAGAAAGATACAGAAAGAATTCAGAAGGCTAACACAACAGCTGACACAAATTTCACATTCCCCTGGCTGGCATAGCTCAGTGGATTGAGCGTGAGCTGCGAACCAAAGTGTCGCAGGTTCGATTCCCAGTCAGGCCACATACCTGGGTTGCAGGCCATGGCCCCCCAGCAACCACACATTGATGTTTCTCTCTCTCTCTTTCTCCCTTCCTTCCCTCTCTAAAAATAAATAAATAAAATCTTTAAAAAAAAACAGTAAAAAAAAAAATTTCACATTCCAGTCCTTCAGAACTTGAATTCCATTTCACTTTTTGGGTTTTCTTATTTTTTATTTTTTACATTTCTTTTCTTTCCATTTAGATTCTTTTGTGTGGTTTGTTTGTGTGATTTTAATGTTTGAGTGGTTTTCTTTATTGTCCCTTCACATTACATTCCAATTTTTCTTCTTTCACTTTACTTGTATTTCAATAACACAATACTCTTGGTATTTACATTTTATTGTTTTTATTCAGAATATATGTTACTTATATTATTGTTATTAAAAATTCCACACAGTACCCATCCCTGGTCTTTATCCAATTCACCATCTTCCTGAGCTTTATTCTTTCGCACATTATGCCAAGTTTCTATCCTTATTCTCACTATAACTCACCATCTAACCTGGCATAAGTGCTCTGCTTTCTAAAGTCAGCACACATTCCTTTTCCCTTCTAATAAGAGGCCTATGCCTTTTTTACCTGTTATAAAAAAGTGGCTGGTTGTGTGAAATGCCATGGTTATTGCTGTACTTCTCCAAAGGACCTACTATCTGTTATCTACTTGTGGGTACTTTATTTTTATTTTTTTTTAATTTATCTCATTTTTAGAGAGAGGGGAAAGGAGGGAGAAAGACAGGGAGAGAAACATTAATGTGTGTTTGTCTCCTGTGTGCCCCCTACTGGGGACCTGGCTCACGATCCAGGCATGTGCCCTGACTGGGAATGGAACCTGTGACTCCTTGGTTTGGAGGCCGGCATGCAATCCCCTGAGGCATAGCAACCAGGGATACTTATTAGTACTTTAAATTCCATAGAATACTCTCCTGCTGTCTTACTCCATTTCACTTTTGCCCAGCCCCTGATCACACACAAGACAAGGTAGGAGTTGTGAATACCAGTAAATTCACTGGAGGCGAGAACCCACCAACAAAGGAGCCACCAACAGATAAAACCCAAGTACAAAAGAGTTCAGACAAACATAAGAAAGAGAACACTAGAGCATCCAGACAAAAAGACCAGAGACTATACCACTGAGTGCCACAAAAATCCTACCACAGAAGCTCACCCTATGAAGACAGCTGACAAAGCAGAGCATCAGGAATCACAGAAGCAGCAAAAAGAGTAACCTAAAATAGGGAGGAGAGAAAGACGCTGCAATCAAAAAGAATTGAAGCCTTCCCAGTACAAGGTCTAAATGAAATGGAGGCAAGCAAACTATCAGATATAGAATTCAAAAGGATAGTTATAAGGATGATCAAGGAACTCACAGACAACTACAAGGAACTAACTGAGAACTACAACAGCATGAGAAAGAAAATAGAAACCATAAACAAGAATCAGGAAGAAATGAAGAATACAATTTCTGAAATAATACACTACAAGGAATTACAAGCAGTCTGGATGAAGCAAAGGACCAAAATAGTGATCTAGAAGTCAAGGTAGAAAGAAATGCCCAAGTAGAGCAGCTGCACCAAAACAAAACAAAACAAAACAAAACAAAACAAAACAAAACAAAACAAAAAAACCCTCAGGAAATATGAGGATAGCTTACGGGAACTACAAGACAACATAAAACACAATGACATTCAAATTATAGGAATAGCAGAAGGAAAAGAAAAGGAGCAAGGAGCAGAAACCTTGTTTGAAAAAAATAACAGAAAACTTCCCAAACCTGGAGAAGAGAATTGCCACATAATTTCAAGAAGTACAGTGGGTCCCAATTAAGATGACTACAAAGATATGCACTCCAAGAAATGTCATAATTAAAATGCCAAGTTTTAAAAACAAAGAGAGAACCTTAAAAGCAGCAAGGGAGAAACAAGAAGTAACACAAGGGAGCTTCGATAAGGCTACCAGCTGTTTTTTCAATAGAAACACAAGCCAGAAGAGAATGGCAAGAAATGTTCCAAGTAATAAAAAGCAGAAGCCTCAAACCAAGATTACTTTACCCAGCAAGGCTCTCAATGAAAATGGAAAGCAAAATAAGAAATTTTCCAGACAAAAGTAGACTCAAAGTATACACCTCCACTAAATGAGCACTGCAAGATATGCTAAAGGGAGTGATGAAAGAAGAGGAAGAAAAACAGCAAGAGAGAGAGAGGAACACAGGTACAAAGGGGAAAAAATGAATAAGTATCTATGAAAAATAACCTTAAATGTAAATAGATTAAATGTTAAATCAAAACACATAGGGTAAGTGAATGGATAAGGAAACATGATGAGCACAAATGCTGCCTAGAAGAGACCCACTTCAGAAAAAAAGAACTACAGTCTGAAAGCAAGGGGTTGGAAAAATATTCCAAGCAAATGGGCAGGGTAAAAAAATCTGCTGGAGCAATACTTATACAAAATAAAATACACTTGAAAACAAAGACCATAAAAGGAGACACAGAAAGACACTTCATAATACTGAAGGGAGGAATCCAATAATAAGACATAACTATTGTAAACATATATGCACAAAACATAGCAGTGCCCAAATATACAAGAAAAACTTGGAGGACTTCAAGAAAACTATAGACAACAATAAACTGATAATTAGAGGCTTTAACACCACACTGTTAAAACTGCATAGATCTTCCAAACAAAATATCATCATGGATATAAGGGCTCTGAACCATGCACTAGTACAAATAGATCTGATAGTTATTAAACCTTTCATTCCAAATTAGCAAAATACACATTTTTTGCACATAGAACATTTTCAAAGATAGACCACATAATAGGACACAAAACAAGCCTCAAAATTCAAGAAAATAAAAATCACATCAAGCATTTTCTCTGACCACCAGGGCCTGAAACTGGAAACCAACCATAAGGAAAAAAATCAAAAACACTCATACTTGTGGAAATGGAATAGCATGCTTTTAATTGATGAATGGGCTAACAGTGAGATCAAGGAAGAAATCAAAAACATTCTGGAAAGAATTGAAAACAAACACACAACAGTCCAAAACTTATGGGACACAGCAAAGGCAGTCTCAAAAGGCAAGTTCATAGTGATATAGGCCTACCTTAAAAAGATAGAAACATTTCAAATAAACAACTTAATGCTACACCTACAAGAACTGGAAGAACAACAACAAAGTCCAGAGTGAGTAGAAGGAAGAAAATAATCAAGATCAGAACAAAATTAACCAACATAGAGGCTAAAAGAACAATCCAAAGGATCAATAAATCCAGGAACAGTTTCCTTGAAAAGACAAAGAAAATTGACAAGCCTTTAAGCAGACTCATCAAGAAAAAAAGAGAGTGGATCCAAATAAATAAAATCAGAAATGAAAGAAAAGAGATTACAACTGATACCACAAAATACAAAGGATTGTAAGAAATTACTGCAAAGAACTATATGCCAAGAAATATGAAAGCCTGTGTGAAATGGACAAATTTCCAGAAAAATATGATCTCCAAAACTGAATAAAGAGGAAGCAGAAAGCCTGTACAGACAGATAACCACTGATGAAATCAAAGTAGTAATAAAAAAAACTCCTGGCACACAAAAGCCCTGGACTAGACAATTTCACAGGAGAATTTCACAAAATATTTAAGAAACAGCTAACCCCTATTCTTCACAGACTACTCCAAAAAAATCCAAGAACAAAGAACACTCCCAAATGCTTTATATGAAGTCAGCATCATCCTAATGCCAAAACCAGATAAAGGCACAACAAAGAAAACTACAGGTAAATATCTCTGATAAACATAGATGCTAAAATCCTCAACAAAATATTGACAAACCATATCCAGCAATACATTAAATAGATACATCATCACAATCAAGTGGGATTCATCCCAAGGATGCAAGGATGTTTCAATATTCACAAATCAATAAATATGATATACACATAAACAAAAGGGAAGACAAAAATCATATGATTATATCAATAGATGAAGAAAAAGCATTTGATAAGGTACAGCACCCATTTATGATAAAACACTCAGCAAAGTGGGACTGGAGGAAGCATACCTCAACATGATAAAGACTATATATAAGAAATCTACAGCCAATATCATACTCAATAGGCAAAAATTATAAGCTATCCAACTAAGAACAAGACAAAGATGACTGCTTTCACCACTTCTACTCAACATAGTATTGGAAGTCATAGCCAGAACAATCAGAAAATAAAAAGAAATAAAAGTCATCTGTATTGAAAAGCAGGAAGTAAATCTGTCAGTATTTACAGATGACATGATACTATACATAGGAAAACTTATAGACTTTGCCAAAAAACTACTTGAACTAATAAGTGAATTTGGCAAAACAGTGGGACGCAAAGACAATATTCAGAAATCAGGGACTTCTGGCCAAGATGGAGGCGTAGGCAGACAAACTGTGCCTCCTCGCACAACCAAAATAAGGACAACAAAAATTTAGAAACAGAATAACATCCACTACTGACAGAAAATTAAACTGTATGGAAGTCTGACAACCAAGGAGTTCAAGTAGACACATTCACCCAGACTGGTAGGAGGGGCGAAGTCAGGCGGCCAGGCAGAGAGGGGTTGTGGCAAAAAAAAAAAAGAAGTGGTGGCTGGAAGCCCCCCGGCTGCACAAAGCAGAGCTAGTGGACCCCGGGCAAGCAGGTGGTGGCTGGCAGACCCCACCAGGACTCCTGCAGGATGGAGGGGAGTGAAGGGGGAAAAATGGGACAACTGTAATAGCATAATCAATAAACTGATAGGGGGCTTAAGACTTGGAAAATTTTAGCTTAAGGTAAATAGCCATAAATCTAGCAAGTAATGTGTATGTTAAGCTCTTTGTTTCAGAAACTACAGATAAGGCCCATCTGGCGCCTGAGAAAAAAAGGCTGACCTCCTGGGATGCTGGCTAGAGATTACCGCCTGGAGACAGCCAAATCGGGAAGAGCAGGCGACTACCTCTCCCACCTGGAGACAGCTAATTACCAGGATAGAAGTGCTGCAGCTGGGAACTTCAAGGACTCTCTCTCACTGACTTCTTTTTTTGTCTTCCCAAACCCCTTATAAATGATCTGGCCAGGAAAGGAAGGGGAAGATGGTTTGTTAGGGTATGAACCCTCCATCTTCTCGATCGCCGGCCATCTGAATAAAGTGCCTATGAAAGATTCAATCACTGTCATTGCTTATTGGATTTCCTAGTGACAGGCAGCCCGAATGCCAGTGTCTTTCCAGTTACATATTTTGGCGACTCCACTGGGACAGACTTTGGGACTCTCCGGTAAGTCTGGGTGTTTGGCGGGGAGTCCCATTGGCTGCCTGGACTGAGGGGCCCTGGAGGCTTGGAGTCAAGAGAATCCCAAGCAGCTGCCAAGTGATTTCACTGGGGGATTCTACTACTGACCCGTTGCTCCCAGCACCTCTCGTCGTGCATCACACTGGATTGAATCGTTGCACTTTCTGGTTCAGGTTGAAATCCCGGGTCACAACTTAGGTCATCTGTTGTTTGGGTACCGTCTGTTTGGAGCTCCATCTGGTCTGAAAGGACATCTGGTCTGGTCCCGAAAGGGCATCTGTTTGGAGCTCCATGGAGTTCCGTCTGGTAATATGGGGCGGGGGGGGAACCCTCCATTCCGAAAAACAGCCCGCTGGGGTGGGTTCTGGTAAATTGATCGACGTATAAGCGTATATCGAAGGCATATGTTGTTTTGTTGTAGTACTGTTCTGTTTATGTCCTGTATAATTTAGACTCAGGAGAGTGCTGGTCATGGAATGGGTCTTTAAATTACTGTATTATACTGTAACTAAAGTTGTTTTGTCAAAATCAGGGAAGTGGGACAAATTGCCTTACCTAGAAGTGTTTGGGTTTACATGATAAAGATGCATGCAGAGTTAAAAAGAAAAAAAAAAAGAGGAAAATCAGTTAATGGCTCAGAGAAAAGAGAATTTACATGTGAAAGGTAGAAGGTCATAGGAGAGGGGCAAGGAAGATCTAGGTATTATGACTGCTGCAGGCTGGTCATAGTTCCTGCAGCCCCAGGGGATCCACTCCTGTGAGTGAAATGGGTAAAGGGCAACTGAACTGGCATCACTGTCTTGAATTGGTCAAGGAACCAGATTCGGTGAAGGAAAAGCCCATACCGGGGCAGGGCAATATCCTTTTTTGGAGACTTTCAGTGAGAGTAAGGGCAGAAGGCCAGTCTGCTAGATGTAATTGGGCACATACCGTGTTTTCTATGTTGGATCTGTTAAACTGGAAAAGCTCAAACCCTTCTCATGGACATAACCCTGCTAAAATTACTGATTTGATTGCATCAGTTTTTGCCACTTTATCATCTCAATTGGGCAGACATAAGAGCCTTATTGAATTATTTGCTTCAGTAAGGGGGATGAGCAGAGGCTGGTGTTGGATAAGGCAAATGAAGAGGCTCAGAGGTTACACCAAGAAAATCCAGATGGGGCTCTGGGCCTTTCCAGGGAAATACCTGTAACTGAGCCCAACTGGGACCCTTAAGGGGATGGCCTTTCTCTCTTAGAGCATTATAAGTGATGCCTCCTTGAGGGAATGGGAAAGGCATCCCTGAGCAGAAAGTCTGAGTAAGTGCAGGCCGTGCAACAAAAGTCCACAGAGGACCCCTCCCAACACCAGGAAACAGTTAAAGAGATTCCTAAGGATGGCAAGAGACTGCTGCATTTGAATTCCAAACTTTGGGCTCACTGCTAATCCACTGTGTGAGGATCTGGAGGGACCAGACTATAGCCCTTTAAAGTAAACAAAGGAGTGCACTCAGGATTTTGAGTCCCTAAAAGTGCACCTGGCTTCAGCACCAGCCTTGGGGCTTTCAAACCTACTGAAGCCCTTTCAATGATATGTGTGTGAGAAACAGGGTGTTGCCCTAGAATTCCTCACCCAAATGCTTAGTGACATTTGCAGTCCATCACATAATTGTCAAGGAAATTAAATCACACTGTCCAGGGGTGGCCAGCCTGCTTGAGAGTGGCAGCCACCTGCGAGCTCTTGGAGAAAGCTGAAAAAGTTTGTCTTGGGGCAGCCTATGCCAGTTATGTGTCGCAGAAAGTGTTGAGCCTACTGGAGCAAAAAGGAAATATGTGGCTGACTGCTGAAAGAATGGGCAAGTACCAAGCCCTCTCTTCTTGACAATCCCAATGTCTCCCTCAAAACTGTAAGTAAAGTAATTCCTGCCTTTCTTCTCCCAGACCCTAACTCAGCTGCACTACTACATGACTGTGCTGAAATAAATGATGAAGTGTATTTTAGCAGAATTGATTTACAGGACCATCCTTTAGAAGAAGCAGACTAGACTCTCTGTGCAGATGGAAGCAGTTATATGAACAAAGGAAGCAGAGAGGCTGGATATGCAGTTGTGACTCTTCAAGGAATAGTGGAGGCCAAGGCCTTGCTGCCAGGAACCTCTGCCCAGAAGGCTGAACTGACTGCATTGACAAGGGTGCTGGAATTGTCTCATGGAAAGAGAGTGAATGTGTGTATCAACTCAAGGTAAGCTTTTTGATTTTGCATGCACATGGTTCCAACTGGGAAGACAGAGGACTGTTAACCTCCAATAAAAAGGAAATTAAGCATGCAGCCAAAATTCTAAAGTCATTAGAAGCTGTCCAGGCACCTTTACAAGTGGCAGCCATACACTGCCTGGGGCATCAAAGAGAGGGAACTGAAGTGGCTAGAGAAAGCAATCTGGCTGAACAGGCAACAAAAAGGCTGCTAAAGGAATATTTATAATGCCATTGGTACTTGTTCCAGACTTGTCAAAATTTGACCCTGAATATTTGACTGCAGACTTAGAAAAAGTTAAGGAATGGAGTTTTAATGAAGAAGGTCCTGATAGCCAATAAAAAAGAATAAGAAAAGAGCTATACTGTTTTCCTTAACATTTAGTAGAGCCAGTCATAAAGCATTTGCATAAAGCCACACACTGTGGAAAAGAATCATTAACCACCTATGTCAAACTGTGGTTCACAGGTCCTGGAATATCTAAAGAAATAAGGAAAGTAATTACAAGATGTGTTGTATGCCGGAAGAACAACTCCAAAACAGAACTCCACCAAAAGAAAGAAGGAAAGCAATATCAGGGACAGTGCCCATTCGAGGACTGGCAAATAGACTTTACCCAGATGCCAAAGCTACAAGGGTGGAAATATTTGTTAACCTTTGTGGACACCTTTTCAGGATGGGTAGAATCCTATCCCACTAGAACAGTGAAATCTTCAGAAGTAGTAAAAGCATTATTGAAGGAAATAATCCCTTGCTTTGGTCTCCCTGACAGCATTCAGAGCGATAACAGACCTGCTTTTGTTTCAGAAATCACACAAAAGGTTAGTAAAATCCTAGGAATAAAGTGGAGACTCCACACGGCATGGAGACCCCAGGCTACTGGAAAAATACAGAAAATGAACCACACCTTGAAGAAAAATATAACCAAAGTGTCAAGAAGCTCATCTTCATTGGGATCAAGCTTTACTTATTGCCCTGCTCAGGATAAAGGTGGCTCCTTGAAGTGGGATTCAGTTGAGTCCCTATAAAATTGTATACAGATAGCCATTTCAGGTCACAATTAGGGTGAAAGATATGTATATAGATAAAAATCTGAAGGTAAGAAAAAATATGTGCAATATTTAAATCAGACCTTAACTGTGATGAATGACTTTGCCTGTATTAAGGACTTCTCTCCCATAGGTCCACTGCATTCGTTCAAATCAGGAGATAAGTTGCTGCTCAATATTTAGAGGACAGGATCCCCAGAAAATCAACTAGAAGAAAAGTGGACTGGACCTTGGGATATACTCCTCATCACCCCAACTGCAGTGAAGCTGGCAGGAATAAAACCTTGGATTCATCACACCAGAATAAAGGAAGCACCAGAAGACAAATGGATCACTGAGCCTCAAGAAAACCTGAAAGTCATCTTTTGGAAACAGTGATTTATGCTCTCTTCATTACCTCCTGTTTGACCCCTTGTTATGGACAGCTTATTCCATTCAAATGGGATGAAAACATCTGGGTACATTTGACAAAGAATGTCCTGAATATTTCTGACTTTTGTCTTGCAGGAGGAACTTATGTAGAACAAACTTTCACTTCATGTCTTGCAGGCGTCTGTGCCCCTTTGGAAAGCTTTAGAAACTATACTGTGTTTGAGTGTATTGAAAAGAAAATAGCCTACTCTGACATTTATAATTAGGAACCAGTAATAAATATAAAAGATAGGGAAATGTTTTCATTGAAGGTCACTAATGTAACTCCAGCTAGAGAATGTGTAATTTTTGTCAACTGTGCTAAAACTGTCTTGTGTTCTCAGCAGGTATGAAGATGAATTGCACCACCACCACTGATGTATCTTATGCTTATGCCCATGTTAAGCTGCCAACAGGATGGTTCCTGATATGTGGAATGACAGTCTATTCTTATGTTCCAGCAAACAGCTCTGGGGGACCATGCTCTCTGGGAAGACTAACAGTGTTCATGCCTCAGAAGCCCCACTTAAACCAGTTTCAACGGGATGTCTCCCTTATACCTGATTGCATCAGTGACTTACACCTCTTTACCCCTGTTGAATATGTGTCTTTAACTATATTCGTAATGCCAACTATGGTAACTTATTTAAATATAGAAATAAGCAGGTTAGCCTGGGCTATGATGAAAGCCTTAAATGCCACCTCTCAAGCTATTAGTGCCATTAGTCAAGAATTAGGACAAGTCAGAGAAGCAGTACTGGAAAATTGTGCAGCTATAAACTACCTTCTTTTAAGACATAATCATGGATATGACAAATTTAAGGGACTCTGCTATTCTAACCTAACTGATAGTTCACAGCTTATAGAGCACAAAATAAAGCAAGTAAATGATGTGGTGTCCAGTATAAAACAGAGAGAAAGATTCTTTGGCATTGATTAGTCTAAACTAAACTCCTGGCTGCCCAGCATATCTGGTCTTCGAGAAGCTTTTATTGTTTTTATCCTTGTCATTTTCTTCAGTATCATAGCTTGTTGTTGTATACAGTCTGCCCCCTTATGTAAGTCCGTAGTTAAATGTGTTCCTAAAACCCCCGCTGAACAATCCAGTGCCCAGCAACAGGCTTGGCAACAAAGTGAATACTTCCATAAGAAGCTGATCTCATAGCAATGAGATAGTTTAATACTAATGGTGGGGAATGATAGGGGGCTTAAGGCTTGAAAAATTTTAGCTTAAGGTAAATAACCATAAATCTAGCAAGTAATGTGTATGTTAAGCTCTTTGTTTCAGAAACTACAGATAAGGCCCATCTGGCGCCTGAGAAAAAACGGCTGACCTCCTGGGATGCTGGCTAGAGATTACCGCCTGGAGACAGCCATATCGGGAAGAGCAGGCGACTACCCCTCCCACCTGGAGACAGCTAATTACCAGGATAGAAGTGCTGCAGCTGGGAACTTCAAGGACTCTCTCTCACTGACTTCTTTTTTTGTCTTCCCCAACCCCCTTATAAATGATCTGGCCAGGAAAGGAAGGGGAAGGTGGTTTGTTAGGGTATGAACCCTCCATCTTCTCGATCGCCGGCCATCTGAATAAAGCGCCTATGAAAGATTCAATCACTGTCATTGCTTATTGGATTTCCTAGTGACAGGCAGCCTGAATGCTGGTGTCTTTTCCAGTTACAAAACTATATTAAAAAAATAAAAGTAAATGAATGAAATCTTTAAAAAAAGAAATCAAAGGCATTTTTGTTGACCAACAGTGAAATATCAGGAACAGAAATCAGGAAAAAGAAATCTCATTTGCTATACCAACACATAAAATAAAGTACCCAGGATTAAACCTAACCAAGGAGGTAAAAGACCTGTGCTCAGAAAACTACACAACACTGAAGAAAGAAATTAAGGAAGACACAAATAAATGGAAGCATACCCCATGTTCTTGGATTGGAAAAATTAACATCATCAAAATGTCCATATTGGAGGGGAAGGAAGATGGCATCAGAGTAGGAGGGAGCAGATTCAGCTTACCTCTGCACTCGGGAGAAAATCCTGGCTGATCTATGGAGCAGAGGAACAAGCAACCAACATACTTCAGCATATGTGAAAATAGGGGACCAAGGATTGTGGTGGAACCAAAAAACCAGACCCTGAGAGGAGTGCTGCAACACAGTAGGGTCCCAGGGACCAGAGCGGGGTCCGGGGGCTACAACTCCAGGCCCAGTGCCTGCTGCTGGGTTTGCAACAGAGTCCTTGGGAGAGAGCCAGGACAACTGCTCCCTCCCCAGCCAAACAAGGTCTGAGCGGCACTGGGAGGAACCCAGTTGCTAGCAAACACACAAAGGCTGTGGACACCGGTGGGGTTGGGTCACGCTGCAGGCCCTGATCCCCACAGTCACTGGTCTGGCTGGAGAGTTAGGTTGCAGGCGAAGCCAGGCCATTGTATGGAGCAGCAGGCTTAAATAGGAGGAATTTCTCAAGAGGAAGGAGTGAAAAGACAGACACTGTTTGGGGAATTCTCCTAAAGCGATCAATCGCTCCACCTTCCCTGCCACCCAGCTGGGCAGTGATCCCGAGGTTGCACAGAAAGTATGCTTCTGTGGAGGACCTTGCGCACCCCCATAGCACCAGGAAGAGTGAGGCAGTGTGGCCGAGGGTGCACAGGCGCTTGGGAAAGCATTCCCCTGCACCCCAGTCCACAGCAGTAACCCAGGGGAAAGGCCTGATTCCCACACCTAGGGCGCAGGGCAGGGGAGCCACAATAGATTCCCAGACAGTGCAAGCTGCTGACCGAGGAAGAAAAGCCATACCAATCACCCCTCAGCATGCCTCAGCCAGCAAGACCAAAAAAACCGGTTTGGACACTTTGAATCCAATAGACTTTTTAATTTTATTCTATTTTTTTAACAATTCCTAATTTTTTAATTTTTATTATTTTTATTCTCTTTTAATTTCTTTTTCCTCTCTTTCCTGCTTTCTTGTTTTATTCCTTCCTCTTTTCTTTCCCCCAATTTTAACTCTTCTTCCTTCCTTCATCTGCCTTTTTTTTTAATACGTACAAGTGAGACAAAATCCTAGATCAGGGAAAAGACCAGAGTTGAACCCAAAGAAGGGGCATCACAACAGCTGAGATAGTGAGACAGATTTCACTCTGCTATTACAGAGAACCTGCAAGTTATTGCATATTTATATTATTATTATTATTTTTCCAGTATTGCATCTTTTTTAATAGTATTTTTATATCCCTCTTCTTTTTGTATAGTCTGCTTTGCTAGGCTACCTGACAGGTTTCCCCTGATCTCTCTTTCATAGTGTATTGCTAATTTATTATCCTTTAACTCACCTGTGTCCCATTAGCACACTACTCAAGGTTCTGTACTCCCTATTCTTGTTACCTAGATCTCATAGATCCTGTCATATGATTGTTGCTCTAATATTATTGTAATTAATTACTGTTCCATGCAATTGTAAATACTTCACAACACCCCTCCAAGATCATAGCCCATTTCAAAGTTTCCTGAACTCTATTACTGTAGGGGTTAACTCTGCTCTTTCACACACTACACCTATTTACTATCCTTTAGGCTCATCTTACCTCAGAATCTGACCTCCCACAACCTCACTGCTTTCTAGATCCAACTCACAATCCTTCCTTCCCCAACAAGAGTTTTATCTTCTTTCCATCCTTTTCAAAAACCAGCTAGCTGGGTGGAAGATCACGGTTAACACTATACATAGTCAAAGGATCTCCTATCTCTTCTCTACTGGCTGCTACTATAAATATCATAGAATACTATCTTGCTGTCTTAAACCATTTTGCCTTCCCCCTCCAACTAATCACAAAAAAGAGTAGATGGAAGCAGTGAACACCAGGATACCCACTGGAAGAGGAAACCCAACAATGAAAGAACGACTAACAGATAAGAACAGAAGAAGGTGAAGGAGGGAGTGGAAACCACACAAACCTCAATCCAGGACTTATCTGGAAATACAACTAAACAGTAGAGACAGTACCTAATACAAACAACTGAACAAGAGCAAGAGAGAATTCTTTAAACCTTATACACATGGAACAACCAGCTTCGACACAACATGCCATCACCAGCACAACAAAATACAAGAGGTGGTAGAAAGAGTGACCCTCATTTAACCAGCTGGTGGGAAGGAACCACCAAAGAAAGACCCAACAAAAATCAAAACCCAAAGATGAACACAGAGCCAACTTAAATAACAGCCCAAGACCAGTGAGCTCGGGAGATCAGGGAAACTGCACCACCGAAACTCACTGGTATTCTACCACAGATTCACACCACAAACCCAGGGAGCCAGAACAGATCAATTTAAGAAGCTGAGGCTAACAAAAAGAGTCTCACAAACAATGAGAAGACAAAGAAACAATCCCCAAATGAAAGGAAAGGAGGAAATCGCAGAAAGAATGCTAAATGAAATAGAGGCAACTCAACTATCAGATATTGAGTTCAAATCAACGATTGTCAGGAAACTCAATGAGCTCACAACAAGCTACCAGAAACTACAGTAAGCTACAATGAACTCACTGAAAACTATATCAACATGAAAAAGGAAATAGAAACTGTCAACAAGGGCCTAGAGGAAATAAAGAATACAATTTCTGAACTGGAGGACACAGTAGAAGGACTGAAAAGCATGATCAGTGAAGCAGAAGATCAGATCAGTGAGCTGGAGGACAAAGTAGAAGAAAACACACAGAAAGAGCAAGAAAAGGGAAAGAAGCTCAGAAAGAATGAAGAGTGACTAAGAGAAATGCAAGACAATATGAAACATAATAATATCCGTATAATAGGGATATCAGAAGGAGAACAAGAAGAGCAAGGGATAGAAAACCTATTTGAAAAAGTAATGATGGAAAACTTCCCTAATTTGATGAGAGAAAAAGTCACACAAATCCAGGAAACGCAGAGAGTTCCAATAAAGAGGAACCCAAAGAGGGTCACTTCAAGACATATCATAATTAAAATGGCAAAATTTTAAGACAAAGAGAGAATCTTAAAGGCAGCAAGGGAGAAAGAGGAAGTAACATACAAGGGAGTCCCAATGAGGCTAACAGCTGAGTTCTGCCAGAAGAGATTGGCAAGAAATATTCCAAGTAATGAGAACCAGAGGTCTGCAACCAAGTCTTCTTTACCCAGCAAGGCTCTCAATCAAGATAGAAGGCCAAATAAGGAGCTTCCCAGAGAAAAGAAGTCTAAAAGAATACACCTCCACCAACCAGCTCTGCAAGAGATGCTAAATGGCCTGCTTTAAGAAAGGAAGGAAAAGAGATAGAGCGAGAGAGGAACACAGGTACGAAAATGGCAATGAATAAGTACCTATCAGTAATGACCTTAAATGTAAATAGATTAAATGCTCCAATCAAAAGACATAGAGTAGCTGAATGGATAAGAAAGCATGACCCACACATATGTTGCCTACAAGAGACCCACCTCAGGAAAAAGATCTACACAGACTAAAAGTAAAGGACAAATTTTCCAAGCAAATGGACAGGAAAAAAAAGCCGGGGTAGCAATACTCATATCAGACAAAATAGACTTTAAAAAAAGGGACATAAAAAGAGACCCAGAAGGTCATTTCATAATACCCAAGGGAAGAATCCACCAAGAAGACATAAACATTGTAAATATATATGCACCCAACTTAGGAGCACCCAAGTACATAAAGAAAATCTTAGAGGACTTCAAGAAAGATATTGAAAGCAACACATTTATAGTAGGGAATTTTAACACCCCACTGTCAAAAATGGACAGATCTTCCAAACAAAATATCAACAACAACATTGGGGCATTGAATAATGCCCTAGAGGAAATGGACTTAACTAATATATATAGAGCCATTCATCCCAAAGAAGCAAAATACACATTCTTTTCAAATGCACATGAAACATGTTCAAAGATAGATGACATGATAGGACACAAAGCAAGCCTCAACAAATTTATGAAAATTGAAATTATGCCAAGGATTTTCTCTGACCACAGGGACTGAAACTAGAAACCAACCCCAAGGGAAGAAACCCGAAACATTCAAAATCATGGAAATTGAATAGCACGCTATTAAACCATGAATGGGGCAAGAATGAAATAAAGGAAGAAATCAGAAAGTTTCTGGAAACAAACTAAAATTAACTCACAACAACCCACAATTTATGGGACAGAGCCAAGGCAGTGCTCAGAGGGAAGTTCACAGCGATACAGGCATACCTAAAAAAGATAAAAACATTTCAAACAAACAACCTAACCCTACATCTACAAGAACTTGAGGAAAAACAACAAAGATACCCCAGGGCAAACAGAAGGAAGGAAATAACCAAGATCAGAGCAGAATTAAATGACATAGAGACTAAAGCACAATTCTAAGGATCAATGAATCCAGGAGCTGGTTTCCTGAACAGATAAACAAAATCAACAAGCCTTTAACTAGGCTCAACAAGAAAAAAAAGAGAGAAAACCCAAATAAACACAATCAGAAATGAAAGAGGAAAGATTACAACTGACACCACAGAAATACAAAGGATTGTAATAAATTACTATGAAGAACTGTATGCCAAGAAATTTGAAAACCTAGGTGAAATGGACAAATTTCTAGAAAAATATAATCTTCCAAAACTCAATAAAAAGGAAGCAGAAGGCCTGACCAGACCAATAACAGCAGATGAAATTGACGCAGTATTCAAAAAACTCCCAACACACAAAAGTCTGGGTCCGGATGGTTTCACAGGAGAATTCTACAAAGCATTTAAGGAAGATCTAACCCCTATCCTTCACAGACTATTTCAAAAAATCCAGAATGATGGCAGACTCCCAAACTCTTTTTATGAAGCCAGCATCATCCTAATCCCAAAACCAGATAAAGACACAACAAAGAAAGAAAACTTCAGGCCAATATCACTAATGAACACAGACGCTAAAATCCTCAACAAAAATATTGGCAAACTGCATCCAACAATACATGAAAAAGATCATACACCATGACCAAATGGGATTCATCCCAGGGATGCAAGGATGGTACAATATTCGCAAATCAGTAAATGTAATACATCACATAAACAAAAGCAAAGACAAAAACCACATGATCATATCAATAGACGTGGAAACAGCATTTGATAAGGTACAAACCCAGTTTTGATAAAACCACTCAGCAAAGTGGGAATAGAGGGAGCATTCCTCAACATAATAAAGGCCATACATGAAAGGCCTAGAGCCAACATCATACTCAATGGGCAAAAATGAAAATCTTTTCCACTAAGATCAGGAACAAAACAAGGCTGTCCACTTTCACCACTTCCATTCAATATAGTACTGGAAATTTTAGCCACAGCGATCAGACAAGACAAGGAAATAAAAGGCATCCAAATCGGAAAGAGGAAAAAAAAATTGTCATTGTTTTCAGATGACATGATAGTATACCTAGAAAATACTATAGACTCTGCCAAAAAACTACTTGACCTAATAAACGAATTTGACAAAACTTCAGGATACAAAGTCAATATCCAGAAATTAAAGGCATTTGTGTATACCAACAATGAAACAGCAGAAACAGAAATCACAAAAAAATCCCATTTGATGTAGCAAAAAGAAAAATAAAATACCTAGGAATAAATCTAACCAAGGAAGTAAAAGACCTGTATACAGAAAACTACACAACACGAAAGAAAGAAATCAAGGAAGACACAAGAAAATGGAAACATACACCATGTTCATGGATTGGAAGAATTAACATCATCAAAATGTCCATACTACCCAAAGCAATTTACAGATTCAATGCAATACCTATTAAAGTACCAATGGCATATTTCACAGACATAGAACAAACATTTCAAAAATTTATATGGAACCATAAATGACCCCAAATAGCTGCTGCAATTTTCAGAAAGAAAAGCAAAGTGGAAGGGATCACAACACCTGATACCAAACTGTATTACAAGGCCACTGTAATCAAAACAGCCTGCTACTGGCATAAAAACAGGCACATGGACCAATGGAACAGAACAGAGAGCCCAGAAATAAACCCAAGTCTCTACGGTCAATTAATATTTGGCAAAGAAGGCAGCAACATAAAATGGAGTAAAAATAGTCTCTTCAACAAATGGTGTTGGGAAAACTGGACAGCTACATGCAAAAAAAAAAAATGAAACTCAATCACCAACTTACACCATACACAAATATAAATTCAAGGTGGATAAAAGACTTAAATATAAGCCATGTCACCATTAAAGTCCTAGAGGAAAACACAGGCAGGAAAATCTCAGATATTTCACACAGCAACATTTTTACTGATACATCCCCCAGAGCAAAGGACATAAAGGAAAGAATAAACAAATGGGATCTCATCCAAATAAAAAGCTTCTGTACAGCTAAAGAAAACAGTATTAAAATAAAAAGAGAACCAACTGTATGGGAAAAAATATTTGCCAATGATACCTCAGATGAGGGTTTAATCTCCAAAATATATAAAGAACTTACACAACTCCACTCTAAGAAGACAAGCAACCCAATTAAAAAATGGGCAAAGGACCTGAACAGACACTTCTCCAAGGAGGACATACAGAGGATCCAGAGACACATGAAAAGATACTCAATATTGCTAGCTATCAGAGGGATGCAAATTAAAACCACAATGAGATACCACTTCACACCAGTCAGAATGGCCATCATAAACAAAGCAACAAACAACAAGTGTTGGAGAGGTTGTGGAGAAAAGGGCACCCTAGTGCACTGTGGGTGGGATTGCAGACTGGTACAACCACTATGGAAAACACTATGGAACTTCCTCAGAAAACTAAAAATGGATCTGCCTTTTGACCCAGCAATTCCACTGCTAGGATTATATCCTAAGAACCCTGAAACACCAATCCAAAAGAACCTATGCACCCCGATGTTCATAGCAGCACAATTTACAATAGCCAAGTGTTGGAAGCAACCTAGATGCCCATCAGTGAATGAATGGATCAAAAAACTATGGTACATTTACACAATAGAATTCTATGTAGCAGAAAGAAAGAAGGAGCTTATGCCCTTTGCAACAGCATGGATGCAACTGGAAAGCATTATGCTAAGCTAAATAAGCCAGGTGGTGAAAGACAAATACCATATGATCTCACCTTTAACAGGAACCTAAACAACAAAACAAAGAAACAAGCAAAATATAACCAAAGACACTGAAATAAAGAACAGACTGACAGAGTTTAGAGGGGAGAGGAGAGGGAATTTCAGGGGAATTTCAGGGGAAAAGGGGAAGGGTTTACAGGAACAAGTATAAAGGACATATGAATAAAAACTAGGGGTGGGTGTAAATGGGAGGGAGGAGGGGAGGGCTTGGTGGGTGGGTTGGGATGGGAGTAAAAGATAGAAAATTGTACTGCAACAATAATAAAAATAAAAATAAAATAAAATAAAATAAAAAAATAAAAGTCCATATTACACAAACTAATTTATAGATTCAATGCAATCCCTATTAAAATACCAATAACATATTGCACAGATATAGAATAAACATTTCAAAAATTTATATGGAACCATAAATGACCACAGATAACCACAGGGATTTTGAGAAAGAAGAACAAAGTAGGAGGGATCACAATACTTGATATAAAACTATATTGCAATGCCACAATAATCAAAAAAGGCTGGTACTGCAGGAGTTCCAGCCAAGATGGAGGTGTAGTCCTTCACTTCCTCGCGCAACCAAACGGAGGATAACAACCAATCTAAAATCAATAAACAACCAAAAGCGCCAGAAAATCAGACTGCATGGAACCCTGACAACCACGGAATTAAAGGAAAAATCAACTAGAAAACCAGACCAGTAAGGCGGCAGGCCACACAGGTCAACTAAGAAAAACCGCTGTGATTCAGCAGACAGTGGGGGCAGGGCTGGCTGTCGAACTCACAGGAGGAGCTGACTTAAGGGGAAAACTGAGACTCAGAGCTGACTGTGGGCTAAGGCATTGATTGCCATGGTGGGAGATACTCCCAGCCTCACACAAGAAGCTGTTGAAAAGTGCGCTAGAGATGAGCAGGCAAGCCACACTCTTCCCTCTCTGGCCCTTCCCCACAGACAGCGCTGCAGTGCAGCAAAGACAGTTGCTCTGCCCTAGTGAATACCTAGGTCCCTGCCCTCTTGCAACCTATCAGCTGCACCAAGACAAAGAAATATTGCCCAAATGAAAGAATAGAGCATAACCTCAGAACTAAGTGATGAGGAGACTGCCAACCTATCTAATGGAGCATGGTAATCAAAATGTACACAGATCTGGTTGAACTTGGTCAAAAAAATGAAAAAACAATTGAAGGATATCCAAAGTGAAATAAAGCAAAATATTCAGGGAACCAGCAGTGACAGGAAGGAAACCAGGACTCAACACAATGATTTGGAACAAAAGAAAGAAATAAACATCCATCCAAAAGAAATGGAAGAAACAAAACTCAAAAAAAAAAAGAAATGAAGAGAGACTTAGGAACCTCTGGGACAACTTGAAATGTTCCAATATCCGAATTATAGGGGTGCCAGAAGAGGAAGAACAACAGCAAGAAATTGAAAACTTATTTGAACAAACAATGAAGGAGAACTTCTGCAATCTGGTGAAAGAAATAGACTTCCAGGAAGTCCAGGAAGCCCAGAAAGTCCCACAGAACTTGGACCCAAAGAGGAACACACCAAGGCACACTGTCATTAAGTTACCCAAGATTAAAGATAAAGGGAAAATCCGAAAAGAAGCAAGGCAAAAGGAGAGAGTTACCTACAAAGGAGTACCCATTAGACTATCAGCCGATTTCTCAAAAGAAAACTTGCAGGCAAGAAGGGGCTGAAAGGAAGTATTTGAAGTCATGAAAGGCAAGGACCCACATACAAGATTACTCTATCCAGCAAAGCTTTCATTTAAAATGGAAGGGCAGATAAAGTGCTTTCCAGACAAGGTCAAGTTAAAGGAGTTCATCCTCACCAAGTCCTTATTATATGAAATGTTAAAGGGACTTATCTAGGAAAAAGAAGATAAAAAACATGTACACTAAAATGATAGCAAACTCACAAGTATCAACAAATGAACCTAAAAGAAAAGAAAAACAATGAAAACAAAAACTAAACCAACAACCAGAATAGGAACAGAATCAGAGAAATGGACATCACACGGAGGGATTTCAGTTGGGAGAGGGAAAAGAGGAATGCAGGGGGAGGTACAGGGAAGAAGAAGCATAATTAGTAGGCATAAAATAGACAGGGAAAGATAAAAATGGTATAGGAAACAGAAGACTCAAAGAACTTATATGTACAACTCATGGACATCAACTAAGCAGGGAATGCTGGAGGGTTGTGGGGGCAGGTTGGAGGGGGGATAACAGGAGAAAATTTGGAAAAACTGTAATAGTATAATCAATAAAAAATACTTTTTAAAAAGTCTGGTACTGTCATAAGAAGACACACATAGATCAATGGATCAGAATAGAGAGCCCAGAAATAAACCCAAGCCTTTATGGTCAATTAATATTAGACAAAGGGCAAAGAAGCACACAATAGAGTCAAAATAGCCTCTTCTACAAATGCTGCTGGGAGATCTGGACAGGTACATGCAAAAATATGAAACTCAGCCACCAACTTATACCATGAACAAAAAATAAACACCAAATGGATACAAGACTTAAATGTAAGTCACAACAGCATAAAAGTCCTAGAGGAGGACATAGGGAGGAAAATCTCATATATTCCACTCAACTATATTTTGATCTATATTCCCCCTAGAGCAAGTGACATAAAGGAAAGAATAAATAATTGGCACTTAATCAAAATAAAAAGT
Organism: Phyllostomus hastatus; assembly: GCF_019186645.2. NCBI lineage: Eukaryota > Metazoa > Chordata > Mammalia > Chiroptera > Phyllostomidae > Phyllostomus > Phyllostomus hastatus. Next base: position 19,681,896 of record NW_025334022.1, read on the forward strand.
TTCTACACAGCTAAAGAAAACATCAGCAAAATGAAAAGGGAATCAAACATATGGGAAAATATATTTGCAAATGGTACCTCAGACAAGGGTTTAATCTACAAAATAAATCAAGAACTCACAGGACTCTACTCCAGGAAGACAAACAACACAATTTTTTTTTAAAAAAGCAAAGGATCTGAACAGATGATTCTCAAAGAAAGACATCCAGAGAGCTCAGAGGTATATGAAAGGATGTTCAGCCTCACTAGCTATCAGAGAGATGCAAATTGAAACCACAATGAGATACCACTCCAAACCAGTGAGAATACCCAACATATCCAAATAAACAAAGAACAAGTGCTGCTGAGGTTGTGGAGAAAAGGGAACCATACTACACTCTTGGTGGAAATATAGACTGGTGCACCCACTGTGGAAAACAGTTTGGAATTTCCTCAGACAACTAAAAATGGTAGTGCCTTTTGACTTGGCAATTTCACTGCTGGGATTATACATTAAGAATCCTGAAACACCAATTCAAAGAACCTATGCACCCCAATGTTCATAGCAGCTCAATTTACAGTAGCCAAGTGCTGGAAGCAACCTAAGTCCCCATCAGTAAATGAATGGGTAAAAAGCCTATGGTACATTTACACAATGGAATACTATGCAGCACAAAGAAAGAAGGAGCTCCTCCCCTTCATGGCAGCATGGATGGATCTGGAGAGCATTATGCTAAGTGAAATAAGCCAGGCAGTGAAAGACAAATACCATATGATCTCACCTATAAGTGGAACCTAATCAATAAAACAAATAAGCAAAGTATAATCAAAGACATTGAAATCAAAAACACTCTGATAGTAAACAGAGGATTAGGGAGAAGGAAAATAGTGGAAGGGTCTTCAAGGTACATATGTGAAGGACATATGGACAAAGCCAAAGGGGTGAGATTGAGGGTGGAAGGCAGGGATGGGTGCAGCTGGAGGAGTGCTTCAGGGAGGAAATGGAGACAACTGTATTGTACAACAATATACAATTCAAGGCATTGGGTGAACATCATTGAAATTATGCCTCTGGCCTTTACTCTGATTCCTGACCCAAAGTGCATTGAATATAGATCAGTAAAACTGGTGTTCTTCCTGGTTTCCACTATATTGGGTATATTCTGGAATAGCTCTGATAGTACATATTATTTTTCTTATGCATAGTTAAAATACAAAGGAATAACTTCCAACTGTTTGTCACACAAAAATGCTGCTAGAATACCTGGTGAACACAGTGAAACTGCCTTGGCATAAATTAAATTGGCTAATGCTTTTGATGCTCTGCCAGATGGCTTTTCATCATGGGTTCCAGTTTCAACACTTGGAAAATGAGAAAATGTATTATGAAATATTAATGAAAGTTACACACCTTAAATCCCCAATATTCAAATGAACATTTACTCTGGGTCTTCACATACTGAGATCTGAACATGCCATCTTGATTAGTTCTCAATTTCTGCTGAATTTTATACTGCTGAAGTTAACACCAATAATTATATAATCATTCAAGGATACTAATAATGGCTGTCAGGCATAACATTTGAGAAGCTTGGCTGAGAAAAGATAAGAATATAGTTATCATAGTAGAGGCTCAGAGGACATTAAACATGGCTTCATAAAATATTTGAAATGAGGGAAACTTTGGAAAAAAGATCTTAAAAAGACAAAATCTTTTCAATCAATAAATCTTATTATTGATGACTTAACTACATCTAATTTTACTTTGTTGACTACTGGAACTTGTACTTACATTTTTAAAAATTTATGAGAAAATCAATGTTTCAAAATCAGAGACATATTTTCTTCATGAATTGTCTACAAAAAGGATTTATACTGTTTATTTTTGTTTACCTTTCTAGCGAATAGAACATTAAACTGAATAAAATAATGGTTAAAATATTTATTTAGGGATCAGACACTGTCAAGGTTCTATCATTTATTCTGTGACCTTGGCAAGTTATTCAGTTCCTCTGAGTCTCTGTTTCCTTCTTTGCACCATTAAGGCAAAAATACTTATCTCTTTAAAAAGTAATGCAGATTAGAAGAGATGAGGTATATAATAAGGTAGTGATCAGAAAATAAAAGGATGATGGGAGAGAGGTGGGGAGGGCTGGAGGAATGGGCTGGGATGGGAGTAAGAGACAGAAAATTATACTTGAACAACAATTAAAATAAAAAATGAAAAAAAATAAAAGAAAAGGATGAGGGCATATCAAAGAGACATAGGAGCTAGTTAGAAAAATTTCCTAATAACCAAAGCTGAAAAAAATTGTGAAACACAATAAATTAAGTATTTTATTACAATGCAAAGAGAAGAATAAATGTCTACAAGTTCACACTGATATAGATAATTGATTGAACAAATAAATGTGGTAGAAGAGACAACAATTCCTTACAGTAAAATAGCAAATACTTTTTCTAGGTATTCCTTTCCAAGAGTTGGAGCTAGTCCCATCTGCTTCTTCCTGTTTCATAAGGACATTGTTTACTGATTTGCTTCAAAATAATAAAGTATAAAGAATGGAAAAATTATTTTTGTGTGTGTAGGGAAACCTAGAGAACACTACCTAGATGTTTAATATCATCAGTGATAAGTTATGTTGATACCATGTATTAATGTATTATTCCTGATATGAAGTGATAAGAATATCTTTTACTTTTGTGGTATTATTCTCCCTTCCACAATTACTCAAGTTTAATATTGAGAAAAACACCAGACAAACCAAAATTAAGGTATTTTCTACAAAATACATAAGGAGTACTTCATAAAACTCTCATGCTCATAAAAAAAAGGAAGTCTAAGACAAAGAAAGTTGACTTCTGGCAAAGATGGAGGTGTATGTAGATATGCTTCACTTCCTCACACAAGCAAAGGAAGGATAACAACTAATTTAAAAACAAAAGATAACCAGAACTGACAGGAAGTCAAACTGTATGGAAATCTGACAACCAAGGAATTAAAGAAACATTCATCCAGACTGGTAGGAGGGGCAGAGATGGGAGCTGGAGTGGTGAGAATGCATGACAAGGTGGTGGCTGGAGGACTGGGGTGGGCAAGGCAGCAGCTAGCAGACCAGGAGTTCCCACATTTGCATGTGGATAAGCCAGGAGTAACAATTGGTGAGCAAGACCAACTGCATAACTCAGGGTTCCAGCATGCGGAAACAAAGCCTCAAGTCCTCCAGCTAAAAACACCTGTGGGGGTTGCAGCAGTGAGAGAAACTCCCAGTCTCACAGGAGAGTCCATTGGAGGGTCCCACAGGATCCAAGAACTTACACAAGCCCACCTACCCAGGAATCAGCACCTGAAAGTGCACGATCTGCTTGGGAGAAGCAAGGGAAGTGACCGAAAAGATGATGAGAGCCAAGCAAGTGGTATTGTTCCCACTCTGACCCCTCTACCACATGCAACACCACAATGCAGCAAAGTGGGTTGCCCCACCCTGGCAAATACCTAAGGCCCCAGCCCTTACAATGTAACAACTGTGACAACACAAAGAAATATGGACCAAGTGAAAGAACAGATCAAAACTCCAGAATATGGTCCAGCTGGTGTAGCTCAGTGGATTGAGTGTAGGCTTGCAAACCAAAGGGTCACGGGTTTGATTCCCAGTTGGGACACATGTCTGTGATGCTGGCCAGGTCCCTGGTAGAGGGCACACAAGACACTAACCCACATTGATATTTCTCTCCCTCTCCTTCTCCCTCACTTCCCCTCTCTCTAAAAATAAATAAATAAAATATTTAAAAAAAAAAAACAGAAGAAACTAAGTGATGAGGAGATACCCAACCTATCAGATTCAGACTTCAAAACACTAGTAACCAGGATGCTCACAGAATGATTGAGTACGGATGCAAAATAGAAGAAGTGAAGGCTATGCAAAGTGAAATAAATAAAAGTATGCAGGGAACCAACAGTGATGGGAAGGAAACCAGGACTCAATTCAAAGATTTAGAACAGAAAGAAATGAACGTTTAACTAAACAGAATGAAGAAATATGAATTCAAAAAAATGAAGAGAGGCTTAGGAATCTCCAGGACAACTTTGAACTTTCCAACATCCAAATCATGGGGGTTGCTACAAGAAGGAGAGGAAGAACAATATATTAAAAATGTATTTGAACAAATCATGAAGTGAAATTTCCCCAGTCTGGTGAAGGAACTAGAAATGGAAGTCCAGGACACTCAGAGAGTCCCAAAGAAGGTGGATCCAAGGAGAAACACACTAAGACACATCACAATTAAATCACCCAAGATTAAAAAGGAGCAAATTACCTATGAAGGAGTTCCCATAAGACTATCAGCTGATTTCTCAAAAGAGACCTTATAGGCAAGAGGGGGCTGGAAAGAAGTATTCCAAGTCATGAAAGAAAGACAAGGACCTACATCCAAGATGACTCTATCCAACAAAGCTTTCATTTAAAATGGAAGGGCAGATAAAGTGCTTCTCTGATAAGGTCAAGTTAAAGGAGCTCATCATCACCAAGCCCTTATTATATGAAATGTTTTTCTTAAATGTTATTTAAGAAAAATAATATCAGCCCTGGCTGGTGTAGCTCAGTGAATTCAGCACCGGCCTGTGAACCAAAGGGTCTCTGGTTCAATTCCCAGTCAGGGCATATGCCTGGGTTGCAGACCAGGTCCCCAGTAGAGGGCTCATGAGATGCAACCACACATTCATGTTTTTCTCCCTCTCTTTCTCCCCACTTCCCCTCTGTTTAAGAAAAAAACAAATAAAATCTCTAATTTTTAAAAAAGATCAGCAGGTAGAAATGGGAGGGAGAAGTGGAGGGCTGGGTGGGTGGATTGGGGTGGGAGTAAAAGATAGAAAATTGTACTGCAACAACAATATAAATAAAATTTTTTAAAAGATCAAAACTATGAACAGTAAAATTACAACTAATACAACTATTAAAACTGAACCTTAAAAAAATCTAAGCAAACAACTACAAAAGGAACAGAATCACACAAATGGAAATCACATGGAGAATTATCAGTGAATTCAGCACCAGCCTGTGAACCAAAGGGTCTCTGGTTCAATTCCCAGTCAGGGCATATGCCTGGGTTGCAGACCAGGTCCCCAGTAGAGGGCTCATGAGATGCAACCACACATTCATGTTTTTCTCCCTCTCTTTCTCCCCACTTCCCCTCTGTCTAAGAAAAAAAACAAATAAAATCTTTAATTTTTATTAAAGATGGAGAAGCCAAAGAACTTATATATACAACCCATGGGTATGAAGTAAGGGGGGAAATACAGGAGGGCTGGGGGGTTCAGGGTGAAAGAGGGCAAAGGAGAGGGAAAAGATTGGACAAATGTAATAGCATAATCAATAAAATATACTTTAAAAATGAAACAGAAAATCACAAAGAGGAGCCTAAAGAGACATTGAAATTCAGAAAAAGCTTACAGTAACCAGAGGGGAGGTGGGAGGGGATAATAGGGAGAAACAGTGAAAGGGTTTTCAGGAACACATATGAAGGACACATGGACAAAACCAAAAGCAGTAGGATCAAGGATGGGAAGTGGGGATGGCTGGAGTGGGGGGAATGGTGAGGGGAAATGGAGACAACTATACTTGAACATAAAAAATGTGGAAAAAATTAAAATAAAAAAAGACATGATGACTAAATGTGATATGATATCCTGAATGAGAACCTGGAAGAGAAAGAGAGCATTAGATATATTAAGGGCATATACATGAAGCATAGATTTTATATGTCATAACAATTTATTATCAATAGTGTATAGATTGTGACAAATGTACCATACCAGTGTGGGATGCTAACAGCAGCAAAAACTAAATATGAGGTGTATGTGAACTCTTTGTATTATTTTTGTAACTTTTTTTCTATCTAAAACTATCCTAAACTTTAAAAAAAAATTTTTTAAAAATCGATGGAGCTACTGTTTCTGGTACAGCATGCAAGAATCTTAGAAGTCACCACTCCATCCTGATAATAACTTAAAACTTAAACAGACTGAAAAAAAAACCCTCTTCTTAAATTATTTATTTACTTTCAACAATATGTCCCCTAGAGCAAGGGACGTAAAGGAGAAAATAAACAAATGGTACTTCATTAAAATAAAAAAAAAACTTCTGCACAGCTAAAGAAAACATTAGCAAAATGAAAAGGGAAACAAATGCATGGGAAAATATATTTGCCAATGATATCTCAGACAATGCTTTCATCTCCAAAATATGTAAAGAACTCTTATGACTCCACTCCAGGAAGACAAACAATCCAATTAAAAAATGGGCAAAGGACCTGAACAGACACTTCTCCAAGGAGGACATACAGAGGGCCCATAGATACATAAAAAATGTTCATCACTAGCCACTAGAGAGATGTAAATTAAAACCACAATGAGATACCACTTCACACCAATCAGAATGGCCATTATAAACAAATCAACAAACAACGTGTTGGAGAGGATAGGGAGGTTCAGGAACACGTATAAAGGACACAGGGACAAAAACAAAGGGGGTGGGATTGCAAGTGGGAGGTGGGGATGGGTGGGGCTGGGGGGAGTTGTGGGGGGGAAATGGAGACCACTGTACTTGAACAGCAATAAAAAAATAACTGTGGTACATTTACACAATGGAATACTATGCAGCAGAAAGAAGGGGCTCCTACACTTCGTGACAGCATGGATGGAACTGGGGAGCATTATGCTAACTGAAGTAAGCCAGGCAGTGAAAGACAAATCCCATATGATCTCACCTATAAGTGGAACCTAATTAACAAAACAAACAAGCAAACAAAATATAACCAGGGACATGGAAATTAAGAACAAACTGACAATAACCAGAGGAGTAGGGAAAGGGAAATAATGGGGGAGGGGAGAGGGAAAGAGTCATAAATGAACATGTATAAAAGACCCATGGACAAAGCCAAAGGGGGGTAGGATTGTGGGTGGGAGGTGGGGGTGTACAGGGCAGGAGAAATTGATGGTGGGAAAATGGAGACAACTGTATTCAAATATTAGTAAAAATGTTTTTTAAAAAAGATTATTTATTTTAAATTGTATTTTTTTAGTTATTCTATTTCAGTTGTCCCAATTTCTCTCTTTGTCCCCCTCCACATAGCCCTCCCCCACACTCCTTCAGGCAATCCTCACACTCTTGTCCATGTCCACGGGTCACGCATATATGTTCTTTGGCTATTCTAGTTCCTACACTGTACTTTACATCCCCATGACTATTCTCTAACTACCAATTTATACTCCTTGATCCCTTTGCCTTTTTTGTCACCCCCTTCCCATCTGGCAACCATCAAAATGTTCTCTGCACCTATGATTCTGTTTCTGTTCTACTTGTTTGCTTATTTTGTTAGATCTATTAAAGAAGTAAGGTCAAAGAGCAAACCAATGCATCAAGATTGGAAACAGACTGGAAAACTCAGAGAATCACAACTTACAGAGCAGAAATCCATGGGCAGAATTTTCATGGAAACCAGTGCAATGGTAGGAAAACTTGAACTGTAATTGATCATTTGCTGGCTTTTCAGTGTGGACACTTTTGTTAGATTTACCCAGAGGAGCGCTATCAGGCCATCACAGTGAATACTGGAGAAAAATGCCTTCATGTTTCTGGCTTGGGGAGGGAAGAGGAACTATTTTTGAAATATGACAGAGTATTCTTTTCTTCTTAAAAAGACACATCCCAAGTAGAAACTATTTTACCAGAGTATAATTTTCTGGGATTTTGTCAGAGTCTAACCTATCTGGAGTAAGGGGAAAAACTCAACTCCAAGTAGCTCTAGCCTTCTACATGGGAGTAGGGAAACACCCAACTCCAGCTTGCCATAACCTTCCATGTGGATAAATGGAAATACAAAATTCCAGCCATGTATAGCCATCACATCCCACCTAAGGATGGGAGGAGAGAACTAAAAACACTGATGAAGTCCGCAGTCCAGAGGCACCATCTCACCATTAGATGTAAATTGTATCATAGGACTAGAGAGCACTCACCCCCCACCCACACCTTATGACTAGATTATTAAAGGCCTATTTAGGTTAGTTGCTTTTACTCAGTACATCATCTCCAGCTTTGAGCAAAAAAAAATCACAATCACAGAACTTACTAATTGATGAAAAAAGTTGGAAGAGATTGTACAAGCATCAGAACTAGAGTCATAAAGGACAGTAATGTTGAAAGTATCAAAGTAGAAATTTTTTAAAAGAGAGATTAATATGCTAAGGTTTATAATGGAAAATATAGACAATCTGTAACAACAGAAGAATAATGTAAGCAGTGACATGGAATTCTAAGAAGGAATCAAAAAGAAATACAAGACAGTGAAAACACTGTAACAGAAATGAAGAATGCCTTTGATGGGATTAATAGTCTGGATGCAGCAGGGGGAAATCTGAGCTTGAGGAAAAATTTCATCAGATTACACTAGGGTAAAATAGTTTCTATTTGGGGCATGTCAATAGAAACTCCCAAAATTGAAAAGCAAAGAAAACAAAGACTGTAAAGAACACAGAAGAATGTCTGGGATAACTATAACATATGCATAATGGGAACACCAGAAGGGAAAGAAAAAGAGAAAGGAACTACTCCTTTCTATTCCTATTGTTTCTTCTGAACTACTTGAAACAATAATGAATGAGAATTTTCCCCCCAAACTTTCTCAGACTAACAAAAATTGAGCGAATTTGTTGTGAAAAGACCTGCCTTGCAAGAAATATAAAAAATTATCCAGAGAAAAGGAAAATAAGTTAGAAATTTGGATCTTCATTAAAAAAGAAGTCAACAAAGAAGGAATAAGTGAAGTTAAAATAAAAGCTTTTTTCTCTTATTCTTAATTAATCTAACAGATAACTATTTATTTAAAATGATAATAGCAACAATGTATTTGATTTTACATACACAAAAATGCTTAGGTATGAATGAAATGAGGAATCAGAAATACTTATAATTTCACTATCCATGACATGAAGTGATATAGTGACATTTGAAAGCGGACTTGTATTATTTGTAAATGTATTTCACAAACTCTGGGGACACCACTAAAAATTTAAAAAAGAAATATAATTGATATTCTTAAAAATGAAAAAAAAATGGAGTCATATAAAATACTGCATTAAAACCACAAAAGACGGCCCTGCCTGGTGGGGTTCAGTGGATTGAGTGCTGGACTGTGACCCAAAGGGTCACTGGTTCGATTTCCAGTCAGGGCACATGCCTGGATTGCGGGCCAGGTCCCCAGTTGGGAGCATATGAGAGGCAACCACACATTGATGTTTCTCTCCCTCTCTTTCTCCCTCTCTTCTCCTCTCTCTATAAATAAATAAAATCTTAAAAAATAAAATTTTAAAAATATGAAGGTTAAAAATTCTGTAAGACAGAAATAGGAACAAATAAAACAGAAAAATGCAACAAACATGATAGATGTTAATCCAACTATATCAATAATCACATTAAACATCAATGGTCTACATATACTAATTAAAATACAGAGATTATCAGAGTGGATAAAAAACAAGACCCAACCATAACTTCTCTACTAGAAACACACATTAAATATAAAGGCACATATAGCCCTGGCTGGTTTGGCTCGGTGGATTGATCACGGCCCTGTAAACCAAAGGGTTTCTGGTTTGATTCCCAGTCAGGGCACATGCCTGGGTTGCTGGCCAGGTCCCCAGTGGGAAGCACATGAGAGGCAACCACACATTGATGTTTCCCTCCCTCCCTTCCCCTCGCTCTAAAAGTAAATAAATAAAATCTTAAGAAAAATAAAAAATAAAGGCACATATGGATTGAAGTAAAGGGATGAAGAACAATATGTCATCCTAACACTAATCAAAAGAAATCAGAAGTAGCTATACTAATTTCACACAGAAGAGACTTCAGAGCAAGGGGAAATTTTAGGGATAAAGAGGTGAAGTACATAATGACAAAGGGGTAAATATTTTGAGAGGATACAATAATCTTTAATGAATATGTGTCTAACAACAGATAATCTAACTAAGTAAGATAGAACTGCAAGGAAAAATAAATAAACCTACTATCATACTTGAAGTTTTCAATATCTTTCTATCATAAATGGACATATCCAGTAGGCAAATAATCCTTAAAATGAACTTAAGAGCACAATCAATCAACTGGATATGATTGACATACCAGGTCTATCTAGAAAAGTCCAGTCATTATTAATATAATAAGAAATTTGTGTGACATCAATGTAACCTGGCAACCAAGGAGAGTTGACTGGAGTGCACATATCTGAACAATGATGACTTCACTCTACTAGTCAGTAAGGGTGGTGGAAGACCTAGAGTGAGCATGTGTTCTGTGTGACTGTCACATTCAAAATAACTGAGTAGAGCAATGAATTTGCATCAAATTTTGCATTAAACTTGAACATTCTCTGCAGAAACTATTCAGATGATCCAGAAGGCTTTTAGAGAAGATGCAATAAGTGTAGCACAAATAAAAGTGTGGCACAAACACTTTAAAGAAGGTCAAATATCTGCTGAAAGTTATCCATATTCTGGAAGGCCTGCAACAAGCAGAACATCTGAGAATGTTGAACGTTTACAGGCTACAATCAACAAAGATCAGCGACTGACAGTGAAAGCACTAGAAGCTAATCTGGGGATACCAAAAACTACTGTGTCCAAGATTTTGATGTAGGATCTTGGTATGAAATGTGTCATGGCAAAAGTTGTTCTGCAGTTTCTGCTACCAGAGCAGAAGGAACATCATGCTGCAGTTGCTAATGACTTGATTCAAACTGTTACCAGTGAACTAGATTTCCTCAAGAAAGTCTCTATTTTTCATATTATGTGGCTGGATACTTTATGGACAGGCCTTGTATATCCACTTCTTCTTTCACCAAAAGCAGCATACACAATCTTCTCTGCCTTTGGACATGAACTTCAAACACTTCTTAGTATTTTTTCAGACCCCTCCTTCTTAAGCTGGACAAAATGGCTAGAGTGGTCTAGAGTTCAGCATTTTCCTCCACCCGCTTGTAGAAGGCTAGAGCTTGTAAGAGTTAAGAATTTCCCTTCCCCCAGGTCAGTTTGGCTCTGATAATATTCCAGCCAGTTGGGTTCTGGTTAACTAGTTTACCCTGAAGGCTGGTCTTTTCAAGAAGAATAGAATTCTCTAGAGTATTTCAAAATGATTTTCCCCTCACACTTCCAGAAGCATGAGTTGAGTTTTGTCTAATAGATATGGTGAGAACCTGGCCTACCTCCTAGATATAAAACTTACAAAAAGTGAGGGCCTCCCTATGATGGGGTAACTGTGGAAGGATTTTTTTTTCTCAAAAAAGTTACTGATGTTTTTCAAAGGATCAAAAATTTTTCTAATAATCAATATTTCTTGTTTATTATTATTCTATTAGTTGAGTTTCCCCCCCTTTGCACTCCTTTACCCAGCCCACCCTCTCTCCCACAGTGAAGCCCCACACAGTTACCCATGTCCATGGGTCATTCAATCACATATGTTCTTTAACTAGTCCCTTCCCCTTCTTTCCACCATTATACCCCCCATCCCCTCTGGCCAATGTCAGTCCGTTCCACGTTTCTATGTCTCTGGTTCTCTTTTCCTCCATAGCTTATTTTGTTTATTAGATTCTTCTTATAAGTGAGATCATATGGTATTTGTTCTTCACCAACTGGCTTATTTCACTTAGCATAATGCCCTCCAGTTCCATCCATGCTGTCACAAAGGGTAGGAGCTCCTTCTTTCTTTCTGCTGCTTAATATTCCATTGTGTAAATGTACCACAGTTTTCTGATCCACCCATCTATTGATGGACATTTAAACAGTTTCCAACATGTAGCTATTGTAAATAGTGCTCCTATAAACATAGGGGTGCATAGTTCTTTTGAATTAGTGTTTTGGGATTCTTAGGTTATATGCCCAGCAGTGGAATAGATGGGTCTTAAGGAAGTTCCACTTCAAATTTTTATTTGAGAATTCCATAACATTTTCTACAGTGGCTGCACCAGTCTGCATTCCCACCAACCATGCGCTAGGGTTCACTTTCCTCCACATCCCTTCCAGCACATGTTGTTTGTTGATTTACTGATGATAGCTATTCTGACAGGTGTGAGGTGATATCTCATTTTGGTTTTAATCTGTATCTCTCTGATGGCTAGGGATGTTGAGCATATTTTCATATGTCTATGGGCCTTCTGTATGTCTTCCTTGGAAAAATGTCTACTCAGGTCTTTTTCCTGTTTTTTAAAATGGATTGTTTGTCTTCCTGGTGTTCAGTCATTTGAGTTATTTATACAGGGTCCAGCAGAAATAGCACCCCTTTTTATTACAAAATATTTTATTACAAAATCATAAACATATAATTCTATAACATCACAATATCATATTCAAGCACACCATATGACATTTTAGATGAAATGTTCAAATTAAAACTATAAATTATTCCACACATATTATTACCCTACCAACCACACTCAAGCAGGTGTTATTTCTTCCAGACCTTATATATTTTGGAGATTAAAGACTCATCTGATGTATCATTGACAAATATATTCTCCCATATAGTCAGTTTCCTTTTTATTTTGATGATGATTTCTTTAGTTATGCAGAAGATTTTAATTTGATATAGTCCCATTTGATTTTTCCCCTTTATTTCTCTTGCCCTAGGAGATATTAGCAAAAATATTGCTACTGTCATTTACAGATGACATATTGGTGTACTTAGAATATCCTATAGTCTGCACCAAAAAAACTACTCAACATAATAAGGGAAATTTACAAAGTAGTGGGATAAAAGACAATATTCAGAAATTGATGGCATTTATGTACACCAAAAATGGACCATCAGAAAGAAAATTTAGGGAAAGTTCCATTTACTATAACAACAAGGAAAACAAAATACCTAGGAATAAATTATCCAAGAAGGAAAAAGATCTATTATTGGAAAACTATATAACACTGAAAAAAATTGAGAAAGATATAAATAAATGGAAGTATATACTATATTTATGGATTGGAATAATTAACATCATTAAAATGTCCATACTACCCAAAGCAATCTATAGATTCAATAAAATTCCTATTAAAATGCCAAGGCCATATTGCACTGACCTAGAATAAATACTCCAGAAATTTATATGGAACCAAAAAATTCCTGAATAACCTCAGCAAACTTGAGAAAGAACAATGTTGGAAGTACCTGATATCAAGCTATACAAGTCATCTGTAATTAAAACAGCATGGTACTAGCATAAGAACAGACATATAGATCAATGGAACAGATTAGAGAGCCCAGAAATAAACCTATATCTCTATGGTCAATTAATATTTGACAAAAAGGGCACAAGCATACAGTGGGGTAAATATAGCCTCTTGAATAAATGCTTTTGGGAGTACTTCACTAGTACATGCAAAAAAATGAAACTAGGCCACCCACTTACACCAGAATAAACTCAAAATGGAGTTTTTTACTATCTGAATTGACCATAATGAGCCTACAGTATTCGTCAATTACAGTACAAGTTTTCCTATCTTGGCCCAGTTTATGCCTCAGAAAGGCAGTTTATGCTCAACAACCTGTGATCTGGTAAGCTGTTACTCCATTTATTTGCCTGTCTCTCTCTAACCTTAGGGGCAACAGTTTGCCTTTTGTTCTCCCATTTCTTACAAATCCAGGAAGATTTAACTTTTCAGTCTATTCAACTTTTTACTTGTTAAGATTAAGTGATGATGTCCAAGTTCTTTACATGCAAAACCAGAAACTTTCAGTTTTGATCCTGTAGTAATAGAATAAGGACACTAATGGAAAGCTCCTGTGCCTATTACTTTCCTACTGTGGTGCTGAGTTTGATACCCTGCTTTTCTAGAAGTTTTGCTTCTAGAAAAAGTCTTTTTTTTTTTTGCTTGCCATGAAAATTAATATCAGTTCCTCAAATTATCTTAGTATACCACATTACTTCAACTTCTTCATTTTTGAGCCTCTTATTGTAGCTATTAATGTTCACCTAACTTTTAACTAACACTCTACTTGAAATCTGGAAACCAGTTTTTTAATGTTACCACTTTATTTTCTTCTTGTATATTCTATCTTGTAAAAAAGGGACTATAATTTGATGGATTTTTCTATCCTCTAAATATAAGAAGCAATATCATTTCCCTCTGTTAGCAATGTTGATGCTTTTTATGAACCCTTAGGTAGATCTACTACTCTAGTCTCAGGAAGTTCTGTTGGTCATAAATATTCTAATCTTCAAGGCACACTAAAATAACTTAAATTTAAAACATAGTTCCTTGGCATAGAGTAGTTTTGAAGAAATATGATGATATTGGGTTTGGAATGTAGAGACCAATAGTTATGATGAGTCTACTATGTGTGATGCATTGTTCTGAGTGCATTTTTATATTCCTTTATTTCTGGCAAGTGCCCACTCCTACTTTTCAAATGAGGTATTTGAGACTTAAAATGCTTTTAACAACTTATTAAGCTTTTAAGTGATGAATTCAAGGTCACCTACTTAGAACACAAACACTAAGTTCTTTTTAGTATACCATATTCCCTTTGAAAATAATTTTAAGTCTATCCCTCTAAAATTCTATTGTGATACTGCATTATTTCCATACCCGTTTTCTAACACAAGATAGCAAGGAATGAAAATAATTGTGTCCAATGAATATTATCTCATCAGTTAACTTAAATTTTGATTCTATCAACCTGAAGATTGTGCTTTTCATGACAAGAAAATCATAGCTATCATTTATGGTAAGTACTCAACCATTTGGAAATTTTGCCCCAATAGTCAACTAACAGAATTAATAGCTACCATTTGTAGCGAGAATCCTCTATGAATGAGTCACACTGTATTCATCAACCATTAATCTAATAACAACCTTCCATGATGAAGATTACTCCTTCCACTTTACAGCTGGACCAAAAGAAGTTATATACAGGATCTGGCACAAATAGCACTCCTCTTTCATTACAAAATATTTTATTACAAAATCATAAGCATATAATTCTATAACATAACAATACTACACTCAAGCACCCCATGTGATATTTTAAATGAAATGTTCAAATTAAAACTATAAATTATTACACTCATATTATTACCCTATGAACCACACTCAAGCAAGCCTTACTGCTGCCAGACCCTGTACATTGTCAAAGTCACACAGCTAGTAAAGTGTAAAAAGCCAGGATTCAAATCCAGATCCTATTTACTTCAAAGTCCCCGTGCTTTCCTCAGTACATAATACTGATGACACTACTCATCGACCAATAGCATTAAACATTCTATCCCTCTAAATTATCTGCCTGCAATTTTACTTTCTCCATCATTGACATATTTATTAGACTGATGCACATTTATTATAATTCTCTTCATTTTTCACCATAATTAGTTAATACCTCTTGGTGTATCTTTTTTAAACCATACTCTTCTCAGATAAAATGGACCTGGAAACTCATCACTCTGCCATACACCATCACACTTCACATTGTTACAGAACAGACCCAAGGGGGTGAACAATATACTATTACCAAATGGGCCCCCCTTTCTGCTCCCAGGGTCCCCCACCCTGTACTAGGTTCTCCTTGCCCACCACCAGGAAAAGATGTCTCTCAATGCCAGAGATTGGTGAAAAGGAAAAGGATTATTTATTTAAAGAGTTATATAAACTTAAGAGTAATGACTTCAGGTCTTCATTGAGATCCCAGAGTCCTTTAGAATACCCACAAATGCACATTTCTTCCTTCCCCCTCTGCCCAGTCCAGGCTACCGTATGTCAGGAAAAGAAACAGAAGTCCATGGTTCTCCTCTGCCTAAGCTGCATGGTCCCAAAAGGACCCTGCATGGCTGCTGCACCTGGGTTTAAATCCCAGTGCCAATCTCCCTCTGGCACACCATTTCCAACTCTTTCCACAATTGGCCACAGCTGCCAGCATTCCCATATTTTTCCAGCTTTACTGGGCTGCCATAGTCAGTCCAGGCAGGTGTGGCCCTGTGGTGTGGAGCCAATCACCTCCAAGCTCTTACACAGGCTCTGTAACCAGGGGAAGTTGCTGCCCAGTTACATGATGGGTTGAAGTCACTACCATCCCCCTGGCTCAAAGCATGGCCACGGCTGTTTAACTTATCTATGAAACCAGTTAAAGGTTATAGATATGTTAAATGACTGTTCTAGAGGTTATCTGCAAAACTGTTGCTATTCAAAATAACTCTCACTGACTCTGCTCCATGTGTCCCACCCCCCAGCTCAGACTTATGGGAGTGAGGGCATATTTCCTGGACACCGAGTTCTGGACCCCATTACAAATCCCTATTTGGGGCCTCCCTTGGCTGCACCCTGTTACAACATCACACAGTCATAACTGAATATCAATAATAATTGGAGGCCTCCATAATAAAATAAAACATTTACGTCCTCCAACCCATTATACAACAACTGAACAGTTCTACAGGATTCTGAAGCATGAAAACACAATTAAAATATACTGACCAGGGAGATCCAAGATGGCAGAGGAGTAAATGAAAGCTACACTAACCTTCTCCCAGGACAAATCTAGAATTACAGTAAATTGTAGAGAAGTCATCTTGAATAACCAATGGAACAGTAGCAGGATAAAAGCCCTACAACCATGGACAGACAGAAGAAAACACTTCAGCATAATGTGACTGGTAGGGAGTACGGAGGAGATGCAAGAGGGCTAGCTTGGCTCCCTCTGGTGTCAGGTGAAGTGCTGGAGGGATATTTTAGCAGCTGGGGGAATCCCCCTGTGAAGTGTGGGGTCTAAACCCCAAGCTGGGCTCCCAGCCTATAACACCAGAGGCAGAAAGGATCCCAAATAACATCCAGCTGTGAAAATAAGCAGGGGTACTGTTGGCCATGGAGAGACAGCTAGAGATGCAGAGAGCCTTTTAAAGGGCCAAAGCACAAAATTTCATTTTCAGCCACTTAAATGGGTGTCAGCAAAGAGAGGGTAGAGTCAACTAGAGATGCCTGAGGAAAGTCTGGAGTTGGTGGCTCTGGGGAAAGAACTGAGGGGACAGCCACCAGGATCCATGCACTGAGTCAATACCTATACTTCAGGAGACAGTGTCCAAGGCCGAGCATTACTCTCTAAATGGAATCAGCCTGAGGGGGAGCAACTGCTCCACCCCCAAGGAATTACTCTGCCCTACACTGTGGTGCTTAAGCCTGACTATTGATTACAGACTGATCAAATTAACAACTGATCGGATTAATGGCTAATTAGTTTAACATATAAGGCTGGAAATACAAAGAAGGAGCCAAAATGAGAAGACAAAGAAATAGATCCCAAATGAAAGAACAAGAGAATTTTCCAAAGCTAGATGAAATGAAAGTAATCAATTTATCACATAGAGAGAGTTTAGAGTAATGATTATAAGAATACTCAACAGCATGAAAAAAAAACATAGAAAACATAAAAAGAGATAAATAAAGAATACAAATATCTGAGATAAATAATACACATGAAAGAATAAACAGTAGGTTAGATGAAACAGAGTATCAAATCCATGTTTTGGAAGCAAAGGTAGAAAAAATCAGGCAGAGCAGCATAAAGAATTTTTTTTAAATGAGAAGAATTTAAGAAACATCTTAGACAACATGAAGCAGAACATATGCACATCATGGCAATACCAGAAGGAGAAGTGAGTGACCAAGGGATCGAGAACATATGTGAAGAATTAATAAGTGAAAACTTCCCTAACTTAGTGAAGGAAAGAGTTACACAATTCCAGGAAACTCAGAGAGTCCCAAATAAATTGAACCCAAAGAGGCCTACACCAAGAAACATATACTTAAAATGAAAAAGCTTAAAGATAAAGAGAGAATCCTAATAGCCACAAGAGAAAAGCAGGTAGTTACCTATAAGGGAGCACCAATTAGACTGTCAACTGCTTACTCAATATGTCCAGGAATATTCCAGGCCAGAAGGGAGTCACGTGAAATATTCAAGGTGATGGAAAGTAAGGACTTACAACCAAGGCTAATTTACCAGCATGACTATCACTTAAAATTAAAGAAGAAATAAGGAGCTTCCCAGACATGCAAAAGGTAAAGGAGTTTGTTAACTCCAAAGCAATACTGCAACAAATGTTAAAGAGTTTGATTTAAGAAGAAAAAGAGAAATTAAAAAAACAGATGAAAACAGTCTAACAATAAAATGTACTACATAGATATCTATCAATAACCACCTTAAATGTAAATGGCTTCAATGATCCCACCAAAAGTCATAGGGAAGCTGAATGGATAAGAAAATAAGACTCATATATGCTACCTCCAACAGACCCATCTCAGATCAAAAGAACCACACAGACTAAAAGTAAAGGGTAGGAAAAAGATATTGTATGCAAATGGAAAAGAAAAAAGTGGTAGCAGACTTATATTTGAAAAAGCAGACTTTAAAACCAAGGTTATAGTAAAAGACAAAGAAAGACACTATGTGATGGTAAAGGGACAATCTAACAAGAAAATATAACCCCAGTAAACATTTATGCACCCAACATAGGAGCACCTAAATATGTAAAGCAGGTCTTGATAGACATAAAAGGAGAGATCGACAGAAATACAGACACATTAGGGATTTTAACACCCTATTGACTTCAGTGGATACATCTTCCAGGCAGAAAATCAACAAGGAGACAGTGACCTTAAAAGACACACAAGATCAAATGGAGTTAATTGACATCCTCAGAGCATTTCACCCCAAAGCAGCAGAATACACAAACTTTTCAAGTGCATAGGGAGCATTTTCTAGCATAGAACACATGCTAGGACACAAAACAATTTTCAATAAATTTAAGAAGATTTAAATCATATCAACCACTGATGCAGATCCCATCTCCTGGGGTCCATGGCATTATGGATGAGATGCGACAAATTCACATGGACTACTGAGTATTGTGGAGGAAAAGGGACAGTGCAACTTCTCTCTCAAGGAGAGATCTGCCTCAGCATGCCTCAGCCATTCTCTCAAGGGGAGAGACAAATTTTTATTGGGTTCAATTTGCACAGGAATACAGGATGTATACATAAAGTTCATCAATCATTGTCAGGCAGAAATGATTAAACAATAGATAACATTCAGAGAACTCTGAGGGCTTATTCTGAGTCAGGGTCAGATAGTTAAAGGGCCATAAAACTTTGAGGAACAAACTCACTTCCTGCTTGGACTCTTATCACTTAAATTGAGGGTATTAGCAAAATAAGTTTCATGGGATTTTATGCATTCTTTCTTAGGCCTGATCACCCTGGGGAACCCACCCTTTCTAGCACAGGGCTGCACCCACCTCCAGCATTGTTTCATGCTTAAGTCAGGCAGGGGAAGTAAAGCAGCCAAGGGATTAGGAGACTTCTTGCAGACAGAATGAGGACTCAGCCTATATCAAAGCTGAGGGGTAAGGGTCCATCACCCCCTTTTCCCATAGCCCCCCAAGTCCTTCCCTGAGGGCCCCTTCATGACCATGCCTGTCTTAGGTCATCCCTCTTTTGAGGAATCTTACCCATCATTGGCTAACCAGTCATCCAACTGGGGCCAAGCAGGGTGAAGAGAAAGGGGGCAGAGGTGGTACCCCGACAAAGAAGATAAGTTTTGTCTCCTAAGTGGCTTATGGTCCCAAGGCCTTTTACTCAGCCTTAGCCATGGAAAATTACAGCTTCTGAAAGCAAGCAGGGCAGTTCCCAACAAACCACCTTTTGTGACCACAATGCTATGAAACTAGAAATCAACCACAAGAAGAACACTGAGAACCATGAATATACATGGAAGCTACATCACTGACATTAAACAATAAATGGGTCATCAATGAGATCAATGACAAAATCAGAATACCCCTCCCACTTCCCACTGGTTACCGTCATTTTGTTCCTTATTACAATGATTCTAGTTATATTGTCCTTGCCTGTTTGTTTTGTTGATTAGGTTGCACCAATGTGTGAGATCATATAGTATTTTTCTTTCAACACCTGGCTTACTTCACTTAGCATAATGCTCTCCAGTTCCATCCATGTTGTCGCAAAGGGTAGGAGCTCCTTCTTTCTTTCTGCTGCTTAGTATTCCATACTGTAAATGTACCATAGGTTTTTGATCCATTCATTTACTGATGAGCACTTAGGTTGCTTCCAACGCTTGGCTATTGTATGTTGTGCTGCTATGAACATTAGGGTGCATAGGTTCTTTTGAATTGGTATTTCAGGATTCTTAAGGTAAAATGCCAGCAGTGGAATTGTGTGTCAAAAGGCAGATCCATTTTTAGTTTTTTAAGGAAATTCCACACTGTTTTCCACAGTGGCTCTACCAGTCTGCATTCCCACCAGCAGTGTACTAGTGTTACAGAACAGAGTGGGGGGAGGGCTGAATGATATAAAAGACCCCCCTTTTTCTCCAGGGGTTCCTCCCCACCTACTGGATTTGTTTTGCCTGCTGCCTGAGGAAAGATGTCTCAATACCACAGATCAGTGAAAAGGAAAGGAATTTATTATTTATTTGAAATAACACAAACTAAAGCTCCCCACAAATGCACACAGTCCTCCCAGCACCCTCCACGTGGCAAAAGGGAGCACTTCCAAAGCCTCGTGGTTCTGACTCTCACCCAAGCTGTATGGTCCCAACCAAGACACCAAAGCCTCGTGGTCCTAAACAGACATGTGGTCCCAAAAAGAGAGACGCCCAATGGCTGCCCTGCCTCCGTTTAAATCCCAGCGCCAATCTTCCTCTTCAGCCCCATTTCCAGCTCCTCTCACAATTGGCCACAGCAGCCAGCATTCTAGGCAGGTGTGGGCCTGTGGTGTGGAGCTGATTATCTCCAAGTTCTTCTGGACCCTATTACAAATTCCTATTTGGGGCTCCCCTCTTGGCTGCACCCTGTTACACTAGGGTTCCCTTTTCTCCACAACATCGTGAGCACTTCTTATTTGTTGATTTGTTTAAGATGGACATTCTGACCAGTGGGAAGCGGTATCTCATTGTGATTTTAATTTGCATCTCTTTGGTGGCTAGTGATGCTGAGCACCTTTTTTTTTTTTGCACAACTATTTATTTATTAAATTTTATTTTAATTTTTGTTCAAGTACAGTTTTCTGTCTCTTACTCCCATCCCAGCCCACCCCCCCAGCCCTCCCCACCTCCCTCCCATTTCCAACCCCCCTAGTTTTTGTCCATGAGTCCTTCATATTTGTTCCTGTAAACATTTCCCCTTTTCCCCTGAAATTCCCTCCCATGCTGAGCATCTTTTCACATGTCTCTGGGCCCTGTCTATGTCCTCCTTGCAGATGTGTCTGTTCAGGTCCTTTGCCCATTTTTAAATTGATTTTTCATCTTCCTGGAGTGGAGTCATATGAGTTCTTTATATATTTTGGAGATCAAACCCTTGACCGAGGTATCATTGGCAAAATGTTTTCCTATATGGTTGGTTCTCTTTTTATTTTAATGTTGCTTTCTTGAGCCATGCAGGACCTTTTTATTTTGATGAGATACCATTTGTTTACTCTTTCCTTTATGTCTTTTGCTCTACAGGGCATATCGGTCAAAATATTGCTCCATGCAGTATGTGAGATTTTCTTGCCTATGTTCTCCTCTAGGATTTTTATGGTGTCATGACTTAAGTCTTTTCTCCACCTTGAATTCATTTTTGTGTATGCTGTAAGTTGGTGACTATCATTTTTTTGCGTGTAGCTGCCCAGCTCTCCCAACACCATTTGTTGAAGAGGCTATTTTTACTCCATTTTATGCTTCGGCTCCCTTTGTCAGATACTAATTGACCATAGAGACTATGGTTTATTTCCGGGCTCTCTAATCTGTTCCATTGTTCTATGTGTTTGTTTTTACGCCAATACCAGGCTGTTTTGATTACAATGTCTTTGCCCATTTTTTAATTGGATGTTTGTATCATTGGTGTGGAGTCATGTGAGTTCTTTATATATTTTGGAGAAAAAACCCTTGTCAGAGATAACATTGGCAAATACATTTTCCCATACACTTGGTTCCATTTTCATTTTGCTAATGTTCTCTTTAACCATGCAAAAGCTTTTTATTTTGATGAAGTCCCATTTGTTCATTCTTTCCTTTATGTCCCTTGCTCTAGGCGGGCATATCAGTAAATATTGTTGCATGGAATATGTGAGATTTCCCTGCCTATGTTCTCCTCTAGGACTTTTATGACATCATGACTTAAATTTAAGTCTTTTACTCATCTTGAGTTGAGTTTTGTATATGGTGTAAATTGGTGGTTGAATCTCATGGTTTTTGCATATACCTGTCCAGATGTCCCAACGCCATTTTTATCAAGAGGCTCCATTTTATACTTTTTTAATACTTTTTTATACTTTTATACTTTTTATACTATTTTCACTCCATTTTATACTTCAGTTACCTTTGTAAAATATTAATTGGCCATAGAGACTTGTGTTTATTTCTGGGCTCTCTATTCTGTTTCATTGATCTATGTGTTTGTTCCTATGCCAGTACCAGGCTGTTTTGATTACAGTGTTCTTGTAGTACAGTTTGATGTCAGGTATTGTGATCCTTCCTACTTTGTTCTTCTTTCTCAAAATCTCTGTGCTATTTGCAGTCATTTATACTTTCACATAAATTTTTGAAATGTTTATTCTACATCTGTGAAACATGCTATTGCTATTTTAGTAAGGATTGCATTGAATCTATAAATTAACTTGGGTAATATGGACATTTTGATGATGTTAATTCTTCCAATCCAAGAACATGGTATATGCTTCCATTTATTCATATCTTCCTTAATTTCTTTCTTCAGTGTGGTGTATTCTGAGCACAGGTCTTTTACTTCCTTGGTTAGGTTTGTTCCTAGGTACTTTATTTTTCTTGTTGATGTACCAAATGTGATTTTTTCCCTGATTTCCATTTCTGATATTTCATTGTTGGTGAACAAAAATGCCTTTGATTTCTAAATATTGACTTTCTATCCCAGTCTTTGCCAAATTCACTTATTTGTGTATTTGTTTGATTGAGTCTATTGAGTTTTCTATGTACACTATCATGTCAGCTACAAACAATGACAGTTTTCCTTCCCCCTTTCCAGTTTGTATTACATTTATTCCTTCTTATTGACTGCTGTGGCAAGGACTCCCAGTACCATGTTGAATAGAATTGGTGAAATGGACATCCTTGTCTTGTTCCTGATCTTGGTAGGAAAGCTTTTAGGTTTTGTTCATTGCTCACAATGTTGGTTGTAGGTGTTTCATATATGGCCTTTATTATGTTGAGGTATGCTCTGTCTACTCCAACTTTGCTGAGTGTTTTTATCATAAATGGGTGCTTTTCCTTATCAAATGCTTTTTCTGCATCTACTGTTGTGATCATGTGGCTTTTTACTTTTCTTTTGTTTATGTGATATATTATGTTTATTGATTCATGAATATTGTACCATCCTTGCATTCCTGGGATGAATCCCACTTAACCATGACGTATGATCTTTTTGATGTATTGCTGGATGCAGTTTTCCAGTACTTTGTTGAGGATTTTAGTATCTATGTTCGTCAGTGATATTGACCTGTACTTTTCTTTCTTTATTGTGTCTTTGTCTGCTTTGAGGATTAAGATGGTGCTGGCCTCATAAAGACTTTGGGAGTCTTCCCTCTTCTTGGATTTTTTGGAATAGTCTGAGTATAGGGGTTAGCTTTTCCTTACATGTTTTGTAAATTTTATGTGTGAAACCATCTAGTTCAGGCTTTTGTGTGCCTAGAGTTTTTGATTACTGCTTAAATTTTAATAGCTTTTAGCAGTCTGTTCAGGCTTTCTGCTTCTTCTTCATTCAGTTTTGGAAGATTATATTTTTCTACAAATTTGTCTATATCACCCAGGTTTTCAAATTTCCTGGCCTCTATTTGTTCTAGTCATTTATTTCAATCTTTTATATTTCTGTGGTATCAATTGTAATCTCTTCTCTTTCATTTCTGACTGTTTATCTGGGTCCTCTCTCTTTTCTCTTAATAGTCTGCTTAAAGGCTGGTCAGTTTTGTTTATCTTTTCAAAGAACCATCTCCTGGTTTTATTGATCTTTAGAATTGTTTTTTTAGTCTCTATGTCATTTAATTCTGCTCTCATTCTGGTTATTTCCTATCTTCTACTTGCTTTGGGCTGTGTTTGTTGTTGTTCCTCCAGTTCTTGTAGGTGTAGGGTTAGATTGTTTATTTGAAATGTTTCTATCTTTTTTAGGTAGGCCTGTATTGCTATGAACTTCCCTCTCAGGACTGCCTTCATTGTGTCTCATAAGTTTTGGACTGTTGTGGGTTCATTTTCATTTGTTTCCAGAAACTTGATTTCTTCCTTGATCTCATTCTTAACCTATTCATTGTTTAATAGCATGCTCTTCAATCTCCCTGAATTTGAGGGTTTTTAGTTTTTTCCTTGATTTTGGTTTCTAGTTTCAGTCCCTTGTGGTCAGAGAAAATGCTTGATATGATTTCAATTTCCTTGAATTTGTTGAGGCTTGTTTTGTGTCCTATCATGTGGTCTATCTTTGAAAATGTTAAATGTGCATTTGAAAAGAATGTTTACTTTGATTCTTTGGGATGAAAGGTTCTATGTATATCAGTTAAGTCCATTTGATCCAGGGCATTCTTCAATACTGCAATATCCTTGATATTTTGTTTGGAAGGTCTATCCATTGTTAACAGTGGGGTGTTAAAATCAATTGTGTTGTTATCTATATCTTTCTTGAAGTCCTCCAAGATTTTGCTTATATATTTGGGTACTCCTATGTTACGTGCATACGTATTTATAATATTTATGTCTTGTTGATGAATTCTTCCCTTGAGTATTATGAACTGTCATTCTGGGTCTCATTTTATGGCCTTTGCTTTGAAGTCTATTTTTTTGGATGTAAGTATTGCTTCCCAGGCTTTTTTTTTTTTCATTTCTTGAAATATTTTTTCCCAACCCTTCACTTTCAGTCTGTGTAGGTCTTTTGTTCTGAGTTGGGTCTCTTGTAGGCAGAATTTGTTCAAGTCATGTTTTCCTATTTATTCAGCTACCCAATGTCTTTTGACTGGAACATTTAATCCATTTACATGTAAAGTTATTATTGGTAGGTACTTATTCATTGCATTTTACTCCCTTTGTACCTTTGTTCCTTTCTCTCTCACTGTTTTCCTTCCTCTTTTTTAAGCAGTCTCTTTAGCATATTTTGCAATGCTGGTTTGGTGTAGGTGTATTCTTTTAGCCTTCTTTTGGCCTGGAAGCTCCTTATTTTACCTTCCATTTTAATTGAGAGCCTTGCTGGATAGAGTAGTCTTGGCCGTAGGCCTTTCCTTTTCATTACTTGGAATATTTTTTTGCCATTTCCTTCTGGCTTGTAATATTTCTGTTGCAAAGTCAGCTGCTAGCTTTATAGTGGCTCCCTTGTATGTTATTTCCTGTTTCTCCATTGCTGCCTTTAAGATTCTTTTTTTCTCTATTGAGTTTGTCATTTTAATTATGATGTACCTTGCAGTGGGCCTCTTTGGGTTCCTCTTGATTGGGACCCTCTATGCTTCCTGGACTTCTGTGACTTTTTCTTTTATGAAATGAAGGACATTTTCCATCATTAGCTTTTCAAACAGGTTTTCTATTCCTTGCTTCTCTTCTTCTCCTTCTGGTATCCCTATTATATGGATGTTATTTTGTTTCATGTTGTCCTTCATTTCCCTTAACCCCTCTTCATTCTTTTTCAGTCTTTTTTCCTTTTCTTGATTTTCCTAGGAGTTTTCTTCTACCTTGTCCTCCAGTTCACTGATTTGGTCCTCTGCTTCATCTGGCCTGCTTTTGATTCCTTCTACTGTGTTCATTAATTCAGAAATTGTATTCTTCATTTCCTCTTGGCCCTTGTTGATTGTTTCTATGTCCTTTTTTTATGCTGATATAGTTTTCTGTATGTTCTTCATAGTTTCCACGTAGTTTTTGGTAATTCTCACTGAGCTCATTCAGCTTCCTTATAACCATTGTTTTGAAATCAATATCTGATAGTTGACTTGCCTCTATTTCAATTAGCATTCTTTCTGAGGATTTCTCCTTTCCCTTTGTTTGGGGGTTGATTCTTTGTCTTCCCATTATTTGTGGGACCCTTCTTGTTCACTTCTGCTTCATAAATTGATCTGTTTTGGCTTTCTGACTTTGTGATGTGAACTTCTACGGCAGAAAGCTTTTGAGATTTGGCAGTGCATTCTCCTTCATCACCTGAACATGATGCTCTTATGATGGCCTTTATGCCATTTATGCTGGTTCTCTATATGTAATTGGGTTTTTATTGTTGTTGGGTCATTCTTTGGTGGTTCCTTCCCACCAGCTGGTTGACTGGGCATCACTGCACATCTTCTGTGCTGTTGTGCAGGTGCTTCCTTAACAAAACCACAAAGCCCAGGAAACACCCACACCAACAAATATAACTCCTCCCACAATCACACTATTAAAAGCAAATTAACCAGTATTAATAAGGGTGTAATGAGATTAAGACTATTATGAAAAAGAGAGTGGATGTGAGATGGCCTACTGAAAGAAAAATGATTTTGAGAGGGTAGAGGGAGGAGCACTAGTAAGAGTTGGGAGTTGGAGCAATGGAAAGACAGAAGGTAAAATTTATCTCTTGATAAAAAAGGGACTGAAGAATGTGGAACAGAATATGAGATGATAAGTGTAAAATATTGGGTTTAAACAGGAATGAAAATAACATAAATAAAATAAAGTGAGAGAGAGAAGGAAAAATAGTAAATAATTAACAAAATTCTAGAGGCCAAATTAGAGAGAAATATTCACCACAGTACTATCAATAACAAACTAGCTAAAATTAATATAGGTGAAAATTGCTTAGAACAAAAATAATAAAATAAAAGTAATATGAGTGATATGGGAATAAGAGGGGAAAAGAAACAAATAAAAGACTAAGAGATGTTAAAAGGAATTAAAAAATGATTTTGAAATGATAGAGGGAGAGGGAACACTAAGAGTGATGAACAAAAACTAGGCTAAGAGAGGGAAATTTGGGATTTAATGAAAAAGAAAAAAGTAAAAAAAGGAGAACAAAGAAAAATAAGAGTGCATGATGAAAAAGAAATAGAAGAAAGACAAAAAAGAAAAAGAAAAAACAGCCTAAGAAAGCAAAATTAAAATTTGAGATAAAAAAAGAGTAAGCGAGGGGACTAGTAAAATTTGATATTTGAAATACAAAATTAGTGAAGCTGTCTAGAGATAAAATTGAAAAAACAATGCAACAACAACTACCATACCCACAATCAACTAGCAAACATTGTTAAAAGTGAAGAAAGAACACAGGTATTTTAAGAGCAGAGCAAATGATGTGAAGTGACCCTTGACAAGAAAATTGGTTTTTGTGTCTGGACAGGGGAGAAATAGTAAGAGTGTGGGATGGAAATAAGGTATAGCTAGAGAGAAAACAAAAATTGAAATGAAAATAATGCAAGGAAAGAGGAAGGTAAAATGAGCTAAAAGGAGGGAGGGGCAGAATATGTGAATTAAAATACACTATGGTATAAAACCTAGTGACATAATATGTACAAACGTGCTGGATAAGTAATGAATGTTAAAGAGCTATACAGAAAAGAAAATATCACAAATCATAAAGAAGACCACAGTGGCTTTCATCTCGGTAGCCTCTTGTATTTACCTCTATTTTTTTTCCTTTCTGGATCTGCCTCTGGTGAGTGTCAGATGTTGACCCCGTCTGACTTTAGGCAGCCTGTTCAATACTTCCAGTGATCTGCTGTCCCTGGCTTTCTCCTTTAGTTGTTAATCTAGTCACTCTGCAGTCAGCAGTCAGATTTAAGCATCCTAGGGTGGGACCAAATCCCTCCTGAGGTGGGGGCTATTGTTTCCCCTCAGGCTGCTGCTGCTTGGAGGGTAGTGGTCTGCCAGAGCTTGATGGTTACTGCCCTATGGGGGTTGGCTCAGCACCCAGATCCTGGTGGCTACTCTCTCAGTTGTCTCCCAAGGCCTCCATCCCCAATCTTTTCTCTTGTCACTCTAGTCCACTCTGCCCCTTCATTTGCCAAGGATCTACTGCCTCTGGCTATCTCCTTTGGTTGTTAATCTGGTCACTCTGCACTCAGCATTTAGGCTTAAGCATCACAGTGCCAGGGCAGAGACACTCCTGGGTTCGGGGCTACTGTTTTCCCTCAGGCTACTGCCACTCAGAGGGGAGTGGTCTGCCTAAGCACAAAGGCTGCTGCCATCTGGAAGATGACTCAGCACCTGGATCCCTGCATCTATTCTCTCAGTTCTCTCCCCCAAGCTTCAGTCCTTAGTGTCTCCTCAGGTGTCACCAGCCCACTGTGCCCCTGCCTTTGCCAGAGCCCAGGGTAAGTGGGTGCCAATGAAAATTTGTGTTTTGGCCCAATAAATGACTTTTGTACCTCCAGTTGTCTGTGTCTGCAGTCCTGACGCTTTTCACAGCTGATTGTTATCTGTGTACTTTTTGGGTGCTGGTGCTCTAGGCTGAGAATCCTATCTTAGAGTTTAGACCCCATTCTTCTCAGGGGGATCCAACCAGCTGCTTAATTATCCTTCCAGTGCTGCCAGCTGTGGGCACCCAGCCAGCACTCTCAAGTCTCCTCCACACTCCTTACCATGCAGGTTGTTCCAAAGCTTGTTCTTCCATCTGTCCAAACTTAAATGTCTTCTCTCTGGCTATTGCTCAGTTGTTTGTTCTGGGTGGTTTCTCCACAATTGAGTTGTAATTCCAGATTGGCCCTGGGAAGAGGTGAGTGTGACTTCCATTTACTCCTCTGCCATCTTCCCCAAAAAATCCCACTGTGTCACTTTCTGCCCCTATGCAGAGACTTCAAGCACCCGGGTCTCTCCTGGCAGGGGACTGGCTTCCCTGCTCTTGGAGGAAAGGGAGTTGTGAAGTTACAATCACTGAGCTGGCTCTCCTCCAAATCTCCTGCAGTAGCTGCGGTCCCTGGTGCCAGACCTCAGCACCACAGCAGCCACAGTCCTGGTGCATGTCCCAGAGATCTTCCCGTCAGCCTACACAATCTCCTTACCATCTCTTTTTAGATGTTCTCTGCTATCTTTGACTTCCAAGTCAAGCTGAGATTCCCTTGGCTATTCATTCTGTTCTTCAGATCACCTAGGAGTGCCAGTTGCATACATGAGCAAGTGGGTTCAGCTCCCACCTACCTGACCACTATCTTCCCTCATGGGGCTTAAATGTTTAATATCTCTCACTTGATCATTGAAACAACTACTCTATAAGA
Organism: Phyllostomus hastatus; assembly: GCF_019186645.2. Lineage (NCBI taxonomy): Eukaryota > Metazoa > Chordata > Mammalia > Chiroptera > Phyllostomidae > Phyllostomus > Phyllostomus hastatus. The sequence goes on from NW_025334022.1 coordinate 19,711,128, forward strand.
TAAGCATTTGTGTTTCCATGTTGTTGTTGAGGAAACTGCGACTCAGAAAAGTTAAGTAATTTTCCCAGTATTACAAGGCTAGCAGGTTGTAGAATTAGGAAATGAACTTAGATCTGACTCCAAATGTTATTCTCTCAACTAATGTATCCCAAATAGATAATGCACCTAGGAATGGTGACTGGCACAAAGGAGTCATGCAATTAATGTATTTATTATTATCATTACTTTCATAACTGTATTTGTCACATAACATTCTGTTTTGAAGATGGAGAAAGAGTCTCATAAAGATCAAATGACTTGCCTAAATTTATCCAATTGTTGAACAATAAGTCTGAGGTAACTGTTCTGGCCTGATTGACCACAAAATGCATACTTTTTCTACTATGACAATCTACCTCCTTTCTATAAAATGAGGACAATGGTATAATTGCACAGAAAAACCCACCCAATGTGTGCAGATAGGCTTTCAAAAATGTATAGTACATTACGTGTTTGTAAATTGTATATTTATAGTAGTTGCTATTTCCTTTTGCACTAATAATGCTTAATATCTTGGGGAATTGGGGAATCCAGAATACCAAAGAAGGAAAAAATTCTCATGTGATTTTTGTTGGGATCATTAAAGGGTTTACCTCAACCTTTTAACTTCATTTAATTATAGAGTTGTTTTGAGATGTATTATTCTAATCAAGGTATTCCTTTGCTGAGCATCATGAGGGAAGCAAGAACATAGGAGCATATGAACAAATATTTTTTTTCTAGTCATTTCTAAGTGAAATGCTTTCTGAGATTCCAAACAATAATGCTCCTTCTATGGAAGACCATGCTTAATATTTCACAGGAGTCAAGAAAACTGGTTTGACAGCAGTACTTTGTCAGGGTGATGCTTGAAAAGTGTGGGTAGACTTGCATTAGAGATTGGGGAAGTTCAAACTACTCCAGTCATCTTACTAATGTTTTTCTGCTGGTCTTTGGGACTGCTTACTCCCAATTTATGTTGGAAGTTTTATCAGTATTGGTCATTTTTTCCTTTTCATTATATAGAAGCTATCTCTTAGTTCCATTGAATCATTAGACTTTATCAAAGCTCCTGGGAAATATTGTATTCCAGCTAAGCATAAGGGTCATTTTTGCAATTGTCTTTCACTTGCAACATCAATAATTAGAAAATAATAAAACAAAGATATGTTTGGTGGTTTGAAATATTTGGAATTTGAATTACTATTTTAAAGATTTTGCTGATGACATCAACAAAGCTGGGCTGTGAGTAAGAGACACTAGGAATTATTTTCTTAATTTCTTTAACTGGTAAGTACCAAACAAAAGTCTTTTTAATAGTGTTAGTGTTCTTGCAACCAAGTATGTCTAAGGAAAAATATAATGATGTAAAATGGTTATAGTCAGAGAATACAGTAGTTGGAAGAGCAAACTGAATTTCAGACCTCATACACATTCATATTAGTTCCAGTTAACCAATTTCCCATGGATTTTATTTGGTGATCTTAGTTTTCCAATCATAATTTATGATTAGATTGCTTACATGGCAGTAGGAAAGCCCTTCTTTTGAAAAAAAATGGAAACTCTGAAGGAATTCTCTAATATCACTAGTCACAACAAAATTTAGTCCTCTCTGAAGAAGCAACATAAAGTTTGAACTTAAAAAAGTACATATTCCATTCTCTCATCTTGATATGATTTAATTTTTTATCAATGAAGAACCAGATATGCTATTTCAAATCTAAAGCAAACTGCAAAAGTTCATCCTGAAAAGGAAGGTCCATATATTGAAAAGTAATTGAGCTTTTCATTTGAATCACTAAACCCTTTTCATTTTCAACAAGTCTTTTGAACCTTTCCTGTGTTCCCAGTTCAGACATCGAATATTGCCTGAAACAGTTACCATTTTTGCTTTCCATAGATTTATTGAACCAAATATTTGACAAAGATAGTGCCTCTAAGTGCTGAGATGCAGGTGTGCATGGCTGGACTTGGCACCCAGCAGTTGTTATTGATGCCAAACGCAAGTCCATTATACTTACATTGCTGCAGGCACAACAGATGCAGGATCAACTTATTTTGAAAATTGTTCCTATTCTCTGTAAATCTAGTTAGTGCTTCAACAACATTCTCCAGTTATGAAACCAAGCCCATTGCAAAAGTCACCATTTTTAAATATACAGAATTATAAAATATTAGCTTCATCACAATATGGTGATCATTTATTCATTAGTCACCTAGAACAAGTTCATGTCTCAGAGTGCCCAGTTAGAAATGAATGTCAAATTTGCAAAGTTTCATAATTCTCATGCCTTTGCAATATAGCAAGTGGCCACATGGTGGCCTTTAAATAATGATTTTGGCCTAAAAAAATTGCTCATCTGTGCCTTATGAAGGTCTTATGATAGGAGATATCAGAGATGATATTTAATTTTTTAAAGCATTTGTTTGTTTGTTTGTTTGTTTGTTTGTTTGTTTGTTTATAGGCTGAGGAGAGGGAGAGAAATATCAATATGAGAGAACCATCAATTAGCTTCCCTAGCATGCCCCCAAGTGGGGACCTGGCCCAACAGCAAAATATGTGCCCTGAGTGGGAATTGAACAGGCAACCTTTTGGTTCATAGAGTGGCACTTAACTCTCTGATCCACACCAGCCAGGGAGATGGTGTTTAATCTGAATCAATCCTTATTTTTAATCAGAGGGGCTAGATCTAATCAATCCTATGATTCTCCTTTTGAGCCATTCTAAATAAGTAAATCTTCCTTTCTCTTTACATAGATTTCTGTTGGAATGTACACTAGAGAAGTACAAGTATTACAGTGGCATACAAGACATCTTTCAAAAACTGAATGCAAAGGAGTCTTTCATATTCCCATTACAATACTGTTAGAATTTATGATTAGGTCAATTTAGCAACCTCTATTTAGGAGAGGGGGGAAGTGGAAAAGGATCATTTTGTGCTTTTCAATTTGCCAGTGTCAAGATGTAATTGTACATCCAGCTTAGGTTGTACAGCATTTTGATACCTGTGTATTCTTAATGCTTTAAGAAAATTTTATCAGACAGGTATGACATGGATAAAAATCTTTCTGTTGAAATCCAGCATGTTATATGTCACACTGACACTGATTACTTGAGACATGCAGCAAATATTGTGTTGACCAAAAAGTCCATTCAGTTTTTTACCATAAAATAAAAGACACATTTTTCATTTTTACCAATAACTTTATTGATTTGGATATTTTCAGTATGTCAGCTACCTCCCACATGATATAACACTGATTGTTGTCAATTAATACCTCAATTTAATCACTGACAACTTCAACTGGTCTACCTGACTGTGGAGTACCATCTAGCAAGAAATCCTCAGCACAAAACTTCACAAACTACTTTTGACCCACTGGATCAGTCACAGCACCTTTTCCATACACTGCACAAATCTTTTTATTTTTATTTTCAGTTATGTTTTTACCTTTCTTGAAATAATAAAGCACAATGTACTGAAAGTGTTGCTTATTTTCTTCCATCTTCAATATTAAAATGGCTACACAAAACTCACCAATTTTGATGTTTTTTGTTGTTGTTCAAGTACAGATGTCTCCATTTTCACTCCACCACCCCACCCTGCCCTACCCATCCCTGCCTCCTACCCTCCATCCTACCGCCTTTTGCTTTGTATATGAATCCTTTCTACATGTTCCTTGATGACCCTCTCTTATTTTCACCCATTATTCCCCTAACCCTCCCCTCTGGTTGCTGTCACTTTATTGTTTATTTCAATGTCCCTGGTTATGTTTTGCTTGCTTGTTTGTTTTGTTGATTAGGTTCCACTAATATGTGAGAGCATATGGTATTTGTCTTTCACTGCCTGGCTTATTTCACTTAGCATAATGCTCTCCAGATCCATCCATGCTGTCACGAGGGGCAGGAGCTCCTTCTTTCTTCCTGTTGCATAATATTCCATTGAGTAAATGTACTATAGTTTTTTGATCAACTCGTTTACTGCTGGGCATCTAGGTTGCTTGCAGCACATGGCTATTGTAAATTGTGCTGATATGAACATTGGGGTTCATAGGTTCTTTTGAATTGGTGTTTCAGGGTTCTTAGGGTATGATTCCAGCAGTGAAATTGCTGAATCAAAAGGCAGTTCCATGTTTAGTTTTATGAGGAAATTCCATACTGTTTTCCACAGTGGCTGCACCAGTCTGCATTCCCACCAGCAGTGCACTAGGGTTCCCTTTTCTCCACAACATCATCAGAGCACTTCTTATTTGTTGATTTGTTTAACATGGACATTCTGACCAGTGTTAAGTGGTATCTCATTGTGTTTTTAATTTACATCTCTCCGATGGCTGGTGATGCTGAGCATCTTTTCATATGTCTCTGGACCCTTTGTATGTCCTCCTTAGAAAAGTGTCTGTTCAGGTCCTTTGCCCATTTTTGAATTGGATTTTTTGTCTTCCTGCAGTGGAGTCATGTGAGTTCTTTACATATTTTGGAGTTCAAACCCTTATCCAAAGTATCATTTGCAAATATGTTTTCTCATACAGTTGGTTCCCTTTTTATTTTGTGGACTTTTTTTTAGCCATACATAATCTTTTTATTTTGATGAGAATCCATTTGTTATTCTTTCCTTTATGTCCCTTGCTCTAGTGAACATATTGATGAAAATATTTCTCCATGGAATATCTGAGATTTTCTTGCCTATGTTCTCCTCTGGGGATTTTATGGTGTCTTGACTTATATTTACATCTTTTATCCACCTTCAGTTAATTTTTATGTATGGTGTAAATTGGTGGTCAAGTTTCACTTTTTTGCATGTAGCTGTCCATATCTCCCAGCACCATTCGTTGAAGAGGCTATTTTTACTCCATATTATGCTTCTTCCCCCTTTGTCAAAAATTAATGGACCATAGGTACTTGGGTTTCTTTCTGAGCTCTCTATTCTATCCCATTGATTTTTTTAATGCACACTGATATCACAACTGTCACAATACAATCTAACAAAATTGTTTTGAATAAAGTTAAAGACAACTATATGTTATTAGAGCCATCTTCCAAAAAAGACAAATGAACTTTTTGATCAACTTAAAATCAGTTTGATATCTGAATTTATTTACTAGGCTCTACAAATACTTTTATGTGCAAAGGCTATAAAAGAAAATGGCTTCCTGTTAAGTGCACTCCAATTTGTGGAGTTATATTGCAGGCCTTTGGTCATACGTATCCTATTTTTATAGCCTCTCTTTGATTCAGTTAGTCAGACTAACCATGGTGCAGAATTGCCAGAACCCAATGGGTCTATGAATCCTTTTGATAGTATATTTTAGTAAAAAGATTTTTCTGGAGAAGCCATGTGATTTGCAGTTTTGAATGAATGTGTCTGGGTAGAAAGAAGGGGGTTTAGTTCAAAGATACTTAGGATTATTGGAATGCTATTTGAATATGTCAGGGTATGAATTCCTTATGAATTATACCAACAGTATTGATAGGTTCATATACATTCAGAGGCTTGTTATTTCTGTAGCCCTGGTAAATTTCCATGGGAGCTTCTTCATCATCAAAAGCAATAAAAAGTTTCTTAAAAAATGGATCTTTTTCACTTCCATCAGTTCCTAAGTACAACCTGGTACATATTGGAGCTCAATAACTATTTGTTGAATGGATGATATTGTTGAATCAGTTTGAGGAATTGGGACATATGGGCCTTTTAAAGCTGAGTTATAAAGATGAGGCTTCATAATGATCTTACTAAAATGACTGGGGAAGAAAAGTAGAGTGATTATGGTTATGACACGATTGAAATTTATATCAACTTTCAATACCATGTAATCACTAATAAAATTATATTGATCCTATGAGATCTATTACAGAACTTCTGTCACTCCAATACTAAATCCAAGAAAAGTTTTACATTTACCCTCTAAAGCAGAGCTGCCCTTTAAAGTAAGACTTTACCACAGTATAGAATTTGCTTAAAAAAACTAAAAATGTAACTGCCTTTTCACCCAGCAATTCCACTGCTGAGATTATATCCCAAGAACCTTGAAACACCAATTCAAAAAAACCTATGAACCCCAATGTTCAAAGCAACACAATTTACAATAGCCAAGTGCTGGAAGCAATCTAAGTGCCCATCAGTAAATGAGTGGATCAAAAAACTATGGTATATTTACACAGTGCAATCCTAAACAGCAGAAAAAAAGGAGCTTCTACCCTTTGCAACAGTATGGATGGAACTGGAGAGCATTATGCTAAGTGAAATAAGCCAGGCGGTGAAAGAAAAATACCATATGATCTCACCTATAAGTGGAACCTAATCAACAAAACAAACAAGCAAGCAAAATATAACCAGAAACATTGAAATAAAGAACAAACTAACAGTTACCAGAGGAGAGAGGGGAGGGGGACAACTGGGGGAAAGAAGGGGAAGTGTAATCAAAGAACAAGTATAAAAGACTCAAGGACAAAGCCAAAAGAAGATAGGATTGAGGTTGGGAGTTCAGGGTGGGTGTGGTGAGGGAATGTGGAAACAACTGTACCAGAGAAACAATTAAAAAATAAAATAAGGCTTTTACAGCGGTAATGAATCATTATAAATTGATCATGCCTCTTCATTTTAGGTATTAAGTATTGTGTCAAACACACTTGTCAGCTTCATAATGTGTGAGTTATTAATAAAGTTATATTTTGTTTAAGTGTATATTATATTTCATATTATTATATAGTCATGTCATGTTAGTTTGTTCATTTGCTTATACCCATATCACATGCTCAAAAAGAATAGACTAGTTCCTTTGTACAGATTGTTAAAAGTTTTGAACAATTGACTTAAGTTCATTAAAATATTTATAGCAATAAAGGTATTTCGTCTGCCTGTTAATTTTCTGATCAGCAGTAAAGATCAAAACAATTGTTTTATTTAAAGCAATGCCTGTATTTGTGATACTCTAAAAACAGAATTATTATCATGTTTATATTACTCAATATAAGAGTGATTTTATAGTGTTATACATAATTTGTGTTTGGAATTTTATTTTTTATTTTAATTTTAATTTTTTTGTTAATTGCTGTTCACTTACAGTTGCCATCATGTCTTCTCCCATTACTCTCCCTCTCCCTACCTTCTCCCATCTTCCACATTCAATCACCCCTCATTGTCTTTTTCCATGTTACTTTTGTACACTTTCCTTGACTCCTCCCCTTCTTTCCCTCATTGTCCCATCTCCTATCCCCTTGGGTCACTGTTAGCTTGTTCTTTGTTTACATGTCTCTGGTAATATTTTGCTCACATGTCATTTTCTTGATTATGTTCCACTTATAGGTGAGATAATATGGTATTTCTCTTTCACCACCTGGTTTATTTTCACTTAGCATAACACTTTCCAGTTCCATCCATGCTGTCACAAATTGTAAGAGTTCCTTTTGTTTTTCTGCTGCATAGAATTCCATTGTGTAAATGAACCACAGTTTGTTGATCCACCCATTTACTGATGGACATTTAGGCTCTTTCCAGCACTTGGATATTGCAAATAATGCTGCTATGAACATTGGGATGCACAGGATCTTCTGAATTGGTGTTTCAGGATTCTTAAGGTATAATCCCAGCGGTAGAATTGCTGGGTGAAAAGGCAGTTCCATTTTTAGTTTTCTGAGGAAATTCCACACTGTTTTCCACAGGAGTTGCACCAGTCTGCATTCCCACCAATAGTACACTAGAGTTCCAGTTTCTCCACACCCTCTCCAGCACTTGTTGTTAGTTGATTTGTTTATGATGGCCATTCTGACAGGTGTGAACTGGTATCTCATTGTGGTTTTCATTGCATCTCTCTGATGGCTAGTGATGCTGAGCATTCTTTCATATGACTCTGGACATTTTCTATGTCCTCCTTGGAGAAGTGTCTGTTCAAGTCCTTTGCCTATTTTTTAATTGGGTTGTTGGTCTTCCTGGAGTGGAGCCATGTGAGTCCTTACATATTGTGGAGATCAAACCCTTATCCGATGTGCCATTGGAAAATATATTTTCCCATACAGTTGTTTTTTTCATTTTAATGCTGTTTTCTTTAGCAGTCCAGAAGCTTCTTATTTTGATGTGAATCCATTTGTTATTCTCTCCTTTATGTCCCTTGCTCTAGGGGACATATTAGTGAAAATATTGCTGAGTGGAATATCTGAAATTTTCCTGCCTCTAGGACTTTTATGGTGTCATAACATATATTTAAATCTTTTATTCACCTTGAATTTATTTTTGTGTAAGGTGTAAGGTAGTGATCAATTTTCAATTTTTGGCACCTAGCTGTCCAGTTGTCCCAACATCATTTTTTGAAGAGGCTATTTTTACTACATTTTATGCTTCTGCACCCTTTGTTGAGTGTTAATTGACCATAGAGACTTCAGTTTATTTCTGGATTCTCTATTCTGTCCCATTGGTATATGTGTCTGTTCTTATGCCAAGACCAGACTGATTTGATTACACTGGCCTTGTAATACAGTTTGATATCAGGTATTGTGATCCCTCCTACTTTGTTCTTTCTCAAAACTTCTGTGGCTATCCTGGGTCATTTATGGTTCCATATAAATTTTTGAAATTTTTATTTTATATCTGTGAAATATGTCATTCGTACTTTAAGAGGGACTGCATTGAATCTATAAATTGCTTTGGGCAGTATAGACATTTTGATGATGTTAATTATTCCAATCCATGAACATGGTACATGCTTCCACTTGTTTGTGTCTTCTTTAATTTCTTTATTAAGTGTTGTGTAGTTTTCTGAGTACATGTCTTTTACCTCCTTGGTTGTGTTTATTCCTAGGTACTTTATTTTTCTTGTTGCTATAGTAATGGGATTTTTTTCCTGATTTCTGTTTCTGATTGTTCTTGTTGATTTACAAAAATGCCCTTGATTTCTGACTATTGACTTTGTATCCTGCTGTTTTACCAAACTTACTTACTAGGATGAGTAGTTTTTTGGTGCACTTTGCAGGATTTTCTATGTACACTATCATGTCATCTATAAACAATGACAGTGTTTCTTCCTCCTTTCCAATTTGGATGTCATTTATTTCTTTTCTTACCTGATTCCTTTGGCTAGGACTTCCAATGCTATGTTGAATAAAAGTGGTGAAAACAGACATCCTTGTCTTATTCCTTTTCTTAATGGCAATGCTTTGAGGTTTTTGCCAATTCAGTATGATGTGGACTGTAGATCTCTTGTATATGGCCTTTATTATATTGAGGAATGCTCCCTCTAGTCCCACTTTGCTGAGTGTTTTATCATAAATGGGTGCTGTACCTCATCAAATGCTTTTTCTGCATCTATTAACATGATCATGTGATTTTTCTCTTTCCTTTTTTTTATGAGGTGTATTATGTTTGTAGATTTGAGAATATTATACAATCCTTGCATCCCTGGGATGAATGCCACTTCATCATGGCATATGATCTTTTTCATGTATAGCTGGATATGGTTTGCCAATATTTTCTTGAGATTTTAGTGTGTCTGTTTTCATCTGTGATAATGGCCTGTAGTTTTCTTTCGTTGCTGTTTTTTTATCTGCTCTAAGATTAGGATGATGCTGGCCTCATAAAAAAAGTTTGTGAGTCTTCCATCTTCTTGGATTTTTTAAAATAGTCTGTGAAGTATAAGGGTTAGCTCTTTCTTCAATGTTTTGTGAAACTCTCCTATGAAACAGTCCAGTCCAGGGCTTTTGTGCTCAAGCATCTTTTTGACTACTGCTTCAATTTCATCAGATGTTATTGGTCTGTTCAGGCTTTCCGCTTCTTCTTCATTCAGTATTGGAAGATGATAGTTTAGAAATTTGTCCATTTCACCCAAGTTTTCACATTTTTTGACATATGGTCCTTCACAGTAATTTCTTACAATCCGTTGTATTTCTGTGGTATCAGTTGTAATCTCTACTCTTTTGTTTCTGATTATGTTTATTTGGGTCCTCTCTCTTTTTTTTCTTGATGAGTCTGCTTAAAGGCTTGTCAATTTTTTTTATCTTTTCAAACAACCAGCTCCTGGATTTACCAATCCTTTGAATTTTTCTTTTAGTCTCTATATAGTTTAATTCTGCTCTGCTCTTGGTTATTTTCTTCTTTCTACCCGTTATGGGTTGTCTTCCTTGTTGTTCCTCCAGTCCTTGTAGAGGTAGGGTTAGGTTGTTTATTTGAAATGTTTCTATCTTTTTTAGGTAGGCCTGTATCACTATGAACTTCCCTCTCAGGATTGCTTTCACTATGTCCCATAGGTTTTAGCCTCTTGTGTGTTCATTTTCATTTGTGTCCAGAAACTTTTTGATTTCTTCCTTGATTTCATTATTAACCCATTCATTGTTTAGTATGCTATTCCATCTCCATGTATTTGATTTTTTTCTTTGAGGTTAGTTTCTAGCTTCAAACCCTTGGTGTTTGAGAAAATGCTTGGTATGATTTCAATTTTCTTGGATTTGTTGAGGCTTATTTTGTACCTTAATCTATGGGCTATCCTCAAAACTGTACAGTGTGCTTTTGAAAAGAATGTGCATTTTGCTTCTTTGGGGTGAAAGATTATATATATATATATATCTTTCCATTTGACCTAGGGCATTGTTATATGCCTCAGTATCCTCGATATATTTTGCTTGGAAGATATATCTATTTTTTAGAATGGGATATTAAAATCTCCTATTATAATTGTGTCACTGTCTATATCTTTCTTGAAGTTCTCCAAGATTTTCCTTATACATTTTTGTGTTCCTATATTGGGTGTATATATGTTTATAATGTTTAGGTTTTCTGAATGGATTCCTCCCTTGTGTATTATGATATGTCCACATGTGTCTCCTTTTATGACCTTTCTTTTGAAGTCTATATTGTCTGACATAAGTATTGTAACCTGACTTTTCTTGTCCTGTCTGTTTGCTTGGAATATTTTTTTCCAGCCCTTCACTTTCAGTCTATGTCTTTTGTTCTGAGGTGGGTCTCTCCTGGGCAGCATGTGTGTGGATCATGTTTTATTTATTCAGCTACTCTATGTCTTTTGATTGGAGCATTTAGTCCATTTACATTTAGGGTTATTATTGATTTGTATTTATTCATTGCCATTTTACTTCCTTTGTACCTGTATTCCTCTCTCTCTTTTGTTCCTTTTCTTAAAGAAGTCCCTTTAGTATATCTTGCACTGCTTGTTCAGTGACAGTGTATCCTTTTAGCCTTCTTTTGTCTGGGAAACTCCTTATTTCACCTTCCATTTTAATTGAGAGCCTCACTGAGGAGAGTAGTCTTGGTTGTAGGCCATTGCTTTTCATTACATGGAATATTTCTTGCCATTCCTTTCTGGCTTTTAGTGTTTCTGTTGTGAAGCCAGCTAGCAGCCTTATCATGGCTCCCTTATATGTTATCTCCTGATTCTCCTTTGGTGCCTTTAAAACTCTGTGTTTTTTAATTTTGCCATTTTAACTATTATGTGTGTCTTGGCATGGGAATCTTTGTGCTGTTCTTAGTTTGAACCCTCTGTGTTTTCTGTACTTGTGTGATCTTTATCTCATCAAAAGAAGGACTTTTCCATCATTACTTTTTCAAACTGGTTTTCAATCCCTTGCTCCTCTTCTTCTCCTTCTGGTACCCCTATTATATGGATGATATTATTATGTTTCATGTTGTCCTGCAGTTCCCTTAACCACTCTTCATTCTTTTTTAGGGTTTTTTTTCTTTTCTTGCTCCTTCTGGGAGTTTTTTTTTCTACCTTGTCCTCCAGCTCACTGATTCAATCCTCTGCTTCATCTAGCCTGGTTTTGATTCCTTCTACATGTGTTCTTCAATTCAGATATTTTATTTTTCATTTCCTCTTGGCTCTGGTTGATTGTTTCTATGCCCTTTTTCGTGCTGTTGTAGTCTGCAGTAATTTCCTGGTAGTTTCCCTGTGGTTTTTGGTAATTCTCACTGAACTCATTGAGTTTCCTTACAATCATTGTTTTGAACTCACTATCTGATGATTGACTTGCCTCTATTCCATTTAGCACTCTTCTTGAGGATTCCTTCTCTTCTTCATTTGGAAGTTATTTCTTTGTCTTACCATTATTTGTGAGACTCTTTTTGTTTGCTTCTGCTTCTAAAATTGACCTGTTTTGACTCCCTGACTTTGTGGTGTAAATTTCTATGGTAGGTGACCTGTGAGATTCAGCAGTGCAGTCTCCTTGATCTCCTTAACTTGATGCTCTTGTGATGCCCCTTGTGCCATTTATGTTGGCTCTCTGGGTGTAATTGGGTTTTGGTCGATGTTGGGTCATTCTTTGGGGAGTCCTTCCCTCCAGCTGGTTGACTGAGAGTCACTCCAAGCACCATATCTAGTATGCTATTGCTCAGGTGCTACCTGAACAAAACCACAAAGCCTAGGAAACAAACCCACACCTACAAAAATAACTCCCCTCTAAAATCCCACTATCAACAGCCAGTGAACCACTATTAACAAGGGTGTGAAGAGATGAAGACTAATGTAAAAAAGGAGAGTGGATATTAGATGACCTACTGAAAGGAAATGATTTTGAGAGGAAAGAGGAACAAGCATTCATAATTTTTAAGAGAGCAATGTGAATGGAGAAAGTAAAATTTCCATCATGAAAAAAAGAGAGAGTTCCAGGCAAGATGGAGGAGTAAGTAGATATACTTTGCCTCCTGGCACAACCAAAAGGACAACAATAAATTTAAAAAAAAATAACCAGAAAAGCTAGAAAATCAAACTGTATGGAAGTCCCACAGTCAAGGAGATAAAGAAGAAACATTCATCAAGACTGGTCGAAGGGGCAGAGATGGGCAGCCTGGGTAGAAAGTACTTGTGGCAAGGTGCCAGCTGGTGGAGAGGGCAGCCCCACATTTTCATGTAGATAAACAGGGAGAAACAACTGAGGAGTGAGAAGACCACACAACCCAGTTTTCCAGTGCAGAGAAATAAAGCCTCAAAGTCTCTGACCAAAAAACCTGTGGGAGTTGAAGTTGCAGGAGAAACTTTCAGCCTCAGCCTCACAGGAGAGTTCACTGGAGAGACCCACCATGTCCTAGAACATCCACAATACCACCCACCTGGAAATCAGTACCAGAAGGGCCCAATTTGCTTGTGGGTAGTGGAGGAAGTGACTGAAAGCCAGCCAAGAGCTGAACAAGTGGCATTGTACTCTCTCAGATCCTTCCCCCATAGGCAGTGCCACAATGCAGTGAACTGGGTTACCCCAACCTGGTGAATACTTAAGGCTCCACCCCTTGTAACATAACAGCTGTGCCAAGACAAAAAAAATGGCCTTAATGAAAGAAAAGACCAAAGCTCCAGAAAAAATACAACTAAGCTACAAAAAGATAGCCAACTTATCAGATGCACAGTTCAAAACACTGGTAATCAGGATACTCACAGAAATGGTTGTGTGTGGTCAAAAAGTAGAGGAAAAATGAAGGCTATGGAAGGTGAAATAAAGGAAAAAGTACAGGGAATAAACAGTAAAGGGAAGGAAAATGGGAATTAAGTCAATGGTTTGGAACAGAAGCAAGAAATAAACATTCAACTTCAACAGAATGAAAAAACAAGAATTCCAAAAAATGAGGAGAGGCTTTGGAACCTCCACACAACTTTAAACAATCCAACCTCCAAATCATAAGGGTGCTAGAAGGAGAAGAGGAAGAACAAGAAATTGAAAACTTGTTTGAAAACATAATGAAGGAGAACTTGCCTAATCTGGCAAAAGAAATAGATTTCCAGGAAGTCCAGAAAGCTCAGAGAGTCCCACAGAATATGGACCCAAGGAAGGACACAGCAAGGCAACTCAAAATTACATTACCCAAGATTAAAGATAAGGAGAGAATCTTAAAAGCAGCAAGAGAAAAGGAGACAGTTACCTACAAAGGAGTTCCCATAAGACTGTCAACAGATTTCTCCAAAGAAATCTTACAGGCAAGAAGGGACTGGAAAGAAATATTCAAAGTCATGAAAAGCAAGGACCTATATCCAAGATGACTCTATCCAGCAAAGCTATCATTTAGAATGGAAGGGCAGAGGAAGTGCTTCCCAGATAAGGTCAAGTTAAAGGAGTTCATCATCACCAAGCCTTTATTATATGAAATGTTAATGGGACTTATCTGAGGAAAAGAAGAAGATCACAAGTATGAACACTAAAATGACAAAAAACCTCACAACACCAACAACTGAACCTAAAAAAAAAAATTAACTAAGCAAACAACTACAACAGGAACAGAGTCACAGAAATAGAAATCACATGGAGGGTTATCAGTGGGCATGGGGAGGGGCAAGAATGGGGGGAAAGGTACAGGGAATAAGAAGCATAAATGGTAGGTACAAAATAGATAGGGGAAGGTAAAGAATAGTATGGGAAATGGAAAAGCCAAAGAACTTATATGTATGACCCGTGGATGTGAACTAAGTTGGGAGAATGATGGTGAGAGGGGGTGCAGGGTAAAAGGGAATAAAGGGAAAAATAATTGGACAACTGTAATTGCATAATCAATAAAATATATTAAAAACAAAAAAATGAAAAAGAGAATGAAGAAGGCAGAGTGGAATATGAGAAAGGAAGCGTACAGTGTTAGTTTTAAACAGAAAATAAAATAAAATGACAGGAAGAAAAAACAAGGAAATAAAGAAAATAAACAATAAAAATATAGAGCCAAATTGGAGAGAAATATTCACCACAGCACTATCAACAAGCAATAAGGTAAAATTAATACAGGTAGGATGGGAATAAGAGGTAAAAAGAAAGAAAGACAATCTTAAGAGATGTTTATAAAATGATTTAAAGTGATTTAGGAATGGTAGAGGGAGAGAGAAAACTAAGAGCAAGGCATGAAAACCAGGCTAAGACAGGGAAAAAATAAAATTTGAGAAGAAAAGTAAAATTAAAAAGATGAAAAGAAAAAAAGGCAGGATGAAAGAGAAAAATAACAGAAAAAAAGAGGCTAAGAAAGGGAAAAATTAAAATTTGAAACAAAAAAAGAGTAGGAGATGAGAAGAGTAAAATTTTATGTTTGAAATAGAAAATATTTGGTGAAGATGTAGAGATAAAATTGAAAAAATGCAACAACAGCTACCCTATCCACAACCAATGAACAAAGATTGCTAAAGGTGGGGAGAGAATACGGATATTTTAAGAGCAGGAAAAAGAATGTGAGATGACCATTGACAGGAAATTTGATTTTGAGAGGCTGGATGGGGGAAAAATAGTAAGATTTCATAATGGAAACAAGTTGTAGCAAGAGAGAAAACAAAATTAAAAATGAGAATAATAAAAGGAAACAAGAAGGTAAAATGGGGTAAGAGAAGGAAGGGCAAAATATGTGAATTGAAATAACTATAGTATAAAATCTGGTGACTTAATATCCACAAACTTGATGGACAAGAAATGAATGTTATAAAGCTATGCAGGAAAGAAAATATCCCAAATCATGGAGAGGACCATGGTGGATTTCATCTTGGTAGCATCTAGTATTTGACCACTGTTTTTTCTTTCTGGATCTGCCTGTGGTGATGTCAGATCATGACCTTGTCTCACCATTAAAAAAATTCTTAATGTGAAATATATCTGTGTCCTATGACATTTGTTTTAAAGTCTTAATTATGTTAATTCAAATCTATGAATATATTTTGATTGGATTGCAAAGTAAAAATCCAGTTATGTTGAATAGTCTAATAATTTTATTCCCATACTCAAGACCCTTCAATTGTTTTCTATTTCATTTAGAATAAAATTCAAAGTCTGTAAATTAATCTACAATGTCCAATTTGATTTGTCCCTTACCAACTTCTGCATCATCATCTCTACCACTTTACCCTTTGCTTATTTGCTCTTCCTAAATATGCTAAATATGTAAAATATGCTTCTGGGTTTTTGCACTTGCTGTTCCCTGTATCTATAATACTTTACTCAGATATTCTGAGTGCTGTTTCACTTTCTTCACACCTGGGTTCCTCAGAGGAACCATTCCTGTACTTTGTGTAAAATAGCTCCCAGTCACTCTCTATCCTCTTACCCTTCTCTATAGTTTCATAGCATCTGTGATCACATCAGACGCACACATATATACCTATATATTTTTGCTCATCTGTGTGAGTGTGCTGGCATGAGTTGGTGCATTGTCATGATGAACCTGACAATCACTTGTTGTCTATAGTGACAGCTCTGAATCATCTAAATAGTTTCTATGGAAGAATGTTAAAGCTTAATGCAAAATTTGATGCATATTTGTTGCTGTACTTGCTCAGTCATTTTGAATGTGAAAATTGCACAATACATATGCTCACCCAGTGGCATCTACCACTCCCCACTGACTAGTACAGTGAAGTCACCATTTTTCATGCATGCACATTCCAGTCCACTCTCCTTGGCTGCCAGGTTACACCAATGTTGCACAAACTATTATTATACTAACAATGGCTGGACTTTTTCCAGAAAGACCATATGCAGGGTCCAGCACAAATAAAGCCCCATATTTATTACAAATCATAAGCATGTAATTCTGTGACATAACAATATCACACTCAAGCACACCATATGACATTTTAGGTGAAATGATCAAATTAAAAGTATAAATTATTACACCCATATTATTACCCTACCAACACTGAAGCAGGTGTTACTTCTGCCAGACCCTGTGTGTATGTTTTTATTTGAGGACATCATTGTGCCCATCATCATGCCACTGGATTTCTGGAAAAATGCTTGGAATATTATAGGCATTGGGTTAACAAAATGTGGAATGACTATAGTTGAATGAAAATTGAATCTCTCTTTTCCTTACCATCATTGCCTCAAGAATAAAATTGATGATGTATGGACCTACATCCAAAGATATACAAACTTCTGAATTCATCAGTCTCTAAGAGGCTTTTCAGCTCTGTTTTAGTAATGCTTGTATCTCAGACTTCTCCTATCCCTTCCCTTATTTTCCTATGCAATTCAATCCTTGGATAGATTGTGGTCAGTGTTCATGCACGCATGCTGAAGTCATTTAAACTAGACACTTCTTATAGATAAGAAAATTCTTTCCTGAAATGTTAAATGAAATATCCTGTCTAAATATATGTGTGGGCTTTTTTGTGAGTTATAAACTTAAATCACCAGGGGATTAGAAATGATAATATACTTAATTTGGGTTCTATATGAAAACGCCCTGGGGCTTAAATTGAAATATCTAAATAAAGTGCATTTATGTGATACCTCTTAAAGTTAATGTATGGTTTACTAGCTCTCAGTGATCTTTAATATGCAATTACTTTAGCTGATGTAAGCTGATATGGTAATTTAATATTCTAAACTGTGCTTGGGACATTTTGAGAGCTAGGTAATTTCATGAAGACATATTTAAGGGTAATATATTGGTATCTACTATTTTTGGTGCTGCTTTTTGAAATATTTGGTTTAGGGTTGATGTTAAAGTTTTATACACTCTGAATTCATGAATCACATTCTAGATTAAGCTTTGTTTTTAAGAGGCTAGTCAAATGCATGCCCTTTAATTTGTTTTACAAACTATACATAATTTATACATAGTAAGCCTGTTTCACACTCTGCCCTTATATTTCTTTCCTAGTGACATTAAATATGGATAATGAGCCAAATACCTTGCTCTTGTGAGTATTACAGTTTGAATAATAACAATGAATATTGTAGTGATGCGAGAATTAACAATTGAATAGTAGAAAAACATGCAAAGAAAACCATCTAGATTTCGGTCCAAATTAGTATTTAATAGCCAAGTAAGTTATTTAGATAAATTATTCAACCTTCCTGAATCAAGAATGTTTATATCTTTCTTACCTTACACACAGGGTTCTTATAACCCTGTGAGTAAGAATTAAGAGTATTAAAATAAGTGAGGGGTTAATACAGTTTAAGACAATGAAAATGGAAAATACCACAAAATTATAGAAAGGAGTATATTCTAATTTGCATAAATATTTTAAAACAAATTATCTTAATAAGTGTTTTAATGCTTTACTGTTTTTCAGACAATGTGTAGGAGTCAGGCATAGACCTTCTCCAAGGGAGCTCACAGACTTTTGAATGAGGCATTTAACTAAATGTAGAATAATGAAACCATATGAAATCCCTTGATTTAGGTGCTTATCCTTTACAGTGACATGATATTATGTGCTCATATCTAATATCTCTGAACTAACTTTAAAGGATTAGAAGTGTAATATGAGCTTATGGAATAAGAAATAGTGGTCAGAGAACTATGGGAAGTATTAGGTGAGTTTGGGGTCACAGAAGTCAAGGAAGAAAAATTAATGCAGATATCATCAATGTTAAGTACAGGAGAGAGAGCCATTGGAATAAATTTTAGAAAATTCTCACTGCGTTTGGCAATTAAGGGGTTACTGGTGAGTTAACCTAGACTGGTTTTAATAGAATTGTGAGGACTTCCGGCAAGATGGAGGTATAGGTGGACGCACCGTACCTCCAGGCACAACCAAGATTAGAACAACAACAATTTAGAGGTAGAATAACACCCAGAACTGATCGAGAATTTATCTGAATGGAAGTCAGACAGCCAAGAAGTTGAAGTAGACCTGTTCATCCAGACCGGTAGGAGGGGCGGAGAGGAGGAGCGGGCGCGGGTTTCAGCACGCAGAGATCGGGGAAAACTGGGTGCATAAGGCAACTGGGAGTGCATAAGCCTTCCAGGATGCACAAGATTGCAGCGGTGGACCCTGAGTACACAAGCAGCGGCTGGTGGACCCAGTGAGGCAGCATTGTGGACCAGGGCAGAGCGCACAACTCAGGATCCCAGGGTGGGTACTGAGGCCCCAGGAGAGCAGAGCTACCACCATTGTTCCTTCCCATCCCCACCCCCACATACAACGTCACAATCTAGCGACTGGGATGCCCAGTCCAGGGGAACACCTAAGGCTCTGCCCCTCACCGTAACAAGAGCGACCAGACAAAAAAAAAAAAAAGGAGAGAGACAGAGACATGTCTCCAACAGAAGAACAGATCAATCCCCTAGGACTCATCCTTTTGAGCAAACAAAAGATAGCCAATCTATCAGATGCACAGTTCAAAACACTGGTGATCAGGAAGCTCACGGAATTGGTTGATTTCGGGTGCAAATTACATAAAAAAATGTAGGTTACCATAAAAGAGATGAAGGAAGATGCACAGAGAACCAATAGTGAAGGGAGGGAAACTGGGACTCAAAACAATAGAGTGGACCAGAAGGAAGAAAAAAACAACCAAACAGGAAAGAATGAAGAAATAAGAATTCAAAAAATGAGGAGAAGCTTAGGAACCTCCAGGACATCTTTAAATGTTCCAACATCCGAATTCTAGGGGTACCAGAAGGGGAAGAGGAAAAGCAACTGATTGAACACGCATTTGAACAAATAATAAAGGAGAACTTCCCCATTCTGGCAAAGGAAATAGACATCCAGGAAATACAGGAAGCTCAGAGAGCCCCAAAGAAGTTGGACCCAAGAAGAAACACACCAAGGCACATCATAATTACATTAGCCAAGGTAAAAATGAAGGAGAGAATCCTAGAAGCAGCAAGAGATAAGGGGACAGTAACCTACAAAGGAGTTCCCATCAGACTGTCAGCTGATTTCTCAAAAAGAGACCTTACAGGCAAGAAGGGGCTGGGAAAAAAATATTCCAAGTCATGAAAGACAAGGACCTACATCCCAGATTGCTCTATCCAGCAAAGCTCTCATTTAGAATGGAAGGGCAAATAAAGTGCTTCTCAGATAAGGTCAAGTTAAAGGAGTTCATCATCACCAAGCCCTTATTTTATGAAATGCTAAAGGGACTTATCTAAGAAAAGAAGATAAAGAAAAAACATGTATAGTAAAAGGACAACAAACTCACAATTATTAACAACCACACCTAAAGCAAAACCAAAAGAAACTAAGCAAACAACTAGAACAGGAACAGAACCACAGAAATGGAGATCACATGGAGGGTTAGCAACAGGAGAGTGGGAGGAGGAGAGGGGGGAAAAGGTACAGAGAATAAGTAGCATAGATTGTAGGTTGAAAATAGATAGGGGAGGGTAAGAATAGTATGGGAAATGTAGAAGCTAAAGAACTTATAAGTATGACACATGGACATGACTAAAGGGGGGGCTATGGATGGGAGAGGGTGTACAGGGTGGAGGGGAATGAAGGGGGGGAAATGGGACAACTGTAATAGCATAATCAATAAAATATATTTAAAAAAGAATTGTGAAAACAGAAAAAATTTACAGTAGCCTGAGAATTCAGGAAAGTTTAAGAAATCATGATCATTTTATGCAGATTATTCTTTTTAAAAAGCTTTATTAGGAATGGAAAACAAATTTGGGTAGTGATCCAAGAACAGGTCAAGGATCAAGGGATGTCCACCAATCAACTAACATTTATTTTGGGAAATTTGTAATGGTGGGTGTGTTGGCTAGGACAGAATTCAAAAACTCATTGTTTTTTTAAGTCAAGAGAATTGTATATTAATTTCAGTGGTTGTAGATATGGGTAAATATGTAGGCAGAGAAATAGGAGCTTGAGAAAATTATGACTTAACCCCACATATTTCTCAGTAAAATAGGAGAACATCTTCTTCTACAGTTAGGCATAGAAGTTGAATTGTAGTCGTGAAGAGAATGGTGAATATTTGAAATGTTTTCTGAGAGGAATGAATAAAAGTGAAAAGGTATAGGAAGGGAAGCAGGGAAAGGTATAGGAAGGAAGGATAAAACAGTATCCACCATAAACACTTAGGATTTATGTTTAGAAAGTCAATACTCAAACCCAACATTTTCCATTTATTGACTGTGTGAGCTCTCTGTGACTCCATTTCTTTGCCTATAAAATAGGATAATACATATGATTATTCATATGTGAATGAAATAGGTGGAATCTAATGAACAAAAGAAACTAACAAACAAAATATAAACAGACTCATAGAGAACAGACTTACAGCTGTCAGGGAGGACAGGGTTTGGGGGGCTGAGTAAAATAGGTGAAGAGATTAAGCAAAAAACTAAAAACCTCATCAGCACAGACAACAGCATAATGATTAACCAGAGGGAAAGAGGGGAGGGGAGGTAAAAGAGGGCATGGGAGGCTAAATGATGTTGGAAGGAGACGAGTTGGGGTGGTGAACACACAATACAATATACAGATGATATATTATAGAATTGTATACCTAAAACCTGTATTACTCTATCAACCAATTTCACTCCAATGAATTCAGTAAAAATAAGAGAATAACAGTACCTATAACATAAGGTTTCTACGAACATTAAATAAGGCAATGCATATAAACTACTTAGCACAGTGTCTTCCACATAGCAAGCACTAAATAAATACATAGTGTCAACTAGGCAAGAATAAAGAGATCAAGGAAATATGAGAACAAAAGTCATGTGTGGGTGGAATAAATGTATGAGAGATGGAAGTTTAGGAAGTTGTGGCTAATTAGGGGATTATTAGGATTTAAGAATGATTGTAGCTAAATAGAATTTTCAGGGATTGATCATGGGAGAGATGTTACTCAAGTATAATGGAGTTCACTGGTGTGAAAATTGAGGCATTTCAAGATTTGGCTGTTGGATGAGCATTCTAAATTAGTTTTGAAATCACAAGATTTTGTCAAGAGTTGAGTTAGATAAGAAAACTTCGAGTCAAGCATGAAAATCTTCAATGAATAAGAATTGGGAGGAGGCTTTCAAAAACAATTTTTTTGGTCTATATCTTCTGTAAACTCTGCAGTAAGGGGCAAGTTGTGCCTCTTTTAAAGAATGTCTATTCTCTCTTTTTTTAATGAAGTTATCATCCAGCAAGTGTTTGAGACCAAAAAAGTGTTTAAAAGGGATGAAAGAATAATTTTATCTTTTATTTATGGGAACTTATTAATTTTATCAACAGTTAATAAAACTAGTTTTAATTACCAACTTGGTTATAGAAATTGTAAATTAAAAGGTCATTCTCATGAAAGCAACCGTTATACTTCAAATACTTAACTAAGGCTCACAGGATTTCAGGGAGTGTGTATGTTTTCAAAGTTTCACTTTAATCATGTTTTTTTCATTTTTAACTTCATCTTTTATAAATTTAGTAAAACATACAATGATTTTTGTTAGTTTCCATATTTGTTCTTATTAAATGGGGATTAGTACAAAATCTTTATAAAATGCACTTAGTAACTAGATCTTCTTTTTCCTTTTTTTACATATTTAATGATAAATTATCACCAAGTTTACATGTCTGTTCATTGAATATAGCCATTTGAAAACAAAACATGTTATATTATATTAGTAACAAATGAATACTTCCTCTAAGTCTACTTGTTATACTCAATGAATTTAGCATCTCATTGAAAAAAAAATGCCCTAACAAAACCCATTAAGTCAGATATTTTAATGCCTTATTAATTTATTGCTTGGTCCTACTTTATACTTCTAACTTTCATAGATTTCCCATCAGAATTACTTTGGAATGTGGAAAAAACTAATAATACATCATCATTGTTACTATTCAGTAGAAATTGGAGTATTTTATTTTATTCTAAAGTTAAAATGTAACTAATAATATAGATGTCATTTGACTAATAAATAAAATCTTCCTAGTCTAGGAAAATATAACATCTATAGTAATACTCTACCAATTATACAAGCATTAAGGTGCAGGTTATCTGGGAATCTGACAGAGTACCCATCTCCCACTCAATTATAAGAAAGTCTTTGGATTTCATGGTTGATCCCACAGAGACTAGGGAGATTGAGTTAAGCCAAAGAAAATTTTAGAAAATCAACACATTCTTCCAGCCAGAATGTATCAAAAATGTGTTAATGCAGTCCTGGTCAGTGTGGCTCAGTTGGCGGAGTATCATTCTGCAAAGCGAAGAGTCACCAGTTCAATTCCCAGATAGGGCACATGCCTGGCTTGGAGTTTCGGTCCCCAGTTGAGGCATGTGAGAGGCAACCAATCAGTATTTCTCCCTCACATTGATGTTTCTCTCTCCCTCCTTCTCCCTTCCCTTCCTCTCTCAAAAAAAATGCATAAATAAAAAATTTTAAATATGTGTTAATGCAGGTAATTCCCAACATTATTGAAGACTGATCTAAACTTTTTGGTAATAGAAAGTTATTAGAGAACATTTTTGGACTCCATTTTTTAGGAATCCACAAACACATTGGCAGTATTAGCAAGACCTTAGCCCTTCGAGCAATTTATATTTATCAAATTAAATCATTTAATAAGAAATTACTGAATTTAATAGTGATAAGTTCTCATCTTCAGTATTTCTAAGTGGAAGTCCATATAATTTTTATTTTAAGTAATATTTCAAGGAGCTCAAACTTCTGCACCAAAAGAAGAGTGAATAAAACTTCTATCTGCCAAGAATGTTCTGGTTTCCCAGATCTGCAAATGCAATAATCAAAACTTCATCAGCAAATCATGGTCTGAGCTTTCTTGATGATATCATTTTATTCTTACGGTCCATGTTCTCAAATGAATGTACCTTAAAATGTTTTCTGCAACACTTCCTACACCTGCCACATGCTGTTTTTATCAAATAAAAAATATGCTAAAATCACAGGACTTGCTTATCCCATCAACCTGCAGATTCTAAAGAAATTGACCAAAGCTCCTGGTTAATGGAGCTACTAATTACCTGCAAAGATCCAGGATGTGTGTCATTGCTGGAATTAATTTACTACACAATAAAGACTGACTGTTCACTCCAAGGAAGCAAATAATGTTTGTTTTAAATAGTTCTTACTGGGGCATTTTCTTCAACAGTAAAGCTATAACTCTAACAACATGAATGGGAGGAGAAGGAAAAAACACTAAACAAAAACGTAGACAATTCCAGAAAAAGATATTCATCATCAGTTAAACAAAGCAACTGATTCACAGATTCACTTACCTAACTTGACTATAAAAGTATTGTGGCACCCTTTTCCCCTTCATCATCAATAGAACAGATATGTGACAGGTGGTTTAGCACATACTGGGAATATCGTAAATATTGAATAGTTGTGGACCTGCCTTGGTTACTTTTATTGTACTAAATTAATTCTTTCAAAGAGAGTGGAGAGTTCCAATTGCTAATAGGATGTTAATTAGGCAACAAAAATTTATCCTACAGCAATTGCATTTTGTAATTTAATGTTATATTTAGTATAATAAACTGAGGGAAACTGGCTTAAATTCAGGGGAGTGAAAAAGCATAAGAATGTTTTTCATCTATGATATATTTTGAATTCAGTATGTTAACTGCCTCACCACTTGTCAAAGTCACATTATGGCCAATGATTGTAGGCAAGTATATGACATTAAAATCAGGAGTAATATAACATCCAACTAAATAGTAGCATAAAATGACTAGTCTATACTAAAGATACCTGTTTTTCTTTTTTCTTTTTGGAAGAAGTTGGAAATATTTCAGGGCACAATTTGTTTGTTTGTTTGTTTGTTTGTTTGTTTTAAAATACAGCTCAAATGTCACCTTTTCTGTGAATGAAGGATTTCTTGCAGTCTTCCTCCAATATGAATGAATAACAATAGATTACATTTGTACTTCACACATACATTTAATTTTCAACTTAGCACACTATAATCTAAGTATCCTTTTACTTCTCTTTCTTTTCTATTAGACTTTGTTTTCTATCAAGCATAGTGTTAGGATCACACTAGACATTAAATATATATTTGGTGAATTTAATCTGGTTTTCTCTTATACGATCAATTAACTGTAAAATTTTAGTCTCATTTATTATACCTAGAATTTCCTACACAATTTACCTCTCCAATTCTGTACAAAGAGAACTTATATACAGAATGCCAATCTTGGGTTGTTACAGTTTCGTTAAGTGCCTATGAATTGGCAATATTCACTCTTTTTCACCTCATCCCCTCTCTATAGTGCTACAATATTTTGCTACTTAAAACCATTTCTACATGCAGAATCTTTAATAGGGATATGTTTCAACATAATTATCTTCAATGTTAGTTACAGTGATTCCCCACAGTTTACTGTATTTGCACTATTTCTTTTGAATGTGACCGATCATTCAAAGTGGCTTTAGTAGGGTACTGGGGTTACTAGCTCACATAACTCATACAACTGAAAATCTAGGATAAGTGGACCCAGGTACTAAAATTATATCTGAAAACTGTCTCTAAGTTCTGCTGTGTTCAGTGTTGGCTACATTTTCAACCAGGAATAATCTAAATTGTAGAAAAGAGAAATAAAAGCATCTCCAGAATTATGTTATACCAACTTAACAACACAAGCACCAAAAGATTGCTCTTTCCTCATAGTTCCAGTAAAGGGAACTTCTGTCTCTGTAAATGTCATACAATATGTGTCTAATTGTGTCTGATTTATTTTTCTTAGCATACATTTTCAGGTTGTATCAGGCAACAGAATTTCATTCCTTTCTAAGACTAAATACTATTCTATTGTATGTATACCTGTATATCAGTATGTCTGTCCAGAAAGTATCCAGCCATGCAATGTGCAAAATCGAGACATTTATTGAAGAAGATACAAGAAATATTGTGCATAGGACAATGATGCCTCAGTCTCCTTCAAAATAGTCACCTTGGGACCTCACACAGTTCTCCCAGTGTCTCTTCCACTGTTCAAACATTCTGCAAAACCCTTTGTTGGAATCGTCATCAGCTGCCCCATACTATTTTCCTGAATTTCACTGATGATCTGAAATCTCTTCCCTTTCAAAGGTGATTTTAGTTTTGGGAAAATCCAGAAGTCACAGAGCACCAAATCTGGGCTTTAGTGGGGCTGAGTCATCTAGATAATTTGATGTTTCACAAAAAAACTCTGCATGGATGTGGTGCATAAGCAGGCACATTGTCATAATGAAATTGCTGATCACCATTAAATCATAGCTGTGGTCATTTTCACTGTGTTGCATTTTCTTACCAATGAAGAATATTGAGCTTAGCCCTGGATGGTGTAGCTCAGTGGATTGAGCGTGGGCTGTGAACCAAATTGTCGCAAGTTCGATTCCGAGTCAGAGTACATGCCTGGGTTGCAGGCCATGACCCCCAGCAACCCCACATTGATGTTTCTCTCTCTCTTTCTCCCTCCCTTCCCTCTCTAAAAATAAATAAAATAAAATATTTTTTAAAAAAAGAATATTGAGGTAGTACTCCTTACTGATTGTTTGGCCTGGATGGGCATACTTGTGATAGACAACACCTACCGAGCCAGAAAACACAGTTAACGTGGTCTTGATCTTGCTGTGACTTTGACATACTTTCTTTGGGTGTGGAGAACCAGGTAACTTCCATTGGGACTACTGAGCCTTTGTTTCCAGATCATAAACGTAGACCCACAATTGATCTCAGGTTATGACCTTCTTGAGGCAGTCTGGTTTGTTGGTAGCATTTTGAATAAAGTCGTTAGCAACTGCAGCACCATGTTCCTTCTGCTCTGGTAGTAGAAGGCACAGAATGAATTTTGCCATGACATATTTTATGCCAAGATCCTGCATTAAACTCTCAAGCACAGTAGTTTTTGGAATGCCCACATAAGCTTCTAGTTTTTGCATTGTCAGACACCAATCTTTATTGATTGCAACCCATACATGTTCAGCATTCTCAGGTGTTCTGCTTTTTGTAGGTCTTCCAGAATATAGATAATTTTCAACAGATTCTCGGCCATCTTTGAAACATTTGTGCCATGCTTTTATTTGTGCCACACTTTTATTTGTGTCACACTTGCTGCATTATCCTTGAAAGCCTTCTGAATCATCCAGATAGTTTCCATTAAGGAATATTCAAGCTTAATGCAAAAAAATTTTTTAAAGATTTTATTTATTTATTTTTAGAAAGGGAAGGGAGGGAGAAAGAGAGAGAGAAACATCAATGTGGGGTTGCTGGGGGTCATGGCCTGCAACCCAGGCATGTACTCTGACTCAGAATCGAACCTGCGACACTTTGGTTCACAGCCCACGCTCAATCCACTGAGCTACTCCAGCCAGGGCTGCTTAATGCAAAATTTGATACAGATTTTTTTTGCTCTACTTGTTCAGTCATTTTGAATGTGATGGCCACATAGTACACATGCTCACTCAATGGTGTATACTACCCACTGACTAGTACAGGGGATTCATTGTTCACACATGTACATTCCAGTACATTCTCCTTGGTTGCTAGGTTACACTGATGTCACCCAAACCATTCTCATTATATTTCCAGACATACCTTGTAGACTCTAATACCACTACATAGTGGAACGTATTTGTATAATGCTTGCATGGAGAGAATAGTAAGGCACAGAATAATAGAAAATGGATATGGGGCAATAAAATAACCTGGACACCACTACTTAATACAAATATAACAGTCTACACATTACACCATAATCTGAATAAGTGCACAGGTTACAAAAAGTTCCAAATAGACTCAAATATGAGAATTGGGTTAAAACTCCATTCATTAACAAACCAGTTTGGAGTACTGAGGATCAAACCAGAGACAGACTAGGACAAAACATATGTATAGCTTGTGGTCATTATCAAGAAGATCATGAGGCAATCCAAATGTTACCATTGATCAATGGGCCATGGATATCCCAAACTACACAGTTTAACATATCATATATTTTTGATTGGCCCAAAATTAAGTTATACTCTGAGGTTGATTATAATATATCTGGAAAATACCTTAATGGCACATATGATATGAGAACATATATACATATTGCAAATTGGACAATGACGGGAATCACATATAAACTCTTAGGATTAACATTAGCATTTTGCCCTAGGGAAGATAAAGATGTGTTCTTCATTTTTGAAAACACATCAGAAGCAATCCAACACAAAAATGCCCACCATTGGCAAACTTTAGGACACACATGACTTATATCAGGTAGATATATCATTAGAACCATGCAACTTCTCAATGCTACAACACCTAGTGGGAGATTGGGTAATGCTAATTTGGGTAGCACAACATCCAGTGAAAAAACATGCACCCTTATACACAAATCTACCTATCTTTGTTAAGCCATTCTCCTTACAATCTTGCTATGTTCCAGATCATAGCCCTGGGCCACGCATAACAGATAGAGGATGCTATAACAGCACCATATACCTTGGAACAGAACATTGGAAACCAGCATGGACCAGAGAACTTATTAAATCAGAACTGAAAATTACAAAAGAAATCAGACCATCTCCAGATAGAAGACATCAAGTTAGGACACTATATAGACCCAAGCTAACCAAATTAGAAATAACAGTTAATAAAGAACAGTTTAAGCTTACTAACCTAACACCACAATGCAAAGGCATAGAAAACCTAAAATTTCAGAAATCTCTGTGAATTGGATTACCAAATCTAAGACAACCTAGAAAAAAATTGTTACAAATAGGACTTAAAATAGGCCTAGTAGGAAATTTGATCATATCAGGTATACAGGGAGGTGGAATAACAGTACTGAAATCACAACTATTCTTAATTGAAAAGAAAAATTACCAATATTTTATTTTATTTTATTTGCTGTTGTTTTTCAAGTAGTTGTCTCTATTTCCCCTCACCACCACTCTCCTCCACCCCACCCATCCCCACCTCCCACCCTCAATCCTACCCCCTTTGGTTTTTGTCCGTGTGTCCTTCATACATGTTCCTTGATGACCCTTCACCTATTTTCCCCCATTATCCCTCTGCCCCACCTCCTCTGGTTACTGTCAGTTTGTTCAGGATGAAATAGGTATTATACTATCTACAATAAAGGAAATTAGATCAATTCCAGGACTATCACAAAATAATGGAACAGACAGTAAATGGATTATTGAATAGGACTGATATATTACAAACTAATATTTTAACCTTAAGGGCCGAAGTACTAAATAACAAGATTAA
Organism: Phyllostomus hastatus; assembly: GCF_019186645.2. Taxonomy (NCBI): domain Eukaryota; kingdom Metazoa; phylum Chordata; class Mammalia; order Chiroptera; family Phyllostomidae; genus Phyllostomus; species Phyllostomus hastatus. Next base: position 19,739,988 of record NW_025334022.1, read on the forward strand.
CCTAAAATGTGAAAGCATATACTCTTCCTTAAGACTGCTCATAGAAAGCTTAAGAGAACTAATGACCTTTAGTAAATCACCAGATTTAAACTATACAGTCAAAACTATGTAATCCTAGACAGGTCAGAACAATCAGGTTGCTCCCTGGAGGGAAACTGCATATTATACTTTCTAAGCATACAAGATACTGACTTAGTTATAGCTTATCTGGTGATGCCAACACCTATAACTATTGTAAACAAATTTTACACAATACATAGACATATTATATCTGAATGGATATTATATTAACAAAATAGATCTATCATAAATATCAGAAAATATCTATTACACATTCACACTAATTAAACTCTCATTTTTTGACCTGGGCCTTATAGAAACTCATAGGCAGAACATTGTACATAACAATGGAGAAGGCAAATGGATCGTTTGCTTAGATGACCAGACGTTGACTTACTGGAACTAAACAAACATATCAAATGCCAACATAGCAATTCTAGGCTACTACTTTCTACAGAATATTATCAACATCAGCATCTCAAACCCACCACCCTATCCCTATCATATGAAAAACTTGAATTATGTATGCTATAGATACCTACCACCAACAGTGAAAGATTACATGGATAATATTACATGAATAGACTCTTCACATATCACTAAAACTCTTAACCAAAATAAACATATAGTAAAAAGAAAGGGAAATGATAAAACTAAATATATAGAGTCCTTCAGGATATATGAAAAATCATTAGAAAAGGCAGTGTATACAATATCAGAAATTTTCAATGGAAGAAACTGCCCTGCCACTCAATAAAAAATGTTCACCATGGGAACTCATTAAAAAAGCCTGCACTTAGAAATGTGCTCAGGCTCATGTGATGATTTTAATCCTTTTGCAGCAATAGCTGAAAATTCAATCTTCCACAGTCTAAGCAACACATGGAGTGGTATAAAGAAGGCAATATTGAATGTTTTAGTATTTGTGACTGGAATTGTGTGTAACTACTATTTCATTAAGTGGTCCTTCAAATGCAGGAAAATGGGAAAAAAGAGAAAATAATACTTTGGCATATTGTAAAAATTTTTAGTGTAATTGCATTAATATAAAAATGATTGAAAAAAACAACTAGTAATTGTTTGATTATGTTCTTGTAAATGCATAGGGCACTACAGTGTACATATGTAGGCACAATACTCCAGACATGAAGGAAAAATAATTTCATAAAATGTAAAAGATAATATATTAACCATGCCACTAGGAATACCTTGGGATGTTTTTTGCATAATTCAATGTAATTATCATTTTTCTATCAAAACAAACCCTGTATCATCAGGAACTTTTGCATATTGTATTTTATTGATACTCACTCCTACTCTCCAAACATTGCAAATATTATAAATCTTACTACAGCCTCAAATGTACATGTAGGTATTGGTACCCATTAGAATACAAAAAACAGGTCATATACATATTGGCTACAAGCTTTACCACAATAGACTTATTTTCAAGTGGTTCCCTTGATGTTTATAGCTCTGAGCACTGATGGAATCAAGGGGCCGAATGTGGAGAGAGGGACTGAACTAAGATGGCATCAGTCCTGTTAAACAAGAAGCCACATTTAGAGCATACACAATGTAGCAATGACTCAGAGGGATAGTGCAATCCCTCGAGCATGTGTAGTACAATGTGGTAGATAACACGTGCTTATCTGAGAGGTAACACCACCCTCTCAGAGCATACGCAATAGAGCAATATGATCCTCATGTGCTCATAAAGGTTGCACAAAACATGTGTTAATCAAAGGCTGATACATCATTAAATTGTACAAGAATATGAAAGAAAAGGCCTTCAACCAGACAGCTGAGACAGCCAAGAGGGAGAACGGTACACTGCTGCCCTGACTGACCCTGCCCTAGCTAACTCTGAAGCCTCTGCAGACTGTGCTTTGCAAGATGCTGATCAGCTGTCTCCTAGACCCAGACTTTGATCTGGACTCTTGGGACTCAGGTTTGTTATCCTCCAATTCTTTGTGTGATGCTATTGCTGATTGTTTCTGAATGATTAATAGTATAATTAGGTTATTATAAATTTGGATTAAATCTGCATTAATGAAAGCTGAGTGAATATCACAGTTACCTGTGTTGACTCACTGTTATTCCTTGTTACTGGTATTACCTGCAGGGCTGGTGGCCATATAGGTGGCCCAGTGCTTTCAGTTCCTAAGGCTTAGGTCAGATGACTAAAGTGGGGGTAGGGGGTGAGGGCTGACTTATAGGAAAGACAATATCATAAAACATTTGCTCTTGACAACTGGCCAGGGTGACAAACATTTTTAAAAGAAGAAAATAAGCTTTGGCTGGTGTAGGTCTGTGGATTGAACGTGGGCCTGTGAAATAAAGGGTCGCTGGTTGGATTCCCAATCAAAGCGCATTCCTGAACAGAGGGGACAGGGGTGGGAATTTCAGGGGAAAACGGTGAAGGGTTTGCAGGAACAATTATAAAGGACACATGGACAACAACGGGGGAGGGGTAGAAATGGGAGGGAGGTGGGGAGGGCTGGGGTGTTGGGCTGGGGTGGGGGGAAAAGGCAGAAAACTGTACTTGAACTACAATTAACTAAAAAAAAAAAAAAAGACATGCCTGGAATGTAGACCAAGTCACTAGTCGGGGGTGTGCAAGAGGCAAACCACATACTGATGTTTCCCTCTCTTTCTCTTTCCTTCCCCTCTCTCTAAAAATAAATAAAATCTTTAAAAAAATAAAATAAGAAAATAAAAACGCTCTGAACTGGTTATGCTATGCTTAGAGGAGAGACAAGTAGTTACTCTGATTCTGATTCAAATCTGCCATTTGCTTGGTTCACTGTGTTGATCCCTGGAGCTTGAATATATTCATTAAACTTTCAGTGACAACTAAGTCACCCTGCAGAAAATGGAGAAATACTTGATGTTAAGCAGTCCTTTTCCATCTTCAATGAATAGGCCCCAAAATTTCATTGGAATAAAGCAGGAGTGTCAAACTCATTTTCATAGGGGGCCACATCAGCCTCACAGTTGCCTTTAAAGGGCTGAATGTAATGTTAGGACTTTATAAATGTAACTACTCCTTAACAGTTAAGCAAGAGCTCAGAGCTGCTGCCAGGGAGAAACAAGATGCTGAGCTGGATAAAACAAGGTGGAGGGCCAGATTTGGCCCGCGGGCCTTGTGTTTTCCACCTCTGGAATAGAGAGTGTGTTCATGTGGGATTCAAACAAGACCCAACCTGTAGTAGCTGTCAACTATGCGGCAGTGCAGAGGACAGGTTCTTGAAAGATAAATGGTGAAAGTCTTGGTGTGAAATTTATACAAAGATACCAACATTTAACATAACTTCCCCCTTTTCCTATGCCCTTTTAACGTTTTGGTTTTCAGAATGGTTTTCCCATAGTTTTCTCTTTGCACTTTCTTTTGTGTGTTAATTTTTAAAAACCCATAATGCACCAATTCCTATATTGTTCTTGAAATTTAATGACTTCATAAAAATTTTTTTAAGAATTTCAGGGACCATATCATCTCTTTTTCAAGGCATCTTTCTTACACTTGGTTTTGTATCATTTTGTGGCCTTATAACTAATGACTTAAAATAATTTTTATGAATTTTCAGATTGTATGGCATTTTTTCTTTTTGTAAGTGTAGAGGTAGTACTCTTCACAGCTTTCACATCATAAGTTGATGGTGAAACTATAAGGCCTCATTTTTATAAAAGTTGACTAGTAAAACAAAATATTGGTGTTTCCAAGTACTTAAATACTTAATATTTTTACATTTATTGATTTTTTTGCTTTATATTTATTTTTAAATTTTTTATCATTATGTTATCAGAGTTGTCCCAATTTTTACCCCTTTGCCCTCCTATGCCCAGCCCACCCCCTTCACCCACAATCTTTGACAAAACCAGCCTTTAGTTATTTTAAATCAAATCCCTGAATTTATATCAACTTAACTTTCAGGTGATTGATATTAATATTGGTCCCATGCAGTAGCAAATATGTTAATACACATGGTTATTCTTACCAATCTTCCTCAGGTTTTTTTAAATAAATACAATAATTGACCTTCAACTTGTAGAAGTTCTTGATCTCAAAAAGCAATTTATCTTGCATTAGCCTGTTGATAATAGCAGAATGTTTACTATTAGAAATTCATTTTTTTCTAATCATTGTTTTACATGTGAGACACAAGCATCAATGTCTATAACAATTTTACTCACTATCAAAGTCTTACCAGTGATACCAGTTGGTGAGACTAGTTTCCTTAGAAATTGCAATACAGTCTAAGGGCAATGATTCATATCCAAATGTTTTGATGGATAATATTGATCCTGGATGTAATCACTAGATCTAAATCAGAAAGAGAAATAAAATAAAATTATTAAAGACTTTGAGTATTCACATTTCTCTTTCTAGAAACATTCTTCTGACTTGATCTCCCCTTTCCCACAGTTCATTCATTACTGATAACTTTGTGCTGCTCTTTGAGTATCTAATCCATATTTACTGTAGAGTACTGCCTAAAATAAAACATAATAGGTATTCAAAAATGTTTTCTTGTGGTTTATCATAAATGGAACTTAATATCTAAGTCAACAAGAAGGAAATATGTAACCATAGATCCTGAGCTGCCAATTGTGGACAACTTTAGATAATTGTCTCACACTTTTTCTCAGCAGTCCAAATCTTACTCAGAACTAAGACATATACTATTGTTTGTATCTGATTTAGTCCTTATTCTACAGATTATGAAGGTAGGAATTTATTGTGAAAGCAACAATAACTATGTGTACCATTAAAGATTTTGAGACCCCTGGCTGGTGTTGCTCAGTTGGTTGGAGCATCATCTCATAACCAAAGATTTGCAGGTTCGATTCCCATCAGAGCACATAACTTAGTTGTGGGTTCAGTCCTTGGTCTAGGTGCAGGCATGTGGACCCCCAGTCAGGATGCATACAATCTCCAAATATCTATCCCTGATACAGGCACATATGGGAGACAACCAATCTCTCTTACACTGGTGTTTTTCTTTCTCTTTTAATCTTGCCCTTCCTCTCTCTCTAAAAGCAATAAATCTGTCCATTTTTTCAAACACCATTTATTGAATAAACTATCTTTAACCCATTGTATGTGCTTGCTTCCCCTGTCAAATATTAATTGATTATAAAAGTGTGGGTTTATTTCTAGGCTCTCCCTTCTGTTCAATTGATCTGTGTCTGTTTTTATGCCAGTACCATGCTATTTTGATTACTATAGTCTTATAGTATAGTTTGATATTAGGTAGCATGATTCCTCCAACTTTATTCTTCTTTCTCAGATTGCTGTTGCTATGCAGAGCCCTTTTTTGTTTTCATATAAATATTTGAAATATTCTATTTCTGTGAAGTACATTATTGGACTCTTGATAAGAATTGCATTAAATGTATAGATTGTTTTGGGTTAGTATGGACATTTTTATGATGTTAATTCTTCCTATTCATGAACACAGTATGGGTTTCCACTTACTTATGTCTTCTGTTGGGAACTGTCCTGCCTGGTTTCAGAAGCTGTAATCCCCCATGGCTAAGGCTGGGTAAAAAGACGTTGGGACCATAAGCCATTAAGGAGACAAAGCTTATCTTCCTTTTAGGGGTGTTACAGAATAAACAAGGGGGTCCTGGGACAATATACTATTACTGAAAGAAGCCCCAAGGTCCGTTATGTCCGCCGCCAGAGGAAAGACGTCTCTCAATGCCAGAGATTCATGAAAAGGAAAGGAAATGTTTATTTAATGCTATACACACTTAAAGTAGTGACCTAATGTCTTTATCAAAAATCCCAAAGTCCCCCAAAACACCCACAAACAGACACAGTCCTTCCTTCCTTCCCCCTTTGCCCAGTCCAGAGTACCGTATCTCAGGAAAGGAACTAGAAGTCCATGGCTCAAGCAGTCCTCTGGTTCTTCCCAGTTAGTACTCCATCTCAACTGGGAGACCTCCCTGGGTTCCCGGCACCCTCAGCTGAGTCACCAGGATCTCTGCTAAAACCAAGTGGTGGTTCCTCCTTCTAAAGCTGTGGGAGTCTCCACTCTGGCAAAGGCACGTGGTCCTCTCTCCCAGGGCCACAGGAGTCCCCACTCTGCCAGAGCCGCGTGGTTCTCCCTCTCAGGGCTGTGGGAGTCTCCACTCTGTCAAGGCCGCGTGGTTCTCCCTCTGCTCAATGGCTGCAAGGGCCGGGGGTGGGGGCAGTCACCACTCTGCCAAAGCCGAGTGGCAGTTCTCTGCTAAAGCTACATGGTGATTCTCTCTTGCTGGGCTGCAGGAGTCTTCACTCTGCTAAAGCTGCATGGTTCTCTCCTGCACAATGGCTCCAAGGGCGGGGGAGGTTCCGCCATTCTGCCAAAGCCGAGTGGCGGTTCTCTGCTAAAGCCGCATGGTGATTCTCTCTTGCAGGGCTGCGGGAGTCTTCACTCTGCTAAAGCTGCATGGTTCTCTCTCTCCAATGGCTGTGATCCTCTCTGCACTTCCACAGCTGTATGGTTCTCCCCCTCAATGGCTGCCACCTCTGGGTTTAAATCCCCATGCCAGTCTTCCTCTGCAGTCCCATTTCCGACTCCTCCCACACTCGGCTTCACATGCCAGAACTCACATCCTTCCAGCTTTACTGGACTGCCATTATGAGTCTGAGCAGGTGTGGCCCCATGTCCTGGAGCCAATCATCTCCGATCTCCCATGCAGGCGCTGTAACTCGGGGGACCTGCCTCCCAGTCCCATCTTGGGGGGGAGGTCCCTTTCCATCCCCCTGGCCTTGAGCATGGCCACAGCTATTTAGCATATCTAAGTGACCAGCCAAAGGCTATAGATATGTTAAATGACCACGCCAGAGGTTAGCTACAAGGCTGTTGCTATGCGAAACAGCTGTCAAAGGCCCTGTTCCATTTGTCCCTTCCCCCAACCCACACCTAGGGAATGGGGGTGAAGACATCTTAAAATCTCCTGGACACCTTAAGTTCTGGACCCCATTTCAAATGCCTATTTGGGGCCCCCTCTCTTGGCTGCACCCTGTAACAGGGGCACTGCCTCTATCCCTTTTACTTCACCCTGCCTGGCCCCCAGTGCATGACCAGTAAGCCAATAACGGGTAAGATTCCTCAAAGGAGGGATGACCTAAGACAGACATGGTCATTGAAGGGGCCCTCAGGGAAGGACTTGGGGGGCTATAGAAAAAGGGGGTGATGGACCCTTGCCTCTTGGCTTTGACGTAGCCTGAGTCCTCATTCTTTCTGCCAGAAGTCTCCTATCTCTTGGCTGCCTGACTTAAGCCTGAAATAATGCCACAAATGGGTACAGCCCTGTACTGGAATGGGCAGGTTCCCTGGAGCAATCAGACCTAAGAAAGAATGCATAAAATCCTATGAAACCTACTTTGCTAATACCCTCAATTGAAGTGATAAGGGTCCAGGCATGAAATGAGATTGTTCCCCAAAGTTTTATGGCCCTTTAGCTATCTGACCCTGACTCAGAATAAGCCCTCAGAGGTCTTTGAATGTTATCTATTGTTTGATCATTACAGCCTGACAATGATTGATGAGCTTTACATATATACCCTGGATTACTATGCAAATAAACCCAATAAAAGCCCATTGAGGAAGAGGCTCCTGGCCCTTCTCTTTTGAGGGATCAGCCATGTTTCCTCCCCAAGCAGATCATGTCTTGGTAGAATTATTCTCATCCGAGGTGGCTGGGGGGGAGGGTGCCCTGTGGCCAGTGCCTCCCCCAAGGTCTTCTACAATTTCTTTCTTCAGTGTCTTATCATTTTGCATGTACAAGTTTTTACCTCGTTGGTTAAGTTTATTCTTGAGTATTTTATTCTTTTCAAAGCAATTGTGAATGGGAATGTTTTCTTCATTTCCTTTCTGTTAGTTAGTTATTGACAAAAAATGCAACTGATTTCTGGATATTAACTTTGTATCCTGCTACTTTGCTGAATTAATTTATCAATTCTAGTCATTTCTTGATGGAATCTTTGGGGCTGTCTATGTACAGTATTATGTCATCTGCAGATAAGGACAGTTTTACTTCTTGCTTTCTAATTTGGATGCTTTTTATTTCTTTGTGTCTGATTGCTGTGGCTAGGACTTCCAGTACTATGTTGAACAACAGAAGTGAAGGTAGGCATGCCAATCTTGTTCTTGATCTTAAGGGGAGCAATTGTAGTTTTTTCCCATTGAATATAATGCTGGCATTTGGTTTGTCATATACAGCCTTTATTATGTTTAGGTATGTTCTCTCTACCCACTTTCCTGAGAATTTTTATCATAAATGGGTGCTGGATTTTACCAAATGCTTTTCCTGCATCTATTGATATGATCATATGGTTTTTATCCTTCATTTTGTTTATGTGGTGAGTCACACTTATGATTTTCAAATGTTGTACCCACCTTTTATTGCTGGGATAAATCCCACTTGATCATGGTGTATGATGTATTTGATGCATTGCTGTATTTGGTTTGCTAATATTTTGCTGAGCATATTCATCAGAGATATTGGCCTATACTTTTCTTTATTTATAGTGTCTTTATCTGGCTTTGGAATTTGGATAATGCTGGTCACATAAAATGAGTTTAGGAAACTTTCCACCTCTTGAATTTTATGAAATAGTTTGAGAAAGAGAGGTGTTAATTTGACAAGTGGTTTGGGGAAAATTGGACAGACACGTGAAGAAAAATGAAACTAGACCACCTTTTTATGTCACACACAAGAATAAATTCAAAATGGATTAAAGGCTTAAATGTTAGACCCAAAACCATATAAATCTTAGAAGAAAACATAGACAGCAAAATCTCAGACATTGCTTGCAGCAATTTATCAGCTATATCTCCCCCAAACAATGGAAACAAAAGAAAAAGTACATGGAACTATATCAAGCTAAAAAGATTTTGCACAGAAAGGAAATCATCGATAAAATAAAAGAACAACCCACAGAATGGGACATATACACTGATATATCTGATAAGGGGTTAATATCCAAATTTTATTTATTTTTATATTATTTTTATTGCTGTTCAAGTACAGTTGTCTCCATTTTCACTCGACCATGCCCCCCACCCCACCCATCCCTGTCTCCCACCCTCGAACCTACTCCCTTTGGCTTTGTCCACATATCCTTTATACATGTTCCTTGATGGTCCTTCTCTTATTATCCCCTATTATCCTTCTCCCCTCTCCTCTCTGGTTACTGTCAGTTTTCCCTTTATTTCAATGTCTCTGGTTGTATTTTGCTTGCTTGTTTGTTTTGTTAATTATGTTCCCCTTATAGGTGAGATCATATGGTATTTGTCTTTCACCTCCTGGCTTATTTCACTTAGCATAATGCTCTCCAGTTCCATTCCTGCTATCGCAAAGAGTACGAGTTCCTTCTTTCTTTCGGCTGCGTAGTATTCTATTGTGTATAATTACAAAACTGAACACCAAAAAAACCACAACCCAATTAAAAAATGGGCAAAAGACCGGAATAAACACTTCTCCAAAGATGGCCAATAGACATATGAAAAGATGCCCAACATTATTACTCATCAGAGAAATGCAAAATAAAACCACAATGAGATACCATTTCACACTTGTCAGAATGGCTATCATCAATAAATCAACAAACAGCAAGTACTGGTAAGGATGTGGAAAAGGGGAACTCTAGTGCATTGTTGGTAGGAATGCAAACTGGTGTAGCCACTGTGGAAAACAGTATGGTATTTCCTCAGAAGACTAAAAATGGAACTGCTTTTTGACTTGGCAATTCCGCTGCTGCGATTATACCCTAAGAATTGGTTTATTTTTTTGTAGCTCAGGCTGGAAACAATTCCTCTAAGTAAAAATCAGATATCCACTCAAAGAAATAAATTTTTAAAAGATTTTATTTATTTATTTTTAGAGAGAAAGGAGGGGAGGAAGAAAGAGAGGGAGAGAAACACCAATGTGTGGTTACCCCTTGTAAGCTCCTGACTGGGGGCCTGGCCCACAATCCAGGCATATGCCCCAGCTGAGAATCGAACCTGCCAACACCTGGTTCATAGGCCAGCACTCAGTCCACTGATGCACACCAACAAGAGCTGAAAGAAATAAATTTTAATTGAAGTCAACATATATGACAGTGCAGATTTAACAAGTGAAAGAAATTTAAGATTTTATTTATTTTTAGAGACGGGGGAATGGGGAGAAAGAGGATGTGAGACGTGGATGTGAAAAGAAAACATCTATCAGTTGTCTCTCACTTGTGCCCCAAATGGGGACCTGGTCTAAAACTTAGGCATGTGCCCTGACTGGTAATGAAACCTGAGATATTGTCCTGGCTGATGTGGCTCAGTGGATTGAAATGGCCTGTGAACCAAAGGGTGGATGGTTGGATTCCCAGTCAGGGCACATGCCTGAGTTGCAGGGCAGGTCACCAGTGGGGGATGCATGATAAGCAATCACACATTGATGTTTCCTTCTCTTTCTCTCTCCCTTCCCCTCTACCTAAAAATAAATAAATAAAATATTTGTGAAAACCTGCGATCTTTTGCTTTGCAGGAGAATACCTAACCCAGTGAGCCACACCAGTCTGTGGTAAACATTGAAACTTTTAAGAAGAGTTTCACTTCATTCTTACATTAACATTATTAATTTTATTTAGTATTGTTTTACTGGCATAATGTGCTGTTTTCATCTGTCCTTCTGTATCTCTTCCTCTGGATCCCTAGTGCTACTCAGGTAATTTCAGTTAGCCCTACTGTAGTGTCTACTTGACACTAATGTTTTAATAACTAGATTGTCTTTTCAGCCTAGCCTAAGTCTGATTGCATTTTTGTTCTGACCCAGCTCTTTTCTTTTTATATTTTCTTCTTGTCCTTAGGCATTTCAGAAAGCCAGAATGTGTTCCATGTTTACTTTATCAAGTATGGTATAAAACAAAATATTTACAAAAAATCCCTCATTAAGCAGAATTCAATTGACTGAAATGACCAATTAAAATGTTTATTTAAAAAAGTACTTCAGTCACAAACAAACAAGGAAACAATGTGAATTTGTTTACAACACTCTGAAAATTCAGTTAATTGCACATTACTTTCTGTTCCCATAGCTTTTTTTCATCTACAAATATGTAATGGTATCCTGCTTTGGAGACAACCCAAAGTTGTAAATACTCAGCTCAAAACAAAAGAGGGAGCAAGTAGAGTAGCAAAGCCCAAACATGCTGCAGAATCACAATGAAAAGTGGGAATAAAATAAAATCAATTATTAGAAATGTAATTAAAAAATTTAAGTCTACCCCATTGAGGGTCAACTGGAAGTAATATATTGTGTTTGTGGGTGTTTCCTGCCTAGGTTCCTGATGCTTTGGTGAGAGTGGAGTTCTACATTTAGTATCTCATAATCACAGTATATAATAAGGCATTCTTAATGTGGCTCTCTGACTAGTTCATAAGCTCTTAGAGGGCAAAATTAGGACATGCTTTTGTATGTTCACTGATCGTGACAGATAGAAGATCCTTCTATATGTCTGTGAATGACTCATAACATGTTTAGTTCCATTTCTTCCATTTTATACAATTTACCCTTTGTAAATTTTTTTAAAAGAGAAAGAATCTTCATATTCTAGAAAACATGCATTTGTGCTTATTTTATTTTTTTTTAATATATTTTACTCCCTTGCTGGTGTAGCGTGGGCTGCGAACCAAAGCATTGCAGGTTCGATTCCCAGTCAGGGCACATGCCTGGGTTGCAGGCCACGGCCCCCAGCAACTGCACATTGATGTTACTCTCTCTCTCTCTTTCTCCTTCCCTTCCCTCTCTAAAAATAAATAAATAAAATCTTTTTTAATTATTAAAAAAATAAATATATATATATACATATATATTACTGATTATGCTAATACAGTTGTCCCATTACCCCCCTTATTCCCATCTGCCTTGCACACTCCCACCCACCCACATCCTCCCCTTTAGTTCATGTCCATGTGTCATAAGTTCTTTAGCTTCTACATTTCCCATACAATACTTGCCCTCCCATTGTGTATTTTCTACCTACCATCTATGCTACTTATTTGCCGTATTTTTTCCACCTCTCTCCTCCTCCCACTCCCCTGTTGCTAACCCTCCATATGATCTCCATTTCTGTGCTTCTGTTCCTGTTCTAGTTGTTTGCTTAGTTTCTTTTTGTTTTTGTTTTAGGTGTGGTTGTTAATAATGGTGAGTTTGCTGTCATTTTACTATACATGTTTTTTATCTTTTTTTCTTAGATAAGTCCTTTTAACATTTCATATAATAACGTCTTGGTGATGATGAACTCCTTTAACTTGACCTTGTCTGGGAAGCACTTTATCTGCCCTTCCATTCTAAATGAAAGCTTTGCTGGATAGAGTAATCTTGGATGTAGGTCCTTGCCTTTCATGACTTCAAATACTTCTTTCCAGCCCCTTCTTGCCTGCAAGATTTCTTTTGAGAAATCACCTGATAGCCTTACGGGCATTCCTTTGTAGGTAACTCTCTCCTTTCCCCTTGCTTCTTTTAGGATTTTCTCTTTATCTTTAATCTTAGGTAACTTAATGATGATGTGCCTTGGTGTGTTCCTCTTTGGGTCCAACTTCTTTGGCATTGTCTGGGCTTCCTGGACTTCCTGGAAGTCTGTTTCCTTTCCTAGATTAGGGAAGTTTTCCTTCATTATTTGTTCAAATAAGTTTTCAATTTCTTGTTGTTCTCCTTCTGGCACCCCTATAATTTGGATATTGGAACATTTCAGGTTGACCCAAAGGTTTGTAAGACTCTCTTCTTTTTTTTCAAGTCTTGTTTCTTCATTCTGTTCTCATTGGATGTTTATTTTCTTCTTTTGTTCCAAATCATTGCTTTGACTCCTGGTTTCCTTCCTACCACTGTTGGTTCCCTGAAAATTTTGCTTTATTTCAGTTTGGGTATCCTTCATTTGCTCTTTCACTTTTCAACCAACCTCAATGAGATCTGTGAGCATTTTGACTACCAGGGCTTTAAATTCTCCATCAGATAGGTTGGCAATCTCCTCATCACTTAGTTCCGAGGTTTTCCTCTGTTCTTTTATTTCTTTGTCCTGGTGCAGCTGATAGGTGGCAAGGGGGCAAGGACTTAGGTATTCACCAGGGCAGGGCAACTCTCTTTGCTCCACTGCAGCACTGCCTGTGGGGAAGGGCCAGAGAGGGAAGAGTGTGGCTTGCCTGCTCATCTCTAGTGCAATTTTCAACAGACTGTTGTGTGAGACTGGAAGTTCACACAACAGTCGCCCTCCCAAGGAGGTAACCCCAGCCATAGGCCATAGTCAGGTCTGAATCAAGGTTTCCCCTTTAAGTCAGCCCCTCCCATGCAGCCCACTGAGTTCGGCAGCCAGCCCCACACCCAAGGTCCGCTGGGTCCTTGTGGTTTTTCTGAGTCAGCCTGTGTGGCCTGCCGCCTTACTGGTCTGGTTGTTCTGGTTGATTTTTTTCTTTAACTCCTTCGTTGTCGGAGTTCCATGCAATTTGATTTTCTGGCACTTTTGGTTGTTTATTAATTTTAGATTTGTTGTTATCTTCCTTTTGGTTGTGCCAGGAAGTGAAGGGTTTCTACCTATGTCTCCATCTTGGCCAGGACTGTGTATGCTCTTTTTACTGTGTTCCTGGATGAGGTTTGCCAATATTTTGTTGAGGATTTTTGCACTTACATTCATCAGCAATATTGGCCTATAGTTTTCTTTCTTTGTTGTGTCTTTATCTGGTTTTGGAATTAAGATGATGCTGGCTTCATAAAAAGTGTTTGGGAGCTTTCCCTCCTCTTGGATTTTTCGGAAGTCTAAGAAGTATAGGAGTTATCTCCTCTTTACTTGTTTAGTAAAATTCTCCTCTGAAACCCTCTGTTCAAGAGCTCTTGTGTGCTGGGAGTTTTTTGATTACTGCTTCAGTTTCATCATTTGTTATCAGTCTGTTCAGGCATTCTGTTCTTCATTCAGTTTTGGGAGCTTATTTTTTGTTGAAATGTGTACATTCCACCCATATTTTCAAATTTCTTAGCATATAGTTGTTCACAGTAATTTTTTACAAACCTTTGTGTTATTATTTTATCAGTTGTAATCTATCCTTTTTCACTTCTGGTTTTATTTATTTAGGTCCTCTCTCTTTTTTTCTTGATGAGTCTGCTTAAAAGCTTGTCGATTTTGTTTGTCTTTTCAAAGAACAAGCTCCTGGATTTATTGATTCTCTGGATTATTCTTTTAGTCTCTGTGTCATTTCATTCTGCTCTGATCTTGGTTATTTACTTCCTTCTCCTCACTCTGGGCCTTGTTTGTTGTTGTTCATCCAGGTCTTATGTATTTAACATTAGGTTGTTTATTTGAAATGTTTCTGCCTTTTTTAGATAGGTCTGTATTGCTATAAACTTCCCTCTCAGGACTACCTTCCCAGTTTCCTATAAGTTTTTGGACTGTTGTGATCATTTTGATTTGTTTCCAGAAATTTTTTATTTCTTCCTTGATCTCATTATTAACCCATTCATTATTTAATAGCATGTTACTCAATCTCCATGAATTTGAGTGGTTTTGAGTATTTTCCTTGAGGTTGGTTTCTGGTTTCAGGTCCTTATTTCTGAGAAAACGCTTGCTATGATTTCAATTTTTCTTGAATATATTGAGGCTTGTTTTGTGTCCTATCATGTGATCTATCTTTGAAAACATTCCATGTGCATTTCAAAATAATGTGTATTTTTCTTCGTTGGGATGAAAGGTTCTATATAGTTCAGTTAAGTCCATTTGTTCTAGGGTATTATTCAATGCCAAAATATCCTTGTTGATATTTTCTTAGAAAGATCTATCTATTTTTGACAATAGGGTATTAAAATCCCCTCATATAATTGTGTTGCTATCCATATCTTTCTTGAAGTCTTCCAAGATTTTGCTCATAGATTTATGTGCTCTTATGTTGGTTGCATGTATGTTTAAAATTTTTCTGTCTTCTTGATGGATTATTCCCCTTAGTATTTTAAATTGTCCTTCTGTGTCTCTTTTTATCACCTTTGTTTTGAAGTCTATTTTATCTGATATAAGCGTTGCTGCCACAGGCTTTTTATCCTGTCTATTTTCTTGGAATATTTTTTTCCAACCCATCACTTTCAGTCTGTGTGTGACTTTTCTTCTGAAGTGGGTCCCTTGTAGGTAGCATATGTGCAGTGATGTTTTCTCATCCATTCATCTGCACTGTGTTTTCTGATTGGAGCAGTTAATCCACTAACATTTAAGATTATTATTGACAAGAAATTGTTCATTTTTCCCTATTTGTACTTGTATTTTTTTTCTTTTTGACTGTATATTTTCATCTTCTTAAAGCAGTTCCTTTAATATGTCTTGCAATGCTGGTTTGGTGGAGATGGATTCTTTTAACCTTCTTTTGTCTGGCAAACTCCTTATATCACCTTCCATTTTAATTGAGTGCTTCCTGGGTAGAGTAGTCTTGGTTGCAGACCTTTGCCTTTCATTACTTGGAATATTTCTTGCATTTCCTTCTGGCTTGTAGTGTTTCTGTTGAAATATCAGCTGCTAGCCTTGTGGGAGCTCCCTTGTATATTACTCCTACTCTCTCCCCTGCAACTTTTAAGATTCTGTCTTTGTCTTTAAAACTTAGCATTTCAAGCCCTGGCTGGCATAGCTCAGTGGACTGAATGTGGGCTGTGAACCAAAGTGTCACAGGTTTGATTCCCAGTCAGAGTACATGCCTGGGTTGCAGGCCATGACCCCCAGCAAGTGCACATTGATGTTTCTCTCTCTCTCTCTTTCTCCTTCCCTTCCCTTTCTAAAAATGAATAAACAAAATCTTAAAAAACAAGAAAATTTTTTAAAAAGACAAACATTTAAAAAAAACTTGGCATTTCAATTATGATGTGTCTTAGAGTAAGCCCCTTTGGGTTCATCTTCATTGGGACCCTATGTGCTTCCTGAACTTGTATGGCTTTTCCCCTCTCCATGTTCAGAAAGTTTTCTGTCGTTATTTTTTCAAACATGTTTTCTATCCCTTGTTCCTTTTTATTTTTCTGGCATTCTATAATTTGAATGTTATAGTGTTTCATATTGTCTCACAGTTCCCTTAAACTATCTTCATATTTTTTAGCCTTTTTTGTGCAGCTGCTCTACCTGTGTATTTCTTTCTACCTTGTCTTCTACCTCATTAATTTGGTCCTCTGCTTCATCTAGCCTGCTTATAATTCCTTCTAGTGTATTTTTTATTTCAGATATTTTATTCTTCACTTATTCCTGGTTCTTGTTTATATTTTCTATTTCTTTTTTCATTCTGTTGTAGTTCCCACTGAGTTGCTCGTAGTTGTCAGTGAGTTCCTTCAGCATCCTTATAACCATTATTTATAAATTCTGTATCTGATCAGTTACTTGCCTCCATTTCATTTAGCTCTTTTACTGGGGAGTCTTTCATTCCTTTTGATTGTAGGTCTTTTCTTTGTCTCCCCATTTTAAGTGACTCTTTTTGTTTGTTTCTGTGATTGCTGATTTTCTGCTTTACCAGCCATCTTCAGAGGATGAACTTCTGTGGTAAGAGTCCTGCCAGACTCAGTGGTATGGTCTCTCTTTGACCGCCTTATCTGGATGGTCTATGTTTGCCTTTTCTTCCATTTGTGTGGGCAGTCTTGTTTTACTTGAGCTTTACTTGTTGGTGGCTCCTTTATTGCTGGGTTCTCCCCTCTAGTGTGTTTGGTGGTATTCACCCACCTTGTCTTGTATGCTGTTGCACGGTGTTGGTTAACAAAGCAGTATTAGTCAACAACCAAACCTATGCCAGCGCAATGAACCCCCTTACAATATCAGCACTAGACCACAATAAAACTAAGATTAATAAATGTGAATGGAGATTGCAGATATTATATCAGATGGCATAGAGAATATGAGATGACTATAAGAGAAGAAATGTTGTGTGGTAAGAAAGAGGAGATTTGATAAGACATGGAATAGAACTGAGGCAAATAAATGGAGAGAGAGCAAAATTTACAATCTAAGTATAACATCAAAGGGCTATGGGACCAGTGGAGTAAGAAAGGGGCAAAGTATACTATGAAATTTGAAATAAAATTGAAAAGGTACTGGACCAATGGGAGCAAAATTGTAGAAAATTCACAGCAGAGTCAATAGCAATGCCAGTTCAATGAAATTTAATGAAGATGGAACAGGAATTAATATATTGTCAAAAAGCAAAAAGTGAATATGAGGTGTCTAAAGTAAAGAAAAATGATTTTGAGAATGTGGGAAGCAAACTAATAAGAGTAAGGAGTAAAGCCCAGGTTGAGAGAGGGGAAACAAGAAAGAGAGGGGAGAAAAGGGAGAAAGTAAACAAAATTAAATTCTTTACTCAACTGATCAAGGTCAGGGTGAAGGTGAAACAGAGTAAGACTGCGGGAGACTATTCTATGGGATTTAAAGTACTAACAAGTAGTGAACAGATAGGAGATCCTCTGGAGAAGTATAGCAATGACTACGATATTTCACTCAACTAGCCAGTTTTTATAAAAGGTGCAATAAGCCAGGTGGTGAAAGTCAAACACCATATGATCTCGCCTATAGATGGAACCTAATTAACAAAACAAAGAAGCAAACAAAATATAATCAGAAACATTGAAATAAAGGAAAAACTGACAGTAACCAGAGGCAAGTGAGGAAAGGGATAATGGAGGAAAATAGGGGAAGGGATGTCAAAAAACATGTATAAAGGACACATGGACAAAGCCAAAGTGGGTGGGTTTGAGGATAAGAGGCAGGGACAGGTTGGGCGGTGGGGCATGGTGGAAATGAAATCAAGAAAACTGTCCTTGAACAACAATTAAAAATAAGATCTTTGTTAAAATAAAAAATAACCCCCCCAAAAGTTGAAAAAGAGATAAGGCTCTATTACAAGGATGAGGGAATGTGAGTTGACTTTAAAAAGCAGAGTGCTTATGTGAAGTTAGGTGGTGAGTTATAATAAGAGTAAGGGATAGAAAATTAATGTAATATGTGAGAGAATAAAGTTCATCACAATAGCAATAAAGCTCAGGAAGATGGCAAAATAGATTAAGACCAGGGAAAGATGCTGTGTGGGATTTGGAATAACAATAGTATGATAAGAAATATATCATCTGAATAAAAAGAATAAAAAGTAAAAGAACAAAAGTAGTGTGTTATTAGAATACGAGTGAAGTGGAAGAAGAAAAATTAAAATGCAATATGAAAGGGAAATGAAGTAAACAAATCAAACAATGAAATCAAACAAATAAACAAAGCAAGAAGACCTACTTACATGGAAAGAAGAGAAAAAACATGCAAGATCTGAAGGATAGCAAAGTGAAATTTGTCTCAGCTGTTGGTGTTCACCTTCTGACTTCTTCCTGGATCATCTCTGGTTTTCTCACAACTCCAAGTCTCATTGTCTTACTTGTCCCTTTTTAAATGTCCTCTACAACCTTTCGCTTCCAAACATTCTATCAGTGGGAATTCTGTTGGCTGTTCACTCTGTTCTTCAGAAGATAATCTAGGTGTCCAAGTTGGGTGCACAAGCAAGTGTGTTCAGCTCTCACTTACCTTGCCACTATCTTCCCAACCTCTACAGCAGCCATTCAGGTCCTCCTTGGAAACCATGAAGAGTCTACTCTTTTCCTTCCTACCAGCCAGATAAAGAACTATCTCTCTATGCCACACAGGCCCCAAATAAACTGCAAGAAAGTACAGCACATGCACAAAGTATGTAAGGCTCCAGCTTTGGTAGGGTGCTTTGTGTTGGGTGTGTTTTTCAAAAGTCTTGTCCTTATTTGTAACCAGTGATATATCTATGCTAATGTAGTTATTATAATGCTATATATTGTAATACTAATTTGGCCAACAACACAGTCTAGATCTTCCTAAAAGAACAATAGTAGTAATTGCTCTTATTTATGAAGTGCTTATTGTGTGCAAAATCATTTAATATGGATTATCTCATTTAATCATCTCAGTAATGTTGTCAAGTATTATTACCAACCTATCATCTTAATCAATTACTCTAGTACATTGCACTGACTCTAGAAAGGCCTCATCATGTGATGCTGATGTCTTATAGCAATGTGCCTCAAATGAGAGGAATGTAATCATCCCAGCATAAATCATCATCACTCCTGGAAAGGCATTTTTAAATGCTTCTAGATATGGTTTCAGCCTCCTCAATAAAGAATAACAACTTTGCTTTTTTGTACTTTTATCTCATGAAAAGATAATGTTTTATATTGTTAACACTGCTCAATAAAATGTCATAGAATCTGAAAACCTTGTGGCCAGACCATAATGATATTTATATGGGAACAAGGAAAAGTTTCCATAAAAAAAGAAAAATATAACTGGAACACAGTTGCTGGACTTTCTCTTGTGGCTATAGATCAGTCCCAGTCAATGCATCACTTCTAAAATTCTGCAGGAATTAATGGAAGTGAAAACAATTGCTATAAGGCAAGTAGTTTTGTGGGGGGGGCGGGTGTCTGCATATAATATAGGAGTGTGAACGTGTGCTTCAAATTGTCTGTGTAAAGTCATTTTCTGTTGTTTTTATTTTGATTAGTAAATGATGAGTTAAGTACAAATTCTGGTATCTGGAAATATATACATTTAAAATGTGCTGGTTTAAGTTACCTCTGACTAGGACAAACTTAGTTTGTATGAGATACTGGATATCTTCCTGGAAAGCCAGTTCAGCCCTGACCAGTGTTGTTACAGAACACAGCAAGGGGGGCCTGAGACAATATACTATTATTGAAAGAAGGCCCCGGGTCCGTTATGTCTGCTGCCAGAGGAAAGACGTCTCTCAATGCCAGAGATTCATGAAAAGGAAAGGAAATGTTTATTTAATGCTATACACACTTAAAGTAGTGACCTAATGTCTTTATCAAAAATCCCAAAGTCCCCCAAAACACCCACAAACAGACACAGTCCTTCCTTCCTTCCCCCTTTGCCCAGTCCAGAGTACCATATCTCAGGAAAGGAAATAGAAGTTCATGGCTCAGACAGTCCTCTGGTTCTTAGTTAGTCCTCCATCTCAACTGGGAGACCTCCCTGGGTTCCCGGCACCCTCCACTGAGTCGCCGGGATCTCTGCTAAAACCAGGTGGTGGTTCCCCTTCTAAAGCTGTGGGGGTCCCCACTCTGTCCAGGCCTCGTGGTTCTCTCTCTCAGGGCCGCGGGAAGGGGAGAGTCCCCACTCTGCCAAAGCCATGTGGTTCTCTCTCTCAGGGCCGCGGGAAGGGGAGAGTCCCCACTCTGCCAAAGCCACATGGTTCTCTCTCTCAGGGCTGCGGGAAGGGAGAGTCCTCACTCTGCCAAAGCCGCGTGGTTCTCTTTCTCAATGGCCGCCAAGTCTGGGTTTTAAATCCCCGCGGCCAATCTTCCTCTGCAGCCTCATTTCCGGCTCCTCCCACACTTGGCTTCACTTGCCAGAATTCATATCCTTCCAGCTTTACTGGGCTGCCATCTTGAGTCTGGGCAGGTGTGGCCTCATGTCCTGGAGCCAATCTTCTCCAAGCTCCCACGCAGGCACTGTAGCTTGGGGGATCTGCCCCCAGTCACTTGTTGGTGGGGAAGTTACTTCCATTCCCCTGGCTCAGAGATGATCACAGCTATTTAACATAGCCATACAACCAGCCAAAGGCTATAGATATGTTAAATGACCATGCCAGAGGGTAGCTGCAAGGCTGTTGCTATGCAAAACAGCTCTCAATGGCCCTGCTCCATTTGTCCCTTCCCCCAACCCACACCCTGGGGGGATGGAGACATCTTAAAATCTCCTGGACACCTTAAGTTCTGGACCCCACTTCAAATGCCCATTTGGGGTCCCCCCTCTTGGCTGCACCCTGTAACAGTGTGGCTCAGTTGCTTGGGCATTGTCCTGCAAATGAAAGGTCACCAGTTCAATTCCTGATTCGTGGGTCCCCGGCCAGCCGTGACCACAGAACGCTGTGGATGGCTCGCCAAAAAACACGCGAGAAAAAACATATGCACAGAGACAGACTAGTTTCTGTCTGGGGAAGTAGGGACGAAATGGCCACCCCCCCTAGTGGGGAGCGCCCTGATTTACCATCCATACCTGCTTTTATTGGGCTCATTTTGCATAATAATTCAGGTAAAGTACAGTACTCATTAGGGGGAAGTAAGGAACCATAGAAAACAAAGAACTCTGCCGGTCTATTTTGAGTTGGGGTAAAAGAGCTGTAAGACTTTGAGGAACAAACTAACTTCCTCCTTGGACCCCTCTCATTCAACTGAGAGCATTCTAAACAAAGAAGTTTTCACGGTAATTTACATATTCTTTCTTAGGCCTGATCACCCGGGGAATCCGCCCTTTTCAGCACAGAGCTGCACCACCCTGTCATTGTTTCAGGCTTAGGTGGAGCAAGGGAACTAAGGCAAGCAAGAGACAAGGAGGTTTTCTCCCAGACGCTGAGAACTCAGGCTATGTCAAAGCCGAGGAGCGAGGGTCCATCACCCCCTTTTGCTGCAGCCCCCAAAGTCCTTCTTTTGGGGGGCCTCCCAAAGTGATCGTGCCTGTCTTAGGTCGTTCCCCCCTTGGGGAATCTTACCCATCTTTGACTAACCAACCAAGCTTTTTGGGGTTCAGTTATGAATAAAGCAGCAGAAGCAGCATTCCTGCCAGGGAGATAAGCTTTTGTCTCCTTGCTGGCTTACGGTTCCAAGGGCGTTCCCTTAGCCTTAGCCTAGGTGGGGTTTCAGCTCCTGATACCAGTCAGGGCGGTTCCCAACAATTCCTAGCAGGGGACATACCTAGGTTGTGGGTTTGGTCCCCTCTTGGGGCACAAGTGAGAGGCAATAGATTGATGTTTCTTTCTCACATCCATATTCTCTCCCTCTCTTTCTCCTCCTCTCTCTGAAAAGAAAAAATAAAGACACTTCAATTGTGTGTCAGTTATACCAAAATTAATTTGGTGAAAGGCACCAAATAATTTATTAGCAATGCTTGTTGAATTTAGAAACAACATTCTGAATTCTTCTGTAAACTTTGACAACTTTTTCTCTTTGATATTTCTCATCAGTGGGTATAACAGGGCTGAAAATGGAAAGGCTTATGCTGACAACTGATCTCTTGGGGAGCAAGATATGTACCATGGACCAGTGAGAGGTTCTCAGCAAACTGATAAGTTTGACAAGTTTGTTTTTGCTGCTTTTTCATTCTTTTTATTTTGTTTCTCCCCCACTTATAATCTTCTTGTCATATCCTTTTGATGACCCCTTGTCAACTCCCTAGACTAGTGCAACTGTGCACAGCTGGGTAGATTGTGCACTTCACAAGAGTACTGTACATAAAGAGGGTACCAGTTGCATTGAGTACATCAAAGGTTTGTACATTTGTTACAATTTTCTGAAAGATAGCACTAAAATTTCTTGTTTTAAACAAATCAGTATACTATTAATTTTTTCTGAGAGATAAGAATATTTCCTCATTAAAAGGAATTTTATAGTTTTTCATTTGCATAAAAACACTGTTTTAACTAATAGCAGCCCCAGTCTACATTTTTAGTTTCCCCCAACTGCTCTTCCATAACACATTGTAATTCTGAAATTATTCTACATTCCTCATGACCCTTATACAGTATGCAGTCAGCCCTCCATATCTGTGGTTTCACATCTGGGGACCAAAAATATTTGAAAAATCAAAAGAAAAGGTCTGTTGTTGATGATGTGTATTATGTAGTTAGGTCTATGGTGATTGCCTATGCACTGAACATAGACAGACTTGTCATTATTCCTTAAATAATACAGTATAACAACTATTTACATAAAGTTTACATTGTGCTAGGAATTATAAGTAATATGGAGATGATTTAAAGTATAAAGGAAGATGTATGTAGTTATTAATATACAAATATTATGACACTTTATATAAGGGACTCGAGCATCTATAAATTTTGGTATTCACAGGGTAGGGGGGTCCTGAAACGAATTCCCCAGTATATGGGAATACCACCCATTACCAAGTCATGCTAACTGAGTTGATTTTAGGAACTTTGGCAGGTAAGTGAGAGACACAGTGAAATGTATCTCACCTAGGGTTAGATTATAAAGCCAGCATGTATGGTCAAAATTAGTCTTAAAATACCTTAAGAAGACGTCATGTTGAAAAATAATAAATAGAATCTTATTAAGTCTAATATGACCAGTTTCTCTGCCAGTATTGGAAGAGAACACTATTTTCATACCTGAGCATAGGTAAAGTCATTGGCTTATTGTCAAGGACTGTGGACTATAAAATAATGTATTTTTGAACACTTCGATTTGCATTTGGGATATCAGGAAACTTAGATCCTAAAAAGCCTACAGAGCCACTGACTGAAGGATGAAAATAGTTCATTCTTGATCTAATTCTCAATGGATACACTGCAGACAAAATTTCCTATGCACTTATACTAGTCCCTTTCCCTTTCTCTCTCTCTCTCTCTCCCTTCTCTCCCTCTCTTTCTCTCTCCCTCTCTCTCTCTCTCTCTCTCTCTCTCTCTCTCTCTCCCCCCCTTGTTCATTAGTATTGGCATTGCTATCAATTTTTAAAAAATGAAAATGCAACTTCAGCATATTTTTGGTCTGAATGGATATTTTAATAGTCCCCAAATCATGTAGGATTTTACACATGAGTTTGTGTGAGATACAGGGACCAAATCAATGAATATTTATTTGATTATTTCTATAGTGTTTATGATATATAAGCAAGGATGGGGCATGAAAAGGCTTCCTCAAGCCTTTAACATTTCTTTACAGATCCCATCATCAGTTTTAAATCATGAAACACCACCATTGTCAGTTCCTTAAATATTCACTACCATTTAGAAAAATGTAATAAAAAACTAAGAATTCTAAGAAGTGACACAATAGAGATCCAAGTTATGAAAGTAGGGAGATGGTGAAATTTTGGCCTGGAAAGAAATGCAGAGAATGATTAGTCTTCATTTTATAGGTTAAGACACACCAGTCCAGAAATATTAGATTGATGAGTTATGTGTCTAAGGCCATAATTTAGGTAACGATCACAAATTTATTCTATCTTGTGTATTTAGTCATCATATGTTGAATATTTTGTATGTACCAGGAATGGAATAAGGCACTGGTGTACAAACACAAATATGAAACCTCGAGAGTCTTATGGCCTAGAAAGTGAGACACATATATAAAAATGGCATTTTCTGTGCTATATTGAAATGATAAGAAATGCAGGGGGATAAATAGGACTATAGGAGAAGATTACATTACTTAACCTGCAGTGGGACAGGCTGCCAGGAACATAATATTTAAGGTAGAAGCTAATGAACAAATTACAATATACCAAGAGGAAATTGGTGAGGTGAAAAAAGAAGAATGTATGACAAAAGACATGGTGTGTGTGTGTGTGTGTGTGTGTGCGCGCGTGCACATGCATGCGTGTGTGTGTGGAAACTGCATGTAGTTAAGCCTTGTTGGACTAGGAGGATACACTGTCAGATATGAGGGTAGGAGGGTAAGGCTGAAGATTATAGCAGAGACAATAATAATGAAGACACTAATATTTTAGGTTTAAAGGTTTGGAATTCATTCTCTCAAGTTTATTCAGAAATCACTCTTCTTGTGTTTTATATAAAATGTCTCAAAAATAGTTTGAAATGTTTCTATAAATATTTTAATGTGTGTAACACATCATAGTCATAGTATTAAAGCTCCAATAACAAAACCAGTCTACTAAAAATAATAGTAAGAAAGATTTTGGAACCACATGAATTTTAGGATATATTAACCAAATCAGAGTCTTATCCAATTTAAAGTTTTCTTGGCTAAAAATACACATGGCAATATTAGAGTAAGATGCAGGTACCCATGAGTAAATGTGACACAAGACCTGTCACTATAGTCCTCACAGAGCAAATTAGTTTATCTCCAATCTATGATAAAGAAATATGCTATGGGAAAACAAATACAGATAAATATTTCTTACATTATAAATAGATTATGTATATGTTTTATTTATCATGTATTGTTTATTAGACTATAATTATGGTAAAAAGCTTCTGCACAGAAAAGGAAACAATCAACCAAGATAAAAGGCAAACTAGACTTGTGGTTTCTGGTTCCACATGTAAGGAACTTGGAAGTCATCACTGTATCCAAACAATAAGTAGAAAGCTGAAAAGACTGAAAAATCAACAACTCCTTTTGGATCCATAAGAGAAGGGAAAACACAGGGCACACCGCAGTGTCCAGACTGAGAGACAGACAAGGTAGTACAGGGAGTTGAAAGTTATTTGAGCAGAGACTCATGCATGGAAACCTCCACAGGAACCAGAGGGGCACTAAAATCCTTGAATTGATGGAAATATTCTGCATTTTGATAAGGGTGTTGAACTGTACCCTTAAGATCTGTGCATTTCATTCTATGTAAATTATTCCTCACTATAAAAATATAAAATTTTTAACAGAATTTTGAATGCATGGAAAAATACTAAACTTATAATGCTAAATGTGAAAATAATTCAAAATTGTGCATAAAAATGATTCAATTGTGTGTGTTGTGTGTGTGAGAGAAAGAGAGAGAGAAGAATAAACACCATGAAGAATTCGCTAACATTTTGCAAACAGTGGTTTCAGTAGGATTGAATTATTTTGTCTTAACACTTTTCTTTTCAAAAATTTCTAAAATGAGCTTACAATGCATTTTATAATAACAAAAATGGCTAAATATATAGCTATTGGATTTGAACTTTGGATTGTTTCATGGTAAGCTAAGTCAGGGGCTATCAACCACACACTTCACTGATCCCTTAGCTCTCTGGGTTTCTGAGATAAAGGAAAATGAAATAGCACTAAGTGAACTTAATTAAACATCTGCATGTATAAAATTCTGTTTTTCTTCATTGGCTCTTGCCCCAGAAAACTGGATTTTAGGAGTTTGAGTCTCTCAGTTTATCCCTGTATATTTTGTTTCAAATAACATTTAAAAAACTCACCCTTCTATCTTGACTGCATGTTGCTAACTAATATATTATTTATTCCTATCCCTTCTACTGGAACAATCTTGGGTTATGTTCATTCATGAATGACTATTTAATTATTATAACCTTGTTATTTGTAGAGTACTGGCAGTATATCCAGAGCTATATAAACAAAGACATGTTCACTGACTAAAAGGCTTACTATTCAGCAAAAGAATACTCACTGACTACAAAGAACATGCTTTGAGAAATGAAGGATTTCACTGTGGTGTTTCAACTATTATATTTGTGTCAAGTAGCAACCGCTGAAATGAGGGTGTGGTCACTTAATCAATATTGCTTTTAGGACTCGCTTTGGTTTTTTTTCTTGGAGTGCTACAGAGAGTTTATGATCTCTCTTAGAAATTAAAGTAGAATTAAAGTTTGTAAATTATTTAAATATGGAGGAATTGATGTGACCTTAATTTAATGTTAGTGCTACTTCTCAGCTTCATGGGAATTTTTTAAATGTGTAAGTACCTTCTTATGCTTAAATAATCTACTTTGTGAACCTCAGAAAGTCAGGGACTATACCTTCTTTTTTTTTTTTGACAGTTGAATCACAAATTTAATAAGCATTTTTGCCATTGCCTGGAGTCTGATTTCTATCAAGGCCCAATACCTTCTTAAATTAACGTATTGAGTGATTGCAAACTTCTTTGAGAGCCCCATGGGAGATGATTTTCTTTTTTTTTTTTTGAACTTTTTTTTTTATTTTAGGAACTATACCTTCTTCATCTTTGTATCACCAGTGCCTGCTAATCCACTGGTAGGGATTCAGTAGATACATGTTGATTGGCATAAAAATTCATAGTGGGAGCATTCTGATTTTGTGATTAGTGTAGATTAACAGTCTTATTAGTAGACATTCCACATTTCTTTTCATATCCTCGATAAAGATATACTATAACGTGCTTTATATGTACAGATCACAATTTTGTGTATAAACATAAATTAATTAACACATAACATAATATAATTTTGTGTATCAACATAATTGAACAACAATAAAATAATTTAAATTAAAAATAAAGTAATTCTTGATTAAGAAAAAATAATTAATTAAATATTACCTCTAAAATAAAATAAAAATATTTTTAATTTTAGAATATACTTTTTCTAGGAATATATGTTCTTGTGTTCAAGGCAAAGGTATATCTAAGCAGAAGTCCTCTGGCATTTGACATGAACTGAAATGACTACATATGACTAACAATGGTAATTCCAAGCATAGGCATGATATTACTTCACCTAAATAACCATGAGTAAGAACATATATGTAATTTTTAACTTTAATACCTACTTTGGGGATTTTTGTATGACTATTTTATACCACATATATCTATCTCATTTACAAATGTTTTGTCTCAAATGAAGCTATTGTTGTCCAACACTGGTCATTGAAGTTCCTTTGTTACCACAGATATTATTGATTGTAAACATGATTTCAGTCTTAAATGTTCAAAATCCTAAGAAAGTAAATCTTTAAAAATAAAATATCATTAAATATTTCATTGATATTTTAGGGAGAGAGAGAGAGGAAGTGGAAAAGAGAGAGAGAGACATTGATATTTGTTGTTCTGCTTATTTATGCATTCACTGGTTGTTTCTTATATGTGTCCTGACTGGGAGAATTGAACCCACAATCTTAGCATATTGGGATGACACTCTAACCCACCGAGCTACCCAGCCAAGGCCAAATCTAATTAAATATCTGACTGATGTTTATGGAGATAACACTAAAGTAACATGCTGGAAATGTTCAATATTTACTATGCTTTGGTTAGTCACTGTTGTGTAACAACTACTTTCATATGTTGTGGCTTAAACAGCAGATATTTTACTACCATATTTTTTGTACTATAAGATGCACTTTTCCCCCCAAAATTTGGGAGGAATAATGATTGTTAATGCTGCTGTTGAGTTCTGTTTACATTTACATTGGTGAAATATTATGGTATTTATGTTATTAAATATTTTACCACATTTTTTGCTTCAAAAATTTTTTCCTATTTTCCTCCTTTAAAACTTAGGTGCATCTTATGGGCCAAAAAATACAGTATATCTAAAATTTTTTCGTGCAGGGTATTTACATTTAAGTGGATTTTAGCACTTAATTGTGAATGAAAATTGTTATAAATGTAAATAATATGGCTCTGTACTCCTGGGATTTTTTAAAGATCTCATTTATTTTTGCCTCCATTCACAATGAAGTTACTATTACTATAATCTCCAAACATGTTTTTATAAGGTCGTGTTTTACCCTACCTTAACAGCTCAGTTGCTTAGAGCATTATCCTGACTCCCCAAAGTTGTGGTTTGATTCCCAGTCAGATGATCCCAGTCTCCTGCTGGCCTGGGAGCCTGAGCCTCCTGTGTCTGACCAGCAAGGGAAGAGGGTTGCAAAGTGCATGGCCCTTCTGCATGCTCTGCTATTTAAAGACTGCCACCTATAATCCCCCATGTGGCAGAAGTGGGCAGGAGGGAATGTCCTTCCATCCAACCACCTCCCTAGCTCTAGCGCACTTTTTATTTCAATCATGCTCAACTCAACTCCTACACTTTATCCCAGTTACTGGGGTGATGCATGTATCTGTAACTCAAACCCCTTCCCTGTTTCCAAGAAGGAATGTCCCCCATTAAACCCCCACATTTAATACTAGGGCTACTTGTAATCTTACAAGGGCAAATGGATGAAGGTTTGTTCTTATGTAAATAATTCCTGATGGCCAAGGCCACAGTCCTACCTATTCCCAGTCCAGAGGTCCCTCACATAGGAGGTCTGGAGTGGAAGGGAGTCTTCACACAAGGGAAAGGATCTTGCAAAGTCAAGTCAGTTACTTGTCCCTGGAAAGGAACATGAGTGATGTCCAAAGGATGGCACTAATGGACAAATTGCTATCCTTGTCATATTCTGGAGGTGAAAAGTTTGACAAGATGGTTAGAACACAAGATCAGATCCACAATAACTAGACAACCAAGATACAGACTGTTACTATCTCTCCCTTTTAACACTGGACCTTTTCTGTCCAAACCATTCAGGCAGAAAAGAAAACCAATTACAAAACAAAGCTGATAGACCACCCCATATTTCACCAACACAACCATCTAGTCCAGCAAAACCACTGACTCTTAGGAGGTGGTGATGTAGCTGGGATTCTCAAGGGGACCCTACACAGTCTCTGAGTCCACAAGACTATCTTGTGAGAAGATATTCAACTGAAAGGCCTTTGCTGGAATATCAAGCAGTGACAATTTGACAAGTCCTTCATGCCAACTCCTCACTGAAAATAAACTTTTTTTAAAAGATTTTATTTATTTTATTTTTAGGCAGAAAGGAAAGGGAGAGAAAGAGAGAGAAACATCAATGTGTGGTTGCTTCTCATGCACCCCCTACTGGGGACCTGGCCCACAGCCCAGGCATGTGCCCTGACCAGGAATAGAACCTGCAACCCATAGGTTCGCAGGCTGGTGTTCAATCCACTGAACAACACCAGCTGGGGTGAACAAACTTTGAAGACAATTAGCTGCACTAAAATCTAATACTCACAATCATTTCTATGCCTTATATCTTTTGTTACTATACAACTTAATGTGAATTTTAACCTTTAGAAACCTCCATTTCTTTTCAAAACAGCCAAAGCAGACAGGGTTCCAGGAAAAAAGGAGAATGAGGATCAGAACTAGTTTTATTTTATTTTATTTTATTTTATTTTATTTTATTTTATTTAGTTTTGGGGGGCACAATGTAAAATATATGAATTGTTTATTTCTGGAAACTTTCTTTTTAAATTTTTTTATTGTTGTTCAAGTACAGTTGTCTCCATTTCCCCCCATCACTCTTCCCAGCTCCACCCACCCCCTCCTCCCATGCTTAATTCCACCCCCCCTTTGGCTTTGTCCATGGGTCCCTTATATGTGTTCCTTGATGACCCTTCCCCTTTTTTCCCACATTATACCCCTCCCATCTCCCTTCTGGTTACTGTAAGTTTGTTCTTTATTTCAATGTCTGGTTATATGGTACTTGCTAGTTTGTTTTGTTGATTAGGTTCCACTAGGTGAAATCATATGGTATTTGTCTTTCGCCATCTGGCTTATTTCACTTAGAATAATGCTCTCCTATCCTTCATGACAGCATGGATGAAACAGGAACTAGTTTTAGACTCTTGTCTCACACCTACTGGTCACACTAACCAGTCACACAAACAACCTCTCCTAGGTCCGAAGGGCATGAAACCTAAATGACACACATTCTCTTGACTCAACCAGTACTACGAACAACTTTTGCAAGGTCCAGAAGGCACAAAGTCCTAATAGCAGAGACATTATTTCACCCCAACCAGCACTACAAATGACCCTGACAGGGTCCAAATGGCATAAACACCAGACAGCAGAGACAAAAGAACTAAATTCCCCCTAATCCCCACAAGATCAGAAAGAACCAAGAACTGAGGTTTCTTTCATTTCAAGTTAAAACTCTCACAACTCTCTATACTCATTCATTTCAAGCACCCTAAAGTCCCTAGATTTGCAAACACCTAAATAAAATGAAGAGACATTGTAACTTTGCACCTGGAGTTGCTGTCTTCTTCCAAAAGAGAAATCTTAAATCTCTCTCCAGAGTGCAGGTCCAGCTTTCCTTTTTAACATCCACTACAGCAGCAGGGTTTGAGTCGTCCTCAGACAGTGCCAATTTTATCCATGTGTGGTGGATCCAAGGCTTAATTCCTATGAGCTTTAGAGAAAAGTGCCTTGCCAGTGGGATATCATAGGAACAAGTGAATTGCTCAGCTAGCTGCTGTTTGGGGCTCTGAGTCTTCCAGGTGTTTAGTAAGACTCAGTCTCCTGGCTGGAACAGGTGCAGAGGCTCATCAGATGAATAGAATAATCTGCAATGAGCAAACTTGTTCAAAATCATTCGTGTTTGCCCTAAATGTTGCCTATATTGTTTAATTTTTGACTCATGTTCCAAATATAAAGGGTGTGGTTCTAAGACAGAGATTTGGAAGGGTATCCCATAAAAAGGGGTTAACTTAAGCCCACTTCTGGGTGTCACCCTGATTCGGATCATAGCAATGGGGAATGCACAGTCCCATTTCAAATGTGTTTCCTGGCATATTTTTACCAGGGTCTTCTTTATTGTGTGATTCATTTGCTCAGTCTTTCCCATAGATTGAGGTCTCCAAGATGCCTGTGGTTTCCATTGTATTTGCAATTTCTGTCCAACATTCTGGAAGGTCTCCAAAGTCCACTGTCACTCTGAAAGCTGTGAAGAAGTCCAAACCTAGGAATCAGTTCTTTAAGTAAAAGTTTTGCTACCTCAGTTGTCTTAACAGTCCTAGTAGATTATGAGGCCCATCCAGAAAAAGTGTCCAAAGAAACTAATAAAAATTTGAAATTCCCTCTGGTTTTAGACATCTGTGTAAAGTCTACTTGCCAGTCCTCAAATTGGCATAGCCCTTTATGTATTTTTAAATTATTTTATTGTTGTTCAATTACAGTTGTCTGCGTTTACCTCCCATGACTCACATCCACCCCCAAAAATGCACCTCCCTCCCTTGTTTCCACCACCCCTTGGTTTTGTCCATGTGTCCTTATAGTCATTCCTGAAAACCCTTCCCCCCCATTATCCCCTCCTACTTCCCCTGTGGTTACTGTCAAATTGTTCTTAATTTCAATGTCTCTGGTTATATTTTGCTTGCTTGTTTGTTTTGTTGATTAGGTTCCACTTAAAGGGGAGATCATATGGCATAACTCTTTCACTGCCTGGCTTGTTTCATTTAGCATAAAGCTTTCTGGTTCCATCCATTCTGTTGCAAAGGGTAGGAGCTCCTTCTTTCTTTCTGTTCTGTTGTATTTCATTGTGTAAATGTACCACAGTTTTTTGATCCACTCATTTACTGATGGGAACTTAGCTAGTTTCCTGCACTTGGCTATTGTAAATTGTGCTGCTGTGAGCATTGGGACACATAGGTGTTTTTGAATTGTTCTTTCAGGATCCTTAAGGTTTAATGCCAACAGTGGTATTACTGGATCAAAAGGCAGTTCCATTTTTAGTTTTTTAAGGAAATCCCACAGTTTTCTGCAGTGACTGCACTAGCCTGCATTTCCACCAACCGTGCACTAGGGTTCCCTTTTCTCCACACCCTCGCCAGCACTCATTGTTTCTTGATTTGGTTATGATGGCCATTCTCACTGGTGTGCAGTGGTATCTCATTGTGGTTTTAATTTGCATCTCTCTGATGACTAGTGATGCTGAGCATCTTTTCATATGTCTCTGGGCCCTCTGTATGTCCTCCTTGGATAAGTTTCTGTTCAAATCCTTTGTCCACTTTATAGTTGGGTTGTTCATTTTCTAGAGAGGACTCATGTGAGTTTGTTAGGTATCTTGTGTTGGGAACCATCCTCCCTGGTTTCAGGAGCTGTAACCCTGCTGACAAGGAAAAAGACTCCACAGCTAGGGGACCTTGGGACCATAAGCCACTAAGGAGACAAAACTTATCCTCCTGGCAGGAGCACAGCCTCTGCCCCCTTTACCTCACCCTGCTCGGCCTCTGGAAGATGGCTGGATAGTGAATGATGGGTAAGATTCATCAAGAAAGGAACAACCTAAGACAGACACAGTCATGAAAGGGCCACCAGGAAAGGATTTAGGGCATTGGGGAGAAGGGACAAAAAACCCTCACCCCTCAGCTTTATCATAACCTAAGTCCTCATTCTATCTGTAAAAAGTCTCCTAATCTCTTGGCTGTCTTGCTTCCCCCACTTGATTCAGGCCTGAAACAATGCTGAAGGGGGATGCAGCCCTGTGCCGGAACCAGCAGTTCCTGGCAAGGGGCAATCAGGCCTAAGAAAGAATGCATAAAATCCTGTGAAACCTGATTTGCTAAGAATGTCCTCGATTTAAATGTTAAGGGTCCAAGCACAAAATAAGTTTGTTTCCTAAGGTTTTACAGACAATTGGGATCACCCTGTCCACCTGACCCTGACTCAAATGGGCCCCCGTGATCCCAGAAATGTTATCTGTAAACCATACCTCCTTTCTTTGATATGTATCCCTATGCAAGCTAAACTCAATGAAAGCCCATTGAGAGAGAGAGACTAAACATCTTTCTCCTCTGACAGACTGGTCAGCCTTTCCTCCCCAAGCAGATCATGTCTTGGTACAATTATTTTCATCTGCAGTGGCCAGGGGGAGCTCTGTGGGCAGAGCCCCCACCACAACCTTGGAGATCAAATCAATGTCCGAGGTATCATTTGCAAATATATTTTCCCATACGAATGGTTCCCTTTTCATTTTACTGCTTTCTTTTTATTTTTAAGCCATGCAACAGTTTTTTATTTTGATGAGATCCCATTTGATTATTCTTTCCTTTATATCCCTTGCTCTAGAGGACATATAGGTGAAAATATTGCTGGGTGGAATATCTGAGACTTTCCTGCCTATGTTCTCCTCTAGGACTTTTATGGTGTCATGACTTATATTTAAATGTTTTATTCACCTTGAATTTATTTTTGTGTATGGTGCAAGTTGGTGATTGAGTTTCACTTTTTTACATGTGGCTATCCAGATCTCCCAACATCATTTTTTGAAGAGTCTATTTTTTACTCAATTTTATATTTGTACTGCATTTATTTAATATTAATTAACCATAGAGAGGTAGTTTTATTTCTAGGCTCTCTGTTCTGTTCCATTGGTCTATGTGTGTGGTCTTATGCCAGTACCACACTGTTTTGATTACTGTGGCCTTTAATATAGTTTTATATAAAGTACTGTGATCCCTCATACTTTGTTCTTCTTTCTCAAAATTGTAGTGGCTATTTGGGGTCATTTATGGTTCCATATAAATTTTTGAAACATTTATTCTATATCTGTGAAATATGTTATTGGTATTTTGATAGGATTGTGTTGAATCCATAAATTGTTTTGGATAATATGGATATTTTGATTATGTTAATTCTTCCAGTCTATGAACAAAGTACATGCTTTCATGTATTTGTGTCTTCCTTAATTTCTTTCTTCATTGTTGTGTAGTTTTCTGACTACAGTTCCTTTACTTCCATGGTAAGGTTTATTCCTAGATACTTTACTTTTTTGTGCTATAAAAAAATTGGATTTTTTCCCCTGATTTCTGATTCTGATATTTCATTGTTGCTATATGAAAAGCCTTTGACTTCTGAATATTGACTTTGAGTCCTGCTGTTTTGCCAAATTAACTTATTATGTCAAGTAGATTTTTTGGTGGGGTCTATAGGGTTTTCTGTGTACACGGTCATGTCATCTACAAGCAGTGACAGTTTTACTTCCTCTTTTCCAATTTGGATGCCTTTTATTTCTTTTTATTTTCTTATCAGTGTGTCTAGGAGTTCCAAAACTGTGTTGAATAGAAATAATGAAAGCAGACATCCTTGTCTTGTTCCTGATCTTAGTGGAAAAGGTTTTAGTTTTTTTCTGTTGAGTATCATGTTGACTGTAGGTCTCTCGTATATGGCCTTTATTATGTTGAGGTATGTTCCCTCTACTCCCACTTTGCTGAGTGTTTTTATCATAAATGGGTGTTGTACCTTAAATGCTTTTTTGATATCTATTGATATGAACATGAGATTTTTGTCTTTCCTTTTGTTTATGTGATGTATTATGTTTATTGATTTACAAATACTATACCAACCTTGCATCCCTGGGATAAATCCCACTTGATCATGGTGTATGTTCTTTTTAATATATTTCTTGATACGGTTTCTCAATATTTTGTTGAGGATTTTAGCATCTATGTTCATCAGTGATATTGGCCTATAATTTTCCTTCTTTTTGTGTCTTTATCTGGTTTTGTAATTGGGATGATGCTGGCTCCATTTGGGAGTCTTCGCTCTTCTTGGATTTTTTGGAATAGTCTGAGAAAGAGAGGGGTGAGCTTTTCCTTAAAGGTTTTGTAAAAATTTCCTGTGAAACCATCCAATCCAGGACTTTTGTGTGCCAGGGGTTTTTTGATTGCTACTTCCATTTCATCAGCTGTTATTGGTCTTTTCAGGCTTTCTGCTTCTTCAGTTTTGGGTGACTATATTTTTCTAGAAATTTTTCATTTGCATTTATATTTTTATAAGAATTTCAAAGAAATCTGTGAACTGATAATTGTTGATAATACTTTCTTTACAGTATGCAAACTACCAAATTTCTTCTTCAGGACTGCTTTTAACTAAAATTTAAGTAACATTATTCAAAATATTACTTAATAAAATACTCCCATATCCCTGAAGTAGCATGCTTTGAACTCTGATCATGATTCAATCTACACATATTTCTTTTTGACTGAAAAATCCTACTGACATTTCATAACAATTGTCTGAATATATATGTTGAAAAAAAGATTTCTTGGAGAGGGTTTCATTCAAAAGTTCCCAGTAACCCTGATTTAAGCATAATCTCCAAACATGTGTGAATCTGAGAGATAAAGAGAATAACAATGTGCCCATGACAGCCTTGATTTCTGCTCCCTCAGTTGAAGCACCTTGTCATAAAGTTCATCATTTCAGAATAGTCATAGATTTATAGCTCTTCCTTGACTTTCATGTGGGAGCTATGGAGAGCTTTCATCCAGCTGTGTTGAGATGTAGGTTGCAACCATTTCTTGTGTGTCTTTCATAGCAATCTACACCATTCTGTCAGTCAGACAGAAAGCTGATGATAAATGACCCCTATTTTGAAGGCTCCTTGAAAAATCCACCTGAGACAATCTAAGAAGATATGCTAATGCCCTCTCTTTGTAGCATACATTTGTTTATTCACTCCTTTAAAGCACAGTGGATTTGAAGCTATTTCCAAGTATCCCTTTATATCTGCATAATAATAAAGACCAGCTGATATGTCCCTGATCTTCTCCTGACTTTACTTGGAGGTAAACAGAGGCATATGTCTTCCTATGAGAGATTTGCTTTCAGCAGAGTTTTTGCTGTTTCAAACTGACAGGAAAATTAGGCTGCATTCTTCAAGTCTGTTTTATTCCAGTGAGTAGAGTCTTTCTTGAATTCTTTTGAGATTTCACTGGTATAATATGCTTGATTTGTATACTTTGAACTATATCTTATAAATGGCCATTTAATTTTTACATTAAAGTAAAATACAGAAATATTCATGGCATTCAATAGATTTTAGTTTTTTAGAGCTATTTTCATTTAGCATTAAAAAGCAGGAATGATGCTTATTTCTTATTTCTCAAAAAGAGAGTTTTACCAGTAGGACTGGCACTGAGTAAATTGGGAGTAAGATATCTTTTTGCCTCATGAAGAAGAAGAGAAAAAGGTGATAATGGTCACTAGGGTAAAGAGATTGAGTCCTTATAGATATGAGCTCTGTCTGATATCTTATGTTTATGGCTCTCTCTACATATGATCTTGACAACTCAATGGGGATACACTATTAGTCAATATTTTTATTAGCTTGCATATATAATATCAAAATATAAAGTTAACTTCTACCTACATTCCCAGTTCATTGCTTATTTCTCTTCAGATGCTGCTTTATCAATATTAATTATAAATACTAATATATATGACATTGAGTCTGTATTTTATAAATAAGAGACATCTAATTGATTTTTATTGGATTATATGTACAGGTAGAAAACTATGTGCATGTATTAGAGAAGCAATTCAAATTGGTCAAAATAGATTTGAACATGGCACTTTAGGATTACCTTAATTGTCTTAGCAGGTATTCTATCTAATATTTTGACTGAGTGGAAATCCATACAGTATACTGATTCTGAGATTTACTGATAACTTTTTTGTGGGGGAGAGTGGAGTGTGAAGGAAGTTACACAAACATATATACCTATTCTGATCTGTGGTTATGGGCATTCATAGTATACTTTTGTATTATCAACAAAATGATAAATATGATTTTTTCTGAAATTGGAACAAATTTTCAAAAACTCTTTCCAGGTATGGAGAGGGAAAAATTGCTTAAAGAAGAGAAAATGTGGAAATCTCATCTATAAGTATCTTGTTCTTCTGCTTCTTGAATTTGCCTCATGGGTCAGTAATAATTGCACACTTCCCCATTTGTTAAAATTTTAATGAAGAGTTAAAAAGAGAGACTAGATTTGAAATAAAACAGTGACAAGGCAAAAAATGTAAAAAGAGAATAAAAACCAAAATTTAAAAATGGACTCAACTATAGATAACTCACAAATAAAATAGAAAAAAGGGTAGACAAAAGGAAGGAAGACATGTGTGACTTGCCATTTTATACATATCCCCTGTCCTTAGGAAAGTCAATACATTACTTTCAAATGTATTTCAATATTTTTTTTTGTTCCTTGAGCAGTAAGTCTGCAATGAAGCAAATTATCTCCAACAGTTGCACAAACAATTTTCTATAGTGATTAATTCCACTGAAGCTATTTTTGAGGGGATTAGATTGAATAAAATTTTGGTTAATGGCTGAAACCCAGAAAGAATAAATAAGTAATGAGGGAAGATATTTACTTTTCAATCCTCAATTTGGGTCTGAGAAATAATTCAGAGTTCATACAAGTAGCAGTGTGGAAGGGCTAGGTAGTTAAAGCACATAAAACAAAGTGAAAAATGGGAGAAATGGAAGAAGGTAAAGACACTGGTGCCATTAATCTGTAGTCCTGAATTTGGTTTTCACATTATTTAAATAAAACTTGTGAAATTTTACTTCCAGCCTAGATGGAGACAGAGGTAGATACACTATGCCTCCTCATACAACTAAAAGAAGGACAACAACAACTATAAAAACAAAAAAACAACCAGAACTGACACAAAATTGAACTGTATGGAAGTCTGACAACCAAGGAGTTAAAGAGCAAACATTCATCCAGACTGGTAGGAGGGGTGGAGATGGAAAACCAGGCAGAGAGGATTCTCACAGCAAGGCAGCAGCTAGCAGAGTGGGAGGTCTCATATTTGTGTGTGGATAAACTGGAAGTAACAACTGAGGAGCAAGACAGACCATGAAACCCAGGGTTCCAGTACAGGAAAATAAAGTCTCAAAAACTCTGACTGAAAAAACCTGTGGGGGTTGAGGCATCAGGAGAAACTCCCAGCCTCATAGAAGAGTCCACTGGGGAGACCCACAGAGTCCTAGAATGTACACAAAACCACCCACCTGGGAATCAGCACCAGAGGGGCCAATTTTGCTTGTGGGTAGGGGAGGAAGTGACTGAAAGCCAGAAGAGAGTTGCCTGAACAAGTGGCATTGTTCCCTCTCAGAAAACCTCCCCACAGACAGAGCCACAATGCAGTGACAAGAGTTGCCCTACCCCGGTGAATACCTAAGGTTCCGTCCTTACTAACAGGTGCACTGAGACCAAAGAAAAAAAAAATGGCCCAAATGAAAGAATAGATCAAAATTCCAGAAAAAAATACAACTAAGCAATGAAGAGATAGCTAACCTATCAGATGCACAGTTGAAAACACTGGTAATCAGGATGCTCATGGAATTGGTTGAGTATGGTCGCAAAAGTCAGGAAAAAGTAAATGCAATGAAAAATGAAATGAAGGAAAATATAAAGGGAACCAACAGTGTTGGGAAGGAAACTGGGACTCAAAGCAATGGTTTTGACCAGAAGGAAGTAATAAATATTCAACCACAACAGAATAAAGAAACAAGAATTCAAAAGCATAAGGAGAAGCTTAGGAACCTCCTTGACAACTTTAAACATTCCAACATCAGAATCATAAGGGTGCCAGGAGGAGAAGAAGAAGAGTAAGAAATTGAAAACTTATTTGAAAAAATAAAGAATTTCCCCAGTCTGGAAAAGGAAATAGACTTCCAGGAAGTCCAGGAAGCCCAGAGAGTCCAAAGAACTTAGACCCAAGGAAGCACACACCAAGGCACATCATCATTACATTACCCAAGGTTAAAGATAAGGAGAGAATCTTAAAAACATCAAGAGAAAAGAAGAAAGTTACCTACAAAGGAGTGTCCATAAGACTATCAGCTTTCTCAAAGAAACCTTTCAGGCAAGAAGGGGCTGGCAAGAAGTATTCCAAGTCATGAAAGGCAAGAACCTACATCCAAGATTACGCTATCCAGCAAAACTATCATTTAGAATTAATGGGCAACGTGCTTCCCAGGTAAAGCCAAGTTAAAGAGTCCATCATCTCCAAGCCCTTATTATATGAAATGTTAAAGGGATTTATCTAAGATAAAAATATGAACTTTAAAATGACAAATTCACAATTATCAACAGCTAAACCTAAAAAAAAAGATGAAAAAATGAACTAAGCAAACAACTAGAACAGTAACAGAATCACAGAAATGGTGATCACTTGGAGGGTTATCATTGGGGAAGGGGAGGAGAGAATGAGAGAATTAGGTACAGAAAATAAGTTGCATAAATGGTAGGTAGAAAATAGACAGTGGGAGGTTAAGAATAGTATAGGAAATGAAGCCAAAGAACTTATATGCACAACCTATGAACATGAACTAAGGGAGGAAGGATACAGGTGGGAGGAGTGTGCAGGGTGGAGGGGAATAAGGGTGCAAAATTGGACAACTATAATAGCATAATCAATATGATATAGTGTTTAAAATTTGTGAAATTTAGGTTTTGTGTATTTTTCAATTGCAGCATTAAAAATTCATGTTTTGACACAACATTGCTGGGTTAATGTGGTTACACTTTCTCTTGACAGAATTTTAGTGTATATTGTTCCTACCATCTGTGTTTAGCTAGATATTGAGAAGGGAAGCAGAAGGGACTTAATGGGGAGCATAAGCCTATTTACTTCACCAGGAAGCTTCAGCTTTTCACACTCCAGGGGATTACAACATTTCTCCACCAAGGGGATTAACACTCCTTCCTTCTACCCGGTGGTACTGGATTATTGGGGGGGGGTGCAAGGGGAGGTGCTAGATCATGGAGGCTTGTCAGTCTAACTTGGGGATGGACCTTACCCACGGCCAGTGAAAACGTGGGAAGTTGATTGGTTCTTTTGAAAAAGCACCTGGTTCATTCCAAACCCAAGCTAATATAATCGCAGAGGAACAAAGAATAAACTCTCACTCTCTCTCCCTCTCTCTCTCTCTCTCTCTCTCTCTCTCTCTCTCTCTCTCTCTCTCTCTCTCTCTCTCTCTCTCTCTCTTTCAACCTGCTCTTACACCATACATGCACCCATCCTCTCTCCATATCCATGTGGCCTTAGCAGCTGTATGGCCCATAGTTGTGGGGACTCCACATGCAAACTCCAGGAGGGAGCCTGAATACTGTAGCACACCAACGGACTGCAACTAGAAACACACACTAAGCTATCTGGATGCTGGACTGGACTGTACTTTAACATGGATTATAAACTCTGGGCAGTGATTTTCATCCTGGTCTTTTTGAAGACAAGACTGGACCTTTTCCATAGAAGGATGGACATGGATGGCATATTGGGAAGTCAGGAGGGAGAGCCCTTAATTTTATATTATTAATAAATTTCACCATGGAACCCCATACTCCCATGTGTATCTCAGGAAATTCTTTTCCTCTTGACACTGCAAAAACTCATTTTCCACTGTTAAATGATTGATTTTATTACATATTCAATATAATCCTTTGTATGTATCTCCCTAATAATAACAAAGTAAATCTTGTATAAAAGTTCCCTCCATTTAATAGCTAAGTATTTTCAGTTATGTAACATAACACATTTATAAATCATTATAGAATTTAACATTTTAACTGTACTCACTATATAAAAATAAAAATAACAGACTATCATGATTTTACCTTGTGTGCATGTGTGTGTGATTATAGGAGTGTGCTTCCCTTGAGGAACTTCTGGGATGTTCTGAGGTTCTTCTGGGATGGTGAGATCCTAATGGGAGACCAAGAACATCAATGCAATGATTTATGGCTTTATATAACTCTTGGGCATACACATCAATGTGCAACATCCTATAACCTATATTGCATGTTGTAAAAAGCCATAAATTGACAATCTTCTTGTTATTTATTACCATTAAAGACTTGCACCTAACTGTAAATGTGAATTTCTATAGTTCTGTTACAGTTACATTTTTTATTAAATATTTCAATATCTGCTGAATGGAGAACTGCAGATGTAGTGGCAGATTAACACAATTTGCTTGAAACCTGCAAAAACAGAGGCTATACTACTTTCCAGTGAAAACATAATGAACTGCCAACCAACAGCTTTGCCAGTGAACATGTCTGAGTAGCAATTAAACTGGATTCCCTTTTCCATTTATCTTGTTTAGAATGCATATCAGAAATTAATAAAAATTCACCTAAACACAAAATGTTCATTTTCAATCAGTGATACTGGGTCTTGTAGGTAAAGCTTGTAATTTTTCCATAGGCAATCATGTTCAAAATCAGCATATGATTTTTTTAGATTTTGTAAGTATTTTTATTGATTATGCTATTACAGTTTTCCCAACTTTTTCTCCCTTTATCCCCACACAGCCTGGCCCCTTAACACTCCAGCATTCCCTGCCCCTTAGTTCATGTCCATGGGTTGTAGATATAAGTTCTTTGAGTCCTCTGTTGCTTATACCATTTTTATCTCTCCCCATCTATTTTATACCTTTTAATTATGCTTCTTCTTCCCTGTACCTTTTCCCCATTCCTCCTTTCCCACTTCCCACTGAAATCCCTCCATGTGATGTCCATTTCTCTGATTCTGTTCCTGTTCTAGTTGTTTACTTAGCTTTTGTTTTCATTGTTTTTCTTTTCTTTTAGGTTCATTTGTTGATAGTTATGAATTTTTTATTTTACTGTTCATATTTTTATCTTTTTTTCTTAGATAAGTCCTTTTAACATTTCATATAATAATGTCTTGGTGATGATGAACTCCTTTAACTTGACCTTGTCTGGGAAGCACTTTATCTGCCCTTCCATTCTAAATGAATGCTTTGCTGAATAGAGTAATCTTGGATGTAGGTCCTTGCATTTCATGACTTCAAATACTTCTTTTCAACTCCTTCTTGCCTGCAAGGTTTCTTTTGAGAAATCAGCTGATAGCCTTATGGGCACTCCTTTGTAGTTAACTCTCTCCTTTCCTCTTGCTTCTTTTAGGATTCTCCATTTATCTTTAACCTAGGGTAACTTAATGATGATGTACCTTGGTGTGTTCCTCTTTGGGTCCAACTTCTTTGGCATTCTCTGGGCTTCCTGGAAGTCTATTTCCTTTCCTAGAGTGGGGATGTTTTCCTTCATTATTTGTTCAAATAAGTTTTCAATTTCTTGTTGTTCTCCTTCTGGCACCCCTATAATTCGGATATTGGAACATTTCAGGTTGACCCAGAGGTTTGTAAGACTCTCTTCATTTTTTGAAGTGTTTATTTCTCTTTCTTCATTCTGTTCTCATTGGATGTTTATTTTTTCCTTTTGTTCCAAATCATTGCTTTGACTCCTGGTTTCCTTCCTACCACTGTTGGTTCCCTGAAAATTTTGCTTTATTTCAGTTTGGGTATCCTTCATTTGCTCTTTCATTTTTTGACCAGGTTCAATGAGATCTGTGAGCATTTTGATTACCAGGGCTTTAAATTCTCCATCAGATAGGTTGGCAACCTCCTGATCACTTAGTTCTCTTTCTGAAGTTATGCTCTGTTCTTTCATTTGGACCATATTTCTTTGTCTTGGCACAGCTGATAAGTTGTAAGGGAGCGGTGCCTTAGGAATTCACCCGGGGAAGGGCAACCGTCTTTGCTGCCCTGCAGTACTGCCTGTGGAGGAGGTGCCAGACAGGGAACAATGCAGGTCGCCTGCTTATCCCTAGCACAGTTTTCAACAGACTGTTGTGGAAACTGGGAGTTTCTCCCACTGTAGCAACTGCTATACCATCCCTGAATCTCAGTTTCCTCTTAAGTCAGCCATGCCCACCTGGTCCACCACCTTGCTGCGGTTTTTCTCCACAGGCCGGCCCTAATGGTCCACCACCTTACTGATCTGGTTGTTCTGATTGATTTTTCTTTAATTCCTTGGTTGTCGAAGTTCCATGCAGTTTGATTTTCTGGTGCTTCTGGTTGTTTATTGATTTTAGAATGGTTGTTATCCTCCTTTTGGTTGTACGAGGAAGTAAAGGGTTTCTACCTTCACCTCCATCTTGGCTAGAACCCCAGTACATGATTTTTAAACACATAAATGTTCTCTTTCTTTTTTTTTAGTTAATTTATTCTATTGGGATATAAAAAGACCATCAAGAAAAACCTGACCACTGAGGAAATCCAGGGCCTTTGAGGATCACAAAAACTTTCTGCAAAAATTACAAGCCACTGATGTTATGATACTTGATTCAGCTTATCTCCCCATCAATTTCTTTCTTTTTTTAACATTTAACTATTTCTTGAATTTATTTTTATGGTTTTTAAATTTTTCTTATTGTTCAAGTACGGTTATCTCCATTTCACCACACCATGACCTCTCTCCCACCCATACCTGCCTCCCACCCTTGAACTACCCTCTTTGGCTTTGTCCATGTGTCCTTTATACATGTTCCTTGATAGACCTTCCCCTGTTTTCCTCCATTAACCCTCTACCCCTCCAACCTAGCTACAGTCAGTTTCTTCTTTATTTCATGTCTCTGGTTATATTTTGCTTGCTTGTTTGTTTGTTGATTAGGTTCCACTCATAGGTGAGACCACATGGTACTTTTCTTTCACCATCTGACTTATTTCACTTAGCATAGTGCTCTCCAGTTCCATCCAAGCTATTGCAAAGGGTAGGAGCTCCTTCTTATTATGATATATTAATGCAATATATTATGTTTATTGACTTGGGAATATCATACC
Source organism: Phyllostomus hastatus (assembly GCF_019186645.2). NCBI lineage: Eukaryota > Metazoa > Chordata > Mammalia > Chiroptera > Phyllostomidae > Phyllostomus > Phyllostomus hastatus. The sequence goes on from NW_025334022.1 coordinate 19,783,791, forward strand.
ATCCTTGCATATCTGAGATGAACCCCACTGATATAAGTGTGTTGCTGTCTATATCTTTCTTGAAGTCCTCCAAGATTTTGCTTATATATTTGGGTGCTCCTATATTGGGTGCATATATGTTTACAATGTTTATGGCTTCTTGAAGGATTCTTCCTTTGAATAGTGTGAAGCATCCTTCAGTGTCTCCTTTTTCTGGCTTTTGTTTTGAAGTCTATTTTGTCTGATATATATATTGCTACCCCAGCTTTTTTTTTCTGTCCATTTGCTTGGAATATTTTTTCCCAACCCTTCACTTTCAGTCTGTGTATGTCTTTTTTTTTCTGAGTTGGGTCTCCTGTAGACAGCATATGTGTGGATCATATTTTCTTCCCCATTCATCTACCCTATGTCTTCTGCTTGGATCATTTAATCGATTTACATTTAAGGTTATTATTGATAGGTACTTATTCATGTTTCCCTTTCATACCTGTATTCCTCTCTCTCTCTCTCACTCTTTTCATTCCTCTATTTGTAGCAGTCCCTTTAGCATATATTACAGTACTGGTTTATTGGAGGTATATCCTTTCAGCCTTTTTTTCCTGGGAAATTCCTTATCTTGACTTCCATTTTAATTGAGAGCGTCACTGGCCAGAGTAGTGTTCATTGCAGGCCTTTGATTTTCATTATGTGGAATATTTCTTGCCTTTTTGTCCTGGCTTGGAGTATTTCTGTTAAGAAAATAGATGCTAGCCTTTTCAGAGATCCTTTGTATGTTACTTCCTATTTTTCCCTTGCTGCTTTTTAGATTCTCTCTTTGTCTTTAAAACTTGGCATTTTCATTATAATGTGTCTTGGCGTGGGCCTCTTTGGGTTCATCTTCATTGGGACCCTCTGTGCTTCCTGAACTGCATGGTTTTTCCCCTCTGCAACTTTGGAAAGTTTTCTGTCATTATTTTTTCAAACAGGGTTTCTATGCTTTGCTTCTTTTCTTCTCCTTCTGTTATCCCTATGATTCAAATGTTGTGTTTTATGTTGTCTTGCAGTTTCCTTAAACTATCTTCATATTTTTTCATCTTTTTTTGTGCATTTGCTGTACTGTTGGGAACCATCCTGCCTGGTTTCAGAAGCTGTAACCCACCCCACATGGCTAAGGCTTAGTGAGAGACCTTGGAACCATAAACCACTAAGGAGACAAAGCTTATCTCCCTGGCAGGGGTGCCACCTCTGCCCCCTTTTACTTCACCCTGCTTGGCCCTGGGTGAATGACCAGTTAGCCAATGACAGGTAAGATTCCTCAAGTGAGGGACAACCTAATACAAGCACATCACAAAGGGGCCCTCGGGGAAGGACTTGGGGGGGCGGCTATAGAAAAAGGGGGTGATGGACCCTCACCTGTCAACTTTGACACAGCCTGAGTCCTCATTCTGTCTGCCAGAAGTCTCCTAATCTCTTGGCTGCCTTACTTCCCCGGTCTGACTTAAGCCTGAAACAATGCTGGAGGTGGGTGCAGCCCTGTGCTGGAAAGTGCAGGTTCCCTGGGGCAATCAGGCCTAAGAAAGAATGCATAAAATCCTGTAAAACCTATTTTGCTAATACCCTCAATTTAAATGATAAGGGTCCAAGCATGAAATGAGTTTGTTTCCCCAAAGTTTTATGGCCCTTTAGCTATCTGACCCTGACTCAGAATAAGCCCTCATAGTTCTTCGTATGTTATCTATTGCTTGATCCTTACTGCCTGACAGTGCTTGATGAGCTTTACCTATATTCTTATACAAATTGAACCCAATTAAAGCCCGTTGAGGAAAAAGCTCCTGGCCCTTCTCCTTTGAGAATTTGGCCAACTTTCCTCCCCAAGTAGATCATGTCTTGGTATGCTTATTCTCATTTGTGGTAGACAGGGTACCAGGGTACCCTGTACCAGGGTATTTCTTTCTACGTTGTCTTCCAGCTCACTTATTCGGTCCTCTGCTTCATCCAGACTGATTGTAATTCCTTCTAGTGTGTTTTTTATTTCAGAAATTGTATTCTTCATTTATCCCTGGTTCTTCTTTATAGTTTCTATTTCCTTTTTCATACTTTTGTAGTTCTCAGTTCTTTGCAGTTTTCTGTGAGTTCCTTGAGCATTCTTATAACCATTCTCTTGAATTTTATGTTTGATAGTTTGCTTGCCTCCATGTCATTGAGCTCTTTTAGTGGATAGTCTTCCATTCCTTTCAATTGCATGTTCTTTCTTTGTTTCCCCAATCTAGGTGAGTGTTTTTTGTTTGTTGCTGTTATTCCTGATGCTCTGCTTTGCTAGCTTTCTTCATAGGTTGATCATCTATGGTAGGATTTCTGTGTGACTCAGTAATGTGATCTCTTTGATCTCCTTTCCTGGATGCTCTTGGGTTGCCTTTTTTTGATTGAGTGGCCTTTCTTGTTGTACTTGGGTGTTATCTGTTGGTGGCTTCTCTCCGGTGGATTTACTGGTATTCACAACTCCCACCTTATCTTGTATGTGATCTGGTGCAGGGTGAAGGTGGAGTTGATTATGACAGCGGTTGAATATTCTATGGGATTTAAAGTACTAACACAACAAGTGGAGAACAGATAGGAGATCCTTTGAAGAAGTACAGCAATAACTGATATTTCATCCAACTACCCACTTTTTTAAAAAGTGAAGAAGAGATGAGACTCCTGTTAGTGAGTAAAAAGAATGTGAGCTGACTTCAGAAATCAGAGAGCTTATGCCAGGTTAGATTGTAAGATGTAGTGAGAGTAATGGATAGAAACTTGGCATAGTGTGTGAGGTAATGAAGTTAACCACGACAGTAATAAAGCTCAGGGAGATAGTAAAATTGACCAAGACCATGGATGGATTCTGCATGGGCATGGAAACAACAATAATATGAAAAGAAATATATGATCTGAATAAAAAGAATAAAAAGTAAAAGACCAACAATAGTGTGTTATAGGAATACGAGTGAGATGAAGGAAGAGAAATTAAAAGGCAATATGAAAGAGAGAACAAAGAAAAGCAGTGAAACAATGAAATCAAACAAACAAAACAAAGAAAACAACATGGAAGGAAGAGAAATTTAAAAATAAAATAATAACTAAAGTAATGATAACAAAAATAAAAATAAAAAGTGAAAAATAAAATGCTAGCTCTATAGGATAGCGAAGTGAAATTTCTGTCAGTTTTTGGCATTAGCCTTCTGATCTCTCCCTGGATCTGTCTTTGGTCCTTTCACAGCTCCAGGTCTTATTGTCCTATACTTGGAAGAAAAAAAAATTCCTGCTGACTTTGAACCCACCAAGCGTGTTCTGCTGGTCTTCTTGGATGTTGCAGATAGAGGGGGACTGGGCTTCATTTTTTTTCTTTTTCCTGTGGCTCTGAGTTGGGGGTTCAGTGTAGGCTCCAATACTGACAGATGTCCAACCTCCAGCTCAAGCCCTCAGAGTGCTGCGGGACCCCTACTCTCCATATGTGCCAGGTCAGCGCCTTTAATCAACTTCATTGTGCCACCCTTTGATTTGTCTGTGAGCTGCACCGAGTAGGAACAACTCAAACCCCTCCTTCCTCTTTGGTCTGGACGCTGAGCATGTGCAAAGTCCTTTCAGGACTGTTTAGTTCCCCTATTAAGTTTCTCTGGGGACTGCTACCCCTCTGAGCCCCTGCTTTCCCCCTTTGATCAGTCCTTGGTGTGCCTGTATTTGAAGCAAATCACAACCCTCCTCCTCCTTCTTCACTGGCCTGGCCTCAGCAAGAGAGTTTCTTAATCAGTGGCTGAGAGTCTTTTTTTTCTTTTTTTTTCTTTTTTTTTCAGTAAATTCTTATTTGTGCCGGCCATTCTTAACAAACATCTGGCTTTTCACACAGCCCAACTCTCTGACCATTCAGGAGACTATCTGGGTCAGGGTCCATCATGGCCCCACTCTTCTCCCATCTCCAGGTGTTGTCTGGCTCCCCAATTTCTCTGGTAATGTCCTAGCTGGTGGCCATAGCCCCAGTGGGGGAACACCACCTCTGTGCATCTCCCACCATGTCTTTATTCCCTTGTGACTTCAAGCACCCAGGTCTCTCCTCATGTGGAACTGCCTTCCCTGCTCTGGGATGGGACAGAGCTATGATGTTACAGTGGCTGATCCAGCTCTCCTCCGGCTAAGCACTAGGCCGGGGACCTCAAGAGGCTTGGTCCCCGTGCAGGTCCCAGAGACCTTACCATCCCTAAACAATCTCCTTACCATCTGTTTTTTCAACATCCTCTAGTCTTTGGCTTCCAAACTTCATATAAGCTAGGATTCTGCTGGCTCTTCACTCTATTTATTCTTCAGAAGATGAACTAGGTGTCCCATTTGTGTGCATGAGGAAGTGGGTTCAGCTCCCACATACCTCACTGCCATCTTCAGGCTATTTTCTTTGTATTGTTTCAAGGACCATTTTCTCCATTTTCCCCCATCCCTTCCCCATCACCCCACCCCCTCACCACATACCTCCCACCCTCAATCCCACCCCCTCTGGCTTTGTCCATGGGTCCCCCATACATGTTTCTTGTCTGTTTTCTTGATTTACCCTTTGAACTGATAGAAAAGCTCTATTTGAAAGCTTTTCAAACTTTTTTGATGCCTTTGCATTAGTATAAGAGAATCTAATACAAAAATAAGCCACATTTTCAGATGCCTGATCAATGATTTTTTTCAAAGATTTATCTGGTTATATTTGCATTGAATAATATCTTATGCAATGCAAAAACAAACAAAAAACCCTCATGTATATCATACCTTAAAATTCTGCAGAAAACTAGGTTCTGTTATTTAGGATACACACTTACTTTGAAGCTTACCTTGAGCATATGTTTTTCCTTTTTAAACATATCGACTTCCTGATTTTCTGGCAATCAAATATCACTCATATAAAAAATATAACAAGCATCATGGAAATTAAATTTGAATGAGTCAAAGAATGTCTTTTCTAGTTTTCTCTCTATTCTCTGTGTAAGATCAATTTTTACCATGAAGAGGGGTTCAGCATTGCTAGATTTATCAAGGAATTAAAGCTTTCTTTGTGTTGGCACACCTTTGATATTATGCCTTACTTTGGAGATTATCATCTTTTGCTTTCTCCAATTTAGAATTTAGAATTATTCTCCCAAGAATCTTGTTAATCTTTTTATTTTAAGAATGATAAAATGAAGGTTATTATAAAATTAATAACATCTTACTAGCCACTATCGTCACATTATACCAAAAATCTTCTTATATTGTTTTTAAAAAAACTTTTGTATTTATGAATAAAGCTTGCCATCTAGTGGAAATACTGAAGCAAATGGTAGAAAACTGCTGGTTTCACAAAACTGAGTATTAAAAGACCTAATTAGTTTCAGTGGTTTTCCTGGAATTATGGTTCAGTTCTACTAGCATTTAAAAAAAATAATCAATGATCAAACTTAGACACATTGGCCACATTGATGCACTTGTGTAAAAGCAGCATGAGTTAATAAATTCAAAATTTTAAAACTACATTTGAAAATACTGAATTTAATTTAATCTGAAAACAGTGTATTTCAAATGTGAAAGTAATTCTATCTCATCTATAATATGAATTTGATAAGCTTTTAAGATAATTGCTCACAGGAAGGCCCTGTATCACTTTCTTCTTCAGCAGGTAGTTTTAATGAGAGTATATGACACAATTTCCATGTATATACATTTACAGAGTGAAAATAAACCAATTTGAAGAAAAATAAAACAGGATTGTAGTTCTTCAAGATAGAGACTGTAGGTCAAGCCATTTTTTCCTAGAGAATTGTGGTTTTTAAAAATTATTATGTTATATAAACCAATCTATTTTGTCACATCAAAGGATGACTTTCCTTCAGGTAAATTGATTAAATGTGATGTGTTCATTAAGAAAGGAAAAGTTATCTTGTTTCTAGAGCTTGAACTTCTATTCTGCCTTAGTACTTTGAAGAACAAGCCTGCAACTCTCACTCTTGTGGGCTATTTAATAGGTGCCATTAATGATAATGAATCTTGAAGGTACACACTGGGGTCTATGAAATGATTGAGGAGGCAAAATCAGGTAGATGACAAGAAGTGGAAAGGTGTAATAATGATCTCAGTATAGTGGCATTAAGAAGAAATAAACTGACAAATAATTTTATGGAGGTCTCAAGAAATGGTGGCAAAAGACAAGAATAGAGAATGGTAAGCTAGTTATTTATTCAATAGCAAAATCAAAAGCAAGAGAGTGTGTTCACATTTTATTCATTTACACATTAGTGAGTGGATGTGGGTTGAATAAGACATTTATTATTTCCCTACAATGCAAACATTAGTGCTACTATTTGAGAAAGAATGATCAGAGTAGTTTTTAATTAAATTTTAGGCAATTTTCAGTAGAGTTCTAGTTTCACAACAAAATTGAGGGATTTCTCACACATCTCTTGCTCCCACACATGCATAGCCACCTCCATTATCAATATCCCCCACCAGAGTGGTACATTTGTTACCATTGATGAGTCTATATTAACTCATCATAATCACACAGTAACCAGTGGGGAGGGGGGAAATGGGGGAAAGAATGGGAAGGGTCACCAAGGAACATGTATAAAGAGGGCCCATGGACAAAGCCAAAGGGGGGTAGGATTGAGGGTGGGAGGTGGGGACGGATGGTGTGGGGGAAACTGGTGGCAGGAAAATGGAGACAACTGTACTTCAACAACAATAGAATAAAGAAAAAAGTGCTCTGTGATCTTTCTATGCATCCTCCCACCCCAATCAAACCTTGGAAACGACTGATGTTTTTACTTTCTCCACATATTGCCTTTTCCAGAAAATTCTACTGTTGGAATCATATAATATGTAACCTTTTCATATATGCTTAATTCACTTAGTAATATATAGTTAAGATTCTTTCAGGTCTTTTCATGGTTAAAAGTTCATTTTTCTGTTGCTTTTAAGAATATTTTACTCTTTATGGTATTACAGTTGTCCCAATATTTTCCTTTCACTGCTCTCCACACTGTCTGGCCCTTACTTCCACAGTCAATGCCCATACCTTTGTCCATGTCCATAGATCATTCACATATGTTCTTTGATTAGTCCCTTCAACTTTCTTTCAATCAGTCCCTGCCTTCCACATCCCATCTTACAGCTGTCAGTCTGTTCCATGAATATGTGCCTCTGGTTCTATTTTTCTTATTAGTTTATTTTGTCCATTAGACTCCACTTATTTTTTAAAATTTTATTGTTCAAGTACAGTCTTCTGCCCCCCCACCCTAGCCATCCCCAATTTCTTCCACTGATTCCACCCTCCCTTGGTTTTGTCCATGTGTCCTTTATAGTTGTTCCTGAAAACCCCTTACCCTTTTCCCCCCATCATCCCCTCCCATCTTTCTTTTGGTTACTGTCTGTTTGTTCTTAATTCCAATGTCTCTAGTTATATTTTGTTTGCTCATTTGTTTTGTTGATTAGGTTCCACTTATAGGTGAGATCATATGGTATTTCTTTCACCACTTTACTTATTTAACTTAGCATAATGCTCTGCAGTTCCATCCATGCTGTCACAAAGGGTAAGAGCTCCTTCTTTCTTTCTGCTGTGTAATATTCCATTGTGTAAATGGACCATAGTTTTTGGATCCACTCATTTGCTAATGGGCATTTAGGGTGTTTCCAACACTTGGCTATTGTAAATTGTGCTGCTATGAACATCAGAGTGCATAAATTCTTTTGAATTGGTGTTTCAGGATTCTTCAGATATATTCTTAGCAGTGGAATTTCTGGGTCATAAGGCAGTTCCATTAGGTTTTTAAGCAAAGTCCATACTGTTTTCTATAGTGCCTGCACTAATCTACATTCCCACGAACAGTGTACTAGGATTCCCTTTTCTTCACATCCTTGCTACCACTTGTTTGTTGACTTATTAATGATAGCCATTTTTCAGGTGTGAGGTGTTGTCCCACTGTGATTTTAATTTACATCTCTCTGATGGCTGGTGATGTTGGGCATTTTTTCATATGTCTATGTGTCATCTGTATGTCCTTCATGGAAATGTGTCTGTTCAGGTCATTTTCCCATCTTTTAATTGGTTATTTTTCTTCCTGGTGTTGAGTCCTACAAATTCTTTATATATTTTGAAGATTAAACTCTTGTTCAATGTATCCTTTGAAACATTTTCTTCCATAGAGTGTTTCATTTTCATTTTGCTATGGTCTCATTTGTTTATTTTAATCTTTATTTCTATTGCCTTAGGAGATGTATCAGCAAAACATATTTCTTTACAAGATACCTGAAATTTTACTGACTGTTTTCCTCTAGGATTGTAATGGTGTCATGACTTATATTTAAGTATTTTATCCATATTGAGTGTATTCTGGTGTATGGTGTAAGATGGTGGTCAAGTTTCTTTTCTTTTTTTTTTTTTTTTGCAAGTACCACTCCAGTTCTTCCAATACCATTTGTTGAAGAGTTGGTCATTACTCCATTATATGCTCTTGCCTCCTTTGTCTAGTATTAATTACCCATAAAGACCTAGGCTCTCTATTTTCTGAGCTCTCTATTCTGTTCCATTCACCTGTGTGTCTGTTCTTATGCCAATACCAGACTGTTTTTATTACAGTAGCCTTGTAGTATAGTCTGACATCAGGTATTGTGATCCCTCTAACTTGGTTCGTCATTCTCCAGATTGCTGAGGCTATTCAGGGTCTTCTTTAGTTTCATATAAATTTTTGGAGAATTTGTTCTAGATATATGAAATATGCCATTGGCATTTTCATAGGAATTACATTGAATCTGTAGATTGTTTTGGGTAGTATGGAAATTTTAATGATGTTGATTCTTCCAATCTATGAACACAGTATATGCTTCCACTTATATGTATCTTATTCAATTACTTTGTTTAGAGTCCTGTAGTTTGCTGAGTATGGTTAATTTCATACCTGGAAGGCAAGATAGTGGCAGAGTAGGAGGTTAGGTCATGCATCTCCTCCCAATATCAAACTGGAAATAAAACTAAAAAGGAGAACATTCACTTGAAATAAACTGAAGACTACCTTAAAAAAGACTTTTAACCACTTCAAGAATAATAGGAAGGGTGGAGTTGATTAAAAGGCTGGCTTCATTCATGAGAGCAGCTGACCAAGGTGGCAACAAAACTGTGGGAGCTTACTCTTGAGGAAAGAGTACCTGGGTCCACAAACAAGACTCCCAGGCACTGAGTGCCACTGCCAGGTTCACATGACCTTGTACAACAGTGTACAAGATGTGGTAGGGTTAGATCCTCATGGACAAACAGCAAGAAGGGAATTACAACCAATGAATGGGCTAACAAAATCAAGACCCAAATATAACAGGAGAGTCCATATAACCCACACAAAGAGCATTCCTACAGCATCCAGATCAGGAGATCAAGGAGATTGCACCACTGGGTACCACAAGACTCCTTACCAAAAAAAAGAGGCTACTCCACAAGGAAGGGAGTCAAAGCAGATCTATCTAATACAGAAACAAACAAAAAAAGAGACAGCTAAAATGGGGAGAGAGACAAAACAACCTCTAAATGAAAGAAAAAGAGGAATCTTCAGAAAAAAGAGCTAAATGAAATTGAGGCAACCATATTATCAGGCATTGAGTTCAAAGTAATGATTATAAGGATGCTCAAGGACCTTAAAGAGAACTGCAACAACATGAAAAAGAATGTAGAAACTATAAATAAGAACAAGACAGAAATGAAGAATACAATATCTAAAAGGAAAATATGCTAGAAAGAATTAAAAGTAGGTTAGATGAAGCAGAAGATTGAATCAGTGATTTGGGAAACAAGGTGAAAAAAACATCCAGTCACAGCAACAAAATGAAACAAAAAAGACTTGAAAAGAATGAGAATAGTCTAAGAGAGCTTTGGGACAACAGGAAACATAAAAATATTCACAGCATAATGATGCCAGAAGGAGAAGGAAAGGAACAAGGGATAGAAAATCTGTTTGAAGAAATAATGACAGAAACTTTCACTAACTTGGTAAAGGAAAACACAAGTTCAGGAAGCACAGAGAGCCCCAAACAAGGTTAACCCAAAGAGGCCCAAACCAAGGCACATCACAATTAAAACGGCAAAGTTTAAAAACAAAGGTATAATCTTAATGTATGAAGGACACATGGACAAAGCCAAAGAGGGTAGGTTCAAGGGTGAGAGGTGGGGTTGGGTGGGGTGGGGGGCTGTAGTGGGGGGAAAAATTGAGACAACTGTACTTGAACAACAATAATAAAAAAATAAAAATAAAAAAATGAAAATAAAAACAACAACAACAACAAAATAAAGACCTGCAACCAAGACAATGCTATCCATCAAGGCTGTCATTTAAAATGAAGGCGAAATAAAGAGATTGCAAGACTAAAAAATATTGAAGGAGTAAATTTCTACCAAACCAGCATTGCAAGAGATGCTAAAGGTACTGATTCAAGAAGAAAAGTAGAGAGATAGAGAAGCACAAGAACAAAGGGAAAAATCTTATTCATGGCAATGAATAAGTACCTATCAATAATAACCTCAAATGTAAATACATTAAATGCTCCAATCAAAAGACAGGGTAACCGAATGAATAAAAAAACACAACTAGCAAATATGTTGTCTAAAAGACACTCAACTTAGAACAAAAGATTTACATTGGCTGAAAGTGAAAGGATGGAATAAAATATTCCATGCAAACAGAGATAAAAAAAGGTGTGGTAGCAATATTACTGTCTGTCAAAATAATCTTTGAAACAAAGGCCATAACAAGAGACAAAGAAGTTCACTACAAATTCCTTAAAGGTTCAGCCCAAAAGGAGGATGTTACCATTATAAACATATATGCACCCGATATAGGAGCACCTACACATATAAAGAAAATGTTGGAGAACTATAAGAAAGAGATCAATAGAGATACAATCATAGTAAGGGATTTTAACACCACATTATCAAAAATGGACAGAACTTCTAGACTAAACATGAACAAGGAAACAGAAGCATTAAATGACACACAACATCAAATGGATTTAATTGATATCTACAGAACACTTCACCCTGAAAAAGCAAAATATACATTGTTCCCAAATGCACACAGATCATTCTCAAAGATAGACCACATGATAGGATGCAAAATAAGTTTTAAAATTTTTATCAAAATTAAAATCAACAATGGCTGGTGTGCCTTAGTGGATTGGGTGCTGACCCGTGAACCAAAGAGTCACCAATTCGATTCCCAATCAGGACACATACCTGTGTTGTGGAACCATTCCCCAGTATGTCATTCCCAAAATGCAACCACACATTGATTTTTCTCTCCTTTTCTTTCCCCCTCCCTTCACCTCTGTCTGAAAAAAATACATAAATACAATCTTTTTAAAAATTGCAATCATATCAACATTTTCTCATATCATAATAGCTTAAAACTAGATAACAACATCAAGGGGAAAAAACAAAAATATTAAAATACATGGAGGTTAAATAACACATAGTTAAACAATCAATGAGTTAACAATGAGACCAAGGAAGAAATAAAAAATAATACCTGGAAAGAAATGCAAATGAACACAAAAGAAACCAAAACCTATTGGACACAGTGAAAGCATTCCTGAGAGGAATATTCTTAGCATTATAGTCCTAAATAAAGAAGATAGGAAAACCTAAAAAAAAAACACAACAACCTAAACTTACACCTGGAAGTACTACAAAAGCAACAACAAGCAAAATCCATAGAATATTACAGGAAAGACATCATCAAGATCAGAGGAGAATAAATGACATAGAGAGTAAAAACAATTCAAAAGATTAAGGAAGCCAGGAGCTGGTTCTTTGAAGAGGTAAACAAAATTGACAAGCCTTTAAGCAGATTGATCAAGAAAAAAAGAAAGAGGACCCAAATAAACAAAATCAGAAATGAAGGAGGAGAGATAATAACTGATAACTCAAAAATACAAAGGATTGTCAGAAATTACTATGAACAATTATATGCCAAGAAATTTGAAAACCTGGGTAAATGGACAAATTTCTAGAAAAATATGATCTTCCAAAACTGAATGAGAAGAAGCAGAAAGCCTAAACAAATCAATAACAGCTGGGGAAATCAAAGCAGTAATCAAGTAACTTTCAGTGCACAAAAGACTTGGACAGGATGGTTTCACAGGATAATTTTACAAAACATTTACAGAAGAGCTAAATGCTATTCTTCACATACTATTCAAAAAAAATCAAGAAAAGGGAAGACTGCTAAGTCAATATTCAGAAATTGAAGGCATTTTTATACACTAACAACAAAATATCAGAATCAGAAATCAGGGGGGGAAATTCCATAATATAGCAACAAGAAAAATAAAAACCTAGGAATAAACCTTACTCCTAGGAGTAAGTTTTAAGAACCTTAAACCTAGGAGTACAGGAGGTAAAAGATTTGTACTCAGAAAACTACACATCACTGAAGAAAGAAATTAAGGCAGACACAAATAAATGGAAGCATATACCATGATCAATGATTGGAAGAATTAACATGATCAAAATTTTCACCTATCCAAAGCAATTTATAGGTTCAGTTCAATCCCTATTAAAACACCAATGACATATTTCACAGATATAGAAAAAAACATTTCAAAAATGTATATGGAGCCATAAAAAACCCCAAACAATCATAGTAATTTTGAGTAAGAAGTACAAAGTAGGAGGGATCACAGTACTTGATATCAAACTATATTACAAACCCATTGTAATCAAAACAGACTGGTACTGGCATAAAAACACACACATAGACCAATGGAACAGAATAGAGAGCCCCAAAATAAACGCTTATCTCCAAGGTAAATTAATACTCAACAAAGTAGGCAAAAGCATAAAATGGAGTAAAAATAGCCTCTTCAACAAATAGTGTTAGGAGATCTGGACAACTACATGCAAAAAATTGAAACTTGATCAGGAAATTACACAATACAAAAAAATAAATTCAAGGTGGATAAAACACTTACATATTAATTGTGACACCATGAAAGTCCTAGAAGAGAACATAGGCAGAAAAATCTCAAATATTCCACACAGCAATATTTTCACCAATATATCCTCTAAAGCATGGGATATAAAGGAAAGGATAAACAAATGGGACCGCATCAAAATCAAGAAGCTTCAGCAAAGTTAAAAAAAATCAGCAAAATGAAAAAGGAACCAACTCTATGGGAAAATATATTTGCAAGTGATACCTTGGACAAGGGTTTGATCTCCAAAATATATAAAGAACTCCCATAACTCCACTCCAAGAAGACAAACAATCCAATTAAAAAATGAGCAAAGAAACTAAGCAGACACTTCTCCAAAGAGGAGATACAGAGGGCCCAAAGACATGTGAAAGGACACACAGCATCACTAGCCATCAGAGAGATGAAAATTAAAACCACGATTAGATACCACTTCACACCAGTCAGAATAGCCACCATACAGAAATCAACAAAAAATAAGTGATGGAGAGGATGTGGAGAAAAGGGAATGCTAATGCATCTTGGTGGGAATGCAGATTGGTACAGCCACTGTGGAAAACAGTATGGAATTTCATCAAAAAACTAAAAGTGGAACTGCCTTTTGACCCAGCAATTCCTCTTTGGCGATTATACACTAGGAATCCTGAAACACCAATACAAAAGAACCTATGCACCCCAATATTCATAGCAGCACAATTTACAATAACCAAGTGCTGGAAGCAACCTAAGTGCCCATCAGTAAATGAGTGAATCAAAAAACTGTGGTACATTTACACAATGGAATACTACACAAAAAGAAAGAAGGAGCTCTTCCCCTTTGCAACAACATAGAAGGAACTGGAGAGCATTGTGCTAAGTGAAAGCCAGTAAATGAAAGAGAAATACCATATGATTTCACCTATAATTGGAACTGAATAAAAACAAACAAACAAGTAAAATATAACCAAAGACATTGAAATAAAGAACAAACTGACAGTAACCACTGGGGACAGGGGAGAGGGTTAAAGAGGGAAAATATGGGAAGGTACATCAAGAAACATGTATAAAGGACACATGGACAAAGTCAATGGGGGTAGGTTCCAGTGTGAGAAATGAGGATGTGCGGGGTTGAGAGAGAACAAAGACTTGAACAACAATTTTTTAAAAATCATTTAAAAAAGGGCAGCAAGAGAAAAGGAGAGAGTTACCTCCAAAGAAGTTCCCATAAGAGTATCAGCTTATTTATCAGAACAAACCTTACAGGCAAGAAGGTGCTAGAAAGAAGTATTCGAAGTCATAAAAGGCAATGACCTACGTGGGGGAGCTTTGCTGGACAAGCTCCCCCAGCTGTCACGGATGAAAATAAGTCTACCAAGACATAATCTCCTTGGGGAAGAAAGGTGGCCAATCTCTTAGAGGAGAAGGGCCTTGAACCTCTTTCTCAATGGGGTTTTGTTGAGTTTAGTTTGCATAGGAATACAGGGGATATAAGTTCATCATTCATTGTCAGGCAGTAATGATCAAACAATAGATAACATACAAAGAACTATGAGGGCTTATTCTGAGCCAGGGTCAGATAGACAGAGTGAGGTCAAAGGGCCATAAAACTTTGGGAAACAAACTCTTTTATGCTTGGACCCTTATCATTTAAATTGAGGACATTCCTAGCAAAGTAGGTTTCATGGGATTTTATGCATTCTTTCTTAGACCTGATTGTCCCAGGAAACTGCCCATTCCAAGACAGGGTCACTCCCACCTCTGGCATTGTTTCAGGCTTAAAATCAGGTACGGGATGCATGCAGCCAAGATATTAGGAGAGTTTTTACAGATAGAATGAGATTTCAGGCTATGACAAAGCCAAGGGGTGAGAGTCCACCATTCCTTTTCCCATGGTCCCCTAAGTCCTTCCCTAATGGCCCCTTCATAACCATGCCTGTCTTAGGTTGCCCCTACCTTGAGAAATCTTACCCATCATTGGATAACCATCTTCCCGGGGCCAAGCAGGATGAAGTAAAAGGGGCAGAGGCTTCACCCCTGCTGGGAGGATAAGTTTTGTCTCCTTAGTGGCTTATGGTCCCAAGGTCTTTTTACTCAGCCTTAGCCATGGTGGGGTTATAGCTTCTAAAACCAGGTAGGGTGGTTCCCAACAGACCTACATTCCCAGATTACTCTATCCACCAAAGCAATCATTTAGAATGGAAGAGCAGATAAGGTGCTTCCCAGATAAGGTCAAGTTAAAGGAATTCATCATCACCAAGCCCTTATTATATGAAATGTTGATGAGTCTTATCAAAGAAAAAGAGGAAGATCAAAAACTACAAACAGTAAAGTAACAACAAACTCACAACTATCAATAAATGAACTTAAAAAGCAAAAGCTAAGCAAACTAGAACAGCAACAGAATCACAGAAATGGAGATCACAGGGAGGGTTAGCAGTGGGGAGGGAGAGAGGGAGAATTGGGGAAAATGGTACAGGGAATGAGAAGTATAATTGTAGGTACAAAATAGACAGGGAGGTTAAGAACAGTATGGGAAACAGAGAAGCCAAAGAACTTATATATATGACCCACAGACATGAACTAAGGGGGTGGAAGATGCTGGATGGTGGTGAGGTAAAAGGCTAAGGGGGATAAATGGGAGAAAAAAATGGGACAACTGTAACAGCACGATCAATAAAACATACTTAAAAAATAAAAGTTAATTATTGGAGTATGCAACCATTATTGTTGAATTGTCTAGTTCTTGCACTTCTAATAGATTTGTTTCATGTATTTTGAACCCCTGTTTTTAGGTGAATATGTATTTGCTCTTGCTATATCTTCAAAATACATTGACTCTTTATCATTATAAATTGTCTCTCTATAGCTATAGAAACATCTATAGAAAAATCTATATAGCTATAGATTTTTGCTTTTAAAATCTACTTTTTGATATATTAGTATGTATCCTGGCTTCTAAAATAGCTGTATTTATAGTATATCTTTTCACTCTTTTAATTTTAGAATAAATATATTTTAATAAAAGTTTCTTTTATAGACAGTGTTTACTTGAATCTTCTTTTCTTTTTTAATCTATTCTGACATGCTGTGGTTTTCAAATGGTTTGTTTAATCCATTCCGATTTACAATCACTATTGATTTCATGGAATTTATACATGTCATTTTACATTTTGTTTTCTATTTGTATTATTTTTCTCTATTCCTCGTTTACTGTTTATTTTTGCATTGAATAAATATTTTCCAGTGCAATATCTCAAGGCCCTTAATGATTTTTCACTAAATTTTTAGCTATTTTATTGGTTTTTCTAAGACTTATTATAAACATTTTAGGAGACAGAAGATGGTGGCTTTACTCTAGGCAGCGTTTTTCTCGGCTTCTGTGAAGAGGGGGGAAACTCGCGGATCGGTGGAGAAACAGAGCAAGTGGGCTAGGTTACCAAATCACTTTTGAAAGCAGGACATCAAAAAATTATTGCACTCACTGGAAAACCAGACGGTAAGGAGTCCGATACAGGACAAAAGGGGCCCAGGGATCAGCGCAGGGTCTAGGGGTGTGCAGAACCCAGGCCCGCCTGGTGCTCCGGGGACTGCTCCAGGGCTCCCAGGAGAGGGAAGTCGCTGCTCCCTCCCTCCCCCGAATACAGGGCATGAGCAACTCCAGGGGAGAACGGGTTGCTAGAAGGAACAGATTGGCCAGTTGGACTGGGAAAAAATCGCCCAGGGAATATGAACACCTGCCCAGAGACCGTGGAGAAGTGAGAGCCTCTAGACAGCAGGACCAGGGGCAGCCTGGAAAAGTGCCCGCACCCCTAGCCCAGTGGAAGTGCAGATCGGTGGAGAGTACGAGCTGGGCCGCGCTCGGCTCAAGCCCCATAGGTAGGCCGGAATCTTGCGATGCGATCCCGGAATCGCGCGCTGCAATCCCGGGAAGGACATGGCGCTGGGTGCGTTCCTACAGTAGTGGCTCAGAAATTTCCAGCCAGCCCGGCCAGGGGAGCCAGGAAAGGCGCCAACACCCAGTTGGAGTGCGGTTCGGCGGGGAACACGGAGCTGGAAAGGGCTGGGCTCGCGCACCCGTCGGAAAGACTGACTCTCGCACTCCAGTGTGCTCGGGAGCGCCCAGGGAACCTGACAGACTTGCTGAGATCTGGCTGGGAGAGAGAGAAGTATTTCAAAGGCCACTCAGCCAGCTGAAGCCAGCAAGATCAGAAGAACTGGTCTGGCCAGTTAGAAACCAACAAGAGGTTTTTTGTTTGTTTGTTTGTTTTTTGTTTGTGTTTTGTTTTGTTTGGTTTGGTTTGGTTTCTCTGGCTGTTGTTGGTTGATTGATTTTATCTTGTGTTTTATGTGACTTTTTTTTCAATTCTTATTATTTTTATCTCGCAATCCCTTATGTTTCTCTTCCATTCAACCTAATATTATTCTTTCCACTCCAAATTTATCTCTCCTGCACTACATCTTCTGCTTTTCTTTCCTTTTTTTTAATCTTGCAAGTTACTGTAAATCTGTATTATCTTTTTCTCACTTTTCCGACATTTTTTTATTTTAATAATATTTTGGTATTCTTTTTCGTTCTGTATAATCTTCTTTGCTTGGCTGGTTATACTGTCATTTGATAGGTTCCCCCTGGTATCTCAGTCACAAGGTGTTGATAAGTTACTATCCTTCATCTGTGTTCCATTAATACACCTCTCAAGGTTCTATATGCTTTGTTCTTGTTATCCAGACCTCATCGATTCTGCCACAAGACTGTCACTTTACTATTACTGCTAGTAAGACCTAGTCTATACAATTGTAAATGCTTCTCAATACCCCTACCTGATCTCAGCCCACTTTGCAATTTTCTGAACTATACTATTGTGGGGGTTGTCTCTATTCTTTTACTCACTACTCCTATATACTAATCTTTAGTCCAACCCTACCTTAGAATCTGACCTCCCACAGCCTCACAGCTTTCTAGATCCAACTAACAATCCTCTCAACCACAATAAGAGTCTTACCTTCTTTCCATCCTTTCTAAAATGTGGACAGTGGGGTGGAGGATCACAGTTAACACTATAAGGAGCCAAAGGATAAACCATCTCTTCTCTACTGGCTGCTAAAGTAAATATCATAGTATACTGTCTTGCTGTTTTAAACCATTTTGCCTTACTCCTCCAACTGATCACAAAAAAGAGTAGGGGGAAGCTGTGAACACCAGGATACACGAAGGAGACTGCACCACTGAAACGTACAAATATTCTACCACAGAAGTTCACACCATAATTACAGGGAATCAGAACAGATCAAATTAACAAACAAGAAGAAAAAAGAAGAAACCCACGAACAATGAGAAAACAAAGAAACAACCCCCAATTGAAGGGAAAAGAGGAAGCCTCAGGAAAAATGCTAAATGAAATAAAAGCAACTCAACTATCAGATAGTGAGTTCAAAACAATGATTACCAGGAAGTTCAATGAACTCACAATGAGCTTTCAGAAATTAGAGGGAAACTACATCAATCTCACTGCAAACTATATAAACATGAAAAAGGAAATAGAAACTCTCAACAAAGGTCAAGAGGAAATGAAGAATACAATTTCTGAACAGAAGAACACAGTAGAAGAAATGAAAAGCAGGATTGATGAAGCAGAAGATCGGATTAGCGAGCTGGAGGACAAAGTAGAAAACAGCATCCAGAAACAGCAAGAAAAGGAAAAGAGGCTCAGAAAGTGCCGCGGCCAGCGAGGCAGTGGGTTCGAGACGCGCAGTGACGGACTGAAAAGAGAGAGCGACCAGTTGCTCTGGTGGCAAAAGGCAAGTTTATTGAAAACTCCTGTCATTATATAGTGAGATGTTCTAAAAATAGAATGCTTGCTACACGAAGAGAGTCTTTGTTCAAGAAAGTTTACACACCCCTTCAGGTCACGTACAGAACATCCTGGTTTAGATTAACTCCAAGGACACGACGCATCGCCCCCAAGGCTCCAGCACCTCCCCGTCCTTCTCTTGGGAACAATCCGATAACACACAAGGCCGGGGTAGTGTCAGGTCACCTCCCCCGAGGCCAAGGAACAGGCCCAAGCATCATTCTCACAATGCAGGACCCTAACTCTTGACCCCTTCCTGGGGGCTTGGTTCCCCACAAGAAAGAATGAAGAGGGATTAAGAGAAATGCAAGACAATATGAAACGTAATAATATCTGTATAATAGGGATACCAGAAGGAGAAGAAGAAGAGCAAGGGATTGAAAACCTAGTTGAACAAGTAATGAAGGAGAACTTCCTTAATTTGATGAGAGAAAAAGTCACACAAATCCAGGAAACACAGAGAGTCCCAATGAAGAAGAACCCAAAGAGACCCACCCCAAGGCACATCATAATTAAAGTGGCAAAATTTCAAGACAAAGAGAGAATCTTAAAGGCAGCAAGGGAGAAAAAGGAAGTAACATACAAGGGAGCCCCAATAAGGCTAACAGCTGACTTCTCAATGGAAACACTTCAAGCCAAAAGAGAATGGCAAGAAATACTCCAGGTAATGAGAACCAGAGGTCTGCAACCAAGGCTACTATATCCAGCAAGGCTCTCGATCAAGATAGAAGGCCAAATAAGAAGCTTCCCAGACAAAAGAAGTCTAAAAGAATACACCTCGACCAAATCAGCTCTGCAAGAGATTCTAAAAGGACTGCTTTAAGGAGGAGAGAAGAAAGAGAGAGAGAGAGAGAGAGAGAGAGAGAGGAACACACGTACATAAAAGACAATGAATAAGTACCTATCAATAATAACCTTAAAGGTAAATGGATTAAATGCTCCAATCAAAAGACATAGAATAGCTGATTGGGTAAGAAAAACTGACCCACATATCTGCTGTCTACAAGAGACCCACCTCAGGAAAAAAGTCCTACACAGGTTGAAAGTGAAGGGCTGGAAACAAATCTTCCAAGCAAATGGACAGGAAAAAAAAAAGCCGGGGTAGCAATACTCATATCAGACAAAATAGACTTCCAAAAAAGGTCCATAAAGAGAGACCCAGAAGGTCACTTCATAATACTCAAGGGAAGAATCCATCAAGAAGACATAAATATTGTAAATATATATGCACCCAACATAGGAGCACCGAAATACATAAAGAAAATCTTAGAGGACTTCAAGAAAGATATGGACAGAAACACAATTATAGTGGGAGATTTTAACACCCCCACTATCAAAAATGGACAGATCTTCTAAACAAAATATCAACAAAGATATTGTGGCATTGAACAATACCCTTGAGGAAATGGACTTTACTGATATATACCGAGCCCTCCATCCAAAAGAAGCTAAATATACATTCTTTTCAAATGTACACGGAACATTTTCAAAGATAGACCACATAATAGGACACAAAACAAGCCTCAAGAATTTCAAGAAAATTGAAATCATACCAAGCATTTTCTCAGACCACAAGGGACTGAAGCTAGAAACCAACCCAAAGGAAAAAAACCCAAAACACTCAAAATAATGGAGATTAAATAGCATGCTATTAAACAATGAATTGGTCAAGAATGATATTAGGGAAGAAATCAAAAGGTTTCTGGAAACAAATGAAAACGAACTCACAACAACCCAAAACTTATGGGACACAGCCAAGGCAGTCCTGAGAGGGAAGTTCATAGCGATACAGACCCACCTAAAAAGGTGAGAAACATTCCAAACAAACAACCTAACCCTATGTCTACAAGAACTTGAGGAACAACAACAAAGGCAGCCCAGAGCAAGCAGAAGGAAGGAAATAACCAAGATCAGAGCAGAATTAAATGACATAGAGACTAAAAGCACAATTCTAAGGATCAATGAATCCAAGAGCTGGTTCTTTGAAAAGATAAACAAAATCGACAAGCCTTTAAGCAGACTCATCAAGAAAAAAAGAGAGAAGACCCAAATAAACACAATCAGAAATGAAAGAGGAGAGATTACAACAGATACCACAGAAGTACAAAGGATTGTAAGAAATTACTACAAAGAGCTGTATGCCAAGAAATTTGAAAACCTAGATGAAATGGACAACTTTCTAGAAAAAATATAATCTTCCAAAACTCAATGAAAAAGAAGCAGAAAGCCTGAACAGACCAATAACAACAGAAGAAATTGAAGCAGTAATCAAAAAACTCCCAACACACAAAAGCCCAGGACCAGATGGTTTCACAGGAGAATTCTACAAAGCATTTAAGGAAGAGCTAACCCCTATCCTTCACAGACTATTCTAAAAAATCCAAAAAGATGGGAGTCTCCCAAACTCTTTTTATGAGGCCAACATCATCCTAATTCCAAAACCAGATAAAGACACAAGACAGAAAACTTCAGGCCAATATCACTGATGAACATTGACACTAAAATCCTCAACAAAATACTGGCAAACCGCATCCAACAATACATTAAAAAGCTCATACACCATGACCAAGTGGGATTCATTCCAGGGATGCAAGGATGGTTCAATATTCGCAAGTCAGTAAATGTAATACATCTCATAAACAAAAGCACAGACAAAAACCACATGATCATATCAATTGAAGCAGAAAAAGCATTTGATAAGGTACAGCACCCATTCATGATAAAAACACTCGGCAAAGTGGGAATAGAGGGAGCATTCCTCAACATAATAAAGGCCATACATGAAAGACCTTCAGCCAACATCATTCTCAATGGGCAAAAATTAAAACCTTTTCCATTAAGATCAGCAACAAGACAAGGCTGTCCACTTTCACCACTTCTATTCAATATAGTACTGGAAGTTTTAGCCACAGCAATCAGACAAGAAAAAGAAATAAAAGGCATTCAAATCGGAAAGGAGGAAACAAAACTGTCACTGTTTGCAGATGACATGATAGTATACATAGAAAATCCTATAGACTCTACCAAAAAACTGCTTGACCTAATAAATGAATTTGGAAAAACAGCGGGATACAAAGTCCATATCCAGAAATCAAAGGCATGTCTGTACACCAACAATGAAACAGCAGAAGCAGAGATCAAGGAAAAAATCCCATTTGAAATAGCAAAAAGAAAAATAAAATATCTAGGAATAAACCTAACCAAAGAGGTAAAAGACCTGTATTCAGAAAACTACACAACACTGAAGAAAGAAATCAAGGAAGACACAAACAAATGGAAACATATACCGTGTTCATGGATTGGAAGAATTAATATCATCAAAATGTCCATACCACCCAAAGCAATTTACACATTCAATGCAATTCCTATTAAAGTACTAATGGCATATTTCACAGACATAGAACAAACACTTCAAAAATTTATATGGAATTATAAAAGACCCCGAATAGCTGCTGCAATTTTGAGAAAGAAGAGTAAAGTAGGAGGGATCATAATACCCGACACTAAACTATACTACAAGGCCACTGTAATCAAAACAACCTGGTAGTGGCATAAAAACAGGCACATAGACCAATGGAACAGAACAGAAAGCCCAGAAATAAGCCCAAGTCTCTATGGTCAATTAATATTTGACAAAGGAGGCAGCAACATAAAAAGGAATAAAAATAGGCTCTTCAACAAATGGTGTTTGGAGAATTGGACAGCCACGTGCAAAAAAATGAAACTTGAGCACCAACTTACACCATATATGAAAATAAATTCAAGGTGGATAAAAGACTTAAATGTAAAACATGACACCATTAAAGTCCTAGATGAGAACATAGGTAGGAAAATCTCAGATATTTCATGCAGAAACTTTTTTACTGACATGTCCCCTAGAGCAAGGGACATAAACGAAAGAATAAACAAATGGGACCTCATCAAAATTAAAAGCTCCTGCACAGCTAAAGAAAACAGTATCAAAATTAAAAGAGAAACAACTGTATGGAAAAACATATTTGCCAATGATACCTCAGACAAGGGTTTAATCTCCAAAATATAGAAAGAACTTACAAGACTGCACTCTAAGAAGACAAGGAATCCAATTAAAAAGTGGGCAAAGGACTTGAATAGACACTTCTCCAAGGAGGACATACAGAAAATCCAAAGACACATGAAACGATGTTCAATATCTCTAGCTATCAGAGAGATGCAAATTAAAACCACAATGAGATACCACTTCACACCAGACAGAATGGCCATCATAAACAAAGCAACAAACAAGTGTTGGAGAAGTTGTGGAGAAAAAGGGACCCTAGTGCACTGCTGGTGGGACTGCAGACTGGTACAACCACTATGGAAAGCATTATGGAACTTCCTCAGAAAACTAAAAATGGATCTGCCTTTTGACCCTGCAATTCCACTGCTGGGACTCTATCTTAAGAATACTAAAACACCAATTCAAAAGAACCTATGCATCCCAATGTTCATAGCAG
Source organism: Phyllostomus hastatus (assembly GCF_019186645.2). NCBI lineage: Eukaryota > Metazoa > Chordata > Mammalia > Chiroptera > Phyllostomidae > Phyllostomus > Phyllostomus hastatus. The sequence continues at coordinate 19,807,051 of NW_025334022.1, forward strand.
CACAATTTACAATAGCTAGATGCTGGAAGCAACCAAGATGCTCATCAGTGAATGAATGGATCAAAAAACTATGGTCCATTTACGCAATGGAATTCTATGCAGCAGAAAGAAAGAAGGAGCTCCTACCCTTTGCAACAGCGTGGATGGAGCTAGAAAACATTATGCTTAGCGATACAAGCCAGGCAGTGAAAGACAAATACCATATGATCTCACCTTTAACAGGAACCTAAATAATAAAACAAAGAAACAGGCAAAATATAACCAAAGACACTGAAATAGAGGACAGGCTGACGGTGACCGGAGGGGAGAGAAGAGGGAATTTAAGGGGACTGTGGGAAGGGTTCACAGGAACAAACTTAAAGGACACATGCTCATAAACTAAGGGGAGGGTGGTAATGGGAGGGAAGTGGGAGGGAGGGGGGACTGGATTAGGAGTAAAAAGGAGAAAACTGTATTTGAACAATGATTAAAATTAAAAAAAATACTTTCAGAAAAAAACAAAAAAAAAACATTTTAACTTATCAGAGTCTACTTCAGATATTACTCCTCTGTACATCTATTACTTCTTTACCCTTTTTGTGCTACTATTGTTATACAGATTACTTCTATACTTTTACAGCCTATATATATATACTTAGAGAGAGAGGAAGGGAGAGAGAAGGAGAGGGAGAGAAACACCAGTGTGTGGTTGCCTCTCCCACACCCCCTACTGGGGACCTGGCCCGCAACCAAAGCAAGTGCCCTGATTGCAAATTGAACCAGCAAACCTTTGGTTTGCAGGCCAGTACTTAATCCACTGAGCCACACCAGCCAGGGCAAAATATATTTTATAACAGTTAGATTGTATAATTTTATCTTTTAATGAAACTAAGAGGAGAAACAAAAGCAAGTGTACCTTTTTGGAGTTTGTTTTATTAAACTTCTCATTTACTATTTAGTTCAATTCATTTGCTCCAATGCAACTGAGTTGTTATATGGTGTCATTTCCTTCAGAAAAGCTATGCTCTCACCCATTTTCTTTGTGTTTTCATCAAATAAGTTAAATTGTGTATATCATTAGTCCAATATTAATGCTACTATTTGTATTTAAAATAACACTTCTAAAATCAGTTAAAATAAGAACAATATAATTTATAGTGGCTGTATAACTATACAGCTATACTATATACAACTATATTTCCAAGTATTCAAATTTTTCAATTATGGAATTACAATGTTTCTACGGAATCAAATAATTCTAGCCTTAAAAAGTTTTACATTTCTTTTAAGGTAGATTGGCTAGCCAAATTCACTCAATCTTTTTTGTTTTGTTTTGTTTTGTTTTGTTTTTTAAACTGTAATTGTTTTTTGGCATTTATTTTGTAACGATCATTTTGCTTAAGCTGAATAAAATATTTTGGTAGAAAATTTCCATTTTCTTTTTTAACACTCTGAATATGTTCTCCCATTGCATTTTAGGTTCCAATATTTCTGTGAGAAGTCAGCTGTTGATCTTCTTGGGTAGCTCATCCATAATAGCAGTCATTTCTCTCTTCTGTTTTCAAAATTTTATGGGTTTTTTTAAATATTTGATTTATTTATTTTTTTAGAGAGGGAATGGAGGGAGAAAGAGAGAGAGAGAGAAACATCAATGTGCGGTTGCTGGGGGCCATGGCCTGCAACCCAGGCATGTGTCCTGGCTGGGAATCGAACCTGCGGCACTTTGTTTCACAGCCCAAGCTCAATCCACTGAGCTACACCAGCCAGGGGTTCAAAATTTTATGTTTTGAGGGGCTTTTTAATCTTCTGCATCTTGGTGTGAATATTTGTATTTAATTGTACTTGAAGTGTATAAAACTTTTTAGCTATATAAATTAATGATTTTCATTAAATTTGGGAAGTGTTCATCCATTATTTCTTTAAATATTTTCTGGTTCCTTTCTCTCTGTGCTCTTCTGCTGCAACTCCCCTTATGTTGAACCATTTAATGGTATCTCATATTCCTATGATGTTCGTTTTTACACATTTTCTCCCTCTGTTCTTTAATTTTATATTCTCTATTGACCTGTCTTCAACTTCTATGATACCTTCATATACCATTTGAAACCCAACATGCTGCTCTAGTAAATTTTTGTTTATTTATTCTATTATTTTTTACTTATTTTATTGCTGTCCAAGCACAGATGTCTGCATTTACCCCCAAACCACTCCCCCTACCTGAGCCATCCCCACTTCGCTCCCCTATTCCAACGCCCCCTTGGTTTTGTCCAAGTGTCCTTTATAGTTGTTCCTCAAAAACCTTCCCACCTTTCCCCCTATTATCCCTTCATACCTCCCCTCTGCTTACTGTCAGATTGTTCTTAATTTCAATGTCTCTGCTTGTATTTTTCTTGTTTGTTTGTTTTGTTGATTAGCTTCCACATAAAGATGAGATCAGATGGTATTTTATTCCACCATCTGGCTTATTTCAGTTATCATAATGCTCTCCAGTTCCATCCATGCTGTCGCAAAGGGTAGGAGCTCCTTCTTTCTTTCTGCTGTGTAGGTTTCCATTGCAAAATGTACCATAGTTTTTTCATCTACTCATTTAATGATGGCCACTTAGGTTACTTCCAGCACTTGGATATTCTAAATTGTGCTGCTATGAACATTGGGGTGCATAGGTTCTTATGGATTGGTATTTCAGGGTTCTTAAGATATAATCCCAGCAGTGAAATTGTTAGGTCAAAAGGCAGTTCATTTTTAGTTTTCTGAGGAAAGTCCATACTGTTTTCCACAGTGACTACACCAGTCTGCATTCCCACCAACAGTGTACTAGGGTTCCTGTTTCTCCACATCCTCTCCAACACTTGTTTTTTGTTGATTTCTTTATGGTGGCCATTCTGACTTGTGTGAAGTGGTATCTCATTGTGGTTTTAATTTTCATCTCTCTGATGGCTAGTGATGCTGAGCATCTTTTCATATGTCTCTGGGCCCTCTGTATGACCTGTTGGAGAAGTGTCTGTACAGGTCTTTTGACCATTTTTTAATTGGGTTGTTTGTCTTCCTGGAGTGGAGTCCTGTGAGTTCTTTATATATTTTGGAGATCAAACCCTTGTCCAAGGTATCATTGGCAAATGTTTTCCCATACAGTTGGTTCTCTTTACATTTTAATGCTGTTTTCTTTAGCTGTTCAGAAGCTTTTAAATTTGATGAGGTCTTATTTGTTTATTCTTTCCTTTTTGACCCTTGGTCTAAGAGACATATTGGTGAAAATATTACTGCATGGATTATCTGAGATTTTCATGCCTATTTTATCCTCTAGGACTTTTATGGTGTCATGACTTATATTTAAGTCTTTTGTGCAACTTGAATTTATTTTTGTGTATAGTGTAAGTTGGTGATCCAGTGCCATTTTTTCCGTGTAGCTGTCCAGATCTCCCAAAACCATTTGTTAAAGAGGCTATTTTTACTCCATTTTATGTTTCTGCACCCTTTGTCAAATATTAAATGACCATAGAGACTTGGAGTTTTTTTCTGGACTCTCTATTCTGTACTAATGATCTATGTTTCTGTTCTTATGCCAGTACCAGGCTGTTTTGATTACAGTGGCCTTGTAATATAATTTGATATCAGGTATTGTGATCCCTCCTACTTTGTTCTTCTTTCTCAAAATTGCTGTAGCTATTCAGGGTCATTTATGGTTCCATATAAATTTTTGAAATGCTTTTTCTATGTCTCTGAAATATATCATAGACACTTTAATGTGGATTACATTGAATCTATAAATTGCTTTGGGTAGTATGGACATTTTGATTATGTTAATTTCCCAACCCGTGAACATGGTACATGCTTCCATTTGTTTCTGTCTTCCTCAATTTTTTTCTTTAGTGTTCTGTAGTTTTCTGAGTACAGGTCATTTACCTCCTTGGTTAGGTTTATTCCTAAGTACTTTATTTTTCTTCTTGCTCTACCAAATGGGTTTTTTTCCTGAATTCTATTTCTGATATTTCATTGTTGGTGTGCAAAAATGCCTTTGATTTCTTAATATTGAATTTATATTCCACTGTTTTGCCAAATTCACTTAGTGGGTCGAATAGTTTTTTGGTGGAGTCTATAGGATTTTTCTATGTACACTAGCATGTCATCTGCAAACAATGACAGTTTGCTTCCTCCTTTTTAATTTGGATTCTTTTTATTTTGTTTACTTGTCTTATTGCTATGGCTAGGACTTCCAATACTATGTTGAATTTAAGTGGTGAAAGTGGAAGTCCTCGTCGTATTCCTGATCTTAGCAGGAAAGCTTTTAGTTTTTTCCCATTGAGTATGATGTTGGCTGTAGTTTTCTTGTTCGCGGCTTTTTTTATATTTAGTTATGCTCCCTTTATTTCCACCTTGCTGTGTGTTTTTATAATAAATGGGTGTTGTACTTTATCAAATGCTGTTTCAGCATCTATTGATTATGATCATGTGTTTTTTGTCTTTGATATTATTTATGTGGTGTATTATGTTTATTGATTTGCAGATATTGTACCATCCTTGAATCTGTGGAATGAATCCCAATTTATCATGGTGTAACACCTTTTTAATGAATTACTGGGTCTGTTTTGCCATTATTTTGTGAGGATTTTAGCAGCTATGCTTTCAGTGATATTGGCCAGACATTTTCTGTCTTCATTGTGACTTTACCTGGTTTTGAGATGAGAATTACAGTGGCCTCATACAAAGAGTTTTGGAGTCTTCCCTCTTCTTTGATTTTTTGGAATAACCTGAGATGGATAAGGGTTACCTCTTTCTTACATGTTTTGTAAAATTGTCATGCAAAACAGACCAGTCCAGGGTTTTTGTGTCCAGAGAGTTTTTTCATTAATGCTTCAATTTCACCAGCTATTATCAGTCTGTTCAAGCTTTCTGCTTCTTCTTTATTCAGTTTTTGAAGATTATATTTTTCTAGAAATGTGTTTGTTTCACCCATGTTTTCAAATTTCTTGGCATGTAGTAATTTCTCACAATTCTTTGTATTATTGGTATCAGTTGTAATTTCTCCTCTTTCATTTCTGATTTTATTGATTTGGGTCCTGCCTCTTTTTCTGACTTTCTTGTTCATCTTTTCAAAGAACCAGATCCTGGATTTACTGATCTTTGGGATTGTTCTTTTAGTCTCTATAATATAATTCTGCTCTGATCTTGGTTATGTTCTTCCTTCTACTTGCTCTGGGCTTTGTTTGTTGTTGTTCCTCCAGTTTTTGTATGTGTAGGGTTAGGCTGTTTATTTGAAATGTTTCCATCTCTTTTATGTAGGCTTGTATCACCATGAACTTCCCTCTCAAGACTGCCTTTGCTGTGACCCATACGTTTATGAACTGTTGTGTGCTCATTTTCATTTTTCCAGAAACTTTTTAATGTCTCCCTTGATCTCATTATTAACTGACTCAATGTTTAATATCATGATATTCTATCTCCATTAATTTGAATATATTTCAGTTTTTTCCTTGAGGTTGGTTTCCAGTTTCTGGCCCCGTTAGTCAGAGAAAATGCTTGATATAATTTCAATTTGTTTAATTTGTTGAGGTTTGTTTTTTGTGCTATCACATACTCTGTATTTGAAAATGTTCCATGTGTATTTGAAATGAATGCATATTTTGGTTCTTTGGAATGAAAGGTCTTTATACATCTGTTAAGTTTACTTGATTCAAGGTATTGTCAATGCTGCAATATTCTTGCTGATATTTTGTTTGAAAGATCTATCCATTGCTGACTATGGGGTCGTAAATTCCCCTAGTATTCTCATTCCAACCAAGATGGATATTTTGGTAAATATACATTTCCTCCTCACACAAGCAAAAGAAGGACCACAACAAATTTAAAACAGAAAATAACCAGAACTTCCAGAAAATCAAACTGTGTGGAAGTCCAACAACCAAACAGTTAAAGAAGAAACATTCATTCGGACTGGAAAGAGGGGCAGAGATGGGTTGCCAGGGCAGACAGGACAAGCTGCAAGGTGGCTGGAGGACCAGGTAGGGCTACCTTGCCAGGCAGTCCTACATTTGCATATGGATAAACCAGGAGGAACAACTAAGGAATATGACAACAATGCAACCCAGGGTTACAGCATGGGAAAAGAAAGTCTCAAAACCTCTGGCTTTAAAAACCTGTGGGTGTTGCCACAGCAGGAGAATCTCCCAGCCTCACAATAGAGTTCATTGGAGAGACCCACAGGGTCCTAGAATGTACACAAACTTACCCATCTTGGAATCGGCACCACAGGGGCCCAGTTTGCTGTGGGTAAGTCCCCAAAAGTGACTAAAAGCCTGCCAAGAGCCAAGCAAATGTCATTCCCTTTCTGACCCCTTCCCTACATACAGCACAACAACACAACTACGTGGGTTGCCCTGCTCTGATGAATACCTAAGACTCAACCCCTTGCAATGCAACAAGTACCCCAAAACAAAGAAATATGGTGCAATTGAAGGAATAGATCAAAGTTCTAAATATAGAACAAAGTGATGAAGAGATAGAGAGATGCAGAGATTATCAGTTTTGAACTCTGCAAATCATGTGCGGAGTTCAAAACACTGGTAATCAGGATGCTCACAGAAAAGGCTGAGTATGGTCACAAAATAGAAAAAAAAGTGAAGGCTATGCAAAGTGAAATAAAGAAAAATATACAGGGAACTAACAATGACAAGAAGGAAACCAGGACTTAAATCAACTATTTGGATCAGAAGGAATAAAAAATTTTAACTAGAATAGAATGAAGAAACAAGAAGTCAAAAAAATGAGGAGAGGCTTAGGAACCTCTGGGATAACTTTAAATGTTCCAACATCCAATTCATAAGGGTAACAGAAGGAGAACAAGAGCAAGAAATTGAAATCTTATTTGAAAGAATAATAAAGGAGAATTTCCCCAATCTGGCAAAGGAAATAGACTTCCAGGAAGTCCAGGAAGCTCACAGAGTCCCAAAGAAGTTGGACCCAAGGAAGCACACACCAAGGCACATGTAATTACATTACCCAAGATTATAGCTAAGGAGAAAATCTTAAAAGCAGCAAGAGGACAGGAGAGAGTAGTCTGCAAAGACTACTATCATTCCCAGAAAACTATCAGCTGATTTCTCAAAAGAAACTTCACAGGTAAGAAGGGGCTGGAAAGAAGTGTTCAAAGTCATGAAAGGCAAGGACCTACATCCAAGATTACTCTATCCAGCAAAGCTACCATTTAGAATGGAAGGGCACATAAAGTGCTTCCCAGACAAGCACTTTAAAATTAAAGGAGTTCATTATCACCAAGCCCTTATTATATGAAATGTTAAAGGTACTCATCTAAGAAAAAGAAAAGGAAAAAATATGAGCAGTAAAAGGAAAAAAAATGACAACTATCAACTACAGAACATAATTTAAAAAAAAACAGAAACAAACTAAGCAAATAGCTATAACAAGGACAGAGTCACAGAAATGGAGATGAAATGGAGGGTTATCAGTGGGGAGAGGGGCAAATGGGAAAAAAGGTACAGGGCATAAGAAGCATAAATGGGCCCTGGCTGGTGTCACTCAGTGGCTTGAGTGCCAGCCTGCAAACCAAAGGGTTGCCGGTTCAATTCCCAATGAGGGCACATGCTTGGGTTGCGGTTCAGGTCCCTGGTTGGGGGCTCATTAGGGGCAACTGGTCAACACATCAATGTTTCTCTCCCTTTCTCCCTTCCTATCTCTCTAAAAATAAATAAAGGTTTTTTTTAAAAGGAGCATAAATGGTAGGTACAAAATAGACAGGGAGAGGTTAAGAATAGAATAGGAAATGGAGAAGCCAAAGAACTTGTATGTACAACCCATGGACATGAACTAAGGGGAGGAGGGAATGCTGGTGGAAGGGGGTTTACAGGATGGAAAGGAATAAAGGGAAGAAAAAATGGGACAACTCTAAGAGCATAATCAATAAAATATACTTTAAAAAATTAAAAAGTAAAAATAATAAAATTTTCAAAGTAAGATCTCTAGTATAAGTTTATTGCTGTCTATATCATTCTTGAAGTCCTCTAACATTTTCCTTATATATTTGGGTGCTCCTATGTTGGGTGTATGTATGTTTATAATGTTTATGTCTTCCTCATAGGATCTTCCCTTGAGTATTATGAAGTGTCCTTCTGTGTCTCTTTTTACAGCATTTTTTGAAGTCTATTTTGTCTGATATAAATATTGCCACTATTGTATTTTTTCCTGTCCATTTGCTTGGAATATTTTTTCCAACCCTTCACTTTCAGTATGTGTAGGTCTTTTACTCTGAGATGGGTCTCTGATGCAGATCCTGGCTAGCAAGACCCATGTGTTGTGGCAGCTATGAATAAATACATGTGGACTACAGAAGTCCTGTGGAGAAAAGTGGATGGCATGGCCCTTCTAAGTGAGAAAGAGGGCCCTGGCCCCTGTCTGCACAGGCTTTTATTGCTTTTCTGGGTACATTACATTGAGGATGGTCCTCATTTACTATGCACTGGTTTGCTGCAGGTGATTGCTTTTACAGATAACAAAGGAAAAAATGTTGCTAATTACTTCAAAGAGAAGGATGTTACAGATCAAGAGGAAAAGTGGTTGAACTGGTTACAGTCCATTCTTGGGAGGTTTAACTCAGATTTTAGGAAGTTACAATAAGCACTTGTTGCCTCAATTCAGGGTGAGGGAGTTTTAGCAAAAGCAAGTCTCGTAGCAGCCTAGGTACAATGCAAGCCTGATTCCCCACAAAAGAACCTATCCTTGGGCATGGTACCTGTGTGCTGAAACCTCACTTCCCACTGGCCTTTCCAAGTGGGAGCTGGGCTACATTCCCATGCCATGTGGAATGGGTCCCTACAGGTCTGTTGTGGGCAGCATATGTGCAGGTCATGTTTTCATATCCAGCTACCCTATGTCTTTTGCTTGGAGCATTTAATCCATTTACATTTAAGGTTATTATTGATAGGTGCTTATTTATTTTTACAACTTTGTACCCATGTTCCTCTTTCTCTCACTCTTTTTCTTTATCTTCTTATTGAAGTCCCTTTAGTATATCTTGCTGGCTGGTTTGGTAGAAGTGTATTCTTTCAGCCTTCTTTTGTCTGGGAAACTCTTTATTTTGCCTTCCATTGTAATTGAGAACCTTTCTGAGTAGACTAGTCTTAATTGCAGGCCTTTGCTTTTCATTACTTGGAATATTTCTTGTCATTCCTTTCTGGCTTGTAGTAATCTGTTGAGAAATCAGCTGCTAGCCTTATGGGAACTCCCCTGTATATTACCTCCTCTTTCTCCCTTGCTGTTCTTAAGATTCTCTCTTTGCCTTTAAAATGTGGCATTTTAATTATGATGTGTCTTGGAGTAGGCTTCTTTGGGTTCATCTTGATTGGGACCCTCTGTGCTTCCTGAACTTGCATGGATTTTCCCCCCTCCAAGTATAGCAAGTTTTCTGTCATTATTTTTTCAAACAAGTTTTCTATCCCTTGCACCTTTTCTCCTCTTTTTCATATACTTATGATAAAATAGTATTATATTTCATATTGTTCTATAGCTCCATTCAACTTTCTTCATTTTTTAGTCTTTTTTCATTTTATTCCTTGACAGGGTGGTTTTTCTACCTTGTCTTTCAACTCACTGATTCAATACTGTACTTCACCTACCCTTCTATTAATTTCTTCTACTTTATTCTTCATTTCATATATTGTATTCTTATTTTCCTCCTTGTTCTTATTCATAGTTTTATGTCTGTTTTCATGTTCATATAGTATGCACTAAGCTCCTTGTAGTTCCCATAAAGTTCCTATCTTTCTTACTGAATTTCTTGAGTAAGAAACCATTATAACCATTATTTTGAACTCTGTACTTAACAGATTGATTTCCTCAATTAATTTAGCACTCTTTCTGGGGATTCTTTCTTTTTTCAATACAGGGTTGTTTCTTTGTTTCCCCGCTTGCATGACTCTTTCTGTTTGTTTCTGCATATTAAATTGATATCCTCTGATTCCATGTATTTGTGGGTTGGCTTTCTGTGGTAGGAGACGTGGAACTCAGTGGTCAGGTCTCCTTGATCTCCTAATCTGCTATCTCTTGAGATGCCCTTTATGCTATTTGTGTGGTTTCCCTTGTTATAATTTGATTTTGGTTGTTGTTGGGTCATTCTTTAGTGGGTCCTTTATTCTGGTTGGCTAAATGAGGGTCACACCACCCACCACATCTTGTATGCTATTGGACAGGTGCTTCCAGAACAGAACAAAAGAATCCAGGGGCAAAACTCACACATACAAAAAAAAAAACAACCAAACCACACTATCAACAACAAATGAAAAAATATTAATAAAGTTGAAAAGAGATTAAGACTCTTATAAGAAAGAAAAATGAATATGTGGTGACTAATGGAAAGATAATAATTTTAAGAGGGTGGAGAGAGAATAAATAATAATATAAGGAATAGAAACAAGGCAAAAAATGAAATAAAATAAAATTGCAACTTAAATAAAAAAGAGAGAGTAGAAGGTCAAATGGAGTAAAAAATGAGAAGAGTATGATATGAAGGTAAAAAACTAAGAAATATTGAGAAGTTTAGAACAAAATTGAATAAAGACAACCACAGCAACAATATCAACAACAAACAAGCAAAGATTAATAAAGGTGGAAAGATAATAAGAAGGAAAAAAGGAAGAAGAAAGATTATGAGATGTCTAAAGGAAAGAAAATTGATTTTGAGAAGAGAGAGAAGAAATAATAAGACTATGGAATAAAGGCCAGGCAAAGAGAAATAAATAAATAAATAAATAAGAAATGACAAGATGAAGGCAAAATGGAGTAAGGCAGAGGAATAGTAAAATTTGAGATTTGAAATAGAAAAATAATGGTGTTCCAGCCAAGATGGAAGAGTAGGTAGAACACTTCACTTTTTTGCACAACCAAAAGAAGGATAACAACCTATCTAAAAACAATAAACAACCACAAGTTCCAGAAAATCAATCTGCATGGAACTCCAACAACCAAGGAGTTAAAGAAACATTCACTCAGGCCCATATGAGGGGCAGAGATGGGAGATGGGCAGCTGAGTGGACAGAACACATGACAAGGGGGAAGACCATGCAGGTGAGGTGGGGCTGGCTGCACAGGAAACTAAATACTCAAAACTACCTATAAAATACTGCAGGAGTTGCAACAGTGGAAGAAACTCTGTCTCACAAGGGAGTGTGTTGGAAAGTGGTGCTATAGCGGAGCAAGTGAGTACCATTGTTTCCTCTCTGACCCCTCCCCCACAGACAGCACCATAATGCAGCAAAGAGGGTCGCCTGGCCCTGGTGAATACCTAAGCCTCTGCCCCCTTACAAGATAACATGTGCACTGAGACAATGAAATATGGCCCAAATGAAAGAACAGATCAAAACTCCAGAAAAAGAGCTAAGTGATGAGATATACAACCTATTTAGTGTGGAGTTCAAAATACTGGTAATCAGGATGCTCACAGAACTGAATGAACTTGGTTACACAATGAAGGAAAAAAATTAAAGCTACCCAAAGTGAAATAAAGCAAAATATACAGGGAATCAACAATGAAGGGAAGGAAATCGGGACACAAATCAACAATTTGGAAAAAAAGTAATAAATAAACACCCAATTGGAACAGAATGAAGACATAAGAATCCAAAAAATGAGAGGCTTAGGAATCTATGGGGCAACTTTAAGTGCTCTAACATCTGCATCATAGGGGTGCCAGAAAAGAGAAGAACAAGAGCAAGAAATTGAAAACTTATTTGAACAAATAATGAAGGAAAACTTCACCAATCTGGTGAAAGAAATAGACTTCCAGGAAGTCCAGGAAGCCTAGAGAGTCCCAAAGAAGTTGGACCCAAATAGGAACACACCAAGGCACATCATCATTTAGTTACCCAAGATTAAGATAAAGAGAAAATCTTAAAAGCAGCAAGAGGAAAGGAGAGAGTTGCCTACATAGAAGTGCCCCTAAGACTGCCACATGATTTCTCACAAGAAACCTTGCAGGCAAGAAGGGGCTGGAAGGAAGTATTTGAAGTCATGGAAGGCAAGAATCTACATCCAAGATTACTCTATCCAGCAAAGCTATCATTTAGAATGGAAGGGCAGATAAAGTGCTTCCCAGATAAGGTCAAGTTAAAAGAGCTCATCATCACCAAGCCCTTATTTTGTGAAATGTTAAAGGGACTTACCTAAGAAATTGAAGAAGATAAAAAACTATGAACAGTAAAATGAAAACAAACTCACAACTATCAACAACTGAACCTAAAGAAAGAAAAACAACAAAAACAAAAACTAAGCAAACGGCTAGGACAGGAACAGAATCATAGAAATGGTCATCACATGGAGGGTTTTCAGGGGTGTGTGGGAGTGAAGGAATGGGGAATAAGGTACAGGGAATAAGGAGCATAATTAGTAGGCATAAGATAGACAGGGAGAGGTCAAAATGGTATAGGAAACAGAGGACTCAAAGAATTTATATGTACAACACATGGACATGAACTAAGGTGGGGAATTCTGGAGGGCTGGGGGAGCAGGGCAGAGGGGGGTAAAGGGGGGGAATTGGGAAAACTATAATAACATAATCAATAAAAATACTTTTAAAATGAAATACCATATGATCTCACCTATAAGTGGAACCTAATCAACAAAACAAACCAGAACCAGAGACATTGAAGTAAGGAACAAACAGACAGTTACCAGAGAAGAGGGGGAAAGGAATAAAAGGGTGATGCAGGCCCTGGTTCGTGGGGTCTGCCGCATTGTGGATGAGACACGAGACAAATTCACATGAACTACCAAGTCCTGTGGAGGAAAAGGGACAGCATGGCTTTTCTCTCAAGGGGAGAAAAAGCCACTGCCCTCACCATGACTGGCCTTTATTGGGTTTCTCAGAGCATTACATGATGGTCCTCATTTACTATGCACAGGTTCACTTTAGGTGGTTACCTTTTACAGAAAACAAAGGAGCTGATGCCACTAGTCACATCACAGAAGAAGGATATTTTGCAAATGAAAAGGGAAAAGTAGTTGAACCAGTTACACTCATCCTGGGAAAGTTTAGCATGGATTTTAGGAAGTTACTTTGCAGTAAATGTTTTCTTCCTCAATTCAGGGTGAGGGAGTTTTAGCAAAAGCAAGTCTCAAAGTGGCCTAGGTACATTGCAGGCCTGATTCCCCACAGGAGAACCTATCCATGGGCGTGGGTCCTGTGCATCTCGGAGCTGGGCTCATGCCACACAGAATGGTCCTTTACAATAAGGGAAGGGCCATCAAGGAACATTTATAAAGGACACATGGACAAAGCCAAAGTGGGTAGATTCGAGGGAGGGGGAGGTGGGGATGTTTAGGGCAGGGGAGGGGGGCACGGTGGGATGAAAATGGAGACAACTGTACTTGAACAACAATAAAAAATATATTTAGTTCTGATGGCTATAAAATGTCAAGTAATATATTTAAATTTTAAGATTAGTTTTTACACAGGAACTGGGGTTGAAAAGCAACTTCAGAGATTTAAGATATTTAATCTGAATATTTAAGACCTCAAAACAGCAAAAAGCTTGTGTATTAATATATAATTATTGTATAGATATTCTTTCCACTTTCACCACAATTTTCTTGAGTTGTCTAAGCATAAAATGATAATCTCTTTATTTGTTTTGTGAAAGAGGGCCATTACAATTATTTCTAAAGTGCTTTTTCTAAAATACAGTTCATCCAAAAGACAACCATGCACAGAATTGTGGAAGATAAAGTGATGTCTGAGGTCAACACCACCAAAGTTCTGAAATGTTAAAGGCAACAAAAGTAGGCCAGCAGAAGGCAGAAGGCAAATAAAAATAATTAATTTATCATGGAATAAAAGTCCTTAAGAAAATGATTTCACAAAAACAAGAAGAAAACCAAAAAATAATAACAGAAAAGAAGAAAGCTATTTCAGGGTTATTATGGCTCAGACACATGGCCAAGAGAATTTTGTATATTATAGAAGGCAATTACTAAAATATGAGTGACAAAGAGTTCCCTTGAACTTCAAACTAATTTTTATTGGATGCCAGAAAGTCTTTTCAGTGTTTGTTACCTTACAAACACCATGTAATAAGCTCTGAGTGTAATTTTAGTTAATGTGTAAATGGATTCCTTGTCCAACATTTTTATTGATATTCAGTGAACTGGACATAAACAAGAAACTGACCATTAATTTTTATTATGCAAATAGTTCACTAAGGTGACTATTTTCCTACCTGCATATTTCTCATTTTAATACTGACATCTTCCCTGAAAGAAAGTACACTGTCCATTAGATTCACTGTTCAGAGGATTTAAACTTCCAGAGGGCCCTGTTAAACTCAGTTTTATGTTGGCATAAGTATCTGCCATTGTGTCAGTAATTTACATTTAGGGAGAACATAAGTCCTATCTTTCTTTTTTTCTTCTGCCCTTGAATGAATAAAGCTGATTAATCAGTGTAGAAAATTAAATGAACCTAATATTTTTTGTCATTTTTATTCATATTTCACTCTAAGGACTCAATTTGAAACTAAAATTGTGGAATACTGCATAAATTGTATTATATTTTATGGACATTGTTTTTTGGTGGAAAGAATGCTTCTGTCTCAAGAAAATTTCCTATAAATTTTAAAATGTAAGAATATATAATATGCAAATTTTAAAAGTGATGGGTGGAGAAGGAAAATCATCAGGAGCCATAAATGAAATGAAGAGGAAAAAGAATTCAAGAGACTACTAGCCATTTATTACCTCCGGCCAATTAGTGAAGTTATAGATCTGGGATAAACCTAAGGAATCATTTGGACTAACCTTTCTCATGTTTGCAGAACTGTCCCATGACAAGGAAAATGACAGAAATTTTTACCCAGCTGTGCAGACAGGAGAGATGTTGAAAAGGGTATCTTGTGACCCTTTGTAAGTGCACATCACCTTTTTGACAGGATTACTTCAGTAAAGTGTTCACAACTAGTTAGAATTGATATCATCTTTAGTATAAAAATTTCTAAGGAGTCAATAAGTTGCATTTGTAGGGGGAAATGGTTTGTCAGATTTTGGTTAAACACAACTGATTAATTGCATGTATTTATCTATTTTTCCATCTGAAACCCTCCTATCATGAAACTGAGAGTATAGCCCTGGCTGGCGTAGCTCAGTGGATTGAGTGCGGGCTGCGAACCAAAGTGTCGCAGGTTCAATTCCCAGTCAGGGCACATGCCTGGGCTGCAGGCTATGACCCCCAGCAACCGCACATTAATATCTCTCTCTCTCTCTCTCTCTCTTTCTCTCCTCACCTCCCTTCCCTCTCTAAATTAATTAATTAATTAATTTAAATCTTTAAAAAAAGAAACTGAGGGTATAAATTGACAACGACAAAGTGAATAGGAAGGGCACAAGAGTGGACAAGAGATTGCTAAACATGTTATTGAAAACAGGAAGTAACTGATTGATAGCCATCTTTGCAGGATGGAGAAAGCCTCAATCTAAAATGCCTTCAGATGGAAATAATAAATTTAAATGGACCAATCCTCTCCACAGAATATCTAAAAGCCTTGGAATTTAAAACTATGAAGTATTTTTGAAAGTGGGGGAAAGGCAGTGTGGAGTGAGAGATAAGAAGGTAATGGCAGAATCCAGGGGGGTTAGTTAAACATTATTATGTGCAGTTATTAGACTCTCTATGACTTGTGTCCCATACAGAAATGTGATAAGTCTTTCTACACCCAAACAGAAGATTATTCTCTAAAGAAATTGGAAAGGATAAAACTGTGAGGCTTCACACACAATTAATAGTACTTTCAGAAAGAAAACAGAGAATAGACAGTAGATGCAATTATAGCTTTTAAAAAGGAAAATGATTTAGTAAATGAGAAGGGTTTATTTTTTAAGTTTTTAAAAATATTTTATTTGTTTATTTTTAGACAGAAGGAGAAAGAGAGGGTGAGAAACATTAATGTGTGCTTGTCTCCTGCACACCCCACAGGGGAATCTGGCCTGCAACTCAGGCATGTGCCCTGACTGGGAATTGAACAAGCAACCTTTTGGTCTGCAGGCTGGTGCTCAATCCCCTGGGCAACACCAGCCAGGGCTAAATGAGGAGGGTTTAAAGCAATGTCTGGTATGATACAATAAGCAGAACAAAAGGTTAGGTTTTATTATTGCTATTGTTTTTAAATTTTATAGCTCTTGATATTATTCATCCATAACTAGCTGCCACTCAGACCATAATAAGGGCATATTTCCTAGCCATTTTGGTCAGAATTACTAAATAGCCAGAGTACAAGACAAAGCAAAAATAATTAGTTTTCAATAAATTTGTCTTTGTGAACAAATAGTCTTAAAACACATAAATGTTTACATACCACATGCATATTTACATATATTAAATATACATATGTGTTAAATAATATATATTAAATACATGTATAAATGAAAACTTGTTATTTAAAATGTGAAACAATGCAAGTTGAGTTTTCTTATAGCAAATTTGTATGACTTGTTTTTGCAAAGGAAATATGCATTAGATTAAAGCTCTGAAATTAAGCTCCTATAAGATGCACTTTGACCTTACTGCCATATAATGCATAGGAAAATTTTCTGAAGTGTTAAAAAGTTGAATTCCTATTAGTTATATCATCCCAAATGAACAAGCTGACAAGGCAGAATATTTTACAATAGTTAGTGAACAATTTATTAATCTAATCTGAATATATGTTATTTTGAATCCAGAATTTTAAGTAATGAAAAAAATAGATTTGTAAAGGGAAACATTATCCACTGCAGGCAGGATGTGAAGGAGACCAAAATTTTGCCACCTTGAAGCAGCATTTTGGAATAAGACTCGGAAAGAATCTTGGACCCTTCTCCCTTTCCTGCCTAGGAGATTCAGATGGAAAAACCTGCTTCAGGAAGGGAACCTCAGCATAATCACCTTGGCATTGTTATGGGAAAAACTCCCAGAAACTTGGTTCTTTTCACCAATGCAGTAAAGAATTACAGACCAGTGAGTCTATTGGTGTGCAAGCAGGGTTTGTTGGTGATCCGTTCTCATGGAAGGGAGCAGGCCTAGTCAAGGTGGGAGTGGGGGTGAAAGGCATAATTTCAAGGCAAAGCAGGGTAAGGGCAGCCAAAGGCCAGAGTGGCAAGTGAGTGTGTGGCCAGAGGTCAGGTGGCCGGAGGCCAGGCTGCCAGAGGCTGGGCAGCCAGAAAGCCAAGAGAGCCAAGAGCCCTTTGATCTGAGGACTTATATAGTTGGTGGGATGGAGGTGAAGAAGTTACATATTGATTGACCGGTAACAATGGTGCCAGATTTTGGTGGAGGATGGTATGAATACACAAAGATGTTAAAGGGCTGGTTCCTTTGGGCACTATGGGCCCTTTCCAGCCTTTCAGGCCTTGGGATGAAAGCACAGTTTCAAAGGCTTTCTTTCCCACATAGTGGAGAAGATACATAGAATTTCAAGGACTGCCCTCCTCCTGTGTTAACTTGGTGTTTCCTGTGATGTTGTATACTTGACAATATTACTTGACCAGGCTTAGCACTGCTGAGTCAGTGGGCAGGGATGTGTCTGCCTCCTCCTCCTTGCCTTGGTTTGCTCTCTATCCTACCTAACCACATTAGACAAGAAGACTCCAAGCAGTAGCCTGTTGACTAGATTCTCCCCTGTCTCTTTGTTGTCTGGGTTGCTTAGAAAAAAAATTACCTGTCATGTGTGTTCTGCTCTTCCTCAATTACCTGTAAATCACCCATTTTCATTTTTAAAACCTGAAACTCTATTTCACACTTTCTTTCTTTTATTTAAAAGGCATTTATATCAAATTTTGCCTCATCTTTGAAGTTTTCACACTTATGTGAATTCTCCATGCACATGTATTGAAATTTTACTTTCTCCTATTAATCTGTCTGTCTCTGTTAAATTGTGATTCTTAGCCTAGCTAAAAGAACTTAGAAGGTAGGAGAAAAGTATTATTTTTTTAGCTATTACAGAGTATTCATGTAGAAGTAACATACTTCAACGGAGATTCAGGTGTATACGGTATGAAAATGAACCACCCCAACCAATATATCAGTTCAGTTGAAATGATAAATTTTGTGTTTTTGCTATGTGAAGCTGTTACTACTAAGTTTACTGCAAAATTTTTTCATTTTTTAAAATTATACTTCTAATAAATATATTTCTACCTTCTCATCATGTTCCTATTTGGGGCATCACTAGTACTTCTAAGATGTTCATGTTATGTTTTATAACACAGACCAGAGGAGACTCAGAAATGTGACCTTGCTTGTCTTCATTAAATTAATACCTTGCTCTAATTAATATAAGACAGAATAGTAAGAAACTAGGAAAATTCCTGGTCAAGTGGAATGGAGAATCTGAGACAAGAAAATTAAACAAGAACAAACAGTTTGAGCAACTTACAGCCAGCTGGTAAATCACAAGGCCTTGTCTCCCCTAACCAAGGACACTAGAGAAAAAATGGTTTATACCTCTCCTCCTTAACCATAAAATACATAGCTTCTCGGCCATAAACCACAGGTGTCCAGGGAAAAGAAGAATGCTAATGTAAATGGTAAGATACACTGAAGCAAAGGGAGTGAGCTTATGAAGAAACTGTGCCACTCCCCTTTCAGCTCCACCACCCCTGACTCCAAAGAGAAACCACACATCCGTGCTCCCTCCCAAATTCCCATGTTTTTCCTGTGTAAACTTGCTTCTGAAAGCTCAAGTGGAAGGTGAATGTTAGGATTTTTACCCACCACCTTCTCCGATTGCTGGGCTCTGATATTAATAAAGGCACAATTATAATCCAATTCCTCTCTCTGCTATTTGGCTGTGCAGTGACAGGCAGCATGAATGCAGAATTCATTTGCCCTCTGGTTTCAGATGGAATTCTCCAGAAAGAGTGAGCTTACCAAAAAGCAACAAACGTAAGTAATAAAAGTCTTACATTGATTATCTCCTGGTGTGACTTTACTGGTGTAACAAAGTCTGAGGGTGACTGTAATGCAGAAGCTCCAAACCAGAGAGTTACACTTTTGTTCATGTTATTTAAAAAAAAAAAACACACACCCAGAGTACCAGAAGGCATGAATATGCCATTTATTACTCACTTTACAGGGAAGTGGGTTGGAGAAGGAGCAGCATTGGGGAGGGAACCGCAGTGGAGTGTAAAAATGCTACAGAGTTGTAATAAACACGGGGTCCTTGAGAAGGCTGGGACTCCAGATGCAAACTGTTTTCTTTGCTCCTTATGGCTTCTGGTCAGGCAGCCATCTGTTCTCTGAGGTGAAGGGGCCATGTCTTCAGCTACCCCACACCCCACCCCAGCATTGCTCCTCCACATAATAATCTTCACATTAGTTCTTCTGGACAGGGATGGTGAAAGCATAGGTACACTGCAACCATATGCCACAAAAACAGTATAGGTTATACCCTAAAAGGAGAAGAAGGCAGAGACTGAAAAGGCCAAGGAGGACATGATACCACCTACTTCCCAAAGAATTCCACTGGGAAGTGAATGGGGTTCAAGGCCAAGAGCCAAGCTTTGTGTTATTTAATTACCCAATGTGTCTAAAGCCTGAGACATATTATGGGAATGATCAGTGATTCAATATGTAGGATGGCACGGGTTCCTCCTCCCTGGGCTACTGTTAATAGGTCTAGGGCCATGTGGTTCTACAAAACAACTTTTCTCATCTGTGAGACTTCCTCAGACACTAAGGGCACAGCACTTCTAGTGTGGTTAAGAGCAAAAGCAGTATGATTTGCTAAAGCAGTTATAGCAGTTGGCATAAGGATTATTCCAGCAAGGGGTACAAATAGGGCCAATAGATAAAACCATAAATCAGTCTATTTGACTCAGTGGCAGGCCCAAAAGGAGTCCCAATGCTTGCGGATACTTAGGAGGGTGTCTATCACTTGACCAGGAGTGTAAGGCTTCCCCCAGGTGCAACATCCAGTCAAATTATAGGGCAAGTAGGGCCACCCATAGTGTCCACAAGCCCAGAAGCCTTGCTATGGAACAGGGTAGGCCCCCATTCAGGTTGCAGTGTTCTATTTTCCCCAGTTGTCTTCTGTCATCAGGACAGTTATGTGTTGGCAGAGGTCTCTGGAGTTCTACCTCATCAGCTGGGCAGTTTCATTGATGGCTCCATTGTGACATTCAATGCGCAGTAGCACAGGTTGCCACAGCTCTACCTGTAGGGCCATCAATGACCCAGTCTGTCCCAAACCACATAGCTAAGCCACAGTTTGGTCCAGTTTACCTGTTTCCAGACAAGCACAAACACTGACACACAGGTGCCACTGTAGAGGGGGTTGGAGTTGTTCCATGCTCACAGCCAATCCTATTCGGTCTGGTTGGTGGGGTAGATACACCAGGGGAGTCCTACAGAGGCCGCAGTTGGGAACTCAGTGCAGATCCAAAAGTCAGGGCGGGTGTGCATGGCTGCCAGCATTCCTGTCCAATGGAGAAAGGTGTTGCTTTCATAAAATCTAAAAGTGATAAGAAAGATACTTAAGGGGCACCAGCATGGGCAATTCCCACCCATCTGGTAAGACACATGCAACTATTCAATCTTGAGTAAGAATGGTGACTACTATGGAGGTTTGCCCAGGTTGAGTGTACCAAGTCTGGTCAAGTCCTGAATGGGTTTGATCACAGACTGTTAAAGCTAACAGGGGTGTTTGTATTTGCCATAGGGACACAATAAATGTTCCCTGGGGGATTGTGGAGTTACCTGGGTTCTGGCATTGAATGACAAGGGCCAGATACTGAAAATTAATGGTAGGAGAATCAGGTCATGGATCAACCCTTTTCCTCCAGGAGCGACCAGGGAACACCAACATGTAACAACCTGCACTTTCCAAAACCAGTGCAGGGTAAACTTCCCTGGGGGTATATCTGAAGGTGCTGGTAGCAACACATTGTTCGGTTGGCCTATTCCAGGTTATATCACCTTATTGGTGGTATGAATCTGCAGTTTGATATGGCCAGCCCAGGGTTAGGTGAGCAGGTTCAGAGGGGTGGCTTACCACACTCGGGGTCATTTGTTGAGTGCCCAGAGCACATCGTGTAGGCATGTCATCCACCCAGCAAGAGAATGTTGATCAGTGTAGAAGGGTCCTTCAGCAAACCATTGTACCATTCAATAAACCCTGTCCCTGTGAGATTGTAGGGGAGATGAAATCACCCATCAATGTTCATCTGGTCTGCCCATTGTTGGACCTGGTAGCCAGTGAAATGAGTTCCTTGGTCACCTTCAATGACTTCAGGCATGCTGTAAGCAGTGCACAGCAGTCTGAGACCTTGAATGGTAACCCTTTGAATGTCATGCCAGCATGGATGGACCTGGAGAAGGCCAGTTGTGGTGTCCACCTAGGCCAGGGCAAATCAGGCCCCCTCATAGCTGGGTAAAGATCCAGTGTAGTTGACCTGCCAGTACATGAGGGGAACATCTCTGTGCCGAAGACCTCCAGGCACGTGGGGAAGCTGGCAATGGTTCCTTTCAGCACACACTACACAGAATTGATGGGCAGTGACAATGTCAGTGTAGCACAGCAGTGGTGCCCAAGCTTTAGCCATTTCCCATGAAGTCTCTTGTCCCACATGTTTCAACTTATGATGCAGCCGATCAGCCATATATTCTGCTGGGGCATCTTCTAGCCAGCAGATTTGTGCTAACACATCTGCTTTCTCATTCCTGGGTCAATGCAAGGGGGATTTACCAGAGACATGATTGAGCATGATGTCCTTCTCCTTGCCATGGAGGTATATGTCTCTCCACATTTCCTGTCCCCAAAGGGGCTTGTCCATTATTGTCTACTGTTATTGTTCCCACCAAAGCAGCCAAAGATTTATGTGTGGAAGCTCCCCAGCTGTCTGTACAGATGGTTAAAGGCCCATGTTCTAGGATAATAATGATCCAGGTGGTGCATAGTTCAGTCCACTGGTTTCTGTGTCCCACTCTATCTTCCATCCAGATACGGTCAGTCTGTGGTTGGTAGGCCACAGGTCTCCAGGACACAAGTTCTCCTTTGCAGAAGCCATCCTCATACCAAGCATCCTTGGGGATGAGCAGACAGCCTTTCTTGATTGGTGATTCCAGTGGAGGTGAGTTAGTTGGGGCTATTCCATGTTCTGTACAATTTGTGACAGGTCCCAACAGTTGTTGCAGTTAGTGACTCAGAAGGCTGCTGGGGAGCAAGCTGTGTTGTCACAGGTAGGCATTCCATTTGGAGATGGTGGATGTTTTTGCTACCAAACTGCATGGCTTCTTTGTCACATCATGGATCCATCCTGCTATGGGGTACACAGTCTGGAGTATGACTGTTGCAATCCCTATTAGCAGTTGTTTCCAAAAGACCTTGGTACATGGCACTGACTTGTCACTCAATGGGACTGTACCTTGCCTCAGCCCCTTTCCATAGCTGTGACCAGAAGCTGATGGGGACCCAGGTCCACCCTTGTTGCCGGAGCTCCCAAGCATAGCCATCCATCTCATGTGGCTGGATCTGATTTAGGATCCCCAATCTTGGATAGCAGTCAGTGTTCTTTTCAGCTGTGAAGTCTTCCCTGTTGTCTCCCCCCATTTCCAGGTGGCTCCTTGCCAGGTTAACCAATATAGGGGGTGCAGCCACTGAGCTAAGTGGGGAATAAATACCCACAAATATCCCAAGAACCCAAAGACTCCTGCAATTGCTGCAGAGTTGCTGAGCAGGGAAAAGCTTGAATTTTGTCTACCACTGCAGAAGGCATGAATTTTGTCTTACCCAACCAGACAACCCCCAAGAATTTGATAGATCAACAAGGCCCTTGCAATTTCTCAGCATTGACCACCCAGCCTTGCTCCTGTAGGTGATGCACTAGGAGTGGGGCAGCCTTCTCTAAACATGGAAGAGAATCAGAGGTTTACATGATGTCAGCAATGTAATGATATAGCTTTATGATTTCTGGATGGTACCAGGTTTCCAAGCCCTGCACCACCAAGTTGTGGCAGATGGTGAGGCTATGTGAATACCCCTGAAGTAGGATGGTGAATGTCCACTGCCAGCCCTCCCAAGTAAAGGTGAACTGTTTCAGGCAATCTGGATGGATGTCAATAGAAAAAAAAAAGGCATCAGCAAGATCCAGAAGAAAATGGTAAGTGCATAATTCATGGCTCAATATGTGTAGAAAGTATATGATATTAGGCACTGCAGCATACAGAGTGAGTATTACTTTGCTCAACTCCTGGTAATTTACTCTTATCTGCCAAGTGCCATCAGGTTTTTAACTGCACACACTGGAACACTGAGGGACTGTATGTGGGATAAATGCCTACTTTTGCCAGCTCCAGAATGGTTTCCCCAATTTCCTGGTGTCCCCCAGGCTGCCTGTATTATTTACTGCAACTACCCAGTGAGGGGTGGGGACTTGTACAGGGGGATATTTGGCATGTCCTCACAGAACTGCTTTGATGGCACAGACCCACAGGTGAAACTCACCTACAGTTTTCTGTAGCCACAATGCCAAGAGGATGTTCACCCTTAGGATGTACTTGGGGATGGGGTAGATACAGACTGCTTAGTGCTTCAGACTCAGATGGCCAATTGCCAGAGTTAAAGTGACCTTACATACCCCGACAGATTGACCTCCATACACATTAATGGTGAGGAGGGGTCCTGAAAAACATTCTGAGTTGCCATGAATAAGGCTACACTGAGCTCCTGCATTCATGAAGGCCAGCGTCCATTGCACATTGTGGTGGGACCAGTGAATAGCTATTTCCACATGGGGCCTTCAGTCCCTGAAGATTGAATCTCACACCATCTGGGTCCCTTGCTCCCCCTCCCCCCAGCCATATAAGCCACCCCATGGATCGTCTCCTGGATGGGCTGGAAGGAGGCATACCCTTGACCCCTTGTCCTGGTGTGATCCCATGAAATCTGCCAATGAAGGCAAGGGAGGCACTAAAGAGGATACTCCCTGTTGGGCTTCTTTTTTATTATTGTTCAAATACAGTTGTCTCCATTTTCACCCCACCGTGTCCCCTGCCCTACCCATCCCCACCTCCCACCCTCAAACCTAGCCCCTTTGGCTTTGTCCACGTGTCCTTTATACATGTTCCTTGATGGTCCTTCCCCTGTTCCACTCATTATCCCTCTCCACCATCCCCTCTGGTTACTGTCAATTTGTTCATTATTTCAAAGTCTCTGCTCGTATTTTGCTTGCTGGGCTTCTAAAGAAGAGGAAGTCCATTCCAAAATGCAGACCTTCAGTTTTCCTCAGGCAGGGATCTGAAACATTGACATGGTTGCAGCTGTTTCCACAAGGCCACCAATACCCAAATGGGTTGCCTGTGTATTTTTCCAAGGTCCACCCCTGCTGTGGTCAAAACTACCCACAGCTGTTTATAGCTTACTCTCATTGCTCCATCTTTCCCCTTAACCTTGACTGTAAACCCTTCAGGAGAATTTTCCTCTTGAACTTCCCATATGCCTTTATGCTGCCTTACCAATTCCACCTCCCCCAAGTCTGTTATGGTTTGGGCTGCTTGTTGGATGGACTCACCCACCAGCAAACATAGATCAGATAGTAAATTTCATAGTAGGCAGAAGGCATGGTCTGGATGATACAGTGTGCCTCCCAGCAGTGAATGGGACTGTATCAGGTCCTCTAAACCTATTCACATAAGTGACATGTTGCATGCCTGTTTCCTGAAGGAACACTTGAAACTAGGGCACAGAGGTCTAGCATGGCTGTGCTGTGGGGAGTTCTACCTCATTGGGTAAGGTGGTGTGGCAGCCAGGAGAGAAAGGAGCCAAGAGAGCAGGGAAGCATTTTCATCATATTTTATGACTCCATGAATGCACTGCTGTAGCAAGTGGTGTGTGGTAATGAACACCATCCAGGTCAGTTCATCCCCAGACATCACAGTGCCATCGGCACCTATGCCTCAGAGGTGCTGCAGCCACCCTTGCAATCTACTCAGATCATTTCTGTCTGAACTTTACAGCTCTATGAGCTTGGCAGGAGTGTGCAGCCAAGATAATGTGTGCAGATACTTTAAGGGCAGCAGCAGGAGGGCTGGATCCTTCCCATCAGGTCTCTCCTGCTGTGTTTTCAGCTTCAGAATGACTGGCTGAGCAACAAGGCTCTCACTTGCCTTCCTCTCTCTGACCTCTCCTGCTTCATCTGAATTAGTCTTGCTTTCTGACATAGGATCCCACTTATAGGGGTTCCAGTCGGACTGGGCTATGACCATCCTCATTCTAACCCCTTTCAGTTTACTCTCCCATGAATGCATGCAAATCTACAAGCCAGATCCTGCAGAGCTTCTTGCTGGTTTTGTCCAGATGTCACCCTAAGGCTTCCTTACACTCTGCTTAAGTCAACTTCATATCCTTCTCCTACTTCAGTTCACCCCTTAACCACCTTACTTTCACTTGGCCACCAGGCACTTAGCAGTGCAATTACACAGCACATTCAATAGCAGCCAACCTACTGTTGCCTATGCAGCATGTGCTCCTTCTTTTTCTTCTTCCAAAGGCAGCATTCATCCACCACCTTCAAAAGTTCTACAACTTTGCAACAGCATGGATGGAAATGGACAGTATTTTGCTAAGTGAAATAAGCCAGGCAGTGAAAAACAAAAACTATATGATCTCAGCTATAAGTGGAACCTATCAACAAAACAAACAAGTGAGCAAAATAGAACCAGAGACGTGGAAATAAAGAACTCACAGTGACCAGAGGAAAGGAGGAAGAGGGATTATGGTGGAAAGAAAGGGAATAGTCAAGTCAAGGAACATGTACAAAGGATCTATTGACAATGCCAACAGTGGGGAGAACTGAATATGGGCCGTGGGGGATGGGTAGGGCAGGGGATAGTAATGAGGGGAAATGGAGACAACTATAATTGAACAACAATAAAAAAAAGTGACGACCCTGCCCCACCACGTCTCTCCTAGGTGCCCAATGGTCACCTGAGGGGCTCAAGCATAGCTGGCAGTTGCCATGCTGGGCGATAATCGGGTGCATGGTGGGGCGGGGGCGGGGGGAGGCATGCAGGATTCTGCCACATGGCTGCCACCTGGTGAATGTGGCTGCAACCACTGTGCCTGCCCATGATACACGGGAATGTGGCTGGTCACTTAGGATGAAGTGTTGGTTGCAGGTGTTAGTAGGAGAAGTGAAAATAAGAATATCCAGGTATTACGTTTTGACAGATGGCACCTCAGTAATCAAAAGGGAGAAACTGGCGGCGCTACAGCTGGGAGTCGCCGCGGCACCGGTGGAGCTGCGGGGGGCGCTCAGCCCTGGCCACGCTCAGCCCCGTCTAGGCCTGGCCCTCGTCCCGCCCGGTGCCACCATCGCCGCAGGAATGCTCTCCTGCTCCTGCCCACCCGGCCCCAGCGGCCGAGCCGGGGAGTCGAGTGGGATCAGCCAGGGGGCGAGGGCAGCACCAGGACCCCGCGGGGGACACTGCAGCTGGAGCCGTCTGAACTAGGATGTCCCGACATGAAGATGTCAGCTGTGATGCATGTTTAAAAGGAAATTTCCAAGATCATAGATATAAGTGTTTAATTTGCTACGATTACGATCTTTGTGCATCTTGTTATGAAAGTGGTGCAACAACAACAAGGCATACAAGTGACCACCCAATGCAGTGTATATTAACAAGGGTAGATTTCGATTTGTACTATGGTGGGGAAGCTTTCTCAGTAGAGCAGCCACAGTCTTTTACTTGTCCCTATTGTGGAAAAATGGGCTACACGGAGACATCTCTTCAAGAACATGTTACGTCCGAACATGCAGAAACGTCAACAAAAGTGATTTGTCTTATGTGTGCAGCATTACTTGGAGGTGATCCTAATCATGTCACGGATGACTTTGCAGTTCATCTTACACTTTAACACAGAACCTCTAGAGATTTAGATGAATCGAGGGGTATTCGACATGTATGTAGAATGTTTCATCCTGGCTGGGGATTAGAAGGTCCTCGTGCTCATAGATCAAACATGCACTTTACTAGCAGTTCTACTGGTGGACTTTCTTCTTCTCAGATTTCATATTCTCCAAGCAATAGGGAAGCCATGGATCCCATAGCTGAGCTTTTATCTCAGTTATCAGGAGTGAGATGTTCTGCGGGAGGACAGCTTAATTCTTCTGGCCCTTCTGCTTCTCAGTTACAACAACTGCAGATGCAGCTGCAGCTGGAACAGTAGAATGCCCAGGCAGCCCGGCAGCAGCTGGAGACCGCAATCAACGCGAGCTGGCGCACTAACATGGGCAGCGTCACCCCTACAGTCATGCAGTCCACAGCAACAACCAACACCGCGAGCACGGAGAGTAACCAGCAAACTGTCCAGAATTCCCAGTTTCTTTTAACAAGGTCAAACGATCCTAAAATGTCTGAAACAGAGCACCAGTCTCTGGAAAGCGAGCATGCAGACCGCAGCCTGTTTGTCTAGGAGCTCCTTCTGTCCACTCTGGTGCCCTAGGAGAGCTCCTCCTCAGTCAAGGATGACCGGGGTGAGATGGTCGATTTTGGTGCTATGGGCTGTTTAGATATTATGCCTTTAGATGTTGCTTTAGAAAACCTAAATTTAAAAGAGAATAATAAAGGAAATGAGCCTCCACCACCTCCTCTTTGATGACATCCCAATTCGCAGACAATGTCCTCTGTGCTGTATTTGCCAATGAAAGTGGACAACAACTATCTGGGGTTTGTTTGGTGATTGTAAGTTCAGGTCTGCCAATCTTGTTACATTGTGTACATTCAAAAGGAAGAGAGAAAATATATATGATAATCATTTCCACATAACTGATTTTTACTTCTAGCAGGTAAATGTAGGTAGTGATCTCTGCTTCCTGTACCTTGACATGCAAAAGGCTCTTCTAATACTCCACATTCAAACTGAAGAAGAAAATTGAAATCTCTAATGAAGCTGCTGTGTGTATTTATGAATATTAATGAATAAAAACTGCTTGGATGGTTAAAAAAAAAGGACAAACTGTGCCCTGGGTGGTGTAGCACAGTGAATTGAACACAGGCCAATGAATAAAAGGGTCACTGGTTCAATTCCTGGCCTAGGGCACATGCCTGGGTTGCAGGCCAGTTTCCCAGTAGGGGGCACAGGAGACACAACCACACATTGATGTTTCTCTCCCTCTCTTTCTCCTTCCTTTCCCCTCTCTCTAAAAATAAACAAATAAAATATTTTTTTAAAAAAAAGGAGAAACTGTGAGTGAAATAAAAAGGAATTCTGTTCACTTAAATCCTCAGTTGGCAGGAAGATGGCAGAGGAATGAGTGGAAAACACACTAACCTCCTCCCAGGACCAATCTGGAATCACAACTAAATTGTGGAGAAATTACCCCAAACAAACATCTGAACAATAGAGAGAGAAGCCTTATAACCTCAGACAAACAGAACCAGCTTTGCCACAGTCTGCACCTGCAAAACAGCATATAATACATGGTGGGTGGAGTGACCCTCAGTCAACCAGCTGGAGGGAAGGACCCACCAAACAATGACCCAAGAAGAATCAAAACCCAATTATATCCAGAGATCCAACAAAAATGGTATCCAAAGAGCAGCAAATTCAGGAGACCAAGAAGACTGCACCATAATTATAGTAGGGGCTTTTAACAGCCCACTGTCAGAAATGGATAGATATCCCAAACAAAATATCAACAAAGATATTGTAGCATGGACCAATGTCTTAGATCAAATGGACTTAACTGATATATATATAGAACCTTTCTTTTTTTTTTAAGTCTGATTTTGAGTTTCTGAACTTTCTTTTTTAAGTATTTTTTAAGATTTTATTTATTTATTTTTAGAGAGAAAATGGAGGGAGAAAGAGAGAGAGAAACATCAATGTGCGGTTGCTGGGGGTCATGGCCTGCAACCCAGGCATGTGCCCTGACTGGGAATCGAACCTGCGATGCTTTGGTTCGCAGCCTGCGCTCAATCCACTGAGCTATGCCAGCCAGGGCTATGTAGAACCTTTCAACCCAAAGAAGCCAAGAACACATTCTTCTCAAATACAGATGGAACATTTTCAAAGATGGACCATGTAACAGGATACAAAACAAGCCTCAACATATTCAGGAAAATTGAAATCATATCAAGCATTTTCTCAGAAAACAAGGGACTGAAACTACAAACCAATGTCAAGTAAAAAAAATTAAAAACACTCAAATTCATGGAGATAGAATGGCATGCTATTAAACAATGAATGGGGTAAGAGTGAGATCAATGAAAAAACCAAAATGTTTCTGGAAACAAACGAAAATGAACTCACAAAAATCCAAAGCTTATGGGACACAGCGAAGGCAGTCCTGAGGGGGAGGTTCATAAGAATACAGGCCTACCTAAAAAAGATAGAAAGATTTCAAATAAACAACCTAACCCTACATGTACAAAAACTGGAGGAACGACAACAACAAAAAGCCCCGAGCAAGTAGGAGGAAGGAAATAACCAAGAGCAGAGCAGAACTGAACAATATAGAGACTAAAAATACAATTCTAAGGATCAATAAATTCAGGAGCTGGCTCATTAGAAAGATAAACAAAATTGACAAGCTTTTAGGGAGACTCATCAGGAAAAAAAGGGAGAGGACCCAAATAAACACAATCAGAAATGAAAGAGGGGAGATTACAATTGATACCACAGAAGTACAATGATTGTAAGAAATTACTGTGAACAACTATACGCCAAGAAGTTTGAAAACCTAGGTGAAATGGATATATTTCTAGAAAAATATAATCTTCCAAAACTGAATGAAGAAGCAGAAAGCCTGAACAGACCAATAACAGCTGATGAAATTCAACCAATATTCAAAAAACTCTCAACACACAAAAGCCCTGGACCAGATGGTTTAACAGGAGAATTTTACAAAGCATTCAAGGAAGAGGTAACCCCTATCCTTCACAGATTACTCCAAAAAATCCAACAACATGGAAGACTCCCAAATTCTTTATATGAAGCCAGCATCGTCCTAATCCCAAAGAAGATAAAGACATAACAAAGAAAGAAAACTTCAGGCCAATATTGCTGCTGAACATAGACACTAGAATCCTAAACAAAATATTGGCAAACTGCATCCAGCAACATATTAAAAAGATGATACACAATGATCAAGTGGGATTCATCCCAGGGATGCAAGGATGGTACAATACTCACAAATCAATAAACATAATACATCATATAAACAAAAGCAAAGAGAAAAATCACATAATCATATCAATAAATGTGTAAAAACCATTTGATAAGGTACAGCACCCATTTATGATAAAAACACTTAGCAAAGTGGGAATAGAGGGAGCATTCCTCAACCTAATAAAGGCCATATATGAGAGACCTGCAGCCAACATCATACTCAACGGGCAAAAACTAAAAACTGTCTCACTAATATCAGGAACAAGACAAGGATGCCTGCTTTCACCACTTCTATTCAATATAGTATTGGATGTGACGTTTTAGCCACAGCAATCAGACAAGAAAAAGAAATACAAGGCATACAATTTGGAAGGGAGGAAAAAAAACTGTCACTGTTTGCAGATGACATGATACTATACATAGAAAATTCTATAGATTCCAACAAAAAACTAGTCGACCAAATAGTAAGTTTGACAAAACAGTAGTCAATACAAAGTCAATATTCAGAAATCAAAGGCATTTTTATAAACCAACAATGAAATATAAGAAACAAAAATCAGGAAAAAATCCCACTTGATATAGGAAAAATAAAAATAAAGTACCTAAGAAAAATCCTAACCAAGGAGGTAAAAGACCTGTACTCAGAAAATGACACAACACAGAAGAAATCAAGGAAGACACAAACAAATGGAAGCATGTACCATGCTCATGGATTAAAAGAATTACATCATCAAAATGGCCATACTACCCAAAGTAATTTATAGATTCAATGCAATCCCTATTAAGGTACCCATGACATGTTTAACAGATATAGAATAAATATTTTCAAAATGTATAAGGAACCATAAATGATCCCAAATAGCTGCAGCAATTTTGAGAAAGAAGAACAAAGTAGGAGGGATCACAACACCTGATATCAAACTGTATTACAAGGTCACTATAATCAAAACAGCCTGGTACTAGCATAAGAACAGAAACATAGACCAATGGAACAGAATAGAGAGCCCAGAAATAAACCCAGGTCTCTATGGTAAGTTAATATTTGACAAAGGGAGCAGAAACATAAAATAGAGTAAAAATAGCCTCTTCAACAAATGGTGTTGGGAGATCTGCACACCTACATGCAAAAAATAAATAAATAAAACTCAATCACCAACTTACACCATACACAAAAAGAAATTCAAGGTGAATAAAAGTCTTAAATATAAATCTTAGCACCATAAAAGTCCTACAGGAAAACATAGACAAGAAAATCTCAGCTATTCCATGTAGCAATATTTTCACTAATGTGTCCCCTACAGCAATGGACATAAAGGAAAGAATAAACAAGTAGGACCTCATCAAAATAAAAAGCTTCTGCATGGTTAAAGAAAACAGCATTAAAATGAAAAGAGAACCAACTGTACGGGAAAACATATTTGCCAATCATACCTCAGACAAGGGTTTGATCTCCAAAATACATAAAGAACTCACAGGACTCCACTCCAGGAAGACAAACAACCCAATTTAAAAAATGGGCAGAAGACTTGAACAGAACTTTTCCAAGGAGAACATACAGAGGACCCAGAGACATATGAAACGATGCTCAGCATCACTAGCCACTATAGATTTGCAAATTAAAACCATAATGAGATACCACTTCATACTAGTCAGAATGGCCATCATAACCAAACAAGTGTTGGAGAAGAAGTGCAGAAAATGGGACCCTAGTGCTCTGTTGGTGGGAATGCAGATTGGTGCAAGTCTTATGGAAAACAGTGTGAAATTTTTCATAAAAGTAAAAATGGAACTACCTTTTGACCCAGAAATTCCACTGCTGAGATTATATCCTAAGAACCCTGAAACACCAATCCATTAGAACCTACGCACCCTAATATTTATAGCACCCTTATTTATAGTAGCCGAGTGCTAGAAGCAACCAAAATGCCCATCACTAAGTGAATAGAACAAACAACTGTGGTACATTTACACAATGGAATTCTATGCAGCAGAAAAAAAGAAGGAGCTCCTGCCCTTTGTGACAACATGGATGTAACTGGACAGCATAGGGCTAACTGAAATAAGCCAGGCAGTGAAAGACAAATACCATATGATCTCACCTTTAAGTGGAATCTAATCAACAAAACAAACAAGCAAGCAAAATATAACCAGAGACTTTGAAATTAACAACAATCTAACAGTAACCAGAGGGGAAGTGGGAGGGGATAATGGGGGTAAAAAGAGGAAGGGTTTTCGGGAACATGTGTAAAGGACACATGGACAAAACCAAGAAAAGGTAGGAATAAGCATAGGAAGTGCAGATGGCTGGGGTTGAGAAAATGGTGGAGCTGAAACGCAGACAATTGTACTTGAAACAATAAAAAATAAAGAAAGAAGAAGAAGAAAGGAAAAAAGTCTACGATGCCTGCAGTAATGTTGTGCTCCCCACTGAAACTCGAGGAGAGTCTCAGGAGTCTAATGAGAGTGCCACCTCATCACGTATTGAACTGGTGAGCCTCCCTAGGATTGCCCCCAATTCTTGGACTATCCCCTGGGGTCCCCCAAATAGCATGTTGATACATACAGTGGACTGAACAATATCGAGCCAACTATGGGAATTGGAATGCAGGAGCTCCAAGCTGGGAAGCTTCACTTTTGTTCCTGATATTCAAAAGAACAAAAAATGGACCAGCAGCTGCAGACTTCTCATTTATTTATCACTTTACGGGAGAGAGAACTGAAGGCAATGAATCAAGTGACAGACCACACCTGACTGCTGGTCTTAGCAGTCCTTATCCAGTTCCAGGGGAAAAACCAACAGGAACACTCTGTCATAGCGTATGAAAAATGTTACACGGTTGAGATAAACAAAGGGTCATTGAGGAGCCGGATACACACACAACAGACATACACTGCTTTCCTCCCTCCCTACCACTCGATGCCAGACAACCACACTCTGAGGTCAAACAAAGGCCCTGTATTTAGCTATCCCAAAATGACATTACCAATAGTACAGAGGAGCACCTTCAGGACAAGGCGCAGGGGCACGGTATCCGGAAGCCAAGGCTCGGGCCACAGGCGACCCCCATCTCTGGGCGGGACTAGAGGAAGCTGCTCTGAAAGCACCCGGCTGGCCCCGGCGGGGTGGTGCCTGGAGGCCGCTTGGCCTGGTGTCCCTCCGCCTTCTTGGCCTTCCTAGGGAGCACTGGGTTGGCCCGGGTGGGGGGCGGGGGGCGGAACGAGCCTAGGGCCCCGAAGCCTGTGTGGGCGGATGCCCGGAGGCCTAAGGGCCAAACCCGCCAGCACACACACACTCACGCACCCCTGAAACCCTCAGACGCGCCCCGAGTGAGGGGGCTTCTCCTGGCCAGCTCTGCTAAAACACGTGGAAGCCACCCACCCCGGGCCAAGGGTGCCTGGCGTCCAGGCGGGAGGAGAGGCTGCGAGCAGAGGCCCCACGCCAAAGGCCCTCAACCGAGAAGAGGGAGCCGGGGCAGAAGGAGCCCTTCAGCCCCGGTGCCACCCCTCGGTCGGGGCCTCCAGGGTTGCAGCACGGGCTTGTCCCGGAGGCTCTGGGGTGCACCTGCCCCGCGGGACAGGAGAGGAGGGCACGGGAACACAGGAAAGGAGCGGACAGTGTGGAGGGCACGGGAGCCCAGCGAGGCAGAGCCGGGCAGAGGAGAGCGGTGGCCCCGGCCGGCCATACATTGGCACACTTGGACCTTCTCGGCCACCTTCCACCAAGAGGCCCTGAGCCTCGCTGCGGCCGCGAAGAGGAACGGCCCTGGCCTGCACCCAGCCCCCGGCTGTCCAGGTCTCCATCCCGTGGGTGGCCCTCCCTGCCACAGCCTGTGGGCAGGCCTGGGAAGCCAGCAGGGCTCTGAAGAGGCTCCCTGCAGCCGGCCGCGGCTGGCGTGACACAGGGACCCCCACCCTCTTGTGCCCCCTGGCCCCCAGGGGTGCAGCCTGTCTGCCAAGGCCTGGGGCCGGGCGGGCCTATCGGTCCCGGCGCAGGGGCCACCACAGCCCGCCTCTGGAGGAACTCGTGGGGTGGCTCTTCCCTGCTGGGGATGGGAGAAGGGGGGTGTGGGTGGGGGAGGCGCCGAGTCAGGGAGGATGGGGCAGGCGGGCTCCTGGCCCCAGCCCTCCTCCATGGGCTCATGCCCTTCCTTTGCTGTCTCGTCTCCAGGAAGGGGGCCGAGACCTGGTCCCTTGCTGCCTGCCCCTTCTCCTCACACGTGTGGGCCACGCGGGAATCCCCACCCCGCCCACGCCCCCGGTGGCGGGTTTTGCCCAGCGCTGTCAGGCCTTGGGCGGGCACAGGCAGCCCCCCCCTGGGGGCCGCGTCCGCCGCCGCCGCCGCCGCCGCCGCGACCCGCGGCCGGGTCCTGACCTGGAGGGTCTCATTTGTTCTCCACCCTCCGTGGGGTCAACGTGCCCTTCCGGCCAGGGCCCACCCACCGGGGCACCTGCGCGTCAAGGACAGGACCCCTACCCCCACCACCCCTCCCGCCTCCCCCGGACCGAGGCCTGGCGCGCCAGAGCCCGGCGGTGTGGGGTGGCCCGGCTGGCGCGCCGCCGGCCCGGCTCTTCCCGTGCCGAGGCGTGGCCGAAGACAAGCGAGGACAACAGACCGCCGTGGCCTCGCCCCGAAGGTGGCTGTGCCTGTCAACGTAGGGCTCCTAGCCCTGTGTCACGTGATCCGTGATCGGAGGCGAAGCAGTGCCCACTGGGAATGGGGACCCAGCGTCGCCTGGGACAGGAAGTGTCAGAGTGGGGGCCCGGGGCCCAGCCCGTGTTGGGCGCCAGCCAAAGGCGGCCAAACGCCACGCTTCCCTGGCCCGTTGCCCGGCACCTGCCGGACCAGACCAAGCACGCGGAAATGCCGCGGGCGGTCTGGGAAACGCCGGCCCTGACCGGCCGCCCCGCCGGGCCGGCCCACCCCTTGCCTCCCGTTTCCCCGGTGGCCGCGTCCGAGGCCTCGGGTGGGGGCCTCCCTAGGGCGAGCCTCCACCCGTGGACCTGGGCCCGGGCCCCCCAGGGCGACGATCCAGGGCCAGACCGCCCCAGCCTCGCCCAGCCCGGGAAGGAGCTGCAGCCGGTTGCTAGGGTTGCGGGGGTTGCTAGGGAACGTGGCGCTGGCCGACGCCACGCCCCCCTCAGCGCCAGGCAACCCTGGGCCGCTCTTCGGCTCAGCGGGACCCCCGGAGGGCTCGCCGCCGCCGCCGCCGCCGCCGCCACCTCCGCCGCCCGGTTGGCTTCCGGGGACGCCCTGGAGGTGGGCTGGCGGCCGGCTCTGGCCTCCGGAGTCCTCTGCGGGCCCCGGAGCCTCCGTGCCTGCCGCCGCAGGCCTTCGCCGCGACCGACCGCCAGGAACGGCGGGGCCGGAGGCCGCGCTCCGGAACGGCCTCGGGCCCGGACAGCCTGGCCTCTCGCTCCGCCCTCCGTGCCCCCCCCCCCGGCCCAGGGAGGCGCGAGAAACCGCCCGAGCCTTCCAAGCCGGGCTGGCGTCTCCGGGCGTGTTGGGGAGCCGTTGTCGCGGGCTGGGGCCTCTTGGGGCCTCCTGGGGCGGCAGAGGCGGGGGACCTACGAAGGCGTCCGCCGCAGTACCTGCGTCCGGGGCGGGGCGGGGCGGGGGACCCCTGTCCACGCACGTGTCTCCCGGCGGCCAAGTCCACCCACCCGGGGATCGGGGCCCTTGTCGCCACGTCACTGCCCCCTGGTGGACGGGTGTCTCTCCCAGGGGTGTCCTAGCCGGGGGCCGCGCGGGACCCCGCTTGGCTATCAGTGCTTCCCAAGACAAACTCGCCCCTTTCCCGAAAACATTATGGGACGATTTTCTCTTCTTCAGTGTTTCTGTATTCAATGTGCGGCCCAAGACAACTCCTCGCCTTCCTGTGTGGCGCAGAGGCGCCAAAAGCTGGGCGAACTTCTGCTGGGGCCGGGGCCGACCTGGCTCTGCCCAGACAATGGTTCCCAGCTAGCAGCCGAGCCAGCGTCACCTGGACTTCCCCTCTGGTCCTCGCATCCCGGCCTGTTTCCTGCTCTCCTCAGGCCGCCTCGCGGGGCTTGAGGGCTCAGGAGCAGACCCAAGCGGGAGTGGGCCATTGTAGCTAGCGGCTGAGGGAACACAGAGGCCCAGGGGGTGGGGGCGAGGGCGGGGAGAAGGGGGGATCCTGACCAGCCCCGCAGGTGGATATCTCCACGCACCCGCCCCCACCCCCGCTCACCGCCCGGGCTCTCGGGTAGTCAGTCCGCCCTTGGGTGCCCCAGGGTCATTGTGGGTGAGCTGGGGGCGGGGCGGTGGTCCTGGAGACCCCCCTGGCTCCCCCCCCCCCCCCACCCCAGACCAAGTGGCTCCATGCACACAGTCAGATGACCTCAGTGAGGGCCGCTGGTTCAGCAACCCCACCCGCGAAGCTCACCTTGGCACTCTGTCTCTACCGGATCATTCCCGGCCAGCCAGCCAGCCAACCGTCCTTTCATTCACTCGTTCGTCATTTGTGCATTGCTCTCGCTTCCCTTCGTTCACTCAGGGGTCCGTCCTTTCATTGGTAACCACCACCCTGGGATTCACTAGGCGTTCGCCGGTCTTGTACTGGGGTGGGGGTTGAGTGGGCAGAGGCACGTGTGAGACAGAGACAGAGACAGAGACAGAGACAGAGACAGAGACAGAGACGGGGGGAGAGAGAGAGACAGAGAGAGAGAGAGAAAGAAAGTTTTCTCCTCTCCTCTCCAGTTCCTTGTGGCCTGGGACCTGCCAGTGTAGGTAACAATTCCTCCCGAGGAAAGCGGAAGCCGGGTACCTCGACTGTTCCCAACTTGCTGCTGCGTGGTCCAGCCCCGGCCTGCAGCGTGAACCGCGGGTCCGTTTTCCTTCCTGGCCCCAAATGCCTGCCATCAGGCTGAGAGGGTCCTCCCTCTCCACCCGGCCACTGTGACAGCACATAGTGCCCTTGGCCTGGGCTCCCTTCGGTGCAGAGCGCACCTGGCCTCTTGCTGGCTCTTCTCCCTTTATTCGTATTGCGACGGCTCCCCCGGGCGGGTGGGCCTCGTCCCTTCCCGGGGCCAGGAGCCTAGGGTGTTTTCATGTGTCCCTTGTGGTCAGGCACCGGGCGGTGCCTCTTGCTTCCGTCCTCCCCTCTCTACCCCCTTCCCCGAAGTGGCGGTGAGGCGGCGTCCCGAGTGGTAGTGAGCGGAGCGGCAGTGTCTGCGCGGGAGCAGGTCTGGCTCCCCGGCGTGGCTGTCGGCGCCCGTGCGCCCACAACAGTGAGGGTGGGTCAGGAGTAATGGGGGCATCTCTTGGCACAGATGGCCGTGGCCGCCGCCGCCGCCCCCCACCCCCACAACGCCCAGACCGTCGGCCCGGTGTCCAAGGGTACGGCCCAAGACAGGACAGAGCTGTTGCGTGCCCGTTGGTCCCCCGGGTCAGGCCAGCCGCTGGCAGGTTGAGGGTCTGGGCCCCGGCCTGTTCTAGGCGTCAGCTCCCTCCAGCCAGCCGCCGCTGACTTGACCTTCCGCATCCCCGGAGGTCCAGAACCAGCCTCAGTTGCAGCCCCAGGCCAAGAGGGCAGTGGTGGGGGTGGGGGGGGGTGGGGTGGGTGGGGGGGTGGGGCGGGGGTGGGGCGGAGTGGCGGCCACTGAGCAGTGGCAGGCCTGCAAGGCCTTTGTCCTCCTAGGCCTCCAGGGGCGGCCTCCGCACTCTCGAGTCCCACCGTGTGGTCTCCCGTTTGGCCCTTGGGCCCGGCTCACAGCGATCCCTGAGCCCGCAGCAGGCCCGAGAGCACCCCCGGGTCTTGCTCGCCGCAGGAATGTGGTGAGCAGACAGGCAGAGGCGCGCAGGCTCGGGGACAGGGTGTGTGGCGCTACGCTTTTGCGTCCCACCCCTGGAGACCTGGTGGTCTCCTCAGCTTGCCCGGTTGCCAGTGAGTCCCAGGAGCCCCCGGGGGCAGGCGGGCAGCTGCGGCTCGGGGGCCGAGGGGGGCGGGGGTTGCGGGGAGGTGTGGCAGGGATCTGTGTGCACGCGACTTCAAGAGGTGCCAGGCAGATCCGCAGGGCCAGAGGCAGGGCTGCGGGACCTGCTGCCAGGGGGCCTGGGTGGGGAGCCGCTGCCTTCCGGTGTGGAAGGCGGCCCAAGGGGACACCACTCAGAGCGGGGAGGCCTTGCGGGGCTGCAGTCCCGCGCTGGGGGGCCTACCCCCACGCTGGCGCTCCCTCTGTGGAGTGAAGCCGGGGACCCCCCGGGGGCCAGCCTCTGGCGCCTCTTGGGCAGGCCCCTTGAGCTGTGCTTTTGCTTTCCTTTGGTTTGGTTTTTTCCTTGCCCAAGGGCGGAGGCGGAGCACCTGGGTGCTGGCGTTGCCGGCGGAGCCGGCGGGGAAAGGGCAGGTTGGCATTTGTGGCACAATGCCGCCACCGAGAAGAAACCATAGGGCGCTGCGGCGAGCCCTGCGCCGTCCCAGACGGGGGAAGACAGTGACAAGAGGGTGTGCGCCGGCACAGGGGTCGGGCTCTGCCCGGGATCCAGAGCTGGGTCCCGCGGCCGGCCGGCAAGCCCAGGCAAAGCGTAGCGGGGACCGCAGTCGGGAAGAGGCCCAGGGGCCTGGTCTCGGGAAGCCAAGGCTCGGGCCACAGGCGACCCCCATCTCTGGGCGGGACTAGAGGAAGCTGCTCTGAAAGCACCCGGCTGGCCCCCGGCGGGGTCGTGCCTGGAGGCCGCTTGGCCTGGTGTCCCTCCGCCTTCTTGGCCTTCCTAGGGAGCACAGGGTTGGCCCGGGTGGGGGGGCGGGGGGCGGAACGAGCCTAGGGCCCCCGAAGCCTGTGTGGGCGGATGCCCGGAGGCCTAAGGGCCAAACCCGCCAGCACACACACACTCACGCACCCCTGAAACCCTCAGACGCGCCCCGAGTGAGGGGGCTTCTCCTGGCCAGCTCTGCTAAAACACGTGGAAGCCACCCACCCCGGGCCAAGGGTGCCTGGCGTCCCAGGCGGGAGGAGAGGCTGCGAGCAGAGGCCCCCACGCCAAAGGCCCTCAACCGAGAAGAGGGAGCCGGGGCAGAAGGAGCCCTTCAGCCCCGGTGCCACCCTCGGTCGGGGCCTCCAGGGTTGCAGCACGGGCTTGTCCCGGGAGGCTCTGGGGTGCACCTGCCCCGCGGGACAGGAGAGGAGGGCACGGGAACACAGGAAAGGAGCGGACAGTGTGGAGGGCACGGGAGCCCAGCGAGGCAGAGCCGGGCAGAGGAGAGCGGTGGCCCCGGCCGGCCATACATTGGCACACTTGGACCTTCTCGGCCACCTTCCACCAAGAGGCCCTGAGCCTCGCTGCGGCCGCGAAGAGGAACGGCCCTGGCCTGCACCCAGCCCCGGCTGTCCAGGTCTCCATCCCGTGGGTGGCCCTCCCTGCCACAGCCTGTGGGCAGGCCTGGGAAGCCAGCAGGGCTCTGAAGAGGCTCCCTGCAGCCGGCCGCGGCTGGCGTGACACAGGGACCCCCACCCTCTTGTGCCCCCTGGCCCCCAGGGGTGCAGCCTGTCTGCCAAGGCCTGGGGGCCGGGCGGGCCTATCGGTCCCGGCGCAGGGGCCACCACAGCCCGCCTCTGGAGGAACTCGTGGGGTGGCTCTTCCCTGCTGGGGATGGGAGAAGGGGGGTGTGGGTGGGGGAGGCGCCGAGTCAGGGAGGATGGGGCAGGCGGGCTCCTGGCCCCAGCCCTCCTCCATGGGCTCATGCCCTTCCTTTGCTGTCTCGTCTCCAGGAAGGGGGCCGAGACCTGGTCCCTTGCTGCCTGCCCCTTCTCCTCACACGTGTGGGCCACGCGGGAATCCCCACCCCGCCCACGCCCCGGTGGCGGGTTTTGCCCAGCGCTGTCAGGCCTTGGGCGGGCACAGGCAGCCCCCCCCTGGGGGCCGCGTCCGCCGCCGCCGCCGCCGCCGCCGCGACCCGCGGCCGGGTCCTGACCTGGAGGGTCTCATTTGTTCTCCACCCTCCGTGGGGGTCAACGTGCCCTTCCGGCCAGGGCCCACCCACCGGGGCACCTGCGCGTCAAGGACAGGACCCCTACCCCCCACCACCCCTCCCGCCTCCCCCGACCGAGGCCTGGCGCGCCAGAGCCCGGGCGGTGTGGGGGTGGCCCGGCTGGCGCGCCGCCGGCCCGGCTCTTCCCGTGCCGAGGCGTGGCCGAAGACAAGCGAGGACAACAGACCGCCGTGGCCTCGCCCCGAAGGTGGCTGTGCCTGTCAACGTAGGGCTCCTAGCCCTGTGTCACGTGATCCGTGATCGGAGGCGAAGCAGTGCCCACTGGGAATGGGGACCCAGCGTCGCCTGGGACAGGAAGTGTCAGAGTGGGGGCCCGGGGCCCAGCCCGTGTTGGGCGCCAGCCAAAGGCGGCCAAACGCCACGCTTCCCTGGCCCGTTGCCCGGCACCTGCCGGACCAGACCAAGCACGCGGAAATGCCGCGGGCGGTCTGGGAAACGCCGGCCCTGACCGGCCGCCCCGCCGGGCCGGCCCACCCCTTGCCTCCCGTTTCCCCGGTGGCCGCGTCCGAGGCCTCGGGTGGGGCCTCCCTAGGGCGAGCCTCCACCCGTGGACCTGGGCCCGGCCCCCAGGGCGACGATCCAGGGCCAGACCGCCCCAGCCTCGCCCAGCCCGGAAGGAGCTGCAGCCGGTTGCTAGGGTTGCGGGGGTTGCTAGGGAACGTGGCGCTGGCCGACGCCACGCCCCCTCAGCGCCAGGCAACCCTGGGCCGCTCTTCGGCTCAGCGGGACCCCGGAGGGGCTCGCCGCCGCCGCCGCCGCCGCCGCCACCTCCGCCGCCCGGTTGGCTTCCGGGGACGCCCTGGAGGTGGGCTGGCGGCCGGCTCTGGCCTCCGGAGTCCTCTGCGGGCCCCGGAGCCTCCGTGCCTGCCGCCGCAGGCCTTCGCCGCGACCGACCGCCAGGAACGGCGGGGCCGGAGGCCGCGCTCCGGAACGGCCTCGGGCCCGGACAGCCTGGCCTCTCGCTCCGCCCTCCGTGCCCCCCAAACAGGCCCAGGGAGGCGCGAGAAACCGCCCGAGCCTTCCAAGCCGGGCTGGCGTCTCCGGGCGTGTTGGGGAGCCGTTGTCGCGGGCTGGGGCCTCTTGGGGCCTCCTGGGGCGGCAGAGGCGGGGGGACCTACGAAGGCGTCCGCCGCAGTACCTGCGTCCGGGGGGGGGGGGGGGGGGGGGACCCCTGTCCACGCACGTGTCTCCCGGCGGCCAAGTCCACCCACCCGGGGATCGGGGCCCTTGTCGCCACGTCACTGCCCCCTGGTGGACGGGTGTCTCTCCCAGGGGTGTCCTAGCCGGGGGCCGCGCGGGACCCCGCTTGGCTATCAGTGCTTCCCAAGACAAACTCGCCCCTTTCCCGAAAACATTATGGGACGATTTTCTCTTCTTCAGTGTTTCTGTATTCAATGTGCGGCCCAAGACAACTCCTCGCCTTCCTGTGTGGCGCAGAGGCGCCAAAAGCTGGGCGAACTTCTGCTGGGGCCGGGGCCGACCTGGCTCTGCCCAGACAATGGTTCCCAGCTAGCAGCCGAGCCAGCGTCACCTGGACTTCCCCTCTGGTCCTCGCATCCCGGCCTGTTTCCTGCTCTCCTCAGGCCGCCTCGCGGGGCTTGAGGGCTCAGGAGCAGACCCAAGCGGGAGTGGGCCATTGTAGCTAGCGGCTGAGGGAACACAGAGGCCCAGGGGGGTGGGGGGCGAGGGCGGGGAGAAGGGGGGGATCCTGACCAGCCCCGCAGGTGGATATCTCCACGCACCCGCCCCCACCCCCGCTCACCGCCCGGGCTCTCGGGTAGTCAGTCCGCCCTTGGGTGCCCCAGGGTCATTGTGGGTGAGCTGGGGGCGGGGCGGTGGTCCTGGAGACCCCCCTGGCTCCCCCCCCCCCCCCACCCCAGACCAAGTGGCTCCATGCACACAGTCAGATGACCTCAGTGAGGGCCGCTGGTTCAGCAACCCCACCCGCGAAGCTCACCTTGGCACTCTGTCTCTACCGGATCATTCCCGGCCAGCCGCCAGCCAGCCAGCCGGCCGCCAGCCAGCCAGCCAACCGTCCTTTCATTCACTCGTTCGTCATTTGTGCATTGCTCTCGCTTCCCTTCGTTCACTCAGGGGTCCGTCCTTTCATTGGTAACCACCACCCTGGGATTCACTAGGCGTTCGCCGGTCTTGTACTGGGGTGGGGGTTGAGTGGGCAGAGGCACGTGTGAGACAGAGACAGAGACAGAGACAGAGACAGAGACAGAGACAGAGACGGGGGGAGAGAGAGAGACAGAGAGAGAGAGAGAAAGAAAGTTTTCTCCTCTCCTCTCCAGTTCCTTGTGGCCTGGGACCTGCCAGTGTAGGTAACAATTCCTCCCGAGGAAAGCGGAAGCCGGGTACCTCGACTGTTCCCAACTTGCTGCTGCGTGGTCCAGCCCCGGCCTGCAGCGTGAACCGCGGGTCCGTTTTCCTTCCTGGCCCCAAATGCCTGCCATCAGGCTGAGAGGGTCCTCCCTCTCCACCCGGCCACTGTGACAGCACATAGTGCCCTTGGCCTGGGCTCCCTTCGGTGCAGAGCGCACCTGGCCTCTTGCTGGCTCTTCTCCCTTTATTCGTATTGCGACGGCTCCCCCGGGCGGGTGGGCCTCGTCCCTTCCCCGGGGCCAGGAGCCTAGGGTGTTTTCATGTGTCCCTTGTGGTCAGGCACCGGGCGGTGCCTCTTGCTTCCGTCCTCCCCTCTCTACCCCCTTCCCCGAAGTGGCGGTGAGGCGGCGTCCCGAGTGGTAGTGAGCGGAGCGGCAGTGTCTGCGCGGGAGCAGGTCTGGCTCCCCGGCGTGGCTGTCGGCGCCCGTGCGCCCACAACAGTGAGGGTGGGTCAGGAGTAATGGGGGCATGTCTTGGCACAGATGGCCGTGGCCGCCGCCGCCGCCCCCCACCCCCACAACGCCCAGACCGTCGGCCCGGTGTCCAAGGGTACGGCCCAAGACAGGACAGAGCTGTTGCGTGCCCGTTGGTCCCCCCGGTCAGGCCAGCCGCTGGCAGGTTGAGGGTCTGGGCCCCGGCCTGTTCTAGGCGTCAGCTCCCTCCAGCCAGCCGCCGCTGACTTGACCTTCCGCATCCCCCGGAGGTCCAGAACCAGCCTCAGTTGCAGCCCCAGGCCAAGAGGGCAGTGGTGGGCGGGGGGGGTGGGGGGGGGGTGAGGGGGGGTGGGGCGGGGGTGGGGCGGAGTGGCGGCCACTGAGCAGTGGCAGGCCTGCAAGGCCTTTGTCCTCCTAGGCCTCCAGGGGCGGCCTCCGCACTCTCGAGTCCCACCGTGTGGTCTCCCGTTTGGCCCTTGGGCCCGGCTCACAGCGATCCCTGAGCCCGCAGCAGGCCCGAGAGCACCCCGGGTCTTGCTCGCCGCAGGAATGTGGTGAGCAGACAGGCAGAGGCGCGCAGGCTCGGGGACAGGGTGTGTGGCGCTACGCTTTTGCGTCCCACCCCTGGAGACCTGGTGGTCTCCTCAGCTTGCCCGGTTGCCAGTGAGTCCCAGGAGCCCCCGGGGGCAGGCGGGCAGCTGCGGCTCGGGGGCCGAGGGGGGGCGGGGTTGCGGGGAGGTGTGGCAGGGATCTGTGTGCACGCGACTTCAAGAGGTGCCAGGCAGATCCGCAGGGCCAGAGGCAGGGCTGCGGGACCTGCTGCCAGGGGGGCCGGGGGGGGGGAGCCGCTGCCTTCCGGTGTGGAAGGCGGCCCAATGGGACACCACTCAGAGCGGGCAGGCCCTGCGGGGCTGCAGTCCCGCGCTGGGGTGCATACCCCCACGCTGGCGCTCCCTCTGTGGAGTGAAGCCGGAGACCCCCCCCGGGGGCCAGCCTCTGGCGCCTCTTGGGCAGGCCCCTTGAGCTGTGCTTTTGCTTTCCTTTGGTTTGGTTTTTTCCTTGCCCAAGGGCGGAGGCGGAGCACCTGGGTGCTGGCGTTGCCGGCGGAGCCGGCGGGGAAAGGGCAGGTTGGCATTTGTGGCACAATGCCGCCACCGAGAAGAAACCATAGGGCGCTGCGGCGAGCCCTGCGCCGTCCCAGACGGGGGAAGACAGTGACAAGAGGGTGTGCGCCGGCACAGGGGTCGGGCTCTGCCCGGGATCCAGAGCTGGGTCCCGCGGCCGGCCGGCAAGCCCAGGCAAAGCGTAGCGGGGACCGCAGTCGGGAAGAGGCCCAGGGGCCTG
This sequence comes from Phyllostomus hastatus, assembly GCF_019186645.2. Classification (NCBI taxonomy): domain Eukaryota; kingdom Metazoa; phylum Chordata; class Mammalia; order Chiroptera; family Phyllostomidae; genus Phyllostomus; species Phyllostomus hastatus. The sequence continues at coordinate 19,851,340 of NW_025334022.1, forward strand.
GTCTCGGGAAGCCAAGGCTCGGGCCACAGGCGACCCCCATCTCTGGGCGGGACTAGAGGAAGCTGCTCTGAAAGCACCCGGCTGGCCCCCGGCGGGGTCGTGCCTGGAGGCCGCTTGGCCTGGTGTCCCTCCGCCTTCTTGGCCTTCCTAGGGAGCACAGGGTTGGCCCGGGTGGGGGGCGGGGGGCGGAACGAGCCTAGGGCCCCGAAGCCTGTGTGGGCGGATGCCCGGAGGCCTAAGGGCCAAACCCGCCAGCACACACACACTCACGCACCCCTGAAACCCTCAGACGCGCCCCGAGTGAGGGGGCTTCTCCTGGCCAGCTCTGCTAAAACACGTGGAAGCCACCCACCCCGGGCCAAGGGTGCCTGGCGTCCCAGGCGGGAGGAGAGGCTGCGAGCAGAGGCCCCCACGCCAAAGGCCCTCAACCGAGAAGAGGGAGCCGGGGCAGAAGGAGCCCTTCAGCCCCGGTGCCACCCCTCGGTCGGGGCCTCCAGGGTTGCAGCACGGGCTTGTCCCGGAGGCTCTGGGGTGCACCTGCCCCGCGGGACAGGAGAGGAGGGCACGGGAACACAGGAAAGGAGCGGACAGTGTGGAGGGCACGGGAGCCCAGCGAGGCAGAGCCGGGCAGAGGAGAGCGGTGGCCCCCGGCCGGCCATACATTGGCACACTTGGACCTTCTCGGCCACCTTCCACCAAGAGGCCCTGAGCCTCGCTGCGGCCGCGAAGAGGAACGGCCCTGGCCTGCACCCAGCCCCCGGCTGTCCAGGTCTCCATCCCGTGGGTGGCCCTCCCTGCCACAGCCTGTGGGCAGGCCTGGGAAGCCAGCAGGGCTCTGAAGAGGCTCCCTGCAGCCGGCCGCGGCTGGCGTGACACAGGGACCCCCACCCTCTTGTGCCCCCTGGCCCCCAGGGGTGCAGCCTGTCTGCCAAGGCCTGGGGCCGGGCGGGCCCTATCGGTCCCGGCGCAGGGGCCACCACAGCCCGCCTCTGGAGGAACTCGTGGGGTGGCTCTTCCCTGCTGGGGATGGGAGAAGGGGGGTGTGGGTGGGGGAGGCGCCGAGTCAGGGAGGATGGGGCAGGCGGGCTCCTGGCCCCAGCCCTCCTCCATGGGCTCATGCCCTTCCTTTGCTGTCTCGTCTCCAGGAAGGGGGCCGAGACCTGGTCCCTTGCTGCCTGCCCCTTCTCCTCACACGTGTGGGCCACGCGGGAATCCCCACCCCGCCCACGCCCCCGGTGGCGGGTTTTGCCCAGCGCTGTCAGGCCTTGGGCGGGCACAGGCAGCCCCCCCCTGGGGGCCGCGTCCGCCGCCGCCGCCGCCGCCGCGACCCGCGGCCGGGTCCTGACCTGGAGGGTCTCATTTGTTCTCCACCCTCCGTGGGGTCAACGTGCCCTTCCGGCCAGGGCCCACCCACCGGGGCACCTGCGCGTCAAGGACAGGACCCCTACCCCCACCACCCCTCCCGCCTCCCCGGGACCGAGGCCTGGCGCGCCAGAGCCCGGCGGTGTGGGGGTGGCCCGGCTGGCGCGCCGCCGGCCCGGCTCTTCCCGTGCCGAGGCGTGGCCGAAGACAAGCGAGGACAACAGACCGCCGTGGCCTCGCCCCCGAAGGTGGCTGTGCCTGTCAACGTAGGGGCTCCTAGCCCTGTGTCACGTGATCCGTGATCGGAGGCGAAGCAGTGCCCACTGGGAATGGGGACCCAGCGTCGCCTGGGACAGGAAGTGTCAGAGTGGGGGCCCGGGGCCCAGCCCGTGTTGGGCGCCAGCCAAAGGCGGCCAAACGCCACGCTTCCCTGGCCCGTTGCCCGGCACCTGCCGGACCAGACCAAGCACGCGGAAATGCCGCGGGCGGTCTGGGAAACGCCCGGCCCTGACCGGCCGCCCCGCCGGGCCGGCCCACCCCTTGCCTCCCGTTTCCCCGGTGGCCGCGTCCCGAGGCCTCGGGTGGGGCCTCCCTAGGGCGAGCCTCCACCCGTGGACCTGGGCCCGGCCCCCAGGGCGACGATCCAGGGCCAGACCGCCCCAGCCTCGCCCAGCCCGGAAGGAGCTGCAGCCGGTTGCTAGGGTTGCGGGGGTTGCTAGGGAACGTGGCGCTGGCCGACGCCACGCCCCCTCAGCGCCAGGCAACCCTGGGCCGCTCTTCGGCTCAGCGGGACCCCGGAGGGGCTCGCCGCCGCCGCCGCCGCCGCCACCTCCGCCGCCCGGTTGGCTTCCGGGGACGCCCTGGAGGTGGGCTGGCGGCCGGCTCTGGCCTCCGGAGTCCTCTGCGGGCCCCGGAGCCTCCGTGCCTGCCGCCGCAGGCCTTCGCCGCGACCGACCGCCAGGAACGGGCGGGGCCGGAGGCCGCGCTCCGGAACGGCCTCGGGCCCGGACAGCCTGGCCTCTCGCTCCGCCCTCCGTGCCCCCCAAACAGGCCCAGGGAGGCGCGAGAAACCGCCCGAGCCTTCCAAGCCGGGCTGGCGTCTCCGGGCGTGTTGGGGAGCCGTTGTCGCGGGCTGGGGCCTCTTGGGGCCTCCTGGGGCGGCAGAGGCGGGGGGACCTACGAAGGCGTCCGCCGCAGTACCTGGTCCGGGGGGGGGGGGGGGGGGGGGACCCCTGTCCACGCACGTGTCTCCCGGCGGCCAAGTCCACCCACCCGGGGATCGGGGCCCTTGTCGCCACGCCACTGCCCCCCTGGTGGACGGGTGTCTCTCCCAGGGGTGTCCTAGCCGGGGGCCGCGCGGGACCCCGCTTGGCTATCAGTGCTTCCCAAGACAAACTCGCCCCTTTTCCCGAAAACATTATGGGACGATTTTCTCTTCTTCAGTGTTTCTGTATTCAATGTGCGGCCCAAGACAACTCCTCGCCTTCCTGTGTGGCGCAGAGGCGCCAAAAGCTGGGCGAACTTCTGCTGGGGCCGGGGCCGACCTGGCTCTGCCCAGACAATGGTTCCCAGCTAGCAGCCGAGCCAGCGTCACCTGGACTTCCCCTCTGGTCCTCGCATCCCGGCCTGTTTCCTGCTCTCCTCAGGCCGCCTCGCGGGGCTTGAGGGCTCAGGAGCAGACCCAAGCGGGAGTGGGCCATTGTAGCTAGCGGCTGAGGGAACACAGAGGCCCAGGGGGGTGGGGGGCGAGGGCGGGGAGAAGGGGGGGATCCTGACCAGCCCCGCAGGTGGATATCTCCACGCACCCGCCCCCACCCCCGCTCACCGCCCGGGCTCTCGGGTAGTCAGTCCGCCCTTGGGTGCCCCAGGGTCATTGTGGGTGAGCTGGGGGCGGGGCGGTGGTCCTGGAGACCCCCCTGGCTCCCCCCCCCCCCCCACCCCAGACCAAGTGGCTCCATGCACACAGTCAGATGACCTCAGTGAGGGCCGCTGGTTCAGCAACCCCACCCGCGAAGCTCACCTTGGCACTCTGTCTCTACCGGATCATTCCCGGCCAGCCAGCCAGCCGGCCGGCCAGCCAGCCAGCCAACCGCCCTTTCATTCACTCGCTCGTCATTTGTGCATTGCTCTCGCTTCCCTTCGTTCACTCAGGGGTCCGTCCTTTCATTGGTAACCACCACCCTGGGATTCACTAGGCGTTCGCCGGTCTTGTACTGGGGTGGGGGTTGAGTGGGCAGAGGCACGTGTGAGACAGAGACAGAGACAGAGACAGAGACAGAGACAGAGACAGAGACGGGGGGAGAGAGAGAGACAGAGAGAGAGAGAGAAAGAAAGTTTTCTCCTCTCCTCTCCAGTTCCTTGTGGCCTGGGACCTGCCAGTGTAGGTAACAATTCCTCCCGAGGAAAGCGGAAGCCGGGTACCTCGACTGTTCCCAACTTGCTGCTGCGTGGTCCAGCCCCGGCCTGCAGCGTGAACCGCGGGTCCGTTTTCCTTCCTGGCCCCAAATGCCTGCCATCAGGCTGAGAGGGTCCTCCCTCTCCACCCGGCCACTGTGACAGCACATAGTGCCCTTGGCCTGGGCTCCCTTCGGTGCAGAGCGCACCTGGCCTCTTGCTGGCTCTTCTCCCTTTATTCGTATTGCGACGGCTCCCCCGGGCGGGTGGGCCTCGTCCCTTCCCCGGGGCCAGGAGCCTAGGGTGTTTTCATGTGTCCCTTGTGGTCAGGCACCGGGCGGTGCCTCTTGCTTCCGTCCTCCCCTCTCTACCCCCTTCCCCGAAGTGGCGGTGAGGCGGCGTCCCGAGTGGTAGTGAGCGGAGCGGCAGTGTCTGCGCGGGAGCAGGTCTGGCTCCCGGCGTGGCTGTCGGCGCCCGTGCGCCCACAACAGTGAGGGTGGGTCAGGAGTAATGGGGGCATGTCTTGGCACAGATGGCCGTGGCCGCCGCCGCCGCCCCCCACCCCCACAACGCCCAGACCGTCGGCCCGGTGTCCAAGGGTACGGCCCAAGACAGGACAGAGCTGTTGCGTGCCCGTTGGTCCCCCCGGGTCAGGCCAGCCGCTGGCAGGTTGAGGGTCTGGGCCCCGGCCTGTTCTAGGCGTCAGCTCCCTCCAGCCAGCCGCCGCTGACTTGACCTTCCGCATCCCCGGAGGTCCAGAACCAGCCTCAGTTGCAGCCCCAGGCCAAGAGGGCAGTGGTGGGCGGGGGGGGGGGGGGGGGGGTGAGGGGGTGGGGCGGGGGTGGGGCGGAGTGGCGGCCACTGAGCAGTGGCAGGCCTGCAAGGCCTTTGTCCTCCTAGGCCTCCAGGGGCGGCCTCCGCACTCTCGAGTCCCACCGTGTGGTCTCCCGTTTGGCCCTTGGGCCCGGCTCACAGCGATCCCTGAGCCCGCAGCAGGCCCGAGAGCACCCCGGGTCTTGCTCGCCGCAGGAATGTGGTGAGCAGACAGGCAGAGGCGCGCAGGCTCGGGGACAGGGTGTGTGGCGCTACGCTTTTGCGTCCCACCCCTGGAGACCTGGTGGTCTCCTCAGCTTGCCCGGTTGCCAGTGAGTCCCAGGAGCCCCCGGGGGCAGGCGGGCAGCTGCGGCTCGGGGGCCGAGGGGGCGGGGTTGCGGGGAGGTGTGGCAGGGATCTGTGTGCACGCGACTTCAAGAGGTGCCAGGCAGATCCGCAGGGCCAGAGGCAGGGCTGCGGGACCTGCTGCCAGGGGGGCCTGGGTGGGGAGCCGCTGCCTTCCGGTGTGGAAGGCGGCCCAAGGGGACACCACTCAGAGCGGGGAGGCCTTGCGGGGCTGCAGTCCCGCGCTGGGGGGCCTACCCCACGCTGGCGCTCCCTCTGTGGAGTGAAGCCGGAGACCCCCCCCGGGGGCCAGCCTCTGGCGCCTCTTGGGCAGGCCCCTTGAGCTGTGCTTTTGCTTTCCTTTGGTTTGGTTTTTTCCTTGCCCAAGGGCGGAGGCGGAGCACCTGGGTGCTGGCGCAGGCGGGCGGAGCCGGCGGGGAAAGGGCAGGTTGGCATTTGTGGCACAATGCCGCCACCGAGAAGAAACCATAGGGCGCTGCGGCGAGCCCTGCGCCGTCCCAGACGGGGGAAGACAGTGACAAGAGGGTGTGCGCCGGCACAGGGGTCGGGCTCTGCCCGGGATCCAGAGCTGGGTCCCGCGGCCGGCCGGCAAGCCCAGGCAAAGCGTAGCGGGGACCGCAGTCGGGAAGAGGCCCAGGGGCCTGGTCTCGGGAAGCCAAGGCTCGGGCCACAGGCGACCCCCATCTCTGGGCGGGACTAGAGGAAGCTGCTCTGAAAGCACCCGGCTGGCCCCCGGCGGGGTCGTGCCTGGAGGCCGCTTGGCCTGGTGTCCCTCCGCCTTCTTGGCCTTCCTAGGGAGCACAGGGTTGGCCCGGGTGGGGGGGGGGGGGCGGAACGAGCCTAGGGCCCCGAAGCCTGTGTGGGCGGATGCCCGGAGGCCTAAGGGCCAAACCCGCCAGCACACACACACTCACGCACCCCTGAAACCCTCAGACGCGCCCCGAGTGAGGGGGCTTCTCCTGGCCAGCTCTGCTAAAACACGTGGAAGCCACCCACCCCGGGCCAAGGGTGCCTGGCGTCCCAGGCGGGAGGAGAGGCTGCGAGCAGAGGCCCCCACGCCAAAGGCCCTCAACCGAGAAGAGGGAGCCGGGGCAGAAGGAGCCCTTCAGCCCCGGTGCCACCCTCGGTCGGGGCCTCCAGGGTTGCAGCACGGGCTTGTCCCGGGAGGCTCTGGGGTGCACCTGCCCCGCGGGACAGGAGAGGAGGGCACGGGAACACAGGAAAGGAGCGGACAGTGTGGAGGGCACGGGAGCCCAGCGAGGCAGAGCCGGGCAGAGGAGAGCGGTGGCCCCGGCCGGCCATACATTGGCACACTTGGACCTTCTCGGCCACCTTCCACCAAGAGGCCCTGAGCCTCGCTGCGGCCGCGAAGAGGAACGGCCCTGGCCTGCACCCAGCCCCGGCTGTCCAGGTCTCCATCCCGTGGGTGGCCCTCCCTGCCACAGCCTGTGGGCAGGCCTGGGAAGCCAGCAGGGCTCTGAAGAGGCTCCCTGCAGCCGGCCGCGGCTGGCGTGACACAGGGACCCCCACCCTCTTGTGCCCCCTGGCCCCCAGGGGTGCAGCCTGTCTGCCAAGGCCTGGGGGCCGGGCGGGCCTATCGGTCCCGGCGCAGGGGCCACCACAGCCCGCCTCTGGAGGAACTCGTGGGGTGGCTCTTCCCTGCTGGGGATGGGAGAAGGGGGGTGTGGGTGGGGGAGGCGCCGAGTCAGGGAGGATGGGGCAGGCGGGCTCCTGGCCCCAGCCCTCCTCCATGGGCTCATGCCCTTCCTTTGCTGTCTCGTCTCCAGGAAGGGGGCCGAGACCTGGTCCCTTGCTGCCTGCCCCTTCTCCTCACACGTGTGGGCCACGCGGGAATCCCCACCCCGCCCACGCCCCGGTGGCGGGTTTTGCCCAGCGCTGTCAGGCCTTGGGCGGGCACAGGCAGCCCCCCTGGGGGGCCGCGTCCGCCGCCGCCGCCGCCGCCGCCGCGACTCCGCGGCCGGGTCCTGACCTGGAGGGTCTCATTTGTTCTCCACCCTCCGTGGGGGTCAACGTGCCCTTCCGGCCAGGGCCCACCCACCGGGGCACCTGCGCGTCAAGGACAGGACCCCTACCCCCCACCACCCCTCCCGCCTCCCCGGACCGAGGCCTGGCGCGCCAGAGCCCGGGCGGTGTGGGGGTGGCCCGGCTGGCGCGCCGCCGGCCCGGCTCTTCCCGTGCCGAGGCGTGGCCGAAGACAAGCGAGGACAACAGACCGCCGTGGCCTCGCCCCGAAGGTGGCTGTGCCTGTCAACGTAGGGCTCCTAGCCCTGTGTCACGTGATCCGTGATCGGAGGCGAAGCAGTGCCCACTGGGAATGGGGACCCAGCGTCGCCTGGGACAGGAAGTGTCAGAGTGGGGCCCGGGGCCCAGCCCGTGTTGGGCGCCAGCCAAAGGCGGCCAAACGCCACGCTTCCCTGGCCCGTTGCCCGGCACCTGCCGGACCAGACCAAGCACGCGGAAATGCCGCGGGCGGTCTGGGAAACGCCGGCCCTGACCGGCCGCCCCGCCGGGCCGGCCCACCCCTTGCCTCCCGTTTCCCCGGTGGCCGCGTCCCGAGGCCTCGGGTGGGGCCTCCCTAGGGCGAGCCTCCACCCGTGGACCTGGGCCCGGCCCCCAGGGCGACGATCCAGGGCCAGACCGCCCCAGCCTCGCCCAGCCCGGAAGGAGCTGCAGCCGGTTGCTAGGGTTGCGGGGGTTGCTAGGGAACGTGGCGCTGGCCGACGCCACGCCCCCTCAGCGCCAGGCAACCCTGGGCCGCTCTTCGGCTCAGCGGGACCCCGGAGGGGCTCGCCGCCGCCGCCGCCGCCGCCACCTCCGCCGCCCGGTTGGCTTCCGGGGACGCCCTGGAGGTGGGCTGGCGGCCGGCTCTGGCCTCCGGAGTCCTCTGCGGGCCCCGGAGCCTCCGTGCCTGCCGCCGCAGGCCTTCGCCGCGACCGACCGCCAGGAACGGCGGGGCCGGAGGCCGCGCTCCGGAACGGCCTCGGGCCCGGACAGCCTGGCCTCTCGCTCCGCCCTCCGTGCCCCCCAAACAGGCCCAGGGAGGCGCGAGAAACCGCCCGAGCCTTCCAAGCCGGGCTGGCGTCTCCGGGCGTGTTGGGGAGCCGTTGTCGCGGGCTGGGGCCTCTTGGGGCCTCCTGGGGCGGCAGAGGCGGGGGGACCTACGAAGGCGTCCGCCGCAGTACCTGCGTCCGGGGGGGGGGGGGGGGGGGGGACCCCTGTCCACGCACGTGTCTCCCGGCGGCCAAGTCCACCCACCCGGGGATCGGGGCCCTTGTCGCCACGCCACTGCCCCCCTGGTGGACGGGTGTCTCTCCCAGGGGTGTCCTAGCCGGGGGCCGCGCGGGACCCCGCTTGGCTATCAGTGCTTCCCAAGACAAACTCGCCCCTTTTCCCGAAAACATTATGGGACGATTTTCTCTTCTTCAGTGTTTCTGTATTCAATGTGCGGCCCAAGACAACTCCTCGCCTTCCTGTGTGGCGCAGAGGCGCCAAAAGCTGGGCGAACTTCTGCTGGGGCCGGGGCCGACCTGGCTCTGCCCAGACAATGGTTCCCAGCTAGCAGCCGAGCCAGCGTCACCTGGACTTCCCCTCTGGTCCTCGCATCCCGGCCTGTTTCCTGCTCTCCTCAGGCCGCCTCGCGGGGCTTGAGGGCTCAGGAGCAGACCCAAGCGGGAGTGGGCCATTGTAGCTAGCGGCTGAGGGAACACAGAGGCCCAGGGGGGTGGGGGGCGAGGGCGGGGAGAAGGGGGGGATCCTGACCAGCCCCGCAGGTGGATATCTCCACGCACCCGCCCCCACCCCCGCTCACCGCCCGGGCTCTCGGGTAGTCAGTCCGCCCTTGGGTGCCCCAGGGTCATTGTGGGTGAGCTGGGGGCGGGGCGGTGGTCCTGGAGACCCCCCTGGCTCCCCCCCCCCCCCCACCCCAGACCAAGTGGCTCCATGCACACAGTCAGATGACCTCAGTGAGGGCCGCTGGTTCAGCAACCCCACCCGCGAAGCTCACCTTGGCACTCTGTCTCTACCGGATCATTCCCGCCAGCCGGCCAGCCAGCCAGCCGGCCGCCAGCCAGCCAGCCAACCGTCCTTTCATTCACTCGTTCGTCATTTGTGCATTGCTCTCGCTTCCCTTCGTTCACTCAGGGGTCCGTCCTTTCATTGGTAACCACCACCCTGGGATTCACTAGGCGTTCGCCGGTCTTGTACTGGGGTGGGGGTTGAGTGGGCAGAGGCACGTGTGAGACAGAGACAGAGACAGAGACAGAGACAGAGACAGAGACAGAGACGGGGGGAGAGAGAGAGACAGAGAGAGAGAGAGAAAGAAAGTTTTCTCCTCTCCTCTCCAGTTCCTTGTGGCCTGGGACCTGCCAGTGTAGGTAACAATTCCTCCCGAGGAAAGCGGAAGCCGGGTACCTCGACTGTTCCCAACTTGCTGCTGCGTGGTCCAGCCCCGGCCTGCAGCGTGAACCGCGGGTCCGTTTTCCTTCCTGGCCCCAAATGCCTGCCATCAGGCTGAGAGGGTCCTCCCTCTCCACCCGGCCACTGTGACAGCACATAGTGCCCTTGGCCTGGGCTCCCTTCGGTGCAGAGCGCACCTGGCCTCTTGCTGGCTCTTCTCCCTTTATTCGTATTGCGACGGCTCCCCCGGGCGGGTGGGCCTCGTCCCTTCCCGGGGCCAGGAGCCTAGGGTGTTTTCATGTGTCCCTTGTGGTCAGGCACCGGGCGGTGCCTCTTGCTTCCGTCCTCCTCTCTACCCCCCTTCCCCGAAGTGGCGGTGAGGCGGCGTCCCGAGTGGTAGTGAGCGGAGCGGCAGTGTCTGCGCGGGAGCAGGTCTGGCTCCCCGGCGTGGCTGTCGGCGCCCGTGCGCCCACAACAGTGAGGGTGGGTCAGGAGTAATGGGGGCATGTCTTGGCACAGATGGCCGTGGCCGCCGCCGCCGCCCCCCACCCCCACAACGCCCAGACCGTCGGCCCGGTGTCCAAGGGTACGGCCCAAGACAGGACAGAGCTGTTGCGTGCCCGTTGGTCCCCCCGGGTCAGGCCAGCCGCTGGCAGGTTGAGGGTCTGGGCCCCGGCCTGTTCTAGGCGTCAGCTCCCTCCAGCCAGCCGCCGCTGACTTGACCTTCCGCATCCCCGGAGGTCCAGAACCAGCCTCAGTTGCAGCCCCAGGCCAAGAGGGCAGTGGTGGGCGGGGGGGGTGGGGGGGGGGTGAGGGGGTGGGGCGGGGGTGGGGCGGAGTGGCGGCCACTGAGCAGTGGCAGGCCTGCAAGGCCTTTGTCCTCCTAGGCCTCCAGGGGCGGCCTCCGCACTCTCGAGTCCCACCGTGTGGTCTCCCGTTTGGCCCTTGGGCCCGGCTCACAGCGATCCCTGAGCCCGCAGCAGGCCCGAGAGCACCCCGGGTCTTGCTCGCCGCAGGAATGTGGTGAGCAGACAGGCAGAGGCGCGCAGGCTCGGGGACAGGGTGTGTGGCGCTACGCTTTTGCGTCCCACCCCTGGAGACCTGGTGGTCTCCTCAGCTTGCCCGGTTGCCAGTGAGTCCCAGGAGCCCCCGGGGGCAGGCGGGCAGCTGCGGCTCGGGGGCCGAGGGGGGCGGGGTTGCGGGGAGGTGTGGCAGGGATCTGTGTGCACGCGACTTCAAGAGGTGCCAGGCAGATCCGCAGGGCCAGAGGCAGGGCTGCGGGACCTGCTGCCAGGGGGGCCTGGGGGGGGGAGCCGCTGCCTTCCGGTGTGGAAGGCGGCCCAAGGGGACACCACTCAGAGCGGGGAGGCCTTGCGGGGCTGCAGTCCCGCGCTGGGGGGCCTACCCCCACGCTGGCGCTCCCTCTGTGGAGTGAAGCCGGGACCCCCCCGGGGGCCAGCCTCTGGCGCCTCTTGGGCAGGCCCCTTGAGCTGTGCTTTTGCTTTCCTTTGGTTTGGTTTTTTCCTTGCCCAAGGGCGGAGGCGGAGCACCTGGGTGCTGGCGTAGCCGGCGGAGCCGGCGGGGAAAGGGCAGGTTGGCATTTGTGGCACAATGCCGCCACCGAGAAGAAACCATAGGGCGCTGCGGCGAGCCCTGCGCCGTCCCAGACGGGGGAAGACAGTGACAAGAGGGTGTGCGCCGGCACAGGGGTCGGGCTCTGCCCGGGATCCAGAGCTGGGTCCCGCGGCCGGCCGGCAAGCCCAGGCAAAGCGTAGCGGGGACCGCAGTCGGGAAGAGGCCCAGGGGCCTGGTCTCGGGAAGCCAAGGCTCGGGCCACAGGCGACCCCCATCTCTGGGCGGGACTAGAGGAAGCTGCTCTGAAAGCACCCGGCTGGCCCCCGGCGGGGTCGTGCCTGGAGGCCGCTTGGCCTGGTGTCCCTCCGCCTTCTTGGCCTTCCTAGGGAGCACAGGGTTGGCCCGGGTGGGGGGCGGGGGGCGGAACGAGCCTAGGGCCCCCGAAGCCTGTGTGGGCGGATGCCCGGAGGCCTAAGGGCCAAACCCGCCAGCACGCACACACTCACGCACCCCTGAAACCCTCACACGCGCCCCGAGTGAGGGGGGCTTCTCCTGGCCAGCTCTGCTAAAACACGTGGAAGCCACCCACCCCGGGCCAAGGGTGCCTGGCGTCCCAGGCGGGAGGAGAGGCTGCGAGCAGAGGCCCCCACGCCAAAGGCCCTCAACCGAGAAGAGGGAGCCGGGGCAGAAGGAGCCCTTCAGCCCCGGTGCCACCCCTCGGTCGGGGCCTCCAGGGTTGCAGCACGGGCTTGTCCCGGAGGCTCTGGGGTGCACCTGCCCCGCGGGACAGGAGAGGAGGGCACGGGAACACAGGAAAGGAGCGGACAGTGTGGAGGGCACGGGAGCCCAGCGAGGCAGAGCCGGGCAGAGGAGAGCGGTGGCCCCGGCCGGCCATACATTGGCACACTTGGACCTTCTCGGCCACCTTCCACCAAGAGGCCCTGAGCCTCGCTGCGGCCGCGAAGAGGAACGGCCCTGGCCTGCACCCAGCCCCCGGCTGTCCAGGTCTCCATCCCGTGGGTGGCCCTCCCTGCCACAGCCTGTGGGCAGGCCTGGGAAGCCAGCAGGGCTCTGAAGAGGCTCCCTGCAGCCGGCCGCGGCTGGCGTGACACAGGGACCCCCACCCTCTTGTGCCCCCTGGCCCCCAGGGGTGCAGCCTGTCTGCCAAGGCCTGGGGCCGGGCGGGCCTATCGGTCCCGGCGCAGGGGCCACCACAGCCCGCCTCTGGAGGAACTCGTGGGGTGGCTCTTCCCTGCTGGGGATGGGAGAAGGGGGGTGTGGGTGGGGGAGGCGCCGAGTCAGGGAGGATGGGGCAGGCGGGCTCCTGGCCCCAGCCCTCCTCCATGGGCTCATGCCCTTCCTTTGCTGTCTCGTCTCCAGGAAGGGGGCCGAGACCTGGTCCCTTGCTGCCTGCCCCTTCTCCTCACACGTGTGGGCCACGCGGGAATCCCCACCCCGCCCACGCCCCGGTGGCGGGTTTTGCCCAGCGCTGTCAGGCCTTGGGCGGGCACAGGCAGCCCCCCTGGGGGGCCGCGTCCGCCGCCGCCGCCGCCGCCGCGACTCCGCGGCCGGGTCCTGACCTGGAGGGTCTCATTTGTTCTCCACCCTCCCAGGGGGTCAACGTGCCCTTCCGGCCAGGGCCCACCCACCGGGGCACCTGCGCGTCAAGGACAGGACCCCTACCCCCACCACCCCTCCCGCCTCCCCGGGACCGAGGCCTGGCGCGCCAGAGCCCGGCGGTGTGGGGTGGCCCGGCTGGCGCGCCGCCGGCCCGGCTCTTCCCGTGCCGAGGCGTGGCCGAAGACAAGCGAGGACAACAGACCGCCGTGGCCTCGCCCCGAAGGTGGCTGTGCCTGTCAACGTAGGGCTCCTAGCCCTGTGTCACGTGATCCGTGATCGGAGGCGAAGCAGTGCCCACTGGGAATGGGGACCCAGCGTCGCCTGGGACAGGAAGTGTCAGAGTGGGGCCCGGGGCCCAGCCCGTGTTGGGCGCCAGCCAAAGGCGGCCAAACGCCACGCTTCCCTGGCCCGTTGCCCGGCACCTGCCGGACCAGACCAAGCACGCGGAAATGCCGCGGGCGGTCTGGGAAACGCCGGCCCTGACCGGCCGCCCCGCCGGGCCGGCCCACCCCTTGCCTCCCGCTTTCCCCGGTGGCCGCGTCCCGAGGCCTCGGGTGGGGCCTCCCTAGGGCGAGCCTCCACCCGTGGACCTGGGCCCGGCCCCCAGGGCGACGATCCAGGGCCAGACCGCCCCAGCCTCGCCCAGCCCGGAAGGAGCTGCAGCCGGTTGCTAGGGTTGCGGGGGTTGCTAGGGAACGTGGCGCTGGCCGACGCCACGCCCCCCTCAGCGCCAGGCAACCCTGGGCCGCTCTTCGGCTCAGCGGGACCCCGGAGGGGCTCGCCGCCGCCGCCGCCGCCGCCACCTCCGCCGCCCGGTTGGCTTCCGGGGACGCCCTGGAGGTGGGCTGGCGGCCGGCTCTGGCCTCCGGAGTCCTCTGCGGGCCCCGGAGCCTCCGTGCCTGCCGCCGCAGGCCTTCGCCGCGACCGACCGCCAGGAACGGCGGGGCCGGAGGCCGCGCTCCGGAACGGCCTCGGGCCCGGACAGCCTGGCCTCTCGCTCCGCCCTCCGTGCCCCCCAAACAGGCCCAGGGAGGCGCGAGAAACCGCCCGAGCCTTCCAAGCCGGGCTGGCGTCTCCGGGCGTGTTGGGGAGCCGTTGTCGCGGGCTGGGGCCTCTTGGGGCCTCCTGGGGCGGCAGAGGCGGGGGGACCTACGAAGGCGTCCGCCGCAGTACCTGCGTCCGGGGGGGGGGGGGGGGGGGGGACCCCTGTCCACGCACGTGTCTCCGGGCGGCCAAGTCCACCCACCCGGGGATCGGGGCCCTTGTCGCCACGCCACTGCCCCCTGGTGGACGGGTGTCTCTCCCAGGGGTGTCCTAGCCGGGGGCCGCGCGGGACCCCGCTTGGCTATCAGTGCTTCCCAAGACAAACTCGCCCCTTTCCCGAAAACATTATGGGACGATTTTCTCTTCTTCAGTGTTTCTGTATTCAATGTGCGGCCCAAGACAACTCCTCGCCTTCCTGTGTGGCGCAGAGGCGCCAAAAGCTGGGCGAACTTCTGCTGGGGCCGGGGCCGACCTGGCTCTGCCCAGACAATGGTTCCCAGCTAGCAGCCGAGCCAGCGTCACCTGGACTTCCCCTCTGGTCCTCGCATCCCGGCCTGTTTCCTGCTCTCCTCAGGCCGCCTCGCGGGGCTTGAGGGCTCAGGAGCAGACCCAAGCGGGAGTGGGCCATTGTAGCTAGCGGCTGAGGGAACACAGAGGCCCAGGGGGTGGGGGCGAGGGCGGGGAGAAGGGGGGATCCTGACCAGCCCCGCAGGTGGATATCTCCACGCACCCGCCCCCCCACCCCCGCTCACCGCCCGGGCTCTCGGGTAGTCAGTCCGCCCTTGGGTGCCCCAGGGTCATTGTGGGTGAGCTGGGGGCGGGGCGGTGGTCCTGGAGACCCCCCTGGCTCCCCTCCCCCCCCCACCCCAGACCAAGTGGCTCCATGCACACAGTCAGATGACCTCAGTGAGGGCCGCTGGTTCAGCAACCCCACCCGCGAAGCTCACCTTGGCACTCTGTCTCTACCGGATCATTCCCGCCAGCCGCCAGCCAGCCAGCCGGCCGGCCAGCCAGCCAGCCAACCGTCCCTTTCATTCACTCGCTCGTCATTTGTGCATTGCTCTCGCTTCCCTTCGTTCACTCAGGGGTCCGTCCTTTCATTGGTAACCACCACCCTGGGATTCACTAGGCGTTCGCCGGTCTTGTACTGGGGTGGGGGTTGAGTGGGCAGAGGCACGTGTGAGACAGAGACAGAGACAGAGACAGAGACAGAGACAGAGACAGAGACGGGGGGAGAGAGAGAGACAGAGAGAGAGAGAGAAAGAAAGTTTTCTCCTCTCCTCTCCAGTTCCTTGTGGCCTGGGACCTGCCAGTGTAGGTAACAATTCCTCCCGAGGAAAGCGGAAGCCGGGTACCTCGACTGTTCCCAACTTGCTGCTGCGTGGTCCAGCCCCGGCCTGCAGCGTGAACCGCGGGTCCGTTTTCCTTCCTGGCCCCAAATGCCTGCCATCAGGCTGAGAGGGTCCTCCCTCTCCACCCGGCCACTGTGACAGCACATAGTGCCCTTGGCCTGGGCTCCCTTCGGTGCAGAGCGCACCTGGCCTCTTGCTGGCTCTTCTCCCTTTATTCGTATTGCGACGGCTCCCCCGGGCGGGTGGGCCTCGTCCCTTCCCCGGGGCCAGGAGCCTAGGGTGTTTTCATGTGTCCCTTGTGGTCAGGCACCGGGCGGTGCCTCTTGCTTCCGTCCTCCCCTCTCTACCCCCTTCCCCGAAGTGGCGGTGAGGCGGCGTCCCGAGTGGTAGTGAGCGGAGCGGCAGTGTCTGCGCGGGAGCAGGTCTGGCTCCCGGCGTGGCTGTCGGCGCCCGTGCGCCCACAACAGTGAGGGTGGGTCAGGAGTAATGGGGGCATGTCTTGGCACAGATGGCCGTGGCCGCCGCCGCCGCCCCCCACCCCCACAACGCCCAGACCGTCGGCCCGGTGTCCAAGGGTACGGCCCAAGACAGGACAGAGCTGTTGCGTGCCCGTTGGTCCCCCGGGTCAGGCCAGCCGCTGGCAGGTTGAGGGTCTGGGCCCCGGCCTGTTCTAGGCGTCAGCTCCCTCCAGCCAGCCGCCGCTGACTTGACCTTCCGCATCCCCGGAGGTCCAGAACCAGCCTCAGTTGCAGCCCCAGGCCAAGAGGGCAGTGGTGGGCGGGGGGGGGGGGGGGGGGGTGAGGGGGTGGGGCGGGGGTGGGGCGGAGTGGCGGCCACTGAGCAGTGGCAGGCCTGCAAGGCCTTTGTCCTCCTAGGCCTCCAGGGGCGGCCTCCGCACTCTCGAGTCCCACCGTGTGGTCTCCCGTTTGGCCCTTGGGCCCGGCTCACAGCGATCCCTGAGCCCGCAGCAGGCCCGAGAGCACCCCGGGTCTTGCTCGCCGCAGGAATGTGGTGAGCAGACAGGCAGAGGCGCGCAGGCTCGGGGACAGGGTGTGTGGCGCTACGCTTTTGCGTCCCACCCCTGGAGACCTGGTGGTCTCCTCAGCTTGCCCGGTTGCCAGTGAGTCCCAGGAGCCCCCGGGGGCAGGCGGGCAGCTGCGGCTCGGGGGCCGAGGGGGGCGGGGTTGCGGGGAGGTGTGGCAGGGATCTGTGTGCACGCGACTTCAAGAGGTGCCAGGCAGATCCGCAGGGCCAGAGGCAGGGCTGCGGGACCTGCTGCCAGGGGGGCCTGGGTGGGGGAGCCGCTGCCTTCCGGTGTGGAAGGCGGCCCAAGGGGACACCACTCAGAGCGGGGAGGCCTTGCGGGGCTGCAGTCCCGCGCTGGGGGGGCCTACCCCCACGCTGGCGCTCCCTCTGTGGAGTGAAGCCGGGACCCCCCCCCGGGGGCCAGCCTCTGGCGCCTCTTGGGCAGGCCCCTTGAGCTGTGCTTTTGCTTTCCTTTGGTTTGGTTTTTTCCTTGCCCAAGGGCGGAGGCGGAGCACCTGGGTGCTGGCGCAGCCGGGCGGAGCCGGCGGGGAAAGGGCAGGTTGGCATTTGTGGCACAATGCCGCCACCGAGAAGAAACCATAGGGCGCTGCGGCGAGCCCTGCGCCGTCCCAGACGGGGGAAGACAGTGACAAGAGGGTGTGCGCCGGCACAGGGGTCGGGCTCTGCCCGGGATCCAGAGCTGGGTCCCGCGGCCGGCCGGCAAGCCCAGGCAAAGCGTAGCGGGGACCGCAGTCGGGAAGAGGCCCAGGGGCCTGGTCTCGGGAAGCCAAGGCTCGGGCCACAGGCGACCCCCATCTCTGGGCGGGACTAGAGGAAGCTGCTCTGAAAGCACCCGGCTGGCCCCGGCGGGGTCGTGCCTGGAGGCCGCTTGGCCTGGTGTCCCTCCGCCTTCTTGGCCTTCCTAGGGAGCACAGGGTTGGCCCGGGTGGGGGCGGGGGCGGAACGAGCCTAGGGCCCCGAAGCCTGTGTGGGCGGATGCCCGGAGGCCTAAGGGCCAAACCCGCCAGCACACACACACTCACGCACCCCTGAAACCCTCAGACGCGCCCCGAGTGAGGGGGCTTCTCCTGGCCAGCTCTGCTAAAACACGTGGAAGCCACCCACCCCGGGCCAAGGGTGCCTGGCGTCCCAGGCGGGAGGAGAGGCTGCGAGCAGAGGCCCCCACGCCAAAGGCCCTCAACCGAGAAGAGGGAGCCGGGGCAGAAGGAGCCCTTCAGCCCCGGTGCCACCCCTCGGTCGGGGCCTCCAGGGTTGCAGCACGGGCTTGTCCCGGAGGCTCTGGGGTGCACCTGCCCCGCGGGACAGGAGAGGAGGGCACGGGAACACAGGAAAGGAGCGGACAGTGTGGAGGGCACGGGAGCCCAGCGAGGCAGAGCCGGGCAGAGGAGAGCGGTGGCCCCGGCCGGCCATACATTGGCACACTTGGACCTTCTCGGCCACCTTCCACCAAGAGGCCCTGAGCCTCGCTGCGGCCGCGAAGAGGAACGGCCCTGGCCTGCACTCCAGCCCCCGGCTGTCCAGGTCTCCATCCCGTGGGTGGCCCTCCCTGCCACAGCCTGTGGGCAGGCCTGGGAAGCCAGCAGGGCTCTGAAGAGGCTCCCTGCAGCCGGCCGCGGCTGGCGTGACACAGGGACCCCCACCCTCTTGTGCCCCCTGGCCCCCAGGGGTGCAGCCTGTCTGCCAAGGCCTGGGGCCGGGCGGGCTTTATCGGTCCCGGGCGCAGGGGCCACCACAGCCCGCCTCTGGAGGAACTCGTGGGGTGGCTCTTCCCTGCTGGGGATGGGAGAAGGGGGGGGGGTGTGGGGGGGGGGAGGCGCCGAGTCAGGGAGGATGGGGCAGGCGGGCTCCTGGCCCCAGCCCTCCTCCATGGGCTCATGCCCTTCCTTTGCTGTCTCGTCTCCAGGAAGGGGGCCGAGACCTGGTCCCTTGCTGCCTGCCCCTTCTCCTCACACGTGTGGGCCACGCGGGAATCCCCACCCCGCCCACGCCCCGGTGGCGGGTTTTGCCCAGCGCTGTCAGGCCTTGGGCGGGCACAGGCAGCCCCCCTGGGGGGCCGCGTCCGCCGCCGCCGCCGCCGCCGCCGCGACTCCGCGGCCGGGTCCTGACCTGGAGGGTCTCATTTGTTCTCCACCCTCCCAGGGGGTCAACGTGCCCTTCCGGCCAGGGCCCACCCACCGGGGCACCTGCGCGTCAAGGACAGGACCCCTACCCCCCACCACCCCTCCCGCCTCCCCGGGACCGAGGCCTGGCGCGCCCGAGCCCCGGGGGGGGGGGTGGCCCGGCTGGCGCGCCGCCGGCCCGGCTCTTCCCGTGCCGAGGCGTGGCCGAAGACAAGCGAGGACAACAGACCGCCGTGGCCTCGCCCCGAAGGTGGCTGTGCCTGTCAACGTAGGGCTCCTAGCCCTGTGTCACGTGATCCGTGATCGGAGGCGAAGCAGTGCCCACTGGGAATGGGGACCCAGCGTCGCCTGGGACAGGAAGTGTCAGAGTGGGGCCCGGGGCCCAGCCCGTGTTGGGCGCCAGCCAAAGGCGGCCAAACGCCACGCTTCCCTGGCCCGTTGCCCGGCACCTGCCGGACCAGACCAAGCACGCGGAAATGCCGCGGGCGGTCTGGGAAACGCCGGCCCTGACCGGCCGCCCCGCCGGGCCGGCCCACCCCTTGCCTCCCGTTTCCCCGGTGGCCGCGTCCCGAGGCCTCGGGTGGGGCCTCCCTAGGGCGAGCCTCCACCCGTGGACCTGGGCCCGGCCCCCAGGGCGACGATCCAGGGCCAGACCGCCCCAGCCTCGCCCAGCCCGGAAGGAGCTGCAGCCGGTTGCTAGGGTTGCGGGGGTTGCTAGGGAACGTGGCGCTGGCCGACGCCACGCCCCCCTCAGCGCCAGGCAACCCTGGGCCGCTCTTCGGCTCAGCGGGACCCCGGAGGGGCTCGCCGCCGCCGCCGCCGCCGCCACCTCCGCCGCCCGGTTGGCTTCCGGGGACGCCCTGGAGGTGGGCTGGCGGCCGGCTCTGGCCTCCGGAGTCCTCTGCGGGCCCCGGAGCCTCCGTGCCTGCCGCCGCAGGCCTTCGCCGCGACCGACCGCCAGGAACGGCGGGGCCGGAGGCCGCGCTCCGGAACGGCCTCGGGCCCGGACAGCCTGGCCTCTCGCTCCGCCCTCCGTGCCCCCCAAACAGGCCCAGGGAGGCGCGAGAAACCGCCCGAGCCTTCCAAGCCGGGCTGGCGTCTCCGGGCGTGTTGGGGAGCCGTTGTCGCGGGCTGGGGCCTCTTGGGGCCTCCTGGGGCGGCAGAGGCGGGGGGACCTACGAAGGCGTCCGCCGCAGTACCTGCGTCCGGGGGGGGGGGGGGGGGGGGGACCCCTGTCCACGCACGTGTCTCCCGGGCGGCCAAGTCCACCCACCCGGGGATCGGGGCCCTTGTCGCCACGCCACTGCCCCCTGGTGGACGGGTGTCTCTCCCAGGGGTGTCCTAGCCGGGGGCCGCGCGGGACCCCGCTTGGCTATCAGTGCTTCCCAAGACAAACTCGCCCCTTTCCCGAAAACATTATGGGACGATTTTCTCTTCTTCAGTGTTTCTGTATTCAATGTGCGGCCCAAGACAACTCCTCGCCTTCCTGTGTGGCGCAGAGGCGCCAAAAGCTGGGCGAACTTCTGCTGGGGCCGGGGCCGACCTGGCTCTGCCCAGACAATGGTTCCCAGCTAGCAGCCGAGCCAGCGTCACCTGGACTTCCCCTCTGGTCCTCGCATCCCGGCCTGTTTCCTGCTCTCCTCAGGCCGCCTCGCGGGGCTTGAGGGCTCAGGAGCAGACCCAAGCGGGAGTGGGCCATTGTAGCTAGCGGCTGAGGGAACACAGAGGCCCAGGGGGTGGGGGCGAGGGCGGGGAGAAGGGGGGATCCTGACCAGCCCCGCAGGTGGATATCTCCACGCACCCGCCCCCACCCCCGCTCACCGCCCGGGCTCTCGGGTAGTCAGTCCGCCCTTGGGTGCCCCAGGGTCATTGTGGGTGAGCTGGGGGCGGGGCGGTGGTCCTGGAGACCCCCCTGGCTCCCCTCCCCCCCCCACCCCAGACCAAGTGGCTCCATGCACACAGTCAGATGACCTCAGTGAGGGCCGCTGGTTCAGCAACCCCACCCGCGAAGCTCACCTTGGCACTCTGTCTCTACCGGATCATTCCCGGCCAGCCGGCCAGCCAGCCAGCCGGCCGGCCAGCCAGCCAGCCAACCGTCCTTTCATTCACTCGTTCGTCATTTGTGCATTGCTCTCGCTTCCCTTCGTTCACTCAGGGGTCCGTCCTTTCATTGGTAACCACC
This sequence comes from Phyllostomus hastatus, assembly GCF_019186645.2. Classification (NCBI taxonomy): domain Eukaryota; kingdom Metazoa; phylum Chordata; class Mammalia; order Chiroptera; family Phyllostomidae; genus Phyllostomus; species Phyllostomus hastatus. Next base: position 19,871,631 of record NW_025334022.1, read on the forward strand.
ACCCTGGGATTCACTAGGCGTTCGCCGGTCTTGTACTGGGGTGGGGGTTGAGTGGGCAGAGGCACGTGTGAGACAGAGACAGAGACAGAGACAGAGACAGAGACAGAGACAGAGACGGGGGGAGAGAGAGAGACAGAGAGAGAGAGAGAAAGAAAGTTTTCTCCTCTCCTCTCCAGTTCCTTGTGGCCTGGGACCTGCCAGTGTAGGTAACAATTCCTCCCGAGGAAAGCGGAAGCCGGGTACCTCGACTGTTCCCAACTTGCTGCTGCGTGGTCCAGCCCCGGCCTGCAGCGTGAACCGCGGGTCCGTTTTCCTTCCTGGCCCCCAAATGCCTGCCATCAGGCTGAGAGGGTCCTCCCTCTCCACCCGGCCACTGTGACAGCACATAGTGCCCTTGGCCTGGGCTCCCTTCGGTGCAGAGCGCACCTGGCCTCTTGCTGGCTCTTCTCCCTTTATTCGTATTGCGACGGCTCCCCCGGGCGGGTGGGCCTCGTCCCTTCCCCGGGGCCAGGAGCCTAGGGTGTTTTCATGTGTCCCTTGTGGTCAGGCACCGGGCGGTGCCTCTTGCTTCCGTCCTCCCCTCTCTACCCCCTTCCCCGAAGTGGCGGTGAGGCGGCGTCCCGAGTGGTAGTGAGCGGAGCGGCAGTGTCTGCGCGGGAGCAGGTCTGGCTCCCCGGCGTGGCTGTCGGCGCCCGTGCGCCCACAACAGTGAGGGTGGGTCAGGAGTAATGGGGGCATGTCTTGGCACAGATGGCCGTGGCCGCCGCCGCCGCCCCCCACCCCCACAACGCCCAGACCGTCGGCCCGGTGTCCAAGGGTACGGCCCAAGACAGGACAGAGCTGTTGCGTGCCCGTTGGTCCCCCGGGTCAGGCCAGCCGCTGGCAGGTTGAGGGTCTGGGCCCCGGCCTGTTCTAGGCGTCAGCTCCTCCAGCCAGCCGCCGCTGACTTGACCTTCCGCATCCCCCGGAGGTCCAGAACCAGCCTCAGTTGCAGCCCCAGGCCAAGAGGGCAGTGGTGGGCGGGGGGGGGGGGGGGGGGGTGAGGGGGTGGGGCGGGGGTGGGGCGGAGTGGCGGCCACTGAGCAGTGGCAGGCCTGCAAGGCCTTTGTCCTCCTAGGCCTCCAGGGGCGGCCTCCGCACTCTCGAGTCCCACCGTGTGGTCTCCCGTTTGGCCCTTGGGCCCGGCTCACAGCGATCCCTGAGCCCGCAGCAGGCCCGAGAGCACCCCGGGTCTTGCTCGCCGCAGGAATGTGGTGAGCAGACAGGCAGAGGCGCGCAGGCTCGGGGACAGGGGGTGTGGCGCTACGCTTTTGCGTCCCACCCCTGGAGACCTGGTGGTCTCCTCAGCTTGCCCGGTTGCCAGTGAGTCCCAGGAGCCCCCGGGGGCAGGCGGGCAGCTGCGGCTCGGGGGCCGAGGGGGCGGGGTTGCGGGGAGGTGTGGCAGGGATCTGTGTGCACGCGACTTCAAGAGGTGCCAGGCAGATCCGCAGGGCCAGAGGCAGGGCTGCGGGACCTGCTGCCAGGGGGGCCTGGGTGGGGAGCCGCTGCCTTCCGGTGTGGAAGGCGGCCCAAGGGGACACCACTCAGAGCGGGGAGGCCTTGCGGGGCTGCAGTCCCGCGCTGGGGGGCCCTACCCCCACGCTGGCGCTCCCTCTGTGGAGTGAAGCCGGGGACCCCCCGGGGGCCAGCCTCTGGCGCCTCTTGGGCAGGCCCCTTGAGCTGTGCTTTTGCTTTCCTTTGGTTTGGTTTTTTCCTTGCCCAAGGGCGGAGGCGGAGCACCTGGGTGCTGGCGCAGCCGGGCGGAGCCGGCGGGGAAAGGGCAGGTTGGCATTTGTGGCACAATGCCGCCACCGAGAAGAAACCATGGGCGCTGCGGCGAGCCCTGCGCCGTCCCAGACGGGGGAAGACAGTGACAAGAGGGTGTGCGCCGGCACAGGGGTCGGGCTCTGCCCGGGATCCAGAGCTGGGTCCCGCGGCCGGCCGGCAAGCCCAGGCAAAGCGTAGCGGGGACCGCAGTCGGGAAGAGGCCCAGGGGCCTGGTCTCGGGAAGCCAAGGCTCGGGCCACAGGCGACCCCCATCTCTGGGCGGGACTAGAGGAAGCTGCTCTGAAAGCACCCGGCCGGCCCCCGGCGGGGTCGTGCCTGGAGGCCGCTTGGCCTGGTGTCCCTCCGCCTTCTTGGCCTTCCTAGGGAGCACAGGGTTGGCCCGGGTGGGGGCGGGGGCGGAACGAGCCTAGGGCCCCGAAGCCTGTGTGGGCGGATGCCCGGAGGCCTAAGGGCCAAACCCGCCAGCACACACACACTCACGCACCCCTGAAACCCTCAGACGCGCCCCGAGTGAGGGGGGCTTCTCCTGGCCAGCTCTGCTAAAACACGTGGAAGCCACCCACCCCGGGCCAAGGGTGCCTGGCGTCCCAGGCGGGAGGAGAGGCTGCGAGCAGAGGCCCCCACGCCAAAGGCCCTCAACCGAGAAGAGGGAGCCGGGGCAGAAGGAGCCCTTCAGCCCCGGTGCCACCCCTCGGTCGGGGCCTCCAGGGTTGCAGCACGGGCTTGTCCCGGAGGCTCTGGGGTGCACCTGCCCCGCGGGACAGGAGAGGAGGGCACGGGAACACAGGAAAGGAGCGGACAGTGTGGAGGGCACGGGAGCCCAGCGAGGCAGAGCCGGGCAGAGGAGAGCGGTGGCCCCGGCCGGCCATACATTGGCACACTTGGACCTTCTCGGCCACCTTCCACCAAGAGGCCCTGAGCCTCGCTGCGGCCGCGAAGAGGAACGGCCCTGGCCTGCACCCAGCCCCGGCTGTCCAGGTCTCCATCCCGTGGGTGGCCCTCCCTGCCACAGCCTGTGGGCAGGCCTGGGAAGCCAGCAGGGCTCTGAAGAGGCTCCCTGCAGCCGGCCGCGGCTGGCGTGACACAGGGACCCCCACCCTCTTGTGCCCCCTGGCCCCCAGGGGTGCAGCCTGTCTGCCAAGGCCTGGGGCCGGGCGGGCCTATCGGTCCCGGCGCAGGGGCCACCACAGCCCGCCTCTGGAGGAACTCGTGGGGTGGCTCTTCCCTGCTGGGGATGGGAGAAGGGGGGTGTGGGTGGGGGAGGCGCCGAGTCAGGGAGGATGGGGCAGGCGGGCTCCTGGCCCCAGCCCTCCTCCATGGGCTCATGCCCTTCCTTTGCTGTCTCGTCTCCAGGAAGGGGGCCGAGACCTGGTCCCTTGCTGCCTGCCCCTTCTCCTCACACGTGTGGGCCACGCGGGAATCCCCACCCCGCCCACGCCCCGGTGGCGGGTTTTGCCCAGCGCTGTCAGGCCTTGGGCGGGCACAGGCAGCCCCCCTGGGGGGCCGCGCCCGCCGCCGCCGCCGCCGCCGCGACTCCGCGGCCGGGTCCTGACCTGGAGGGTCTCATTTGTTCTCCACCCTCCGTGGGGTCAACGTGCCCTTCCGGCCAGGGCCCACCCACCGGGGCACCTGCGCGTCAAGGACAGGACCCCTACCCCCACCACCCCTCCCGCCTCCCCCGGACCGAGGCCTGGCGCGCCAGAGCCCGGCGGTGTGGGGGTGGCTCGGGCTGGCGCGCCGCCGGCCCGGCTCTTCCCGTGCCGAGGCGTGGCCGAAGACAAGCGAGGACAACAGACCGCCGTGGCCTCGCCCCGAAGGTGGCTGTGCCTGTCAACGTAGGGGCTCCTAGCCCTGTGTCACGTGATCCGTGATCGGAGGCGAAGCAGTGCCCACTGGGAATGGGGACCCAGCGTCGCCTGGGACAGGAAGTGTCAGAGTGGGGCCCGGGGCCCAGCCCGTGTTGGGCGCCAGCCAAAGGCGGCCAAACGCCACGCTTCCTGGCCCGTTGCCCGGCACCTGCCGGACCAGACCAAGCACGCGGAAATGCCGCGGGCGGTCTGGGAAACGCCGGCCCTGACCGGCCGCCCCGCCGGGCCGGCCCACCCCTTGCCTCCCGTTTCCCCGGTGGCCGCGTCCGAGGCCTCGGGTGGGGCCTCCCTAGGGCGAGCCTCCACCCGTGGACCTGGGCCCGGCCCCCAGGGCGACGATCCAGGGCCAGACCGCCCCAGCCTCGCCCAGCCCGGGAAGGAGCTGCAGCCGGTTGCTAGGGTTGCGGGGGGGTTGCTAGGGAACGTGGCGCTGGCCGACGCCACGCCCCCCTCAGCGCCAGGCAACCCTGGGCCGCTCTTCGGCTCAGCGGGACCCCCGGAGGGGCTCGCCGCCGCCGCCGCCGCCGCCGCCACCTCCGCCGCCCGGTTGGCTTCCGGGGACGCCCTGGAGGTGGGCTGGCGGCCGGCTCTGGCCTCCCGGAGTCCTCTGCGGGCCCCGGAGCCTCCGTGCCTGCCGCCGCAGGCCTTCGCCGCGACCGACCGCCAGGAACGGCGGGGCCGGAGGCCGCGCTCCGGAACGGCCTCGGGCCCGGACAGCCTGGCCTCTCGCTCCGCCCTCCGTGCCCCCCAAACAGGCCCAGGGAGGCGCGAGAAACCGCCCGAGCCTTCCAAGCCGGGCTGGCGTCTCCGGGCGTGTTGGGGAGCCGTTGTCGCGGGCTGGGGCCTCTTGGGGCCTCCTGGGGCGGCAGAGGCGGGGGACCTACGAAGGCGTCCGCCGCAGTACCTGCGTCCGGGGCGGGGCGGGGCGGGGGACCCCTGTCCACGCACGTGTCTCCCGGCGGCCAAGTCCACCCACCCGGGGATCGGGGCCCTTGTCGCCACGCCACTGCCCCCCTGGTGGACGGGTGTCTCTCCCAGGGGTGTCCTAGCCGGGGGCCGCGGGACCCCGCTTGGCTATCAGTGCTTCCCAAGACAAACTCGCCCCTTTCCCGAAAACATTATGGGACGATTTTCTCTTCTTCAGTGTTTCTGTATTCAATGTGCGGCCCAAGACAACTCCTCGCCTTCCTGTGTGGCGCAGAGGCGCCAAAAGCTGGGCGAACTTCTGCTGGGGCCGGGGCCGACCTGGCTCTGCCCAGACAATGGTTCCCAGCTAGCAGCCGAGCCAGCGTCACCTGGACTTCCCCTCTGGTCCTCGCATCCCGGCCTGTTTCCTGCTCTCCTCAGGCCGCCTCGCGGGGCTTGAGGGCTCAGGAGCAGACCCAAGCGGGAGTGGGCCATTGTAGCTAGCGGCTGAGGGAACACAGAGGCCCAGGGGGGTGGGGGGCGAGGGCGGGGAGAAGGGGGGGGGGATCCTGACCAGCCCCGCAGGTGGATATCTCCACGCACCCGCCCCCACCCCCGCTCACCGCCCGGGCTCTCGGGTAGTCAGTCCGCCCTTGGGTGCCCCAGGGTCATTGTGGGTGAGCTGGGGGCGGGGCGGTGGTCCTGGAGACCCCCCTGGCTCCCCCTCCCCCCCCACCCCAGACCAAGTGGCTCCATGCACACAGTCAGATGACCTCAGTGAGGGCCGCTGGTTCAGCAACCCCACCCGCGAAGCTCACCTTGGCACTCTGTCTCTACCGGATCATTCCCGGCCAGCCAGCCAGCCAACCGTCCTTTCATTCACTCGTTCGTCATTTGTGCATTGCTCTCGCTTCCCTTCGTTCACTCAGGGGTCCGTCCTTTCATTGGTAACCACCACCCTGGGATTCACTAGGCGTTCGCCGGTCTTGTACTGGGGTGGGGGTTGAGTGGGCAGAGGCACGTGTGAGACAGAGACAGAGACAGAGACAGAGACAGAGACAGAGACAGAGACGGGGGGAGAGAGAGAGACAGAGAGAGAGAGAGAAAGAAAGTTTTCTCCTCTCCTCTCCAGTTCCTTGTGGCCTGGGACCTGCCAGTGTAGGTAACAATTCCTCCCGAGGAAAGCGGAAGCCGGGTACCTCGACTGTTCCCAACTTGCTGCTGCGTGGTCCAGCCCCGGCCTGCAGCGTGAACCGCGGGTCCGTTTTCCTTCCTGGCCCCCAAATGCCTGCCATCAGGCTGAGAGGGTCCTCCCTCTCCACCCGGCCACTGTGACAGCACATAGTGCCCTTGGCCTGGGCTCCCTTCGGTGCAGAGCGCACCTGGCCTCTTGCTGGCTCTTCTCCCTTTATTCGTATTGCGACGGCTCCCCCGGGCGGGTGGGCCTCGTCCCTTCCCCGGGGCCAGGAGCCTAGGGTGTTTTCATGTGTCCCTTGTGGTCAGGCACCGGGCGGTGCCTCTTGCTTCCGTCCTCCCCTCTCTACCCCCTTCCCCGAAGTGGCGGTGAGGCGGCGTCCCGAGTGGTAGTGAGCGGAGCGGCAGTGTCTGCGCGGGAGCAGGTCTGGCTCCCCGGCGTGGCTGTCGGCGCCCGTGCGCCCACAACAGTGAGGGTGGGTCAGGAGTAATGGGGGCATGTCTTGGCACAGATGGCCGTGGCCGCCGCCGCCGCCCCCCACCCCCACAACGCCCAGACCGTCGGCCCGGTGTCCAAGGGTACGGCCCAAGACAGGACAGAGCTGTTGCGTGCCCGTTGGTCCCCCGGGTCAGGCCAGCCGCTGGCAGGTTGAGGGTCTGGGCCCCGGCCTGTTCTAGGCGTCAGCTCCCTCCAGCCAGCCGCCGCTGACTTGACCTTCCGCATCCCCCGGAGGTCCAGAACCAGCCTCAGTTGCAGCCCCAGGCCAAGAGGGCAGTGGTGGGGGTGGGGGGGGGTGGGGTGGGTGGGGGGGTGGGGCGGGGGTGGGGCGGAGTGGCGGCCACTGAGCAGTGGCAGGCCTGCAAGGCCTTTGTCCTCCTAGGCCTCCAGGGGCGGCCTCCGCACTCTCGAGTCCCACCGTGTGGTCTCCCGTTTGGCCCTTGGGCCCGGCTCACAGCGATCCCTGAGCCCGCAGCAGGCCCGAGAGCACCCCGGGGTCTTGCTCGCCGCAGGAATGTGGTGAGCAGACAGGCAGAGGCGCGCAGGCTCGGGGACAGGGTGTGTGGCGCTACGCTTTTGCGTCCCACCCCTGGAGACCTGGTGGTCTCCTCAGCTTGCCCGGTTGCCAGTGAGTCCCAGGAGCCCCCGGGGGCAGGCGGGCAGCTGCGGCTCGGGGGCCGAGGGGGCGGGGTTGCGGGGAGGTGTGGCAGGGATCTGTGTGCACGCGACTTCAAGAGGTGCCAGGCAGATCCGCAGGGCCAGAGGCAGGGCTGCGGGACCTGCTGCCAGGGGGGCCTGGGTGGGGAGCCGCTGCCTTCCGGTGTGGAAGGCGGCCCAAGGGGACACCACTCAGAGCGGGGAGGCCTTGCGGGGCTGCAGTCCCGCGCTGGGGGGCCTACCCCCACGCTGGCGCTCCCTCTGTGGAGTGAAGCCGGGGGAC